>NC_086444.1:524268419-525468419 GCF_028390025.1 Pseudophryne corroboree | reverse complement strand
AGAGATAGCCAAATGTACTACGCTATTATACAAACTTCTGTGTTTGTAATTCACTAAGCGAAACAGCAAATTGACAGGTCTCAGGCTGGTGCTTCCTTGCCTGCTGTGTTGCTTGCACCTGGTGGGGATACCAATTCCTGAGATCTCAATGGGCCCATGCTGCCTGTTTTGCAGGTCAGCAGCAAGGGGGTCTAGAGTCCTCTCTACAGCACTCTCACCAGCTCGGTGTTCTGGGTGCTGCCATGTTGGAGTGGTTAGCTGACAATTGAATCACCAATGGGAACCCAGATTCGGGACACATGAGCTCACGCACCAATCACAGCACAAGCAGGGGTGCAACAGTCCTTCAGGTGCTGCAGCAAATTGCCAGAGCAATGTAGCTATTCCTGGCATGTCCTTTGGTCAGGAATAGCTACTGGTCCCAGCCAGTTGTCAGCAATATCTAACGTGGTTCCAGTGTCTGGTTACTGCCTATCTGAAGCTTAGCCAGTCCCAGTCTGGCATCTGTGCCAGCTAGCCCTTTCCAGCCTGGCATCCGAAGCTTAGCCGTTTCTAGCCCAGTATCTGAGCCTATTAGCAGATTCAAGCACAGCATCTGTGCCATCTAGCCGGTTCCAGTCTGTCATCCATAGCTTAGCCAGTTACAGCCCGGCATCTGTGCTTATTAGCTGGTTCCAGCCCGGCATATGTAACTTAGCCGGTTTTAGCCCAGCATCCATAGCTTAGCCTGTTCCAGCCCAGCATCCACTCATTAGCCTTTCCCAGCCCGGCATCTGTAACTCTGTCAGTCCTAGTCCAGTATCCGAGTCAATTTTCCAGGTCCAGTCTAGCATCTGTATATATACAGCTAGTTCAAGCCCAGCTTCTTAGCAAACTAGTTACTGACCAGCAATCCAGTCCACCATTAAGAGTCTGTGTCATCCTATGCATTAGAACTACATACGCCAGCCCAGCTTCCTGCACATGAGCGCAACTACCGAATCTGCCCTAGAGTCTTCTTCAGGAACACATAAACCCAATAATCTGACACTACGATTTAATGCAGATGGGGAAACAGGCTTCCCTTATATACCTATTTGGCTATTGGGCCATTTTGTTAATTTCATACTTGCCGACTGTCCCTGAATGGCAGGGAGAATTCCTTAAATAGTTGTGACCTCCCTGACTCATGAGTCTCACAATCTCCCTGAGACTGGGAAGGGATATCATCACACTTCTCACCATAGATGAAACACTGTGGAGAAGAATAAGGAATAAGAGCATGTGTGCTACAAGAAAATGGCCACTGCTCTCCAGCTCACTGATGGCTAAATGAGTGGCTGTGTGCCTGAGGATGTGTGCTGATTTACTGGAGATGTGTGTTCCATAACAGGGTCTGTATGTCGCCATACAGGCAGTGTTGGGCTGGGCTTTAGGGGCCCACCAAGGGAATGCAATGGAAGGAGCCCTCTGAAGGAGTGTGAGCAGCCATTGGCTAGATGTGGTCATCAAATAGAGAGGTGTGGCCAAAGAAATTAGAGATGAAAAGATCATGAATGGAGGAAAGTTTGTTGCAGACAGAGCTAGCATTCCAGAAAGTGCACAAGAATGGGGGAAAGGGAAGTGGGAGATGTATCAGGATTACCGAAGGAAAAGCAACAAGGTTAGTAGTAGGGGAATATAGTTGTCTTTTCCCCCTAACTCTGTCTGATTCTGTTGGACTTTGCAGTGAATTCTGGGGGGACCTGAACTAGACTTCCAGACTATTGAAGCCTCAGAAGGTGAATTGTTGGTCCTGTATCATCATTCAATAGCCTCCAGCTACTATATACCACTCCAAGGCAGGGTTGCTATCAGCTAAGAGGTCCCAGCCGCTTGCAGATTTAATTGCTAATTAATCACCCTTAGACAGGACAGTGCAAGGTGTAAGTGTTGGCTGGAGAGTGTTATGAATGACTCAGTGGGCCGAATTCAAATGATATCGCTCCTGCTATCTCCTGTCTAAAGTGACGGGAGATAGAGGGATGATATGCAAATGTGTCCCGTTATTGCGCTGATTGCGCTCATTATAGTCTGGTTTAGGAGCATCAAGCACCTAAACCAGACTCAAGTAATGAGTCTCTTCACATGCATTTAAGCTTGCTACCTCAAGGAGGTACTGAGCTGAAATGAAGTTGTTGCAACTGTCGGCAGTAATATTAGAATAGCGACGGCGGGTGCGATAGGGGACAGGAGGGGGGACGAAAGATTTGAATCCGGCCCAGTGAGTGTTATGAATGACTATATCTGTGTCTCTGCTATCCCCTTTTCTGTGTCTCTGCTCTCCCTATATCTGTGCCTTTGCCTCCTCTTAACATATATGTGCCTCTGTCTGCTCCCTATCTGTAACTCTGCTAACTTCCTATATGTATCTTTGTTCCATTTACCCAGTAGTGCTTCTCCCCATTTGTGCCTCTGCCACTTTTACCAAGGTGTGCCTCTGACCCCTCACCATTCATTGTTGAATGGGTGACCAACCAGGCCTTTGGGATGGAGTACCTGAGTAAGTGATGGGCCCTGCCCTTTTCATTTGTACTGGGCCCCACGATTTCTGATGGCAGCCCTGCTCCAAGGTACCAATATCTGAGCATGACTGTGTTGTTCTGCCTTCTAGAAGAACCATGTACATCGCGAGTTGGTAGTTATAGTTATTTTAAATTGTGGAGGTCACTATGGGAACAGGACATTAATGCACGGTGCCTACCTATTAAGTTGAACTTTATTCAAGAGGGTGCATGCTATGTGTTTTTAATGCAAACATTATTTTCTATGCTTTTACTATAATTTACAATTATTGGTATGCAACTGAATTTTTAAATAAAAAAATTTATTATTAAATCCTGCAAATTCATTTAATCTGGTGTCTTTGGTATAGCATTTCTTTCCTCAACAAGCGCTGTTTCCTTTCTATTCTCTAAATTGCATGGTTTTGAGGACTGACTACCCCTATCATCAAACAGCTGCCAGGACAGTGTAGCCCACTGTAGCGTCTGTTTGGACTTGTTATTTCCCAATTCTGCTAGTAATAGGAGGATGTAGTAAAAATATTTACGGATGACGGTGTATGGTCACAGACAAATTTGTTCTGCACTGTGCTTAAAACTCACAACAATGTATATACAGGTTGAGTCTCCCTTATACAAAATGCTTGGGGCCAGAGGTATTTTGGATATAGGATTTTTCCGTATTTTGGAATAATTGCATACCATAATGAGATATCATGGTGATGGGACCTAAATCTAAGCACAGAATGCATTTATGTTTTATATACACCTTATACACACAGCCTGAAGGTAATTTTAGCCAATATTTTTTATAACTTTGTGCATTAAACAAAGTGCGTCTACATTCACACAATTCATTTATGTTTCATATACACCTTATACACACAGCCTGAGGGTCATTTAATACAATATTTTTAATAACTTTGTGTATTAAACAAAGTTTGTGTACATTGAGCCATCAAAAAACAAAGGTTTCACTATCTCATTCTCACTCAAAAAAGTCCGTATTTCGGAATATTCCGTATTTCAGAATATTTGGATATGGGATACTCAACCTGTAATAATATATCTTTCAGGAGTGTGATTTTTGTGGGTTGGTGGTGCTCCCTAGAGTAAGTACTTTGGTAAGATTATAGATATGTTTTAGAAACAGACAAAACTCTTTGTGGGGCACATTTTTATAAATATTAAAACAGTAAAATAGATAATATAGTTTTTAGGACTAACCATCCCTCCCAACTTTTTGAAGTCCCTCACGGGAAGTGGCTCGATTGCGGACCATGGACAGTGCTCTGTGAGCTGCTGACCATTCCCCATGTCCCTCTCTGCCGGTAAATAGACTCTGTGGGACAGCGGGACAGTCCGTTAAAAGCTGGATTTTCCCGCCAAAATCTGGACAGTTGGGAGGTATGGACAAGCATGCAAAAGCCCATAAATATCAGCTGTACTCTCATCGATATAATCACTTAATATCTGATATAATGTCTACATACCTCCAAACTTCTGAATTTGCCAAGAAGGGAAATCCTCGCGTGCCTTAGGCACGCGCCTGAAATTAGAGGGTGTGGCTTAGTGGATGGGGCATGGCCTTGTTGGTAGGGGGTGTGGCCACATGGCAAGAGCCTTGATCACAGGCCACGACCCCCTTTTCCATCAGTATGGGGGCATGAACAGCGCTCACTGAGCTGCTAGCCATGCCCCCTGCATCTATTCACGACTGCTCTGCTCAGAGCAGTGAGTGACAGTGGGAGATCTCCCAACTGCCCCCCCACCCATGGGACACTGCGACCCGTGGGTGGGTCAGCATTCTTCATGTTTGGCTGCCTCTGGACACCAGTACAATGATCAATATGCATAAACAGTGGTGGTTATCAACTAATTAATAATAAGCCCAAGGAGAACGTATGTATGTGCAGCAGTAATAATCAGACCATGAAAAACGGAACTGTCTCGCCAAAATCGGGACAGTTGGGAGGTATGTGTCTGGTGTTTATAACATGCTTGATAGTTATATTGATTACACAATCAATGTCAGTGGTACAATTCTGTATTTAAACACCTGAAGAGTTCAATAAATACAAATAAAATGATTGAGTGTGTTATTCATAACAACAGATATACACAACCAAAAATTTCTGAAAGTGAAGACTGTCTACTTATAATTACTAGCGTCCTATTCTATTTCCGACAATTTCGTTGCAATAATGCTGATAAGGTCACTAGAGGGAGCTATATACCTAATTGTAGGAGTGCGAGCTGTGTCATGTGCTGTCATCTTGAGTCACAAAACAAAAGGAATATAATTATATCATCAATTTTACAGTATATTTCCCAAATGTTATGCTTAATATCAATACCAGATGTTCACATATATATTATATTATATAATTAAATTAGTACAAACTAGTACAATAGAGGAGTAACTTAATTCAGTGGAAATTTATGACAGATTACCCCATTCTTCATGTTTGGATGCCTCTGGACACCAGTACAAGGATCAATATGCATAAACAGTGATGGTTATCAACTAATTAATAATAAGCCCAAGGAGAATAACGTATGTATGTGCAGCAGTAATAATCAGCATAAATAAAGTCTGTTAGCCCAAAACATCAGGTATTTTGCCTAAAGAACGATAATATACAGCACAAGCAACTGGTTAATAAAAACCCTTGTTAGCTTCAGACGATGTATAGTGGCCCTCATTCCGAGTTGATCGGTCGCAAGGCGAATTTAGCAGAGTTACACACGCTAAGCCTACGCCTACTGGGAGTGTATCTTAGCTTCTTAAAATTGCGACCGATGTATTCGCAATATTGCGATTACACACTACTTTGCAGTTTCTGAGTAACTTCAACCTTACTCTGCCTGTGCGATCAGTTCAGTGCTTGTCGTTCCTGGTTTGACGTCACAAACACACCCAGCGTTCGCTCAGACACTCCCCCGTTTCTCCAGCCACTCCTGCGTTTTTCCGGAAACGGTAGCGTTTTCATCCACACGCCCATAAAACGCTGTGTTTCCGCCCAGTAACACCCATTTCCTGTCAATCACATTACGATCGCCGGAGCGATGAAAAAGCAGTGAGTAAAAATACTATCTTCATTGTTAAATTACTTGGCGCAGTCGCAGTGCGAATATTGCGCATGCGTACTAAGCGGATTTTCATTGCGATGCGATGAAAAATACAGAGCGAACGACTCGGAATGAGGGCCTGTGTGTTTCGGCAGAGACATGGGGATATATTTATGAAAGGTCAATTTTAATCAATAGTCAATTTCAGATCGATTAAAATCACTCTTAATCATATTTTGGTTTCCAGGGTTAAAACACACATTTACTAACATGATTTTTTAATATTAATTTTTAAACATTCCAATTGTAAAGCACAACGTAATTTGCTGCGCTACATAAGAAACTGTTAATAAATAATACATGTTAGAAAATGTGTGTTTTAGCCCTGGAATCCCAATTTCGCGTAAATGCGATCAAAGTGTAAATCTACCTTTTATTAAATATACCCCAAAGGGTGCAGGTGATGTGTTGCTTCCAGCTGTGGATTATTAGATCTGCACTAAAAAGATCTACAGTCAATAGGTCGACCACTAATGGTCGACATGCACTAGGTCGACAGGGTCAAAAGGTCGACAGGGTCATAAGCAGAGGCGTATCTAGGGTAGGGCGAGTGGGGCACGTGCCCTGGGCGTCTTGGCAGGCCCAGGATAGGGGGGCGCCGGCCAGGGCATCATGCCCCACTCGCCCCCGTCAACCCGAAATGTGAGGGGAGAAGAGCGCACCGTCTCTCCCTCCCCTCTCCGCCGCTGAAAGCCTTAGCGCTGTGTCCGGTCTCCGGCGTTAGCCAATCAGAGCTTGCGGACCGGCTCCTGATTGGCTGCCGGTCCACGAGCTCTGATTGGCTAGTGAACCGGCGCCAGACAGCCGCCGGAGACCTGGAGCGGTGAGGGGAAGGAGAGGCGCTGCGCTCTCCTCCCCTCACATATCAACAACAAGCGGCCGGTGAGGGGGGGGGGCACCGGCGGCACAGTGGGCATGTATCTGGCACCAAATGGGGCATGTAACTGGCACTGAGTGGGGTCTGGCACTGTGGGGCATGTAACTGGAACTGTGGGGCATGTATCTGGCACCAAATGGGGCATGTAACTGCCACTGAGTGGGGCCTGGCACTGTGGGGCATGTCACTGGCACTGTGGGGCATGTATCTGGCACCAAATGGGGCATGTAACTGGCACTGAGTGGGGCCTGGCACTGTGGGGCATGTAACTGGCACTGTGGGGCATGTATCTGGCACCAAATGGGGCATGTAACTGGCACTGAGTGGGGCCTGGCACTGTGGGGCATGTAACTGGCACTGTGGGCATGTATCTGGCACTGTGGGGCATGTAACTGGCACTGTGGGACAATGTAACTGGCACTGTGGGGCATGTATCTGGCACTGTGGGGCAATGTAACTGGCACTGTGGGGCAATGTATCTGCCACTGTGGGGCAATGTATCTGGCACAGTGGGGCATGTATATGGCACTGTGGGCAATGTATCTGGCACTGTGGGGCATGTATCTGGCACCAAATGGGGCATGTAACTGGCACTGAGTGGGGCCTGGCACTGTGGGGCATGTAACTGGCACTGTAGGGCATGTATCTGGCACTGTGGGGCATGTAACTGGCACTGTGGGGCAATGTAACTGGCACTGTGGGGCAAGTATCTGGCACTGTGGGGCAATGTAACTGGCACTGTGGGGCAATGTATCTGGCACAGTGGGGCAATGTATCTGGCACTGTGGGGCATGTATCTGGCACTGTGGAGCAATGTAACTGGCACTGTGGGGCAATGTAACTGGCACTGTGGGGCAATGTAACTGGCACTGAGTGGGGCATGTATCTGGCACTGTGGGGCAATGTATCTGGCACTGTGGGGCATGTATCCGGCACTGTGGGGCATGTATCCGGCACTGTGGGGCAATGTAACTGGCACTGTAGGGCAATGTAACTGGCACTGTGGCACTTCTGGAGCGTGGCCACACCCCTTCTGGAGTGTGGCCACGCCCATTTTTTTTTGGCGCACGCACATGCTTCTTTTTGTGTAGTTGTTTTTCTTTTGGGGGGGGGCGCGCGCCATTTTCCATCTTGCCCTGGGCTCCGAAAACCCTAGCTACGCCTCTGGTCATAAGGTTGACATGGAATACATAGACAGAAGAAAAGGTTGATAGGGTCAAAAGGTCGACATGGAAATGGACACAAAAAAGGTAGACACAATTTATTTTTATTTTTTTGGGTGTTTTGGCACTTTTCTGCAACAAACAAGCCCCATTAGTGTACTGCGTCCCCTTGTATAGTGAGTGAAGGGCAAAGTTACTCTTCCCAATCATAGACCACGTGGATGGTAAAGTATGAAAAAGCTGAGAAAAAAATAGGATTTTAATAACCTACCGGTAAATCCTTTTCTTGTAGTCCGTAGAGGATGCTGGGGTCCATTTTAGTACCATGGGGTATAGACGGTTCCTCAGGAGCCTTCGGCACTTTAAGACTTTTTAACAGTGTGCACTGGTTCCTCCCTCTATGCCCCTCCTCCAGACCTCAGTATGGGAACTGTGCCCGGGAAGACGTACATATTCGAGAGATAATTTACTAATAACTTGATTCACACCAGTTCACACCAGATACAAGAAACATGTCGGCTAACATGGCCTTTAACATAACTCATGCCAACCAGCATGTATAACGTAACAGCAACAGCTGTCAACATCTAAACATAAGTATGTAAAACATTTTTTAAATGTAATTAGCAGGAAAAATGAGCACTGGGCGGGTGCCCAGCATCCTCTACGGACTACGAGAAAAGGATTTACCGGTAGGTTATTAAAATCCTATTTTCTCTTACGTTCTAGAGGATGCTGGGGTCCATTTTAGTGCCATGGGGATATACCAAAGCTCCCAGTATGGGTGGGAAAGTGCTAATGTTCCTGCAAAACTGACTGACCAAATTTTAGGTCGTCAGCAGCCAAGGTGTCAAACTTATAAAACTTAGCAAATGTGTTTGCCCCTGACCAAGTAACAGGTCGGCAAATTTGCAATGCGGAGACACCCCGGGCAGCCGCCCTGGACGAACCCACTTTCCTTGTAGAGTGGGCATTTACCGAAATCAGTAACGGCAATTCTGCCGTGGAATGAGCGTGCTGAATGGTACCTCTGATCCAGCGCGCAATAGTCTGCTTAGAAGCAGGACCCCCAATCTTGTTGGGGTCACAGAGGACAAACAAAGATTCTGTTTTCCTTATCCTAGCCGTTCTTGTGACATAAGTCCTCAATGCTCTGACGACATCCAAGGACTTTGGGACGGCTGAGGTGTCAGAAGCCACTGGCACCACCACTAGTTGGTTGATATGAAAAGAAGACACAACCTTTGGAAGAAAGTGCTGACGTGTTCTCAGTTCAGCTCTATCTTCATGAAATATTAAGTAAGGACTCTTGTGTGACAGAGCTTCTAACTCAGACACTCGTCTGCCTGAGGCCAAGGCCAACAGCATGACCACTTTCCAAGTGAGAAACTTCAACTCTACCTCTTGTAGAGGCTCAAACCAGTCTGATTTAAGGAACTGCAACACCACATTAAGATCCCATGGCACCGCAGGAGGCACAAAGGGAGGTTGGATGCGCAGAACCCCTTTCACAAAGGTCTGGACCTCAGGAAGAGAAGCCAATTGTTTCTGAAAGAAAACTGACAAGGCCGAAATCTGAACCTTGATAGATCCTAATCTCAGTCCTGCATCCACACCCGCCTGTAGAAATAGGAGGTCATCCTAATTGAAACTCCGCCGCAGGAGACTTCTTGGATTCACACCAAGATACATACTTTCTCCAAATCCGATGGTAATGTTTGGACGTTACCCCTTTCCTGGCCAGAATAAGTGTGGGAAAGACTTCATTGGGCATACCCTCACCGGCTAGTATCCGGCGCTCAACAGCCATGCCATCAAACACAGCCACCGTAAGTCCTGATAAACTAACGGCCCCTGCTGAAGCAGGTCCTCGCGAAGAGGAAGAGGTCGAGGATCTTCCAGTAATAACTCTTGAAGATCTGGATACCAAGCACTCCTTGGCCAATCTGGAGCAATGAGAATTGCTCGAACCCTTGTTCTTCTGATGATCTTGAGAACTTTTGGTATTAGTGGAAGTGGAGGGAACAGATACACTAACTGAAACACCCACTGGGTCACCAGTGCATCTATCGCTATTGCTTGTGGGTCTCTGGACCTGGAACAATATTTCTGAAGCTTCTTGTTGAGGCGTGATGCCATCATATCCACTTGAGGAACGCCCCAACGACTTGCCACCTCCGCAAAGACTTCTGGGTGGAGGCCCCATTCTCCTGGATGGAGAGCGTGTCTGCTGAGAAAGTCTGCTTCCCAGTTGTCCACTCCCGGAATGAAAATTGCCGACAGAGCTTTTGCATGTCTTTTTGCCCAGAGGAGTATCTTTGTCACCTCTGCCATTGCCGCTCTGCTTTTTGTTCCACCTTGACGGTTTATGTAAGCTACTGCCGTTACATTGTCTGAGTGGATCTGTATGGGACAACCTTAAAGAAGGTGTGCCGCCTGATGCAGACTGTTGTACACAGATCTCAATTCCAGAATGTTTATGTGAAGTCGAGTTTCTTGACTTGACCACCTTCCTTGGAAGCTTTCGCCTTGCATGACTGCTCCCCATCCTTGAGACTTGCATCCGTGGTCACCAGGATCCATGTCTAAATCCCGAACCTGCGTCCCTCCAGGTGGTGAGGCATTTGTAGCCACCACAGGAGTGAAATTCTGGGTTTTTCTGACAAGATTATCTTTTGATGCATGTGGAGATGCGACCCGGACCACTTGTCCAGTAGGTCCCACTGGAAGACCCTGGCATGGAATCGGCCATATTGTAGCACCTCGTAAGCTGCTACCATTTTCCCCAACAGGCGAATGCACTGATGAATTGATACTGTTCTTGGTATCAAAAGTTGTTTGACCATGCTCTGGATCTCCTGAGCCTTTTCCACCGAAAAATACTCTCTGTATCTCGGTGTCCAGTATCATTCCAAAAAATTATAACCTCATCGTCGGTTCCAACTAAGATTTTGGAAAGTTGATGATCCAAGTGTGCTGTTGAAGTACCGTCAGGGATAACTCTATGTTCTGGATTAGCTTGTCCCTGGATCTCACTTTTATGAGGAGATTGTCCAGGTATGGAATTATGTTGACTCCTTGTTTGCGAAGGAGAACCATAATCTCCGCCATCACCTTGGTGAATATTTTCGGAGCCGTGGAGAGCCCGAACGGTAATGTCTGGAATTGGTAGTGGCAATCCTGAACTGCAAACCTCAGGTATGCTTGATGTGGCGGGTAAATGGGGACATGCAAGTAAGCATCCTTGATGTCCACTGACACCAGAAATTCCTTTTAATCCAAGCTGGAAATCACTGCTCTCAAGGATTCCATCTTGAATTTGAATCTTTTTAAATAAAGATTCAGAGATTTTAGGTTTAAAATCGGCCTGACCGAGCCATCCGGCTTCGGTACTACAAACAGGCTTGAATAAAAGCTTTGATTCCTTTGTTCAGCAGGAACCAAGGTAATTACTTTGTCTTGACATAATTTGTGTATTGCGTTCAGGACATTTGCGCTGTCCTGAGCAGAAACTGGTAAGGCTGATTTGAAAAATCGGCATGGGGAAGGTCTTGAAATTCCAACTTGTAACCTTGGGATATTATCTGTAAAACCCAAGGATCCAGGTCTGAGCGCAGCCAGACCTAGCTGAAAAATAGTAGACGTGCCCCCACCCGATCATACTCCCGCAGAGGGGCCCCAGCATCATGCTGTGGTTTTTGCAGAAGTAGTTGCTGACTTCTGCTCTTGGGAGCCTGAGGGTGTAGTAGGTTTTCTACCTTTTCCTCTCCCTTTTCCTGTGAAAAAAGGGGTACTGTTAGCCTTTTTGTACTTGTTGGGCCGAAAGGACTGCAGAGTATGAGAATGATATACTTTTTTAGCCGGCGTAGCTGCCGACGGCAGAAATGCTGACTTTCCAGATGTAGTAGTTGATATCATGGCATCTAATTTCTCCAAAGAGGGCCTCACCATTGTATGGGAGCGCCTCAATATTTCTTTTGGATTCTGTGTCAGCATTCCATTGGCGTATCCAGAGCGCCCTGTGGGCTGAAATCGCAATAGCAGAGGCACGTGAGCCCAGTAAGCCTACGTCCTTCATAGCCTCAACCAAATAGCCTGCAGACTCTTTTGATATGACCTAGAATTTGCAGCATGTCATCTTTATCGACCGTGTCAATATTAACAATTAAGTTATCTGCCCACTTTTCGACTGCGTTACCTACCCACGCAGAAGCCATTGTGGGCCTGAGTAACGTACCCGTAGCAACATAGATGGACTTTAAAGTCGTCTCTAATTTGTGGTCAGCAGGTTCTTTTAATGAAGCTGACCCTGGGGCAGGCAAAATGATTTTCTTTGACAACCTAGAAACTGAGGTGTCTATCATTGGGGGTGACTCCCACTTACGCCTATCCTCTTCTGGGAAATGGTACGCTACCCACAACCTTTTAGGAATAGCAAATTTCTTTTCCGGGCTAGCCCAGGATTCCTCAAAACATTTATTTAAGTCCTTAGATGGAGGAAAAGTCACCACCTGTTTTTTACTTAACTTAAAATAATCTTTTTCCTCAGGTGGAGGTGTTGTGTCAGGAAATTCCAACACCTCTTTTATAGCAACTATCATACATTGAATGCTCTTAGCCAGTTTGGGGTCTACCCCCCTCAAATCCCCAGTGTCGACGGCAGTGTCGGAATCTGTGTCAGTGTCCCTTTGCATAATTTGGGCCAGGGACCTTTTCTGGGAACTGAAGGGGTCCCGAGTGGATGATGTGGAACAATCAGCAAATAGAGCATCTTCAACAGTCTCCAATGCTTTGTCTGTTCCTCAGACTCAGAGAATTTCTTTGCTAGTTTATCCATATTACTCTGCAGATTTCTCACCCACACAGGCTCAGAACACTCTTGTGCCTCTAACATGGGTTCCTCTGGGGAAGAGCTTTCTCTAGACATGTTACACGTGTGTATAGTCATACCACACACACACACACACACACACACACACACACACACACACACACACACACACACACACACACGGGATTTAATGGGGACAGACCTACACTAATGTCTGTCAGAGGGACCCAGAGGGAATTGCCAGTCCACACCACGCGCCCTATATGTATTACATAAAATGAATATACATATATACCAAAACAGCGCTTTTTTATCCAATGTGAAGCCCGCAGACTTCAATAAATTATGTGCTCCCCTCCCCTTCTGTAACACCCTGGTACTTGTATCAGCGACGTGTGAGGAGAAGCAGCCTGCAGGATCAGTGCTCCGGCGTCTCTGTGAGGAGAAAATGGTGCCAATTGAGTATTACAAGCAATTCTGAGGTGAAGCCCCGCCCCCTGTAATGGTGCCGTTCAGTCACAGTAATATTTATACTGGCGGGGGTAGTGTACACCAGCGGCTCACATGTATGTACATTTTGCCAGTGAGAGTAAGGATTTGTCATGTCCCTCAGAGCCCCCCCCCCCACGCTCTGCACCCTGTGCTGAGAGACATGTTGCTGCGCAGCGTCCTGCGCTGCGCTGGTACCTTTATGCCGCCATGATGACCGGAGGGCCCCTCTCTGCAGGTCTCCGGTAAATACTCACCAGCCTTCTGACTTCTGGCTCTGTTAGGGGGTGGCGGCAGTGCTGTGGGAGTGAGCAGCAGCCAGGCAAGGGCTGTGTTAAATACCCTTCAGGAGCTAATGGTGTCCTGTCAGCGGAAGCAGAGCCATTAAACTAACTGAGAAGTTGGTTCCTATTTCCTCCCCTAAGTCCCACGAAGCAGGGAAGCTGTTGCCAGCAGCTTCCCTGTAAAATAAAAAACCTAACAAAGTCTTTTCCAGCAGAACTCTGTAGCGCTCCACTGGTGTGCATCCAGTCTCCTGGGCACATTTTCTATACTGAGGTCTGGAGGAGGGGTATAGAGGGAGGAACCAGTGCACACTGTTAAAAAATCTTAAAGTGCCGAAGGCTCCTGCGGAACCGTCTATACCCCATGGTACTAAAATGGACCCCAGCATCCTCTAGGACGCAAGAGAAAATAAAAATAATAATAAAAATAATGTGTTGACCATATGTGTGTCGACCATTGTTCCGTTGACCTATTGACCCTGTCAACCTTTTGACCCTATCGCCATTTTGAACTGTATGCCTTTTACAAGTCAACCTTTTGACCTTGTTGACATTTTGACCCTGTCGACCTAATGCTTGTTGACCATTAGTGTTCTGCCTATTGACTGTAGACCTTTTTAGTGTAGATCTATAGACCAGATACTAATCTACACAATAAACAGATGCTAGAGGCTCAATTATAAGTCACTAGTATGGTGTAAGTAGCTGGAAAACAATGCGATATATACACAATAAGCACCAAAAAAATGAACAATTGAACTGCATACACTATGCTGCTTGGACATATGTATAAAAAGTAACAAGTATATTGTTGGCTTATACTGTATAAAAAAAAGCACTATCTTAATGTTCAACACACAGTTGGTGCCATAATACAGTCATGCAGAGTTGTAATGTGGTGAGTATACGTGGCTGGAAGAAGAGGAACAGCAGGTGGTATGAGGCAGAGTATCCTGGGAAATACCCTACTTTTGGCTCCTAAGCAGTCCAGAAACGGGTACTGTAAGTCCCTTTAAAAATCATTAAAACACATCTTAAATATAAATACATTTAAACATGTAATCCTAAAACAGTGCATAGAGCACTACATACAGTATAACATGTTAAAACACATTATTAAACATACATTTATAATACATTTAGATTTGTACATTTAGATAATGGCAAATGCGCCATGAGTTTATCATGTGGGACGGGTCTCCGGCCACAATAGGCAATAGCATATTTTTTTCTGAGCATGAATTTTCAATTAAATGTTAATGTGTGAACAATATTGAGGACCTCTATTTTAATAATAATTCCATAAAATTCACTGTACTCTATAAATTATATTTACAATAATATAAATTTACTTTGTCAGACCACATACCACCATCATGGTAATAAGTCATAATACTATGTTATGAAAATAAACACTTCCGTTAAATAGTAATTACTATGGCCCTCATTCCGAGTTGATCGGTCGCAAGGCGAATTTAGCAGAGTTACACACGCTAAGCCGCCGCCTACTGGGAGTGAATCTTAGCTTCTTAAAATTGCGACCGATGTATTCGCAATATTGCGATTACTAACTACTTAGCAGTTTCAGAGTAGCTCCAGACTTACTCTGCCTGTGCGATCAGTTCAGTGCTTGTCGTTCCTGGTTGACGTCACAAACACACCCAGCGTTCGCCCAGGCACTCCCACCGTTTCCCCGGCCACTCCTGCGTTTTTTCCGGAAACGGTAGCGTTTTCAGCCACACGCCCCTGAAACGCCGTGTTTCCGCCCAGTAACACCCATTTCCTGTCAATCACATTACGATCGCCGGAGCGAAGAAAAAGCCGTGAGTAAAAATACTTTCTTCATAGTAAAGTTACTTGGCGCAGTCGCAGTGCGAACTTTGCGCATGCGTACTAAGCGGATTTTCACTGCGATGCGATGAAAAAGAACGAGCGAACAACTCGGAATGAGGGCCTATGTCCAGAGCAATAATAGAAGTGTTTCCCTTAAACAAAATCATGTGGTTGTGTGTACTATAACAGGAACTCATACGTGTCCATTATGAAAGTACAAGAGAAAATCCAGAATTGCAAACATGTATATGGTACCTACAAGCATAGATATAAGAAATAAAATGAGGATGGGAAATTTTCTGTAATGTTTCAACAATCCATGTCAGCACATGATACTTACCGGCAATGTGTGGGCGATGCAGCCATGATGTCAGAAGTTGTGCTGTGGGTCATACATTTACTGTATGTATTTCTAAATTGACAGTCAACTTACCTGAAGGAACCCCAGATGCCATATTAAAGTATCCTGGGGTGCCTCCCGGTGAGTTGGCTCTCAATTTAGAAATGCATAAATGTATGACCCACAATGGTGCTATTATCATTTAGTGTAGGACCACCAGAACAGAGATGCCTTGCTATGGCTGGTGGCTTTCCATATGTTTGCAAATGTATGTAACTGTCATGCTCGTTGCCAGGGGTGTAGTGCTCATTGTCAGGGGTGTAATGCTCTTGGTGTCATGCTCAGTGCCAGATGTGTGTAATGCTTATTGCCAGGGGTTTCATGCTCTGGTTGTTATGCTCATTGCCAGGGGTGTAATACTCGTTGCCAGGGATTTCATGCTCTGGGTGTCATGCTCGTTGCCAGGGGTGTGTAATACTCGTTGCCAGGGATTTTTATGGTCTGGGTGTCATGCTCGTTGCCAGGGGTGTAATGCTCATTGCCATGTGTTTCATGCTCTGGGTGTCATGCTCGTTGCCAGGTGTGTAATGCTCGTTGACGCCAGTACTCCACCAAGCGAGTGGAGTACAATGACTGAGAGGTGGGGCAGCACGTAATAGCAGGCAGAAAGTGTTGTGGTGGGTTCCCCGTGTGATCGCACGGCTCACCTTCTAATAGTAACGGTACTGCCTGCAAACCCCCACCTCTGCCTCCCGGAGGGGAGATTCAGGTGGCCACTAGGTGGGCTGGGGTGAAATGCATCATTACACATATACAGAATCGCTTACACATTTTCCCATCCCTACAAAATCAGCCTTCCTAAAATCTAGCACCATTTTTTTTGTATGGGATGAGTCAGTCTCTGTATTTATGGTTCGGCATAAAGACAGAGACTGACTCATCCCATACAATAACAAAGGTGTTAGATTATAGGAAGTCTGATTTTGTAGGGATGGGAAAATGTGTAAGCGATTCTTTGGCAGAATGGAGGAACTTGGAAGCAGTGCAGGAGAGGTGGGAAACATTCAAAAGTGCAATATTAAAGACAACAGACCTTTGTATCAAAAGTGTTAGAGAAAACACAAGGAAAAGGAAGCCAGTGTGGTTTGCTAAAGAAGTAGCAAGTATTGTGAAAGCAAAAAAGATGTCTTTTAGGCTTTTAGGAAATATAAGCAGACACAAAATAATGAAGACAAAGAGATTTATCTTGTTAGACAGAAGGAGACTAAGAAAGTAATCAGATGTGCAAAGGCACAAGCTGAGGAGAAAATAGCCCAATCAGTGGGTAAAGGAGGGCAAACTTTTTTTTAGGTATATAAGCAAAAGGAGAAAAACAAAAGGTGGAATAATAAGACTAAAGACAGAGACTGGGAGTCTTGTTGAGGGAGACAATGTAAAAGAATTTAATTGGGGTTGGGTATGGGATGCTGGCAGTCAGAAAACTGACAGCGGCATCCCGACCACCATAATCCCTACATTTTGAATTAAATTAAAAAACCCTACCCCTACCCTTTCCCCTTCCCCTAACCCTCCCTCCCCACAGCCTAAGCCTAAGCCTAACCCTCCCTGGCATACTAACATTCAGGATGCTGGCTGTCGGTATTCTGGCATTGGCATTCTGACAGGTGCTGGGATTCCGGTGCTGATATTCTTTTTGCCGGCATCCTGTCCGCCGGGATGCCAGCTACATCCCTTTAATTGTATGTGTATACATACTTATATACCTACAGACATACATATATTTGTGTTCCATACCCCATCTGTAAGTTTGACTCCCCCCCTCCTCCATTTGTACTGTATTGTGCCCCAGTGCCTATGTTTTCCTTATTATGTGTAAACCTCCCATCGGGCTGTAAGATGTGTACGGTCTGTGGTCCCGCAGAAACCCCCATGGGTTACTTATCTTAAGCTGTTTTTTTGGTTTTCTCTCATAATTGGCATGGTTCCTCTTACAGGCGGCAGCAGCATTACAGCGATGCTGCTGCGTGCAGACATGTAGTCAGGTGCTGCTTGCTGCTGGGCAGCTGGGATTCAGGTGCCTGGAGGAGGTGCATCAGGAGGACTATGAGGAGCAGCCATGGGAGCGCCCCTTGGGAGTCATAGTTACATTCGCCACCTATGTGCCTTAACATAACTTGATGTTACACATGTCAGCATTGAGGAAACATTGAGACCCTATGTGGTACAGCCTGTTAGTGGCAACTGCACCTGAGCAGACCCACAGCAGTGGCCAGCGCAGTGTAAAAGTAAGAGGTAGCATACAGAGACATCCTTCAGTTGTTTTCTAGAAGAATTCAGCAGCGCCCTCCAGGTTCTCTTGCTCCTAGGCAGCCGCCTAAAGCTACCTAATGGTAGAGCCAACCTGAAGCAATTTAATATAAGGTTTTTTTTTGTGGGAGATAATTATTTTTTTTTTCTTGTGTGAGGGCAATGTGTATTTATTTTTTCCTGTTGGGGCAATGTATTTATTACTGTGGCAGCCAATGTGTGATTTAGGGTGAGACATTCCCTACAGCCTGTGTGGCAAGGTCATATGCTTTTTTATTACACCAAGCCCCCTTTTTCAGTAGACCACAGACTCCAAAAGTGTGGCCACCCCTGCTGCAGGTTGTAAGTCTCTTTTGCTGGTTCACTGCAGTGTGCTGGAAAAAAATTTTATGTTCTGTCTTGACATGTTTACAATGACCCGGAAGACTGTGCTGGATGTGCTAGTCCAGATAAACCAAGTAAGTCACCACTAGACCATCAGGAACATTTTGCAGATATTATAATCATATCAACATTTCATCTCTGTTGACATGACAGTTTTGTTGACATGGTCAATACATTGAATTGTCTAGATAGTCCAATTCGCTTCACATACAATATCCAGTCCGACCAGATTGAATTTCTTGATGTATCCATTTTTTGTAATGATGACAGGTTGGGTACAACACTCTATCGAAAAGACACTGATAGAAATAAATTATTGTATTCAACAAGCCATCATCCAAAATCTTTGAAGGATGGCCTCCCCATCTCCCAGTTTCTAAGAGTTCTCAGAAACAACACACATAGTGAATTGGCTGAGGCTCAACTTTGTGAAATGGCTGAGAAATTTGAACAGAGGGGATGTGCACCTGGGATGATTTAAAATATTCCCTTAGCCGCAACTTGGGTTCCGGCGCATGCACAGTTCCGACCCGATCGCTGCGCTGTGACAAACTGCAGTGAGCAATCAGGTCGGAATGACCCCCATAGAGAATTTTCTGAGGCTCAACTTTGTGAAATGGCTGAGAAATTTGAACAGAGGGGCTATGCACCTGGGATGATTAAAATGGCACTCAAAAGAGCGAGACACATTTTCACCAAAGGATATGAGGAGAAAACGTCCAAAATTTCCAATAGGATGGTAGTTACCACTCAATACGATGTGAATGTGTGATATCTCTATAGAGTGGGTTCGTACCTCAAGGTCTGTCGTTTTCGTGGTCGGCCATATCCACTCTTCAACGATGTTGAGGCCAGCGTCTATTCTTGTACATCACCTGTAAGGCTGGGACAGAAGGACCAGGAGGACCCCGGAAGGACAACCCAAACAAACTATACCCAAGGACCACTACACATGGAGGCGGTGACAACCATTTATTGCATTGAAGATATCAGTCACCGCTATAACTCAATTCTCACTTCGAGCAATTGCATATAATAAACATCATCACAATACCCTATTTCTTTCCCTGTCTATAACAGTATTCACAGTTTAGGTATCTCAAAGGTAGAACAATACTTTGGTCAAATAATCGTACATAACACATACAATAGCAAGCGTTTGGAATGTAATCATATTCCGGGGTAAGAAATGTCCTGACAGTAATTTGGCAGTATTTCCTAACCTGTCCATAAGGTGGCGTTACACGCCGTGCACTAATGTTCAATTCCTGCGCCTCAGCGGGCGTCTGCGGTCAATGTCCCCTTTGACAGAACTCTTGCACCCTAACAGAGAACTCCTGGGAAGACGTCAGTGGACGTTAAGTAAGTATTCGTAGGAAAGTGTGCAGAACTAACTGTTGGTAATACAACACAGCAGCAATGGCTAATGGTACCAACCGTCTTTATATCCACGGAAAATTAAGGCAGAGTGAGTAACACTATTCTAATAAAACACCGTTCCAAGCAGTCGGGTACTCCGTGTAAGCGGGTGACTTCATAAACAGATTCTGGAAGGGGATCATATAAAACAAGCGCAGGCATGATGTCCCTGAATAGACAAGGCATAGTTAAGCATAGGGAGAACTTTTGTACTGGGGTGTTTCTGGGTAGGGGCGTCCCCCTTTTTACCCAGGATGTACCGTTACAGATGGACCCCACTTATATGCAGGAATGTATGGGTGACCCGGTACCTGCTATAGGAGTGGATGCTCCTGTTGATTGTCTCCTGGTTATCAGCTGCAACAGCGTCCTCTCTGTGGTTCTCCCTTCTGTGGTGGCTGTAAGTGCTGCGGCGTTGCTCCTAGGGACCAGCTGCCAGGCGGCTCCGGCTCCCCCGTCCCCAAGAGTGGCTGTGATGGGCGGCTTTGCGCTGCTGCCAGCCCTGTCTGCGTTCCGACCAACCGCGGCTCCCTGCACACTCGCGGCAGGTCTCTCTCTCTCCTCACGCCAGGCGGCTATTCTCCTCGTCTTAGCGCGGGTTCCGGCGCGCGGTTGCTGCGGGCGGCTCTCGTCTCTTCTACTGCGCAGTGCAGTGGCAGCGTGTCCCGCCTCTCTCTCCTGTCTCTCCTCACGTGCGCTTCTTGTTCTCTCCTCCCCGTTCTTCTCTTGGCGCGCATCTCCCGACCAATCCTGCAGGTCCAGGACTTCCCGCTCTCAGGATCTGACGGCCGGACTGCCCTGGGTCCTTGTGTCCGCTTGCAGGGTGAAGGTTAACCCTCTCAGCGCCGGGGTTTGTGAAGGCAGCATTGGCTGCAGTTAAAGCTATAAGGGGGCTGCTAGGGGTATCCCCAAACGTGGGTACCACATGTGCCCCTGGTGGAAGTATGCGTGTCCTCACGCATATGCCAGGAAGCCAAAGTCTCTAGCATGAGTCTCAATTCCAACATAACATTAAACAAGTGTAAACAAATCAGGTATAAACATACAAAGAAACAATTAACAGTTTACTCTCTATACCTTAAAGGCGGGACGCCTTGTGTGCTACGTCCCGACCTTCTGGCCTCAACTATGGGAACGTCGCTCTTGCTAGGAGCGGTAACTAGGTCAGACCGATCAAGGCTTTCAACCTGCCTGTCCAACACCGGGTCTGGAGCTACAGGTGGGACTGAGTGCGGTGATGGTAGGCCACCCATAAACACTAAGAGCTCCATGGGATCGTGTAAGGGTATGCCCACCAGGGTCTCCCGTCCCTCTGCCACAGGTGGATCTGCGCTCCTTGTCGGTAACTCTACGGTACAGAGCTTGAGTTGGTCTCTCGGCACAACGCTGACTGGACCTTCCAGGCCCTTACGGATCTTGTAGGTATATCGTTCGCCCTCAGGAATACTGACCACGACGTACGGGCAACTCTCCCACATAGCGTCAAGCTTGCTGGTGCGGCGATTCCATTTCCTCCAGACAAGGTCTCCAGTCTTCAGTGCCTCAGGTCGGATGTGGGCATTGTAGTCCGCCTCCTGGCGATGCTGGACATGCTCCACTCTTTTTGTTACAATTTATCGAGCAGCTTCTATCCTCCGTTGGTGTTCACGGACCCAGTCGGTCCTTGGGTCGATGGCAGGGACCACAGCAGGGGCCAATTCCAGGTCCTGGGGTAACTTGCCTTGTCGGTCGAACATGAGGTAGTATGGCGTAAAGCCGGTAGAGCAATGTTCGGGGTTGTTGTAGAGATAGGTTAATTCGGGGAGTATGGTCGGCCACTTGGTGCGATCTTCTGCCGCCAGGATCCGGAGCATCCCGATGAGGGTCTGATTAGCTCGTTCACACAATCCATTCCCCTGCGGGTGATAGGCTGTTGTCCGAGCTTTACGACAGCCGTAGTAGGAACACAGTCCGTGAAACAACTGCGACTCAAAGGCAGGGCCTTGGTCGGTCAAGATGCAGTCTGGATACCCGTAGGGCCTGGCGAAGTGCTTCAAAAACAGTTTGGCAGTGGTTTTAGCAGTGAGGTCTTTGGCCGGGACGGCCACTAGGAATTTACTGTAATGGTCCGTTATTGTAAGGGCATACAGCTATCCACTGGTGCTCGGCTCCAATTTCACATGGTCCAGGGCAACAATTTGTAGTGGATTTTGGCTCTTAATGGGATGCAGAGGGTCCTTTTGGGTAGTGTCGGCCTGCCTTTGCCTTGTGCATGGAACACAGTCGCAACACCATCTTTCCACATCTTCTCGCATGCCCACCCAGAAATATCGTGTGCGAAGGATGGCTTCAGTCTTTTGAGTGCCGAAGTGTCCGGATTTGTCATGGTAGGCCATGAGCAGAAGAGCGGCTTGCTCTTTAGAGACGACCACCTGAGTGACTGGTTGGTGAGTACTCGGATCTATGCTGGTACACATGAGGATCCCCTCCTCCAGGTGAATGCGGTCCCTATGCCGTAGTAACTTGATCAATTCTGGGTCAGCTTTGACCCGTTGGATCTGGGTCAACTGTCATCGCTGGCACAACAAGGCCACAAGTTCCCTCAGCACTGGACTCTTCCGCTGCTTCTAGCGCCAATTGACTGTGGGAGCATCCAGTAGGGCGCTTTCCATCCGTGGAGGTCCGGTGATGGATAGGGGGTCCGATGTGACCGTTCGTCCCTTTCGAGAGACTTTAAACACCGGGGTTTCGACATCCTCATCCACATCTCTATCTTCCTCCGCAACATCTACCGTGGGTAATCGAGAGAGGGCGTCAGCGTTCCCGTTGGACTTCCCACTCCTGTAGGATACGGTGTACTGGAAATTTGCGAGTCGGGATACCCATCTCTGTTCAAGAGCTCAGAGCTTAGCAGTAGACAGATGTGCCAGCGGGTTATTATCCGTCATGATGATGAACGGCGTGGCGGCCAGATAGTGTTTAAATTTCTTGGTGACAGCCCAGATGAGGGCGAGTAACTCCAACTTAAATGCGCTGTAATTCTCACAGTTCCGCTCAGTTTTGCGGAGGCCCCCGGCTGGCATATGCGATCACTCTTTCACGCCCGTCCTGCACCTGGGAGAGTACGGCTCCTAGTCCCCGGTGGCTGGCGTCTGTATACACTTGAAATGGTTGTTCATAATCGGGATAGGCCAATAACGGGGCTTCAATTAAGGACGTCTTCAACTGATGAAAGGCTCGCTGCTGTTCTTCTCCCCAACATACCAAGGACGACCCTCTTCGCTCATGACCCGATTGGCCTCTGAGCAATTCATGCAATGGGGCCGCTACTGCGGCAAACTGTTCAATGAAGCATCTATAGTAGCCCACGAATCCCAAATAACTTCGGACATCTCTGACGGTCTTGGGGACTGGCCAGTCCTGAACGACTCTGATCTTCTCCCGATCAGGCATCACACCCTCGGCGCTGACGACATGTCCAAGATACTGGTCTTTGGGCTTGAGCAGGTGACATTTGCTTGGTTTAAGCTTCAGGCCGCAATTGGTTAAAAGTTTGAACACTTCTTCCAAATGTCGCAGATGGTCCTCGTAGTTTCTTGAGAAGATTATCACATCATCGAGGTACAACAGGACCATATCGAAGTTGCGGTGTCCAAGACAGTGCTCCATGACGCTCTGGAAGGTGGCCGGAGCGTTGCAGAGCCCGAATGGCATCCTCATGAATTCGAATAAGCCCATTGGTGTAGTGAAGGCCGTCTACTCGATGTCTTCAGGGGCCATTTGGACCTGCCAGTAGCCGCTGGTGAGGTCCAGTGTGGAGAAATACGCTGCCGTCTTTAAGGCCGTCAGAGATTCTTCGATTCGGGGAAGTGGATAGGCGTCCTTGTGAGTTGCAGCATTGAGCCTGCGATAATCTACGCAGAAGCGCAGACTACCGTCTTTCTTCTTCACTATCACCAGTGGAGTGGCCCATGGGCTGTGGCTTTCACGGATGACTCCAGCCTCTTTCATCTCTGCGATCATGTTCCTCACTGGCTGGTACATGGCTGGAGGAAGGGGTCGGTGTCGTTCCTTGATAGGAGGGGTTGTCCCCGTGGGGATGTGATGATACACTTCATCCGCTTGCCCAAAATCAGAAGGGTGTTGGCTGAATGCAGCAGCGTTGCGTCGCAAAACCTGTAATACTCCGTCTCTTTTATCAGTGGGGGGTGTCATCATCGCCGATCTGGATCCCGGCCCACCATGGGGGTTCTTCCTCAGTCGCCGACGCTTCTCCGTCTGCCGCTCCTGATTGAGCCGCGGTTACACCCTGTCCCACGATGTCTTGGAAGTCGATCCAGCTGACCTTCGCCACCGGACAGTACTTGTAGAGTCTGATGGCATACGAGTGTGGGTTCAGAAGACGGACTGGTTCCCTCCAGTGTACCACTTTGGCTAGTGTCCTCGCCACAGCGAATGGCTGTTGTCCATCCCAGTCACAGGGTTCCACCATAGCCTCGTAGTCTCTCCCCCCCGGACCAATTCTTGTTTTGCACCACACCACTTGCTCAGAGTTCGGTCTCAGCAGAACAGGTTGGCGGTCGGTGATTCGGGCTTTTCCAATTTCACCCTGACCATTAATGAATTTCTTTTGGCCCTCTAGCACTTTGACGGTCTGTTGCAGGGCTTTTCGTTCCTTAGGGGCCGCGGTCTTCATCTCGTGTCGCAGGGCTTCAACTAGTTCCTCTGGAAAGTTTCTCAGAATGTTCATGCCCAGAATCACGGGTGGCAAGTGCGCGCTGGGCGCGGTGGTGATGAGGTATCCTTGGCGGGTCAAGGCGGTGTTTCCTACTTCCACATTGGCTTCCCAGTAGCCCTGGAAGGTGATGGGTTGTCCATTGCTGGCTAGCAGGTGGAGCCATGTAGCGGGTGGGGACACAATGGTGGCTTCGTCCCAGTGTTGAAGGAACTCCGTGAGTCGGATTGTAGAGACTTGTGAGCCCGTATCCAAGAGAGCCGGTATCTCGATCCCATTGATGTGGATGTTCAGGTGGGGGCACTCTCCTACATACTGGGGCCACCAGTCCCGTGATGGCGAACCTGTCAGTGGTTCTCCTCCCGAGGGTCGGTCCCTCGCCTCGGGGTCCCCCCGTTTAAAGGATCAAGAGGGCAGTTCGATGTGTCCGCTCTGGTGACATCCCCTACAAATCGGTCGACCCTGTGGATCAAACCGATCAGTAGGCCGTCGGCCTGACTCTCTCGTGACCTCCCATCGAGGGTGATTTCTTCCACCGCGTTCCTGACGCCATTCTCTGCGTCGGCTTCCACTTGGTTCTTTGCTGAGTTCTTCTAGCCTCTGGCTCATCCGGGACAGGCTGAGCGTCACTTCTGACATCTGTCGATTCAGGGCTTCGATAGGATCTGGCACCGGTGGGGCCTGTGCCTGCTGAAGGACTGCCCCCGCTCGGGTGGTGACATCTACGTTCTTGTACGGGGGAATGCTCTGGAGGCACTGGTGACATCCCCTACAAATCAGTCGACCCTGTGGATCAAACCGATCAGTAGGCCGTCGGCCTCACTCTCTCGTGACCTCCCATCGAGGGTGATTTCTTCCACCGCGTTCCTGATGCCATTCTCTGCGTCGGCTTCCACTTGGTTCTTTGCCGAGTTCTTCTAGCCTCTGGCTCATCCGGGACAGGCTGAGCGTCACTTCTGACATCTGTCGATTCAGGGCTTCGATAGGATCTGGCCCTGGTGGGTCCTGTGCCTGCTGAAGGACTGCCCCCGCTCGGGTGGTGACATCTACATTCTTGTACGGGGGAATGCTCTGGAGGCTTTCTTCATCCACTTTCCTTGGTGCCTCATCATCTTCAGTCTCTTGGCCCTGATTCAATCCTAATATCTGTAGAATATCTTCTTTAAACGCAGAGAAAAAACTGTCTGGTTTTTGGCGTCTCCACATTCGTAATTGTGACCGAATTGCTTCGCCTTGCGCTCCCTCAATAAATAAATTAATTAGGGTGTCATCGGTCAGTCCGACATCCAGTGGATCCAGCGTTCGTACAGCCCTCAAGGCTTCCTGTAGGCCTAGTGCAAATTCCCGTAGAGATTCACCTGGTCGTTGCTTTTTCGCGTACAGATGGCTCTTTAGTTCTGCTACCGTTTTGCATTCAAATATGCTCCTTAATTTCTGGAGTATACAATCTGCGCTCTCCTTTTCCGTATCCTCCCATGCTTCTACTTCTCTCAGTGCTGGGCCGGTTAATTGTCCCTTCAGGATCTCTACTTTTTGTTCTTCCGTGAGCGTGTATAGGCGAAACATGGAGAGCATTTTGTCTTTGAATGTCTTGTAAGTACTTGAGCCAGGGACTTGTTTTCCTGTGTATGTCGGCAACCATGGGGCTCCAAAGTAATATGGCATGGTGATAGGTGATGCCGTTGTTCCTGTCGGGTTTCCGGGTGCCACTGGTGGTTGTCCCTGTGCCGAGGACGACTCCGGAACGTCTGGGTTCGACATCTTGAAACGATCCTGTTCGCGGACGCCAAGTGTGATATCTCTATAGAGTGGGTTCGTACCTGAAGCTCTTTCGTTTTCGTGGTCGGCCGTATCCACTCTTCAACAATGTCGAGGCCAGCGACTATTCTTGTACATCAACTGTAAGGCTGGGACAGAAGGACCAGGAGGACCCCGGAAGGACAACCCAAACAAACTATACCCAAGGACCACTACATATGGAGGCGGTGACAACCATTTATTGCATTGAAGATATCAGTCACCGCTATAACTCAATTCTCACTTCGAGCAATTGCATATAATAAACATCATCACAATACCCTATTTCTTTCCCTGTCTATAACAGTATTCACAGTTTAGGTATCTCAAAGGTAGAACAATACTTTGGTCAAATAATCGTACATAACACATACAATAGTAAGCGTTTGGAATGTAATAATATTCCGGGGTAAGAAATGTCCTGACAGTAATTTGGCAGTATTTCCTAACCTGTCCATAAGGTGGCGTTACACGCCGGGCACTAATGTTCAATTCCTGCGCCTCAGCGGGAGTCTGCGGTCAATGTCCCCTTTGACTGAACTCTTGCACCCTAACAGAGAACTCCTGGGAAGATGTCAGTGGACGTTAAGTAAGTATTCGTAGGAAAGTGTGCAGAACTAACTGTTGGTAATACAACACAGCAGCAATGGCTAATGGTACCAACCATCTTTATATCCACGGAAAATTAAGGCAGAGTGAGTAACACTATTCTAATAAAACACTGTTCCAGGCAGTCGGGTACTCCGTGTAAGCAGGTGACTTCATAAACAGATTCTGGCTTTTGAAAGGGGATTATATAAAACAAGCGCAGGCATGATGTCCCTGAATAGGCAAGGCATAGTTAAGAATAGGGAAAGCTTTTGTACTGGGTGTTTCTGGGTAGGGGTGTCCCCCTTTTTACCCGGGATGTACCATTACAGATGGACCCCACTTATATGCAGGAATGTATGGGTGACCCGGTACCTGCTATAGGAGTGGATGCTCCTGTTGATTGTCTCCTGGTTATCAGCTGCAACAGCGTCATCTGTGTGGTTCTCCCTTCTGTGGTGGCTGTAAGTGCTGCGGCGTTGCTTCTAGGGACCAGTTGCCAGGCGGCTCCGGCTCCCCCGTCCCCAAGAGTGGCTGTGATGGGCGGCTTTGCGCTGCTGCCAGCCCTGTCTGCATTCTGACCAACCGCGGCTCCCTGCACACACGCGGCAGGTCTCTCTCTCTCCTCACACCAGGTGGCTATTCTCCTCGTCTTAGCGCGGGTTCCGGCGTGCGGCTGCTGCGGGCGGCTCTCGTCTCTTCTACTGCGCAGTGCAGTGGCAGCGTGTCCCGCCTCTCTCTCCTGTCTCTCCTCACGCGCGCTTCTTGTTCTCTCCTCCCCGTTCTTCTCCCGACCAATCCTGCGGGTCCAGGACTTCCCGCTCTCAGGATCTGACGGCCGGACTGCCCTGGGTCCTTGTGTCCGCTTGCAGGGGGAAGGTTAACCCTCTCAGCGCCGGGGTTTGTGAAGGCAGCATTGTCTGCAGTTAAAGCTATAAGGGGGCTGCTAGGGGTATCCCCAAACATGGGTACCACAAATGCACCGGCATTTTCACGGGCTGTCAAAAAGAATTGGCCAATTGTGGGTACGGACAAAACTTTAGAGCAGATTGGCAATAAACCTTTGATCTATTCACGAGGACCCAATTTAAAGCAGTTGTCAATGCAGCCTACTAAGCATTTTGACATCAATGCACAACGGACTTGGCTTAATGTAAACAAACAAGGTTGTTATCGTTGCCACGGATGCACGGCGTACAATGGTATGCTAGTTGGAAAAACTTTTGCACATCCCCACAATGGAAAGAAAATACCTATTAAACACTATGTCATGTGTTTAACTACTTATCTTATTTACATCTTGGTATGCCCCTGCGGGCTTTATTATGTGGGAAAGACTACTACAACATTCCGAGAAAGAATGGCCAATCATCGTTTGTGCATTAGGCAAGCCATGACTAATAAACAGAGTGATAAGCCGGTTGCAAGACACTTTTTGGAGAAAGGTCACCAGATTGCTTCTTTGAAAAGCATGATTATAGACCACATCCCTAAATCGAGTCAGGTAGCTGACCAAGGACGTTAACTCCTACAGAGAGAGGCCAGATGGATGTATAGGCTTGATACAAGAGCACCACGAGGCCTTAATGAAAATATTAACTTTTGGTGTTTCTTATAAATAATAGCAAAATGTACATTTGAGTTTAAGAATGCTACATATACAGGACTGAACTAATCGCAGTTAAATATGTGATAATGGATGCTTTTGTACATTTATTGATTTGTTTGTCTTTAGAGGTATATATGTTTATAGAATTTTTGAGGTGATATAACATGATATTGTCACTGTGAATATACTTTTTAAGACTGTGGCCTATGGCTTACCACGTACACCTTTGGGTAACTAATTAGAATTTAGTTTAATATTGTAATGATTAGTTCATGAATGGGGATTAAATACACAGGTGGTTACACAAGATATGCTTTATTCCCCTAGCCGGTGTTGCCTACAGCGGTGCGGCGCGGCGCGACGGCAGGGTGTCAAAGTCGAAAAATATCATGAATCACTTGCCTTGTACTAACCCCTCATGCACATGCCCGCTGCACATGCACACGCTCTGCCGTGAGTGCACATATACGCAATTTGCGTAAGATCGCTCCGGCGATCACGCGCGGTGTATGCTAATTTACGGTAGAAACCATACAAACAAAAATACCAGCGCTAATCCAAAACATATGTGTTCCTTTATTATAAACAATTTAAAAACAATTTATACATATAAATACCATATTCCTCGGTACCTGATTACTCCTGCAAGCATAAAATATTCCACATGAGTAGTACTATGCAGTCTAGAAGAGAATTAGTGATAATTTAGACCATAAATAGTTAATCATATCATATGAGTGTGATCACTCTAGCCTGACAGTCTCTTCCAGCAATGATGAAACGGCTTAGTATAAATCAGTCAATTAATAGCAGCTGTAGGTAATTGTAACAATTCCCACTAAGACAAATTTAATAGTGGGTTCCGTATTTCAAATTGAGTGATGATAATTCAGTGCTTGTAAATCAAGCTATCACAAAACCGTGTAAATGTCCGTGTAGCTACTGCATACAACCTGCCTTTATAGGTTAGAATTCAACCTTTGTGGTCCGATGCGTTGGTATCTCCCGACTCCTGGTGCATAAATGGCCGTTTTGAATGAGTCTTATCCGGAGTGTCCAACCAAGGGTCCAATTCAGAGCAGGTGAGGTAAGCTGAGGCAGGCTTAGATAACCGGTACCGGGTGGGTGAAGAGCTATTCACCCACCCGGTACCGGTTATCTAAGCCTGCCTCAGCTTACCTCACCTGCTCTGAATTGGACCCTTGGTTGGACACTCCGGATAAGACTCATTCAAAACGGCCATTTATGCACCAGGAGTCGGGAGATACCAACGCATCGGACCACAAAGGTTGAATTCTAACCTATAAAGGCAGGTTGTATGCAGTAGCTACACGGACATTTACACGGTTTTGTGATAGCTTGATTTACAAGCACTGAATTATCATCACTCAATTTGAAATACGGAACCCACTATTAAATTTGTCTTAGTGGGAATTGTTACAATTACCTACAGCTGCTATTAATTGACTGATTTATACTAAGCCGTTTCATCATTGCTGGAAGAGACTGTCAGGCTAGAGTGATCACACTCATATGATATGATTAACTATTTATGGTCTAAATTATCACTAATTCTCTTCTAGACTGCATAGTACTACTCATGTGGAATATTTTATGCTTGCAGGAGTAATCAGGTACCGAGGAATATGGTATTTATATGTATAAATTGTTTTTAAATTGTTTATAATAAAGGAACACATATGTTTTGGATTAGCGCTGGTATTTTTGTTTGTATGGTTTGTTCAGTTAGAGGGTAGTGTACTTTCCCTCTGTAACAGCTGCCATCTAAACCAAGAGTGTTCCTTTATGGTAATTTATGCACACACTATCTAATTAACAATTAGCGCCAAGCTGTTGTTTGTTTGTAATTTACGGTAGAGTTTGTAAGCGTCTAGCGTGCGACTCGATCATAACATATTTTACCCACATAGTGTGTTTTATAGTGAATATTCCCCTTAACAATGTTAGAAAGTATGTTTAGTGTAAACGGTTCTTGGACAGAGAAATTCCTCCTTGCATGATAGGAAGGGTCAGATAAAGGTAGAACGGTGGTGTCTAGTATCCAGCTGTAGAGTATTTTATTGGTGACATTTCGGTGTTGGTTAGGAAGAGATTGCTCGCTCCTGCGCATAGTTATGTACAAAAGTAGTTTATAGATATTTACTGTATTTGCTGTTCATTACCCATGCGGCGGGAATCCTAAGGATACCTCCCACCTGAGCAGTTGGAGAAAGGCACAGCCCACCTGTTCGAACCCACCTATGGCCTTTTGTTATAATGCAGAGACACATTCCTGTGTCCAATGAACCATAAGATTATAGGGACCATTGTATTGTTACTGTATGTTGTGTATATAAAGACCACCATTGCCTGTCCAGTCACTCACTCTCTCTGCAAGGTTTTCATATTAAAGGCTGAGGGCTGGATTCAGGACGCGCCTGCGAATCATTCCCATGTGTGTAAGTTCTCTGTAGCCATTTTGTTATCCTTTTCTGTTTGCCATTTGTTCTCATTGTGTACTCATTCTGTTTTCTTGTGTTTGCGATCGTTCGCTATTGTTCATATTTTTCTCGTTATTCTGTTTAGATTTTATGTTAGTCTTGTAGTGTATAAGCTGTACTGTTTTTCCCCTTTTTACTCAAATAGAATTATACACTGGGTGTTAGAGCCCAAGTGGTTTTTGTATCCTAACCAGGTCTTGTGTTTTCAATAGTTACTGTAAAGGGTTTACTGAGCGTCTCAATCGCTCAAACAGCTTCTCATATTATCAAGGTTAACAAGCATTACATCGTTATAGTATTTAATTGCCAAGGTTTAAAGTATAAAGCGTACCCTTAAGGTGTGTTGTTACTAAGGGTTACTGTGTAACATTCTGTGAGCGTGCGTGTCGCTCGTGCGTCACGCCCACGGCCTAGCGTCCGCTACGCTAGGTGCGTACCCTTACGGTACTGAGTGCGCCAATAGCGTACTTAGTCCATAATAGAATATAGCTTAATGTTTAAAGGTAATAACTGACTTTATCAATTGGGGGACTCATCCGGGCCTCCTCATATCCGCAACCTAGCGGAACCAGGCAGACTTTATCCATCAGCAAAGGGCGGGAAGATAGTATCCCCTGTTAGCCGTTTGATGGTTGGGGATACAGTAGTGCTGATCAGATAAGCGTCTGCTCCGCTTGGTTTTTAGGGATGCTGGTGGGATCCGGAAACCGAAAGGTAAGAACGTTAAGCTATTGTCTTTTAAATCTGTTTTAATTTCTGTTTGGTGCCAACTGCGCACGCAACACATGTAACACACGCACACACCTGTACTCTGCATATCTGACCATATTGTTGCAAAACAAGGTTCAAATGAGTCATATTGTGTTTGATTCAGATTGGATTGCTTATCTGTTTAAGTAGGTTTAAAAGTATATTTAAAAGTTGCTGCAAAAGCCTTGATATAGTGTTGTGTTTTTTTAACTCAGGCCTAAAATAACTTCAGGGGCTTGCATGGTGATTTTTTTGTTACAAAGGAAGCCGCATGGTCTGTCCTCCATTTTGTGTAACCCTCATGGATGTGGAAGGGGGAGAAGCAGCGGCCATTTTGGGAAGGTCAATTATTTTCTAAATAGCTGATTTTCAGTCTGCTCAGGAATAATCAGCCGGCCTTGGTCAAAAAGAAATCACCATTTATGAGTTACCAATGCATTTGTATTTTGTGTATTTTCGCATATCTAGTATCTACCCTCTTGTTTGCCATTAGCATTGATCACGTGCTGAGAAAATTTGTTGCTATTTTAGTTAAAAGTAAAACTAATACTTAAGGGAGCAATTGTAAAACACGCACACAGCCTGACCCAGTTATAAAGGTTATATAGGAGATACTGTGTGGTGTTTGGTAAACGATTATAGTTAAATATCGTTTACATTTATAGAAGCGTGTTATTTGTGTTACTGCGGATGTATCCGGCCTGTGTACACGTGTCTCTGACCGAGTGCGAGACAGCGTACGCAACGCAAAGGCCTACACACGTGGCGTACATTACGCAACGTGCGTACGGATACGCCCACTAAATACAAATCACACGATAGCATTGTTTTAGTAGTAGATACGGAAGCCACGAGATAATAGCACAAATTTGTTCAGTTTCCAAAATTTAGTTTAAAAAGATCCTCCTCTCGTTGCATTACCTCTGGGATTAGCCTGTTTTACCTGAATGAAAGAAATTTTCTGTACAGAAAAATCAAAGTATATATGAAGTGAAAGAGCGTGTGTATGCAAGTAAAGTTTTCTTTGGTGTGAACCCCGGAATTCGAGATCTCGTAGAAGGATACCCGTGAAGTGAACACGTGGTGGCGTGGGAGAAGGCCATCTCACGTTTAAAGTCAATAAGGTAAGAGGAGCAATTAGTGTTACAGCAGACCAGGAGGTCCGCGAAAGTCAGAAATCCGTTAAAAGTACATATATGAAGTTCTGAAAACCCTGACTAAAGAAAGGTCAGAGGTAGAGAGCGCAGCCCTGGGGGTTGGCGCAATACCCATATAGGCCCATTTTGAGAATACGCTCCGGCTGAAGGTTTCGCAGCCTAAACAACCGATTCCGTTGGTCATTCTGCGGATAAGTAATAGTTACTTATACGCATTGCGACTGTACCACATGTAATTGTGTGCATTAGTTGGTTACCTTGATATCCATTACGCAATTTGCGTACGCTTTGCGGGATCATAAACACTATTTGTACATTCTAACGTGATTTGTGTAGGTTTTTTTTATTTTAAGGGAGGTTCGCTGTTCACTCAGGAATTCTCCAGCAACTGATACTTACTGGGGAGGGTAGCATACTCCCACACGCCCCAGTAAGTAGAGGTCACATAGGGGCCCTGGGTTGAGTATGCCAGTGCTGAAGCAGTGTGTGGGCATATTGGTCGACGTGGGCGAGAGTGGGTGAAGGCACTCGTTGGACTTTCACCGTCGCCTTACCTCTGGGAACGTGGTTTTTGTAGGAATTCGCTGAGAAGGCAATACCTGCAAAGAATGGGGGCCAGTTGCTCAAGTAAGAGACGATCAACCAAGGTTCAGGTTGATATTATTCCGCGGCCAGTCGGGTCGGCGAGGTACGTAATGTGTGAGAAATATGGATCACACGCAGAGGTTTTATGCAATGAGTGGGAACGTATGACTGTGAACGATGAGGAGAAGTTTCCCAGGGTAGGCCGTTTTAATCCTGAGGTTTTGCAAAATTTAAGAAGGATATGTCTGATAAAATCTCAAAAACAGAGGATCAGACACACAATCTGTTTACATTTATGGCAACAGGAAGGGGAGATACAATTGGATTAGCTCAAGCAGCTAGTTCCCATCTTAGCAGGAAACTGATGGCAACTGGAGAAACAATGGCTACAGAGAATGCCATACTGGGATATGATGATAATAGTGCACTTAATAAATGTATTAATGATGATAATAGTAAGCGTAATAAATGTAATAATGATAGAAGTAAAACTGATAAATGTACAAATTCTAACCCGTGCAAGTTGCTCCCCATGTTAAACTTCCCTCAGGATCACAAGCAAGAAAGTGAGCCCAGCACGATGTCGGCACTTTTTCCAGCAGCCATCATACGAGACACCCAGGTGGGCACGGCCCAATCGGTAAAGGCAGTAGTCAAGCCCCCATACGGAGGGTCAGGTGAGGTCGTGTCCACAGGTAAGTACGGTATTGTATGTTATGCACAGACAATTGCACCTCACATTGTAGAGTATAGAGAAGTAGCGGTTTCTGTATTAATGGATGATTTAAAGGAAGTGTTGAGAACAAAGGTACAGACCACTCAACCTAATTGGAAAGGTATGTCGATGGCTGCTTTGAGAGAGACCGCTATTGAGCATGATCGGAAAATCATAAGACACAGGGAGTCACAGGGCGGTAAGCAAATGACAATAAGTAGACAGGCCCTGACAACGAAGCCACATCAGCTTAAGCCCCAGACCCCTGTGGGTAAGTCGAATGTGATAAAATGTTATAACTGCCAGAGGGAAGGGCATTATGCACGGAATTGTATGTTTAGAGACCCACATAAGGTATATAAACCCCCTAGACAACGACATAACTCACGTAATTGTAATCAGGGATCATATAGGAAAAATTTTGGGCCGCACCTGTAATTTGCAGCCAGTGAAGTTGATTATTAGCCTTGATAGTAAGCCTGAGGTTACAGTCGATGTAATTGGTAGGCCATTCCTTGTAGACACAAGGGCGGCCAGGTAAACTCTGTGATTTATCTTTAAATATTTCCTTTTCATCTCTGACGTTCACCAGCAGAACTACAGCTCAAACGTCACATGTCTACTTGGTCTTTTCAGAGCTCTACCCAACCCCAGTATATCTTACCAGCATCGTTGTGTCTGGCCAAACACAAAGGGTGGAGATTGGAAATACTGGTGGGGGAGACTGTGCAGAGATACCGATGGACATGTTGGTGTGACAGCCTGATGGTGAACGGAAATCTGACAATGTTTCTTTTCTATTGTTCTCTCTCTTTGTTCTTTCATGTTTTATGGATGGTATGTCACACAACAGTTAGACAAATGGTAATGCAAGATTTATGCTCCTTACAGAAAGATCGCTGAGTCGGAAAGAATATCGTATCACTGGAGTGTTCATTTTGGGAAGACTGAGAGACAGCACTGTTGAGACGACATCTGAGCAAGAAGAACAACAAGACTATAGGACAATTATCATAACATTTTTCTTTCCCTTCAATTATTTTCGGTACCCCCATTACAACTTTATCTTCCTCTTCCTGTAAGATGGACTCGCCCCAAGAGACTGCAGTCCGTGTTTTCCTGTTGACCCTGTTGTTGACCAGAGCAGTCTGTTTCGGTGAGAGTACCAGTGAGGTCGAGAAAGGATCTGGAATGAGTTCTGATGACCAGGATGGATTCGTAAATTTCCGAGAGCAACACAATCACCGAGCAAAGGCGAGTATCAGAAAACGATCTGGTAGCCATGACACTAACAGACATTGTGAAGGATTGTTAGCTGAAGAGAATTGTATATGTAGGAATTGTGACAACATAGTTGAGGACGGGTGCATCCAGAGATGTCACTCCAGCATTAATATCAATATGGACCGTCATCCATTGAGTGACTATCACTCATTAGTGGGTAAGGTTTTAAACCAAACGGAATGCTGGGTGTGCTCACAAGTACCTCAAGGTCATAGAAAGTCAGGACTAGTGTAGATAAGGTACTTGAATTAAGGGATGGGAGACCGGTGGACAAGAAATTTAATATTTCTATGCCTCCTAGTTTGAAGCTCCACCAATATCATGTGGATAGGTCCTTAATATGTTTTAACATTTCCAATCCCCGAAAGCCGGGAAATTGGGAAGTGACATGGAACAACCAAACCATGACATTCTCACACAGAGCCGATAGAATGCCCATTGACTCAGAGCTTATACGCCAAATAGCCAACAGTGGAAGATATTTCCAATATAGGTACACTCTAGGAAGTAGGCCCATGCGAGTTGGAGAAGTATCACCAGGATACTGTGCGCATATCATACAACCTGATACGTGTACTAGACAGATGAGAGAGTTAGGGATAGGATTTTTCACCTGGAAGGTTTGTAATATGGTGATGTCATACTCTGTCCCATATGTCCTCCCCGATGATGCATATTTCATATGTGGGAGGAAGGCGTATAAGTGGCTTGCCCCAAACTCAGAGGGATTGTGTTACATTGGAAGAGTGTTACCGGAAGTAATGACCATTACCCATGATAGAATTAAAGATGTTCACCGCAATGCTCAAGCTCCTTACACTCACACCCATTACGAACACATTGTAAAGAGACACCTTATAGATAGGACAGAGCATGCAGCCTCTGATTTGATCCACGAATCCACCGGGATTCAACTCCTGCTCGCGCTAGATATCACCCGTACCGCCAGAGGAGTTATACATTTTAGGTATATTACCGCGCTAGCGAACCTGATAGACAATATCACCGAGATGTATGATGACACCTTTAGGTATACTGGGAGAGAATTGCAAGCTTACAAAACGGAACTGATCCAGCACAGGATGGTTCTCAATTACATCACAGCAGTGACAGGAGGGTATTGTGTCACCCTAGCAACTCAGTATGGTGTGATGTGTTGTTCGTATATCACAAACAGCACTGAGGACCCAACCGAGGTCATAGATCAAAAGATGGACGATATCTTGCAATTGAAGTGGGAGTTCCGAAGGAGACACAACCTTACCCTTGCTTCTGTGGGTAATGAACTGACCGGCTGGCTATCATGGTTGAACCCACGCAATTGGTTCTCAGGTTCAGGAGAATGGGCTCAAAATGTTATCGTTGCTGTAGGGAAATTCCTCTTATGTATCCTAGGAGTTGTCATAATGATTGGTTTGATATTCAGATGTGTTCAAATTTTAATGAATTGCAAGCGAAGGACCAAATTGATGAGTTTGAGGAGCGAGGGCACTGTAACAACAACTAGTTTAATTTATGACCCAGCAATCGAGACAATGTTGTGATAAAACGTGATTCCATGGTCCGTCTCTTTCACCCGTTTCTCCTTTGTTTTTCTCCAAGGTAAAAAGACACCGACTCGAAAGAAGATTTTGATGACCCATTATACAGACCATTGATGAACTTTGTCACAGCCATTTGATGAACTGTTAGAGACTTTAATTTTTATGGACACTTGAAGAGCTTTGCTTGCCACACAGCAAAGATACAGCTATCCGGACAAGACTTCAACAAGACATCAACAAGACTCCAACAGACGCCCAAGGACGACCACATATATATATATTCATACGAATGCATTTATAACGCATGTTTCTTATCTTCATCTCTTCTATCTTCAGGTAGTGGCACACATAGTCGACAGGTGATATAGACACATATATTAGCACTCACATATTTTCCCCCTTCATGTATCATCAACTAATGTGCACCCCATTTGTTGGAACTAAAAGCCGAAAAGAGCTCGGTAGAGTTTGTTAGCCCACTTACAGACCCTTAATACGGGATAAGAAGGATTCAATGTATACTTCGCAATACCTCGAAGCTTATTTTTAGAACATGTACGGCACGATGATACATGACCCCTCAGACATGGATTTCATACATACATGCTTTTTACTATCTCACTAGGTCATACATTTCCCACCTTCTCCTCTCCTCCCTACTCCCAATCATAATAAGGTATTTCATGGTAATATATATTTTTCTGCTTAAATTGTTTAGATAGTGGCAGTTATTGTTGACTGCCAAAGGGTGGACTGTCAAAGTCGAAAAATATCATGAATCACTTGCCTTGTACTAACCCCTCATGCACATGCCCGCTGCACGTGCACACGCTCTGCCGTGAGTGCACATATACGCAATTTGCGTAAGATCGCTCCGGCGATCACGCGCGGTGTATGCGCATTTACAGTAGAGTTTATAAGCGTCTAGCGTGCGACTCGATCATAACATATTTTACCCACATAGTGTGTTTTATAGTGAATATTCCCCTTAACAATGTTAGAAAGTATGTTTAGTGTAAACGGTTCTTGGACAGAGAAATTCCTCCTTGCATGATAGGAAGGGTCAGATAAAGGTAGAGCGGTGGTGTCTAGTATCCAGCTGTAGAGTATTTTATTGGTGACATTTTGGTGTTGGTTAGGAAGAGATTGCTCGCTCCTGCGCATAGTTATGTACAAAAGTAGTTTATAGATATTTACTGTATTTGCTGTTCATTACCAATGCGGCGGGAATCCTAAGGATACCTCCCACCTGAGCAGTTGGAGAAAGGCACAGCCCACCTGTTCGAACCCACCTATGACCTGTTGTTATAATGCAGAGACACATTCCTGTGTCCAATGAACCATAAGATTATAGGGACCATTGTATTGTTACTGTATGTTGTGTATATAAAGACCACCATTGCCTGTCCAGTCACTCACTCTCTCTGCAAGGTTTTCATATTAAAGGCTGAGGGCTGGATTCAGGACGCGCCTGCGAATCATTCCCACGTGTGTAAGTTCTCTGTAGCCATTTTGTTATCCTTTTCTGTTTGCCATTTGTTCTCATTGTGTACTCATTCTGTTTTCTTGTGTTTGCGATCGTTCGCTATTGTTCATATTTTTCTCGTTATTCTGTTTAGATTTTATGTTAGTTTTGTAGTGTATAAGCTGTACTGTTTTTCCCCTTTTTACTCAAATAGAATTATCCACTGGGTGTTAGAGCCCAAGTGGTTTTTGTATCCTAACCAGGTCTTGTGTTTTCAATAGTTACTGTAAAGGGTTTACTGAGCATCTCAATCGCTTAAACAGCTTCTCATATTATCAAGGTTAACAAGCATTACATCGTTATAGTATTTCATTGCCAAGGTTTAAAGTATAAAGCATACCCTTAAGGTGTGTTGTTACTAAGGGTTACTGTGTAACATTCTGTGAGCGTGAGTGTCGCTCGTGCGTCGCGCCCACGGCCTAGCGTCCGCTACGCTAGGTGCGTACCCGTATGGTACTGAGTGCGCCAATAGCGTACTTAGTCCATAATAGAATATAGCTTAATGTTTAAAGGTAATATTTGACATTGTCAAGGGTCTGAGAAAAGGATGTGATTGCTGATGTTCACTCAGTTGGTCCTGGCTTCCCTTGATGTGGAATGCAGGATTGTACCTGTGGCACGCAAACAAGGGTTACCGTGGACACCAATAACAGATAGTGGTCTGTGTCTCTGATAAGTAATTGACATGTTGTATTACCCTGGCCGAGGTTACCCACAGAGGTGAAGTACACCAGCTGTGTTTGATGATTGGATACGATTAAGGATGATAACTCAGTTTGGTCTGGCTTCCCTGTCTGTGGAACACAGGATTGTACCTGTGACACGCAGACAAGGGTCGCCATGGATACCAACAACAGAGTGTGTTCTATGTTCCTAAAAAGTAACACCCCCGGAAGTGAAGTAAGCAATGACTCACAGGGCCCTGACAGGAAGCGCTCAGGCGAGCGGACCGCTTATTGCAGTGTTGTTTAGGTGACTTCAGTGGAGACAGTGACCCGGTTGGCCGGAAGGGGCGCATGCGCACTGGACTGGAACGCACACCGAACTTGAGGGAAGGCATGTCTGATCACCTGTGTTTAATGAGGTAATTACTGAGTTTTCATTTGGTATATAAGTCTGACGCCCATTAAGGTGTATGTGGATGGCTGTGGCAGCAGTGGTGATTTGTGCTACGATGCAGGAGTCTATGACGGTCACTTGATGACCGAGGTTGACAACTGATAAGTTTGGCTTTAAATAATCTTTTCTCAGTGTTGCATTGATGTTGAAATTATGAACTGAAATGGCATTTTTTATGCTTGAATTACTAAGGATATAAGAGCTTTTTGCTTCACCATTGCCATCAACATGGATTTTTAAAGTATGTTTTCTTGTAATTAATAAATTGAAATAATTTTGCTACAGTAGTTGAGTGCCCTTTACCCACAATAGTATATATATATATATATATATATATATATATTAGAGATGAACGGTTCAGTTCGCTGAGACCCTTGTGGGCTCACTGCGCTTGCCATGCTGCTGTTGCCACAGGTTTTATTCCAACTCTATGGGTGTCGTGGACACCCACCAGTGGGAATAGTCCCTTCTAGTTGGCATGCTTACTGTCGGGCTTCTCAAGTAGCAGGATGATGGGGGAGGTGTTGTGACCGGCAGTCTCTTGACCACCAGTCACATAACTACATCCTGTGCCTGCTGTTTCTCCAATCCCTTGTGTATATATATATATATATATATATATATATATATAAATAAAATAAAAGGCTAACGCTGCTTCTCACCTGTTTGGGGGGGAATTCAGGTGTTTTGCATGCTGGCATACACTATATGGCGCTTGACCGAGCAGTTCAAGTATTGCTCCATCTTTGCGTGCACAGTCATTGGCTCTGACATTACTGTTATGATGTTCCATGACCTTGACGGGCTAGTAACTAGTATGTATATATATATATATATAGACAGGCAAAGATGCGGCACTCACGAACACTTTTGAAATAAGTCACAGACCCGGTTCAGGTATAGTCAACGTTTCAATCCTATTTATGGATTTTCGTCAGGAACAAGCATAGTACATGTACAACAAAACTCACCTTATATCCCCATTCACCAATGACCCCCAGGTGGACAGCTGCTCGCTCCGGCGCGGGAGTCCGCAAGCACTGTCGCCGAGTAGTGACGTCATCGCGTATCCGCGCGACGCACGTCCAATGCTGCCATGGCAACCTCGCGGCTGTAAACAAAAGAGGAACGATAGTAACCGCTGCCCCACTGTTATCTGTCAGCAAAGTGCTGTAGGGATCAACGTTGCCATGACAGCATGTACAGATACATCACATACATTGAACAATTTTAGATGGAACTAAACAAATAGTGCATCCCACTGCAACACAGAGTAATCACTATATCCAAATCTTGGTTCTGTGTAGCAATGCTTAATTCAACACCATGGATACATAGTTACCATGCAGATCGATCGTTGCCATGGTAACGCAACACAACTCAATTGTAATTGTACCAAGAAAAAACATGAAAAAATAATAAAAAAGTAATAAAATAATAAAAAAAAAAAAATTTCAGAAATATAAAGGAAAACAAATACATGATCAGTGTAAAGCAACGCTAACTACACAACCAACAGGTTAATGTAATAGTATCGCATACTTCAGCCTAAAAAATAGACAAACATGCAGATTCAGGCAAATGTAGAAAAAGTGATGGCATCATTCAAACCCTTAGGACTAATCACATCTAGGCGAAAAATCCATTCAGCCTCCCGTTTGAGTAACATTGCGATCGCCCCCCCTACGTAGCAGGGGGATGTGGTCGATCATTCTGTATCTAAGGCTATTTAAGGGGTGCTTGGCTAACAGGAAGTGTCGTGCTACTGGTTGCTCACTAGAGCCATTATTAATGGCCAAACGGATGGCAGAGCGATGTGCCCCCATCCTTTCTTTAAATTTTCTCTGGGTTTTCCCAATATAGGAGAAACCGCAGGGACACAGTAGTTGGTAAACAACATAAGAACTTTCACAAGTCAGATGAAAACGAATCTTGTATTTTGTACCCAAATGAGGGTGACAGAAGGTGTCACCTGCAATGAGAAAGCTACAGGTGGTGCAAGGACACTTAAAGCATCCATTCTGTTTTTTAGCCAAAAAATTCCTACTGTCATTGCTTCTATGCATTGATATATCTGTTTTGACCAATAGATCTCTCAAATTTTTAGGTCGTGAATAACACGTCATTAATGTAGTATTGGCCAGTCCTATATCTGGGTCTGATGTTATGATTGGCCACAATTTTTTTGATGCATGAGTGGTCTTGGATGATTGGGTATTAAATTTATTAACCCAATGTAATCTATTGGAGTTTTGTTTAGGTATCTGTTTTAGTAATAATTTTTGTCTATCCAGAGACATTGCTTTATTTTTAGCTAGCAATAAAGATTTTAAATGATATCCCCGATGAAGAAATTTACCAATAAGCCAGTCAATCTGGTCAGATGCTTGGGAAATGTCACTATTAATTCTAATGATGCGTACCATTTGAGAAAAGGGGAGCCCCATTTTTAAATTCAGTGGATGACAACTCTGAAAATGAAGGAGTGAGTTCCTATCTGTCTCTTTGGAAAATAATGTGGTAGCAATGTTACCCCCTTGTAAAATAATTTTTACATCCAGAAACTTGATGTTAGATTGGCTCATCTCAAAAGTTAATTTAACCGGTGAAGTAGAGGCATTATGAGCCTCCAGTAATGATTTTAACTCAGTATCTGAACCTACCCAGATGAGCGCTTGCCATGCTGCTGTTGCCACAGGTTTTATTCCAACTCTATGGGTGTCGTGGACACCCACCAGTGGGAATAGTCCCTTCTAGTTGGCATGCTTACTGTCGGGCTTCTCAAGTAGCAGGATGATGGGGGAGGTGTTGTGACCGGCAGTCTCTTGACCACCAGTCACATAACTACATCCTGTGCCTGCTGTTTCTCCAATCCCTTGTGTATATATATATATATATATATATATATAAATAAAATAAAAGGCTAACGCTGCTTCTCACCTGTTTGGGGGGGAATTCAGGTGTTTTGCATGCTGGCATACACTATATGGCGCTTGACCGAGCAGTTCAAGTATTGCTCCATCTTTGCGTGCACAGTCATTGGCTCTGACATTACTGTTATGATGTTCCATGACCTTGACGGGCTAGTAACTAGTATGTATATATATATATATATATATATATATTTATTTATTAGAGATGAGTGGTACGGTTCCCTGAGAACCGACCCCCCCCCCCCCGAACCGAACTTCACTACCCGATCCCGGATCCGAGTCAGGCTCAGGTTTTCTCACCTGACTTGGAAACCAGAACGAGGCAAAAGATCATCATCCCGCTGTCAGATTCTCGCGGGGTTTGGATTCCATATAAGGAGCCACGCATTGCCGCCATTTTCACTCCGGCATTGGAGAGTGTAGAGAGAGGACGTATCTCCATCCTCAGTGTCCTGCATCAGTTCAGTGGTAGTGTCTTGAGCTGCATCAGTCCAGTCACAGTGGTGGTGTCCTCTGCTGCCATATGTCCAGTGCTGCTGTATAAGTCCAGTCCAGTGGTGCTGTGTTGTCCTGCATCAGTCCAGTGGTGGTGTCTTGTGCTGCATCAGTCCAATCACAGTGGTGATGTCCACTGCTGCCATATGTCCAGTGCTGCTGTATAAGTCCAGTCCATTGCAGTGGTGCTGTGTTGTCCTGCATCAGTACAGTAGTACTGTCTTGTGCTGCATCAGTCCAGTCACAGTGGTGGTGTCCTCTGCTGCCATATGTCCAGTGCTGCTGTATAAATCCAGTCCATTGCAGTGGTGCTGCGTTGTCCTGCATCAGTACAGAAGTAGTGTCTTGTGCTGCATCAGTCCAGTCACACTGGTGGTGTCTTCTGCTGCCATATGTCCAGTGCTGCTGTATAAGTCCAGTCCATTGCAGTGGTGCTGTGTTATCCTGCATCAGTCCAGTGGTGGTGTCCCTGTGCTGCTGTATATGTCCAGTGGTACTGCCATATATGTCCAGTGATACTGCTGTATATGTCCAGTGATACTGCCGTATATGTCCAGCGGTACTGCCATATAAATTCAGTGATACTGCTGTATATGTCCAGTGATACTGGCATATAATTCCAACAGTACTGGCATATAAATTCAGTCCAGCGGTACTGCCGTATAATTCTAGTGATACAGCCATATAATTCCAGTGATACTGCAGTATAATTCCAGTGGTACTGGCGTATAAATCCAGTGATCCTGCCATATAAATCCAGTCCAGTGGTACTGCCATATAAGTCCAGTGGTACTGCCATATAGGTCCAGTGGTACTGCCATATAGGTCCAGTCATACTGCCGTATAATTCCAGTGATACTGCCGTATAATTCCAGTGGTACTGGCGTATAAATCCAGTGATCCTGCCATATAAATCCAGTCCAGTGGTACTGCCATATAAGTCCAGTGGTACTGCCATATAGGTCCAGTGGTACTGCCATATAGGTCCAGTGATACTGCCGTATAATTCCAGTGATACTGCCGTATAATTCCAGTGATACTGCCGTATAATTCCAGTGATACTGCTATATAATTCCAGTGGTGCTGCCGTATAAGTCCAGTCCAGTGGTGCTGCCATATAAGTTTAGTGGTGCTGTCCTGTGCTGTATGTTATTTACTCCAAATAAAGGGGTTATTAATATTTAATCAAAATAATTTTCACAGGGTTTGCCCTGTGTGGTGTAGAGGTACACTCTCCTCTACAGAATATTGTTATATAACTCCAGAAAAATCATAGAGAACAAAAATTTGGAGGATAAAAATGCCATCAACATCGTCTGCCAAGACCGATTCCCAATGCTATAGTAGAGGGCATGTAAAATCCAAAAAGCCAAAGTTCAGTAAAAAGACCGCAAAAAAAATAAATTTAAATGGGCTGAGGAGAAACGTAAACTTGCCAATATGCCATTTACAACACGGAGTGGCAAGGAAAGGCTAAAGCCCTGGCCTATGTTCATGATTAGGGGTTTAGCTTCACATGACGATGGAAGCCCTCATCCGCCCTCTAGAAAAATGATAAGAGTTAAGCTGGCAAAAGCACAGCAAAGAACTGTGCATTCTAAGATGATATCACAAATCCCCAAGGAGAGTCCATGTGTGTTGACGGTTGCGATGCCTGACCTTCCCAACACTGGACAGGAAGATGTGGCTCCTTCCACCATTTGTACCCCCTCTGCAAGTGCTGGAAGTAGCACCCACAGTCCAGTTTCTGATATTCAAATTGAAGATGTCACTGTTGAAGTACACCAGGATGAGGATATTGGTGTTGCTGGCGCTGAGGAAGAAGTTGACAATGAGGATTCTGATGGTGATGTGGTTTGTTTAAATCAGGCACCAGGGAAAACACCTGTTGTCCGTGGGATGAATAAGCCCATTGTGATGCCTGGGCAAAATACCAAAAAAGCCACCTCTTTGGTGTGGAATTATTTCTCTACAAATCTGGACAACAGGTGTCAAGCCTTGTGTTGCCTCTGTCAATCTGTAATAAGTAGGGGTAAGGCCTTTAACCACCTAGGAACATTGGGGCAGATGTATTAACCTGGAGCTACTAACTGTTCATTTACATATTGGAGCTGATTGGCTGTTGCATTTATCACCTTGCACTCATCACTGATTTATCACTTCCTTATGCCTTCTCCAGGTTAATACATCTGCCCCATTCTCCCTTATACGTCACCTGCTGCGCATTCATCAGAAGTCAGTGTCAAGTTGTGAAACTTTGGGTAAGAGCGTAAGCAGTCCACTGACACCTAAATCCCTTCTTCCTCTTGTACCCAAGCTCCTGCAAGCCATGCCACCAACTCCCTCAACGTCAACTTCCTCCTCAGTCAGGAATGTCAGTAGTCCTGCAGGCCATATCACTGGCAAGACTGAGTCCTCTCCTATCCGGGATTCCTCCGGAGGATCCTTGAGTAGTACGCCTACTGCTGCTGTTGCTGCCGCTGCTGTTGTTGCTGCTGGGAGTCGATCGTCATCCCAGAGGGGAAGTCGGAATACTACTTGTACTAGTTCCAGTAAGCAATTGACTGTCCAACAGTCTTTTGTGAGGAAGATGAAATATTACAGCAGTCATCCTGTTGCAAAGCAGATAACTGAGGCCTTGATAGCTATGTTGGTGTGAGATGTGCATCCGGTATCTGCCATTAGTTCAGTGGGACTTAGAGAATTGATGGAGATAGTGTTCCCTTGGTACCAAATCCCATCTAGGTTCCACTTCACTAGGCAGGCGATACCAAGAATGTACACTGACGTCAGAAAAAGTGTCCTCAGTGTCCTACAAAATGCAGTTGTACCCACTGTCCACTTAACCACGGACATGTGGACAAGTGGAACAGGGCAGACTAAGGACTATATGATTGTGACAGCCCACTGGGTAGATGTATTGCCTCCCGCAGCAACAACAGCAGTGGCACCAGTAGCAGCATCTCGCAAATGCCAACTCATTCCTAGGCAGGCAGGCTACACAAGTCTGCAGAGGATCAAAGACCTGCTGGTGAGAAAATGGTCAACCCAAGCGGAACGTGACCCATCAACAGCACCTCCTTAATTTTCTCCTGCAACTGGGGCTGTGAGGAAAAGGATAAGATTTCCTAGCCCACCCACTGGCGGTGATGCAGGGCAGTCAGGAGTGAGTGCTGACATCTGGTCCGGACTGAAGGACCTGCCAACGATTACTGACATGTCTACTGTCACTGCATATGATTCTGTCACCATTGAAAGAATGGTGGAGAATTATATGAGTGACAGCATCCAAGTAGGCATGTCAGACAGTCCGTATGTATACTGGCAGGAAAAAGAGGCAATTTGGATGCCCTTGCACAAACTGGCTTTATTTTACCTAAGTTGCCCCCCTCCAGTGTGTACTCCAAAAGAGTGTTTAGTGCAGCCAGTCATCTTGTCAGCGATCAGCGTAGGAGGTTACTTCCACAAAATGTGGAGAAGATTATGTTCATCAAAATTAATTATAAATTCCTCCCGGAAGACCTTTACCAGCAATTGCCTCCAGAAAGTACACAGGGACCTGTGATGGTGGATTCCAGTGGGGACAAATTAATACTCTGTGAGGAGGAGGATGTACACACTGAAAGGAGTGAGGAACCAGAGGATGAGGATGAGGTTGACATCTTGCCTCTGTAGAGCCAGTTTATGCAAGGAGAGATTGATTGCTTCTTTTTTGGTGGGAGCCCAAACAAACCAGTCATTTCAGCCACAGTTGTGTGGCAGACCCTGTCTTTGAAATGATTGGTTTGTTAAAGTGTGCATGTCCTGTTTATCCAACATAAGGGTGGGTGGGAGGGCCCAAGGACAATTCCATCTTGCACCTCTTTTACTTCTTTGCATCATGTGCTGTTTGGGGACTAGTTTTTTAAAGTGCCATCCTGTCTGACACTGCCGTACAACTCCAGGGGTACTGCCGTATAAGTCCAGGGGTACTGCTGTATAAGTCCAGTCCAGTTGTGCTGTCTTGTGCTGCATCATTCCAGTGGTGGTGTCTTGTGCTGCCATAAGTCCAGTGGCGGTGTCCTGTGCTGTATATTATTTACTCCAAATAAAAGGGTTATATACATTACTTATATTATTATCCAAATACTTTTTACAGGGTTTGCCCTGTGTGATGTAGGGGTATGCTCGCCTGTGCTGTATATTGTTATAATAGCTCCAAATTAAAGGGTTGTTATTATTATCCAAATTAATTTTATAGGCTTTGCCGTGTGTGTGTTTGGTTTAGGGGTACGCTCTCCTGTGCCACCAATATTGTGCGTGTATTACATCTGTCCAAAGACACAATATGTCAAAATGAGAATGGCGCTCCTTTCTGTTCGTTATGTTTCTCAAAAAAAGAAAATTTAATAGATCATAGCATAGTATATTCTAGATAGGCAATCCCACCTTTTGTGACAGAATTTTTTTTCAATATCGTGATCTAGAAAATACCCTTCCACAAACTGATTTTTTAGAAACACAAGGCACCTTCCAACCTGATTTCTGAGGTTATTGAGATAAAAATTAAAAATTAAAATAACATCTTAGAATTCACTCCAATTGGTCCTTATTTTCAGTTGAACCCACGCAATTGGTTCTCAGGTTCAGGAGAATGGGCTCAAAATGTTATCGTTGCTGTAGGAAAATTCCTCTTATGTATCCTAGGAGTTGTCATAATGATTGGTTTGATATTCAGATGTGTTCAAATTTTAATGAATTGCAAGCGAAGGACCAAATTGATGAGTTTGAGGAGCGAGGGCACTGTAACAACAACTAGTTTAATTTATGACCCAGCAATCGAGACAATGTTGTGATAAAACGTGATTCCATGGTCCGTCTCTTTCACCCGTTTCTCCTTTGTTTTTCTCCAAGGTAAAAAGACACCGCCTCGAAAGAAGATTTTGATGACCCATTATACAGACCATTGATGAACTTTGTCACAGCCATTTGATGAACTGTTAGAGACTTTAATTTTTATGGACACTTGAAGAGCTTTGCTTGCCACACAGCAAAGATACAGCTATCCGGACAAGACTTCAACAAGACATCAACAAGACTCCAACAGACGCCCAAGGACGACCACATATATATATATTCATACGAATGCATTTATAACGCATGTTTCTTATCTTCATCTCTTCTATCTTCAGGTAGTGGCACACATAGTCGACAGGTGATATAGACACATATATTAGCACTCACATATTTTCCCCCTTCATGTATCATCAACTAATGTGCACCCCATTTGTTGGAACTAAAAGCCGAAAAGAGCTCGGTAGAGTTTGTTAGCCCACTTACAGACCCTTAATACGGGATAAGAAGGATTCAATGTATACTTCGCAATACCTCGAAGCTTATTTTTAGAACATGTACAGCACGATGATACATGACCCCTCAGACATGGATTTCATACATACATGCTTTTTACTATCTCACTAGGTCATACATTTCCCACCTTCTCCTCTCCTCCCTACTCCCAATCATAATAAGGTATTTAATGGTAATATATATTTTTCTGCTTAAATTGTTTAGATAGTGGCAGTTATTGTTGACTGCCAAAGGGTGGACTGTCAATGTCGAAAAATATCATGAATCACTTGCCTTGTACTAACCCCTCATGCACATGCCCGCTGCACGTGCACACGCTCTGCCGTGAGTGCACATATACGCAATTTGCGTAAGATCGCTCCGGCGATCACGCGCGGTGTATGCGCATTTACAGTAGAGTTTATAAGCGTCTAGCGTGCGACTCGATCATAACATATTTTACCCACATAGTGTGTTTTATAGTGAATATTCCCCTTAACAATGTTAGAAAGTATGTTTAGTGTAAACGGTTCTTGGACAGAGAAATTCCTCCTTGCATGATAGGAAGGGTCAGATAAAGGTAGAGCGGTGGTGTCTAGTATCCAGCTGTAGAGTATTTTATTGGTGACATTTTGGTGTTGGTTAGGAAGAGATTGCTCGCTCCTGCGCATAGTTATGTACAAAAGTAGTTTATAGATATTTACTGTATTTGCTGTTCATTACCCATGCGGCGGGAATCCTAAGGATACCTCCCACCTGAGCAGTTGGAGAAAGGCACAGCCCACCTGTTCGAACCCACCTATGACCTTTTGTTATAATGCAGAGACACATTCCTGTGTCCAATGAACCATAAGATTATAGGGACCATTGTATTGTTACTGTATGTTGTGTATATAAAGACCACCATTGCCTGTCCAGTCACTCACTCTCTCTGCAAGGTTTTCATATTAAAGGCTGAGGGCTGGATTCAGGACGCGCCTGCGAATCATTCCCACGTGTGTAAGTTCTCTGTAGCCATTTTGTTATCCTTTTCTGTTTGCCATTTGTTCTCATTGTGTACTCATTCTGTTTTCTTGTGTTTGCGATCGTTCGCTATTGTTCATATTTTTCTCGTTATTCTGTTTAGATTTTATGTTAGTTTTGTAGTGTATAAGCTGTACTGTTTTTCCCCTTTTTACTCAAATAGAATTATCCACTGGGTGTTAGAGCCCAAGTGGTTTTTGTATCCTAACCAGGTCTTGTGTTTTCAATAGTTACTGTAAAGGGTTTACTGAGCATCTCAATCGCTTAAACAGCTTCTCATATTATCAAGGTTAACAAGCATTACATCGTTATAGTATTTCATTGCCAAGGTTTAAAGTATAAAGCATACCCTTAAGGTGTGTTGTTACTAAGGGTTACTGTGTAACATTCTGTGAGCGTGAGTGTCGCTCGTGCGTCGCGCCCACGGCCTAGCGTCCGCTACGCTAGGTGCGTACCCGTACGGTACTGAGTGCGCCAATAGCGTACTTAGTCCATAATAGAATATAGCTTAATGTTTAAAGGTAATATTTGACATTGTCAAGGGTCTGAGAAAAGGATGTGATTGCTGATGTTCACTCAGTTGGTCCTGGCTTCCCTTGATGTGGAATGCAGGATTGTACCTGTGGCACGCAAACAAGGGTTACCGTGGACACCAATAACAGATAGTGGTCTGTGTCTCTGATAAGTAATTGACATGTTGTATTACCCTGGCCGAGGTTACCCACAGAGGTGAAGTACACCAGCTGTGTTTGATGATTGGATACGATTAAGGATGATAACTCAGTTTGGTCTGGCTTCCCTGTCTGTGGAACACAGGATTGTACCTGTGACACGCAGACAAGGGTCGCCATGGATACCAACAACAGAGTGTGTTCTATGTTCCTAAAAAGTAACACCCCCGGAAGTGAAGTAAGCAATGACTCACAGGGCCCTGACAGGAAGCGCTCAGGCGAGCGGACCGCTTATTGCAGTGTTGTTTAGGTGACTTCAGTGGAGACAGTGACCCGGTTGGCCGGAAGGGGCGCATGCGCACTGGACTGGAACGCACACCGAACTTGAGGGAAGGCATGTCTGATCACCTGTGTTTAATGAGGTAATTAGTGAGTTTTCATTTGGTATATAAGTCTGACGCCCATTAAGGTGTATGTGGATGGCTGTGGCAGCAGTGGTGATTTGTGCTACGATGCAGGAGTCTATGACGGTCACTTGATGACCGAGGTTGACAACTGATAAGTTTGGCTTTAAATAATCTTTTCTCAGTGTTGCATTGATGTTGAAATTATGAACTGAAATGGCATTTTTTATGCTTGAATTACTAAGGATATAAGAGCTTTTTGCTTCACCATTGCCATCAACATGGATTTTTAAAGTATGTTTTCTTGTAATTAATAAATTGAAATAATTTTGCTACAGTAGTTGAGTGCCCTTTACCCACAATAGTATATATATATATATATATATATTAGAGATGAACGGTTCAGTTCGCTGAGACCCTTGTGGGCTCACTGCGCTTGCCATGCTGCTGTTGCCACAGGTTTTATTCCAACTCTATGGGTGTCGTGGACACCCACCAGTGGGAATAGTCCCTTCTAGTTGGCATGCTTACTGTCGGGCTTCTCAAGTAGCAGGATGATGGGGGAGGTGTTGTGACCGGCAGTCTCTTGACCACCAGTCACATAACTACATCCTGTGCCTGCTGTTTCTCCAATCCCTTGTGTATATATATATATATATATATATATATATATATATATATATAAATAAAAGGCTAACGCTGCTTCTCACCTGTTTGGGGGGGAATTCAGGTGTTTTGCATGCTGGCATACACTATATGGCGCTTGACCGAGCAGTTCAAGTATTGCTCCATCTTTGCGTGCACAGTCATTGGCTCTGACATTACTGTTATGATGTTCCATGACCTTGACGGGCTAGTAACTAGTATGTATATATATATATATATATATAGACAGGCAAAGATGCGGCACTCACGAACACTTTTGAAATAAGTCACAGACCCGGTTCAGGTATAGTCAACGTTTCAATCCTATTTATGGATTTTCGTCAGGAACAAGCATAGTACATGTACAACAAAACTCACCTTATATCCCCATTCACCAATGACCCCCAGGTGGACAGCTGCTCGCTCCGGCGCGGGAGTCCGCAAGCACTGTCGCCGAGTAGTGACGTCATCGCGTATCCGCGCGACGCACGTCCAATGCTGCCATGGCAACCTGGCGGCTGTAAACAAAAGAGGAACGATAGTAACCGCTGCCCCACTGTTATCTGTCAGCAAAGTGCTGTAGGGATCAACGTTGCCATGACAGCATGTACAGATACATCATATACATTGAACAATTTTAGATGGAACTAAACAAATAGTGCATCCCACTGCAACACAGAGTAATCACTATATCCAAATCTTGGTTCTGTGTAGCAATGCTTAATTCAACACCATGGATACATAGTTACCATGCAGATCGATCGTTGCCATGGTAACGCAACACAACTCAATTGTAATTGTACCAAGAAAAAACATGAAAAAATAATAAAAAAGTAATAAAATAATAAAAAAAAAAAAAATTCAGAAATATAAAGGAAAACAAATACATGATCAGTGTAAAGCAACGCTAACTACACAACCAACAGGTTAATGTAATAGTATCGCATACTTCAGCCTAAAAAATAGACAAACATGCAGATTCAGGCAAATGTAGAAAAAGTGATGGCATCATTCAAACCCTTAGGACTAATCACATCTAGGCGAAAAATCCATTCAGCCTCCCGTTTGAGTAACATTGCATTGCGATCGCCCCCCCTACGTAGCGGGGGGATGTGGTCGATCATTCTGTATCTAAGGCTATTTAAGGGGTGCTTGGCTAACAGGAAGTGTCGTGCTACTGGTTGCTCACTAGAGCCATTATTAATGGCCAAACGGATGGCAGAGCGATGTGCCCCCATCCTTTCTTTAAATTTTCTCTGGGTTTTCCCAATATAGGAGAAACCGCAGGGACACAGTAGTTGGTAAACAACATAAGAACTTTCACAAGTCAGATGAAAACGAATCTTGTATTTTGTACCCAAATGAGGGTGACAGAAGGTGTCACCTACAATGAGAAAGCTACAGGTGGTGCAAGGACACTTAAAGCATCCATTCTGTTTTTTAGCCAAAAAATTCCTACTGTCATTGCTTCTATGCATTGATATATCTGTTTTGACCAATAGATCTCTCAAATTTTTAGGTCGTGAATAACACGTCATTAATGTAGTATTGGCCAGTCCTATATCTGGGTCTGATGTTATGATTGGCCACAATTTTTTTGATGCATGAGTGGTCTTGGATGATTGGGTATTAAATTTATTAACCCAATGTAATCTATTGGAGTTTTGTTTAGGTATCTGTTTTAGTAATAATTTTTGTCTATCCAGAGACATTGCTTTATTTTTAGCTAGCAATAAAGATTTTAAATGATATCCCCGATGAAGAAATTTACCAATAAGCCAGTCAATCTGGTCAGATGCTTGGGAAATGTCACTATTAATTCTAATGATGCGTACCATTTGAGAAAAGGGGAGCCCCATTTTTAAATTCAGTGGATGACAACTCTGAAAATGAAGGAGTGAGTTCCTATCTGTCTCTTTGGAAAATAATGTGGTAGCAATGTTACCCCCTTGTAAAATAATTTTTACATCCAGAAACCTGATGTTAGATTGGCTCATCTCAAAAGTTAATTTAACCGGTGAAGTAGAGGCATTATGAGCCTCCAGTAATGATTTTAACTCAGTATCTGAACCTACCCAGATGAGCGCTTGCCATGCTGCTGTTGCCACAGGTTTTATTCCAACTCTATGGGTGTCGTGGACACCCACCAGTGGGAATAGTCCCTTCTAGTTGGCATGCTTACTGTCGGGCTTCTCAAGTAGCAGGATGATGGGGGAGGTGTTGTGACCGGCAGTCTCTTGACCACCAGTCACATAACTACATCCTGTGCCTGCTGTTTCTCCAATCCCTTGTGTATATATATATATATATATATATATAAATAAAATAAAAGGCTAACGCTGCTTCTCACCTGTTTGGGGGGGAATTCAGGTGTTTTGCATGCTGGCATACACTATATGGCGCTTGACCGAGCAGTTCAAGTATTGCTCCATCTTTGCGTGCACAGTCATTGGCTCTGACATTACTGTTATGATGTTCCATGACCTTATTGCTTTATAATTATATTATGAATATTAATATTTAATATAACATATATGGTTATTAATATATGGATATATTTAAATTAATATGCGTTATCATATATATCTGCAAATATATTATGTCAGGCTTACTAAGTGGCTGATAAATATATGCAGTCCTTATATATATATATGACTTGTGAAATTATGAAGTTAAGATTCCTTAAAGAGAGTTCAAGCTTGAATATTACCGCTCTTTTTATATGATTCTTTATTTACAGGCAGATCAAATCGTACAGAATAAGATATACACAGTAGTGATATATATACTAATTATAATTATATTAAGCTATGCTATGCTTCCTTCATTACATAACATAAAACAACATGACATAAGTTTCACAAACAATTCAATTACTAACATATTTATACTTGCAAGTTAAAGTTTGCCATCCCAAGAATCATTCCTTCAGCATGTTCTCCATGACTTCTCCTCCTGACTGACTTCCTTCCTTCTCCTTCTTCTTCTCCCTCTCCCTCTTCCTTCTAACTCCTAACTACAAGTCTGGTCCTTTTATCTCATATTTTACCAATTCAAACTATCATATTCTCATAGTTTCCAATGGAATAGGTAATTATAGGTTTGTCAGATTCCAAGGTGTAATAAAACAAACATTGAACTGGGCTGTCGTGTCCTGTTCACGGAGGCATGGTGTCATAAAAGTGTGGTGTCCACACTGCCTTAAGCAAGTATAGTATTGTAAAATCTGGAATGTCTTTTCATCCAAAGTTCTGTTGTATTGACAAGTTTTCCTGGGGTCGGTTACACAATGTTTTATCAATGGATGTGATCTCTTTTCATAGTAGTTAATTTATACTCCCTAGCTTTTAACCTTCACTGGACAATAGACAAACCAGTAGATTCTGATCTACTGTAAGCACACCTGTGAATTCCAATGACCAACAGAGCTCTGTCACATACCTATTATCATTTATGGCCTAATACCTTTTCTCTACAATGACTCTTGATCTTACTGTAACCTCTCTTTAGCTTATTTATGGCTAGAGCAGAATAAACCTGATCCCTACACTATGTTGTACCATCTTGCAGTAAAACACAAATATACAGTATATCTATATAAACACATATACAAACCTAATCTCTTAAATCAGCTAAACATTACCTCATACATTCAAACTTATTTCATATCTATTCCTTACTATATATATCCAGTATACTGTCCACTATGGTAACATCGCCTATTTATAATGAATTATAATTTGATTCAGACAACATCTATTGGCCTAATATTATACTAAGTGCGGACAATTACCTATAAGGCAACAGTCGCCCCCTTGTGGCCATGAGAAATTATTTTGATTGGCCACACATTAAACTAGCGTAATTGCTTCCAAATACATTTCAAAATATTTCTTCAAAACATAACTTTTGTTGTAACCCTAATATATACCATAAGTGTAATAATAATAACCATTATGATTTTTAAAAATCTCTAAAAATTCTTAGCTTATCTAACCTTATTCTACTTTTACTTTTAACTAAAGCAGACCAAGACTGAGGTTTTATTCAGTATTCATGAGGAAAACTAATTTCTACAGACATTTGGAATACCATAGCCCAATTGTAGACCTTTTTTCTGTATCTGGATCAGTACGTTTGGACATTTTTGCTGTTCTTGGCTGTAGCAATTTACTGGGATAGTAATGTCATCTGCGTGGTTTGCTTGCCATTGGAGACGTATTACGTTTGCATCATGAAGGCAGTTGAAGTAGAATTCTTCATAGCAGCTGCTCCTTTGCTTGCCATTTCGCTGTTTGAGGCAGAGGGCTGTGTACGTCGAGTGCTGTGTCTTGAACATTCAGTACTTGTGACGACCCTCAGTAATGGTCTTTAGCCTTGTGCGTCCTTTAAATGTTTTTCCAATGCCGCAGTTGTGACAAGTGTCCATATTGCTTTTGCACAAACAGGTTGTGATTTTGAATAGAACAGGCATATATGAAACAGTCTTTTTTTTTTTTTTTCTCTTTCTTTCTTTCTTTCTCTTTCTTTCTTTCTTTCTTTGCTTGTTAATAGTAGGTCTTAATTGTCTTCGGGCAATAGTACCACAAATGGCTGTGAGTAGTACACCTACTCTGTTCTGTATTTCCTCACTGAATAAATTACCATGCAGTCTTAAGTCTCCTTATTCTACCTTGAACCTATTTATACATCTCAATCTTAAATAACCCTATACCAGTTTAACCCATATAAAGGCGTTTTCTATCCTACCTATATTTTGACTAATAATTATTTAAAATGCTTTTGATGTGTATATAGTAACATCCTATCAATACAATAAATGAATACAATTTTGCTTCAAACAGATATTAAATATCATTTAGGAATGGTTTTGACTAAATCTAATTCCATCCAGTATTAGATATTTAATTACTTTTGAAGCTTTTACGAAGGAAGCATAGGTAGTATCTACTGTGTAATATAAAAAAAACATAAAATATTTACAAGGTATATAATACAATGATATAAAATAAATATATATATATATATATATATATATATATATCAGACAAATGTTTACATATATATTTGATTAAGGTATATGAAGGGATGAGACAGTTCTGTATAATCACAGTGATGAGATGTGCTGTACACTGTTGTGGGGGTGTACATGTAGTTTGAAAGACAAGTAATGATTACTTGTGATGAAAGGGTTAATGAAAACCTTCCCCTTTCTTGTGAAACTGGAAAACTCCTTGAGGATTTGTCCATATATCAGTCTTTAGGGATGCTATGTAGATTTTGCTGGATAGCAGCGATGAAAGGGTTAATGAAGACCTTTTCCCTTGTAAATTAGAGTCTTTTTGGAGTCTTGCACCATTCTGTATACAGGTTGCCAGGATTACTATGAATCAAACAAAAAGACATACAATGAATATCACAGATATTTATACAGTGATTTAACCTTCCGTGCTATGCATTCTGTCCTATCTGCTGCATGTTATCAGGTACAGAATTTACAAATGTGTCTTTAAAGATTGAATAACAAACAAACAATTGTTTCTGGCCTGTGCCAATCTTTCCTGTCACCTTGTGTGTCAATGGCAGCACAATTGTCGCTGCAGATATGATGCAGGTTTAATTTGGAAACTGTGGCTGTTGGAACATCAAAGCAAACAATGGCTACATTGGATCTAACAAGTAAAGGAATGATACTACCGTATTCACTTGTGACCATACTCCCTTGTGACGTAGCCTGGGCCCAGACTGTCTTCAACCATAGCGTTTGCTGCTTGGCATGGCTCCTTAGTCTGGAAGAATCTTGGAGCTTCTGAAAAAACCTACTTTTGTGGGGAGAGAAACTTGTTAGACTTTGCCAAATATGTATTGCAGGTCCCAGGGCTTTCTGTCTTTCCACACCTGTAATAAAATGGTTATGGCACCAGGGCATAAAAACATTTTCATCCTGGTGATCCTTTTTGTCATTGTTAATTGGTGTGTGGTTTGCAGAATGACACTCTGCATGTGGTCTCTCTGAGAGCATGCAAACATTTGCACCATCACTAGATGTTTCTGAGTGTTGTGTGGGGGTTACAAAAGTTTGGGAACCTTGTTTGTAAACATGCATTCCTGAATTAATTTTATGGATTTCCCCTTTAAACATGTTTCCAGGTGAATACATTTCAAGGTTTGCAACTCTGGTTGCCATGGGAGTTTTCACCATGGGGAACTTCTTCACCCCTGTGTGCACTGTACTGCAGCTATCAGTGTTTAAATCTGCTGACAATTCACCTTTGCCTAAGGGCATAACAAATTCTTCATTTACATTGGGAACTCTGAGAGTGTATTCAGCAGAATACTCATAATCTGAGTTACAATGATCTTCCCCTTTAGTAGAAACAGTATAGGGGACATCTCCTATTGCTGCTACCTCCTTTACATTAATGTGCTGTCTGATGATAGACACATCCTGCACATTGCTACTTTCTTCATTTACCAAAGAGGCTGTTCTGCTGGTGGTCTGTGTGACCATAGCAGACTCTGTGTGCTGCACATGGACAATGCTGTCCTGAGTCTCACCTACATCTACAATATTCTCCCTTGTACTTCCTTTTATCTCCTCCTGAGAGGTCATGACAGTTTGCTTACAATCTGCCAGGCTTTTTGCTTCTGCCCCAAACTTTTTCTGTTTATTTTTCTGTTTAAGGGACTTAAATAATGAATGCATTTTTGCATTAATGGTCAGGCACGCCTTACGAAGACGAGAACCTGATTCTTCTTTACATTTCTGTTTGGCTTCTAAAGCCGCAGTTCTGCGCATTTTTCTTAATGCTACAGAAAACTTTTGCATTTTTAACATTGCAATCATTTACAATGCTAAATTTTTATATTCCTTGTTTTTGTACTGACGGTATCCTCTCCTTAAGATTGACCGGTGTCTTAAGGTTAAACTCTAATACCTGGTACATTTATACATTTATTTGGAAATACTCATTTCCACTGTGCACATTTTCTATTCTAGGCCTTTAAATTCTTTATTCTCATTTGTAACCTATTCCACTGTGATCTTGTACTTTGCCAGCAGGCTTACAGCCATTGGTGCTGCTTCCTAATAGATATTATGTTAGTTAAAATAACGTATATTGCACTAACACATTTATCCTAGGTTATACAGAATACAAAATTGACATTACACAATGGTAATAAATTTTCATAGATACATCCCCACCGTGATTCTGCAGATTTGGTAGCCAGCTTATAGCATTTGCTACTCCTCATAAATATTATAAATCAGATAATCAGATTCAGTAATAACAAGTCCAATTCGTGGTCGCCAATATTGCTTTATAATTATATTATGAATATTAATATTTAATATAACATATATGGTTATTAATATATGGATATATTTAAATTAATATGCGTTATCATATATATCTGCAAATATATTATGTCAGGCTTACTAAGTGGCTGATAAATATATGCAGTCCTTATATATATATATGACTTGTGAAATTATGAAGTTAAGATTCCTTAAAGAGAGTTCAAGCTTGAATATTACCGCTCTTTTTATATGATTCTTTATTTACAGGCAGATCAAATCGTACAGAATAAGATATACACAGTAGTGATATATATACTAATTATAATTATATTAAGCTATGCTATGCTTCCTTCATTACATAACATAAAACAACATGACATAAGTTTCACAAACAATTCAATTACTAACATATTTATACTTGCAAGTTAAAGTTTGCCATCCCAAGAATCATTCCTTCAGCATGTTCTCCATGACTTCTCCTCCTGACTGACTTCCTTCCTTCTCCTTCTTCTTCTCCCTCTCCCTCTTCCTTCTAACTCCTAACTACAAGTCTGGTCCTTTTATCTCATATTTTACCAATTCAAACTATCATATTCTCATAGTTTCCAATGGAATAGGTAATTATAGGTTTGTCAGATTCCAAGGTGTAATAAAACAAACATTGAACTGGGCTGTCGTGTCCTGTTCACGGAGGCATGGTGTCATAAAAGTGTGGTGTCCACACTGCCTTAAGCAAGTATAGTATTGTAAAATCTGGAATGTCTTTTCATCCAAAGTTCTGTTGTATTGACAAGTTTTCCTGGGGTCGGTTACACAATGTTTTATCAATGGATGTGATCTCTTTTCATAGTAGTTAATTTATACTCCCTAGCTTTTAACCTTCACTGGACAATAGACAAACCAGTAGATTCTGATCTACTGTAAGCACACCTGTGAATTCCAATGACCAACAGAGCTCTGTCACATACCTATTATCATTTATGGCCTAATACCTTTTCTCTACAATGACTCTTGATCTTACTGTAACCTCTCTTTAGCTTATTTATGGCTAGAGCAGAATAAACCTGATCCCTACACTATGTTGTACCATCTTGCAGTAAAACACAAATATACAGTATATCTATATAAACACATATACAAACCTAATCTCTTAAATCAGCTAAACATTACCTCATACATTCAAACTTATTTCATATCTATTCCTTACTATATATATCCAGTATACTGTCCACTATGGTAACATCGCCTATTTATAATGAATTATAATTTGATTCAGACAACATCTATTGGCCTAATATTATACTAAGTGCGGACAATTACCTATAAGGCAACAACCTTGACGGGCTAGTAACTAGTATGTATATATATATATATATATATATATATATATATTTATTTATTAGAGATGAGTGGTACGGTTCCCTGAGAACCGACCCCCCCCCCCGAACCGAACTTCACTACCCGATCCCGGATCCGAGTCAGGCTCAGGTTTTCTCACCTGACTTGGAAACCAGAACGAGGCAAAAGATCATCATCCCGCTGTCAGATTCTCGCGGGGTTTGGATTCCATATAAGGAGCCACGCATTGCCGCCATTTTCACTCCGGCATTGGAGAGTGTAGAGAGAGGACGTATCTCCATCCTCAGTGTCCTGCATCAGTTCAGTGGTAGTGTCTTGAGCTGCATCAGTCCAGTCACAGTGGTGGTGTCCTATGCTGCCATATGTCCAGTGCTGCTGTATAAGTCCAGTCCAGTGGTGCTGTGTTGTCCTGCATCAGTCCAGTGGTGGTGTCTTGTGCTGCATCAGTCCAATCACAGTGGTGATGTCCACTGCTGCCATATGTCCAGTGCTGCTGTATAAGTCCAGTCCATTGCAGTGGTGCTGTGTTGTCCTGCATCAGTACAGTAGTACTGTCTTGTGCTGCATCAGTCCAGTCACAGTGGTGGTGTCCTCTGCTGCCATATGTCCAGTGCTGCTGTATAAATCCAGTCCATTGCAGTGGTGCTGCGTTGTCCTGCATCAGTACAGAAGTAGTGTCTTGTGCTGCATCAGTCCAGTCACACTGGTGGTGTCTTCTGCTGCCATATGTCCAGTGCTGCTGTATAAGTCCAGTCCATTGCAGTGGTGCTGTGTTATCCTGCATCAGTCCAGTGGTGGTGTCCCTGTGCTGCTGTATATGTCCAGTGGTACTGCCATATATGTCCAGTGATACTGCTGTATATGTCCAGTGATACTGCCGTATATGTCCAGCGGTACTGCCATATAAATTCAGTGATACTGCTGTATATGTCCAGTGATACTGGCATATAATTCCAACAGTACTGGCATATAAATTCAGTCCAGCGGTACTGCCGTATAATTCTAGTGATACAGCCATATAATTCCAGTGATACTGCAGTATAATTCCAGTGGTACTGGCGTATAAATCCAGTGATCCTGCCATATAAATCCAGTCCAGTGGTACTGCCATATAAGTCCAGTGGTACTGCCATATAGGTCCAGTGGTACTGCCATATAGGTCCAGTCATACTGCCGTATAATTCCAGTGATACTGCCGTATAATTCCAGTGGTACTGGCGTATAAATCCAGTGATCCAGCCATATAAATCCAGTCCAGTGGTACTGCCATATAAGTCCAGTGGTACTGCCATATAGGTCCAGTGGTACTGCCATATAGGTCCAGTGATACTGCCGTATAATTCCAGTGATACTGCCGTATAATTCCAGTGATACTGCCGTATAATTCCAGTGATACTGCTATATAATTCCAGTGGTGCTGCCGTATAAGTCCAGTCCAGTGGTGCTGCCATATAAGTTTAGTGGTGCTGTCCTGTGCTGTATGTTATTTACTCCAAATAAAGGGGTTATTAATATTTAATCAAAATAATTTTCACAGGGTTTGCCCTGTGTGGTGTAGAGGTACACTCTCCTCTACAGAATATTGTTATATAACTCCAGAAAAATCATAGAGAACAAAAATTTGGAGGATAAAAATGCCATCAACATCGTCTGCCAAGACCGATTCCCAATGCTATAGTAGAGGGCATGTAAAATCCAAAAAGCCAAAGTTCAGTAAAAAGACCGCAAAAAAAATAAATTTAAATGGGCTGAGGAGAAACGTAAACTTGCCAATATGCCATTTACAACACGGAGTGGCAAGGAAAGGCTAAAGCCCTGGCCTATGTTCATGATTAGGGGTTTAGCTTCACATGACGATGGAAGCCCTCATCCGCCCTCTAGAAAAATGATAAGAGTTAAGCTGGCAAAAGCACAGCAAAGAACTGTGCATTCTAAGATGATATCACAAATCCCCAAGGAGAGTCCATGTGTGTTGACGGTTGCGATGCCTGACCTTCCCAACACTGGACAGGAAGATGTGGCTCCTTCCACCATTTGTACCCCCTCTGCAAGTGCTGGAAGTAGCACCCACAGTCCAGTTTCTGATATTCAAATTGAAGATGTCACTGTTGAAGTACACCAGGATGAGGATATTGGTGTTGCTGGCGCTGAGGAAGAAGTTGACAATGAGGATTCTGATGGTGATGTGGTTTGTTTAAATCAGGCACCAGGGAAAACACCTGTTGTCCGTGGGATGAATAAGCCCATTGTGATGCCTGGGCAAAATACCAAAAAAGCCACCTCTTTGGTGTGGAATTATTTCTCTACAAATCTGGACAACAGGTGTCAAGCCTTGTGTTGCCTCTGTCAATCTGTAATAAGTAGGGGTAAGGCCTTTAACCACCTAGGAACATTGGGGCAGATGTATTAACCTGGAGCTACTAACTGTTCATTTACATATTGGAGCTGATTGGCTGTTGCATTTATCACCTTGCACTCATCACTGATTTATCACTTCCTTATGCCTTCTCCAGGTTAATACATCTGCCCCATTCTCCCTTATACGTCACCTGCTGCGCATTCATCAGAAGTCAGTGTCAAGTTGTGAAACTTTGGGTAAGAGCGTAAGCAGTCCACTGACACCAAAATCCCTTCTTCCTCTTGTACCCAAGCTCCTGCAAGCCATGCCACCAACTCCCTCAACGTCAACTTCCTCCTCAGTCAGGAATGTCAGTAGTCCTGCAGGCCATATCACTGGCAAGACTGAGTCCTCTCCTATCCGGGATTCCTCCGGAGGATCCTTGAGTAGTACGCCTACTGCTGCTGTTGCTGCCGCTGCTGTTGTTGCTGCTGGGAGTCGATCGTCATCCCAGAGGGGAAGTCGGAATACTACTTGTACTAGTTCCAGTAAGCAATTGACTGTCCAACAGTCTTTTGTGAGGAAGATGAAATATTACAGCAGTCATCCTGTTGCAAAGCAGATAACTGAGGCCTTGATAGCTATGTTGGTGTGAGATGTGCATCCGGTATCTGCCATTAGTTCAGTGGGACTTAGAGAATTGATGGAGATAGTGTTCCCTTGGTACCAAATCCCATCTAGGTTCCACTTCACTAGGCAGGCGATACCAAGAATGTACACTGACGTCAGAAAAAGTGTCCTCAGTGTCCTACAAAATGCAGTTGTACCCACTGTCCACTTAACCACGGACATGTGGACAAGTGGAACAGGGCAGACTAAGGACTATATGATTGTGACAGCCCACTGGGTAGATGTATTGCCTCCCGCAGCAACAACAGCAGTGGCACCAGTAGCAGCATCTCGCAAATGCCAACTCATTCCTAGGCAGGCAGGCTACACAAGTCTGCAGAGGATCAAAGACCTGCTGGTGAGAAAATGGTCAACCCAAGCGGAACGTGACCCATCAACAGCACCTCCTTAATTTTCTCCTGCAACTGGGGCTGTGAGGAAAAGGATAAGATTTCCTAGCCCACCCACTGGCGGTGATGCAGGGCAGTCAGGAGTGAGTGCTGACATCTGGTCCGGACTGAAGGACCTGCCAACGATTACTGACATGTCTACTGTCACTGCATATGATTCTGTCACCATTGAAAGAATGGTGGAGAATTATATGAGTGACAGCATCCAAGTAGGCATGTCAGACAGTCCGTATGTATACTGGCAGGAAAAAGAGGCAATTTGGATGCCCTTGCACAAACTGGCTTTATTTTACCTAAGTTGCCCCCCTCCAGTGTGTACTCCAAAAGAGTGTTTAGTGCAGCCAGTCATCTTGTCAGCGATCAGCGTAGGAGGTTACTTCCACAAAATGTGGAGAAGATTATGTTCATCAAAATTAATTATAAATTCCTCCAGGAAGACCTTTACCAGCAATTGCCTCCAGAAAGTACACAGGGACCTGTGATGGTGGATTCCAGTGGGGACAAATTAATACTCTGTGAGGAGGAGGATGTACACACTGAAAGGAGTGAGGAACCAGAGGATGAGGATGAGGTTGACATCTTGCCTCTGTAGAGCCAGTTTATGCAAGGAGAGATTGATTGCTTCTTTTTTGGTGGGAGCCCAAACAAACCAGTCATTTCAGCCACAGTTGTGTGGCAGACCCTGTCTTTGAAATGATTGGTTTGTTAAAGTGTGCATGTCCTGTTTATACAACATAAGGGTGGGTGGGAGGGCCCAAGGACAATTCCATCTTGCACCTCTTTTACTTCTTTGCATCATGTGCTGTTTGGGGACTAGTTTTTTAAAGTGCCATCCTGTCTGACACTGCCGTACAACTCCAGGGGTACTGCCGTATAAGTCCAGGGGTACTGCTGTATAAGTCCAGTCCAGTTGTGCTGTCTTGTGCTGCATCATTCCAGTGGTGGTGTCTTGTGCTGCCATAAGTCCAGTGGCGGTGTCCTGTGCTGTATATTATTTACTCCAAATAAAAGGGTTATATACATTACTTATATTATTATCCAAATACTTTTTACAGGGTTTGCCCTGTGTGGTGTAGGGGTATGCTCGCCTGTGCTGTATATTGTTATAATAGCTCCAAATTAAAGGGTTGTTATTATTATCCAAATTAATTTTATAGGCTTTGCCGTGTGTGTGTTTGGTTTAGGGGTACGCTCTCCTGTGCCACCAATATTGTGCGTGTATTACATCTGTCCAAAGACACAATATGTCAAAATGAGAATGGCGCTCCTTTCTGTTCGTTATGTTTCTCAAAAAAAGAAAATTTAATAGATCATAGCATAGTATATTCTAGATAGGCAATCCCACCTTTTGTGACAGAATTTTTTTTCAATATCGTGATCTAGAAAATACCCTTCCACAAACTGATTTTTTAGAAACACAAGGCACCTTCCAACCTGATTTCTGAGGTTATTGAGATAAAAATTAAAAATTAAAATAACATCTTAGAATTCACTCCAATTGGTCCTTATTTTCAGTTGAAAAACACCTTTTGGTAATATAATTACCTCCAATAACTCCCCAGAATGGGGTTCGTGCATATAAATACCCAGAATGATAGACAGATAGATAGATAGATAGATAGAAAGATAGATAGATAGATAGATAGATAGATAGATAGATAGATAGATAGATAGATAGATAGATAATGAAGGCTTCTTCACACCCGTGGGGATCACCTTATGGTAATGTAATTACCTCTATATATTCCTCAAACAATGAGGTCTATGCGTGTGGATATTTCACCAGGCAGAAGCAGGACACATGAAACTTCCTTAAAGGCAGATTCTTTTATTACACTCCTCCAAATATGAATTAAAAAGGGAGATCTTAGTGAGTCAAACCGCCTACCAGATGGCAAATGCTCAGTGCAAAAAGGCAAACTGAAAGTCCTCTTAAAGTCCCGGTAACTCCTTGTGGTAATCCAGTCTTGCTCACCGGATGGTAGGTTCATCCAAATCTCACAAAGATCCCCGCCGCCGCTGTACAGCTACAATCATCTTCCATGACATGTGGGGGGACGCCCAGCACAGGGCTAGTACACCCCGCATGTCAGTCCGCCTCCCCCCGCACAAGTACAAAAGCATCGCACAGCGGCAATGTTTTTGTACTTGTGGAGTAACTACCGGCCAGCGCAGCTCCTGTGGCTGGCCAGGAGTTGATCATCACTGCCCCTGGTCGCAGTGGCTGCGTGTGACATCATGCAGCCACTGAGGCCCGCCCCCCACACGGTCCGGCCACGCCTGCATTGGCCGGACCATGCCCCCATAACGGCGGCCAAACGCCACTGTGCCGCCCACTCCCACCCAGCGGCCGCCTCTGCCTGTCATTCAGGCAGAGGCAATCGCTAGGGAACGACGGCCTTCGGCCATCCAGCATGCGCAGTTCCGACCCTATCGCTGCGATGAACTACAGCGAGCGATCGGGTCGGAATGACCCCCTTAGTGTAATTTTTATATGTATTTTCTACGTTTGTGTAATGTGGTTTAGGTTTTTTTTGCCTTTAGGTGTTCACTTGTAATATGATGTTATGGGACTTTGTCTCTTTAAGCAGGCGCGGGCTGCACACTGATTTCATTGCTGTACACCATTATGGTTTATACTGGTGTGTCTCTGTGCGGCCCGTGGAGTTCTTTAAATGTTATGTTATGTGACACCGATCAGGATTATTAGTTTATATTTTGTTTATGTTTTGATTGTTTTGATTTTGGGCATCCCGATTGCATCACTTCCGGGTACAAGGTAACTGATGTGTTGTCCTCCTGATTTCGGGTGGGCAACATTGGTTCCACCTGTGATATAACTTCCGGCGCTGGGTTGTTGCCATGGTGATGTGGGATGCAACTGCAGCATTTGAGACTCATTTTCCATATAATGGCATGTATGTGAGGGGATATAAGCAGGGCCGGTTCAAGCCCACTCTGCGCCCCGGGCAGGAAACGGGGCGTGGCTTAATACAAGGGGCGTGGTCAGTTACGCCCCCTGTACATTAGTAGCGCCGCTTGTATGCCGAGGGGTGCGCGATGACGTCATCGCGCACCGCACAGCAAAAGGTCCTCTCCACAAAGGGAAACTAGATGCGTAGCGTCTAGTTCCCTTCGTGGAGAGGACCTTGCTGCGCGGTGCGCGATGACATCATCGCGCTCCGCTCAGCAAAGGTACTCTCTACGAAGGGAAACTAGACGCTACGCGTCTAGTTCCCTTCACAGGGACACAGCGGACAGCGGAGGCGGACGGGGGACACAGCGGATGGGGAACACAGCGGGCAGCAGTGGCGGATCTTGCCATGGTGCGGCGCCCTCCGGATGGCGCCAGCGCCCTCCGGAAGGCGGCGCCCCGGGCAAAAGTCCTGCTTGCCCGTGGCAAGATCCGCTACTGGATATAAGGATAGTCTCATGTGTAGCTGTGTTGGCAGTCCCCTGAGGAAGGAGACACGAAACAACTGTTGGGACATGCTGAAATGCTGTAGCAAAGAGGGTTCAGAGCACAGCTCCCAGCACTGACAGCGACATGCTGCAAGTATATGTTTACCCTAGGTCATGTTTATGACTATATCCATGCTGCTATATGCTTATGCTGCTAACAGGATGGTTAAATAAGTGTTTGGCTATGTGCAAAGGTGTGCTGGTTCATCCCCAGTGGCGTCAGGACGGGGGGCAAGGGGGCAGCATGCCCCCCCAAACATGAAATATGCGCAGGGAATGGGGAGGGGGAGCGTTTACCTCCAGATCCCCGCTGAGACTTCTACTGTATTTTAAGTCTGCCGCCGGTGCTGCAGCGTGCTGCCCCCTGTCCTGTCCGGTTCTTCACCACACTGATGCATTACTTAGTGGGAGGCGGGGATATCCCAGCAGGTCCAGCATGGCCACGCCTCATCCCAGTAATGCATCCCTGAAGTGAAGAGCCGACGAGGACACAGGACATGTGGCAGCAGGATGGATTCTTACATATCAATTATAGCTGACCCTGCACCCATAGTGAACTTTTTTGAAAGATTCATGTGTGCAATCTTTTTGGTTTTATATATATATATATATATATATATATAGTCCAATATAACATCCGGCACTCTCATGTGAAGTGGTATGGTGCTGTGGTGCCTTCCTCATGGAAAAAACAATTCCCATCAGATAACAAGGAGAGGTAAACAGGCGGCACTCAACAGGCTGGAAAAACGTGGTTGCTTTATTGGCTTTTAGCCAATAAAGCAACCACGTTTTTCCAGCCTATTGAGTGCCGCCTGTTTACCTCTCCTTGTTATATATATATATATATATATATATATCCACAGCATGAGGCTTTAGCAAGGGCTATGATACAGACAAGGCCAGCGCTCCATTTAAATAATTTAATGGGACCTGTTGCTGGGTTAGAATTATATCCCCAGTGGAACCTGTACATTGGATATGTGAGACCATTTGATGTGCCTTGTAAATAATGTGCTATGTCCTATCATGCTTATTCTTGCACATATTTTACACATATGTCTCGGATGACATGAAATGATTTAAATGGAGTGAATGCCTTGTCTGCATCATAGCCCCTGCTGGAGCATCATGCTGTGGATATATTAATATTTAATTCAGCATTTTTGGTGTTGTGCGCTTGTTCTTCTTCCCCAATTTCGCATATATATATATATATATATATATATATATATATACAGTCCAATAGGTGGCACTCCGGTAAATGATACATGAAACAGCAGGTCTATAGCAACAACGTTTCAAAGTTTATTAACTTCGTCCTCAGGTTACAAACAGTACAAAGATTCACATACCTTATATCCCTTCCCCATGTGCGATGAGCTCCGGCGTGGACCCGGCGTTCAGACGCCCACAGATGACGTCATCCTGCCGCTCCTCCTACCAGAAGCGTCACCCTAAGCCAAACAGTACTCAAATGAATGAAATATTAAACAAACAGTGATCATGTGGTAACATACAATACAATGACATGACAATTAATTAAAAACAAATGCAGGACAAGCACAGATGCAGTAGCCACATAATAACACAGTTATACATTGACCAAGTGTAAATAGGATTTAAAGGGGACTGACTCACCCACCGCCTGGTATAATTATAGAAAACTGTGTAGCCCCAATGTCTCATTTAGACCCCTTGGTGCAAGGGTTTGCAACTCATGGATTCATTTAGATTCCTTTTGTAGCAACCGCAATGACCGATTGCCACCTCTCAAGTTAGCTGGTTCATGGTCTATAATGATATATTTTAAGCACGCTATACTGTGTCGCGCAAGGGCAAAGTGATGTGCTACCGGTTGATCACTGGTCCCATTTGCAATAGCCTTTCTAATGGCCAGTTTGTGATTGGCCATGCGTTCTCTCAGGGTACAGTCGGTTTTACTGACATAATGTAACCCACATGGGCAGCTAATCAGGTAGATAATAAACCTAGTGGTACAGGTAAGTCTATAATTGATGGTATATTTCCTGCCACTGAAAGGGTGATTAAATGTACTCCCCGTAAGCAATGACCTGCACGTAGTGCAGTTGAGGCACCTAAAGCACCCGTTACGTAAGGATAGGAATATATTCTGTTCACTTTGGGTAGATTGTAACCCGGTCACATCTGTCTTCACAACCTAGTCACGTAAATTTCTACCCCTGGTGTATGTCGGCATAATCGAGATATCAGTCATATTCAAGTCTCTGTCAGACTGAAGCATGGGCCACAGGGATTTAGCAAATTTGGCAATCATCCTGCTGTTGGTATTATAATGATTAACCCAAGGTAACCGGGTACTGGAAGATTTTTTTACCTTCTGTTGTAACAGAGATTGCCGATTCATGCTGAGGGCTTTCTCCTTGGCCTCTAATAGCTTATCAAGTGGATAGCCCCGCTGTTGAAAATTGGTAATCATGCCGTCAATTTGGGCAATGGCATTATTTTTGTCGCTGCAAATCCTCATGGCACGCAAAAATTGTGAGTATGGTAAGCCCAATTTTGCTGGAAGGGGATGAAAACTCGTGAAGTGCAGTAAGGTGTTGCGGTCCGTGCTTTTGTGGTATAAATCGGTGGACAAACTGCCATCCCTACAATATACCATTACATCAAGGAAGTGCACACTCTCACTGCTCATGTTGAATGTGAACTTAATGGGATGATCTGACCTGTTGTGTGTGTTAATAAATTACTAAACGTCTCCTTAGAATGAGACCAAACAACAAACACGTCATCTATGTATCTAAGATGGAGGGTAATCGCTTCAGAGATAGAGCTGTCATCAAAGAAAATTTGGCCCCGTCGTACGCGAATGCCTATATGTTCTCTGCCGAACAAGAAATTTTCTTTGATGACAGCTCTATCTCTGAAGAGATTACCCTCTATCTTAGATACATAGATGACATGTTTGTTGTTTGGTCTCATTCTAAGGAGAAGTTTAGTAATTTTATTAACACACACAACAGGTCAGATCATCCCATTAAGTTCACATTCAACATGAGCAGTGAGAGTGTGCACTTCCTTGATGTAATGGTATATTGTAGGGATTGCAGTTTGTCCACCGATTTATACCACAAAAGCACGGACTGCAACACCTTACTGCACTTCACGAGTTTTCATCCCCTTCCAGCAAAATTGGGCTTACCATACTCGCAATTTATGCGTGCCATGAGGATTTGCAGCAACAAAAATAATGCCATTGCCCAAATTGACGGCATGATTACCAATTTTCAACAGCGGGGCTATCCACTTGATAAGCTATTAGAGGCCAAGGAGAAAGCCCTCAGCATGAGTCGGCAATCTCTGTTACAACAGAAGGTAAAAAAAATCTTCCAGTACCCGGTTACCTTGGGTTAATCATTATAATACCAACAGCAGGATGATTGCCAAATCTGCTAAATCCCTGTGGCCCATGCTTCAGTCTGACAGAGACTTGAATATGACTGATATCTCGATTATGCCGACATACACCAGGGGTAGAAATTTACGTGACTGGGTTGTGAAGACAGATGTGACCGGGTTACAATCTACCCAAAGTGAACAGAATATATTCCTATCCTTACGTAAGGGATTGCTTTAGGTGCCTCAACTGCACTACGTGCAGGTCATTGCTTACGGGGAGTACATTTAACCACCCTTTTAGTGGCAGGAAATATACCATCAATTATAGACTTACCTGTACCACTAGGTTTATTATCTACCTGATTAGCTGCCCATGTGGGTTACATTATGTCGGTAAAACCGACTGTACCCTGAGAGAACGCATGGCCAATCACAAACTGGCCATTAGAAAGGCTATTGCAAATGGGACCAGTGATCAACCGGTAGCACGTCACTTTGCCCTTGCGCGACACAGTATAGCGTGCTTAAAATATATCATTATAGACCATGAACCAGCTAACTTGAGAGGTGGCAATCGGTCATTGTGGTTGCTACAAAAGGAATCTAAATGGATCCAAGAGTTGCAAACCCTTGCACCAAGGGGTCTAAATGAGACATTGGGGCTACACAGTTTTCTATAATTATACCAGGCGGTGGGTGAGTCAGTCCCCTTTAAATCCTGTTTACACTTGGTCAATGTATAACTGTGTTATTATGTGGCTACTGCATCTGTGCTTGTCCTGCATTTGTTTTTAATTATTTGTCATGTCATTGTATTGTATGTTACCATATGATCACTGTTTGTTTAATATTTCATTCATTTGAGTTCTGTTTGGCTTAGGGTGACGCTTCTGGTAGGAGGAGCGGCAGGATGACGTCATCTGTGGGCGTCTGAACGCCGGGTCCACGCCGGAGCTCACCGCACATGGGGAAGGGATATAAGGTATGTGAATCTTTGTACTGTTTGTAACCTGAGGACGAAGTTAATAAACTTCGAAACGTTGTTGCTATAGACCTGCTGTTTTATGCATCATTTACCGGAGTGCCGCCTATTGGACTGTATATTTGACCCGTAGCCATGCGGGTTTACGAGGGCACCGGGCACGAATACTTTGTTTATGGGAGTGCTGCCGTCCAAATCTTGTGCATATATATATATATATATATATATATATATATAAATATATATATATATAACCTCCCAACATCATTAAAGTCCAAGTAGGGACACTTCTGTGCACCGAAGGTGCGCACCTGTGGAAAGGGGGCATGGCCTCGGAAGACGGGGCATGGCTTCGCAGGCAGGAATGCCATTTCTGTCACTATGGGGGCATGCCCAGTGTTCTGTGAGCTTGTGGCCATGCCCCCAGACTCTCTGCCTCCTTTGAATAGACGCTATGTGCATACCTAATGAGTGACAGGAGCCTCCCAACTGGCTCCTCCCCCACCGCGGGACAGTGCAGCCCATGGGTGAGACAGTGGGCCAGTCGCATAAAAATGGAACTGTTCCACGAAAATCAGGACAGTTGGGAGGTATCAGGGCCGGTTCAAGGGCGCATAGCGCCCCGGGCAGGAAAGGGGGCGTGGCCTAATACAGATGGCGTGGTCAGTTACGCCCCCTGTACATTCTAGCACCGCTTGAATGCTGAGCGATGCGCGATGACATCATCGCGCACCGCACAGCAAAAGGTCCTCTCCACGAAGGGAAACTAGACGCTATGCGTCTAGTTCCCTTCGTGGAGAGGACCTTTGCTGTGCGGTGCGCGATGACGTCATCGCGCACCGCTCAGCAAAGTTACTCTCCACGAAGGGAAACTAGACGCATAGCGTCTAGTTCCCTTCACAGGGGACGGCAGCGGGCAGCGGGCATTTGAGGCGGACGGGGGACACAGCGGGCAGCAGTGGCGGATCTTGCCATGGTGCGGCGCCCTCCGGATGGCGCCAGCGCCCTCTGGAAGGCGGCGCCCCGGGCAAAAGTCCTGCTTGCCCGTGGCAAGATCCGCTACTGGGAAGTATGATATAGTGCGGCACTTTTGCAGGATTGGGACAACAGCAACAGGGCTTATGGAATCCAGTCCGGGTTTTAGCTGAGTCTCTTGCAGGCTTGCCTACCTTCCCATAATCAGCGAGAGGCTCGTGAAACCTTGCCAGCCCTCCCGGTGTTAACTGTTCCTGCCTGTAAATCCTGACTGTGCATGCTCTAATTGGAAATGTGTCTGTGTGTGTTGGGGGGGGGGGGGGGGGGGGCTGCACGGGAGTGGTTACATCCAGCCATTGCAGGGATGTGGGGAGCACTGGCCAGACTGTCTGAGAGCTGGGCTGTCTGAGCAAAGGCAGTGTCAGGGGAATAAAGAGCAGAGCAGCCATCCAGTGCCGTAACTAGACACTTTAGCGCTGTGTGCAAGAAACAGTACCGGCGCCCCCCCATACATAAAATAGGGTCAGTGCGCGCCTGCGGCGCACTGAAAATATTTAGGGGTGTGGCTTCATGTGGAAGGGGCGTGTCCACAGAGCTCGCTTTTACACATTATGGCAGGCAGAGCTCCCTTTTACACATTACAGCAGGTAGAGCTCTCTTTTACACATTACAGCAGGTAGAGCTCTCTTTTACACAGTACGGCAGGTAGAGCTCCGTTTTACACAGTACGGCAGGTAGAGCTCCCTTTTACACAGTACGGCAGGTAGAGTCCCCCTTTTTAAACATTATGGCAACAGAGTCCCTTTTTACACATTAGGCAGCAGAATACCCCTTTTTATACATTAGGCAGGCAGAGTCCCTCTTTTTTGCACATTGCAGCAGCAGAGTAGCACACTAGGGGAGATCTAGGGAGAAAGCAGGTGAGAGGAACACTGGGGGAGAGCTAGGGTTAAAGCAGGTGCGGGGCACGTGGGGGAGGGCTAGGGAAAGCGCAGGTTAGAAGCACACTGGGGGAGAGTTAGGGAGGAAGCAGGTGAGAGGAACACTGGGGGAGAGCTAGGGAGAAAGCAGGTGAGAGGAATGCATCGAGAGAGCAGGTGAGAGGAACGCAGGGGGAGGGCTAGGGAGAGTGCAGGTGAGAGGAATGTGGGGAGAGAGCAGGTGAGAGGAATGCAGGGAGAGAGCAGGTGAGAGGAACGCAGGGGGAGGGCTAGGGAGAGAGCAGGTGAGAGGAACATGGGGGAGGGCTAGGAAGAGTGCAGGTGAGAGGAACGCGGGGGGAGGGCTAGGGAGAGAGCAGGTGTGAGGAACACTGGGGGAGAGCTAGGGAGAGAGCACGTGAGAGGAATGCGGGTGGACAGCTAGGGAGAGAGCAGGTGAGAGGAATGCGGGGGGAGGGCTAGGGAGAGAGCAGGTGAGAGGAACGCGGGGGGAGGGCTAGGGAGAGAGTAGGTGAGGAATGCAGGAAGAGAGCAGATGAGAGGAATGCAGGGGGAGGGCTAGGGAGAGAGCAGGTGAGAGGAATATGGGGGTGGGCTAGGGAGAGAGCAGGTGAGAGGAACGCAGGAAGAGAGCAGGTGATAGGAACGCAGGGGGAGGGCTAGGGAGAGTGCAGGTGACATTAACATGGGGGGAGGGCTAGGGAGAGAGCAAATGAGAGTAACATCGGGGGAGGGCTTGGGATAGAGGTGAGCGCTATGGAGACAGCTAGTGAGAGGCCCACCAGGGAGGGGGAGATGGGGGATTGTAATAAGTCCCTACCCTGTGGTGGTGTGCGCTCCTGTGAATCCAACTGCTGGAGTGAGGAGTGCAGGGCTGACAGGCGCTGGTGCACGGGTCCCTGCTCCATACTTTATTTTCACCTTCCCGGCCCTTCAGCGGCTGCAGCTCCCCATGTCAGGCTCCGAACGCTGTGTGGGCGCGCATGATCTGACGTCACGCCCGGCGTTGAGGAGCGCAGCTGAGAAGCTTCTCCCTCTCTATATTGGATCCCTTCCCTGGATTTTAGGAGCTTGGTGCTTACATACGTGCTGTCCATCTGCCTCCGGGAACTCCGGTGCTCCTACCGCTCATTTTGGGTACCTCCTCAGCCGCTATCCAGCCTCCGGCCTGCCCCCACTGCTTGGACCACTGCTGCTGGCCCTGGACATTTACCCGAGATCCCCCCCTTCAGAATTCAGCAGTTCTGTTGCACACCCGGCATCCCCATCCCTGTTGCTGGATGGCTGCTCACTCACCCGCACCCGATTCCTATCTGAAGCACTCGCGATCACCTGCATCCAGGGCCAGTGGCGTAACTTCATCCCAGGTGCCCGGAGGCAAGATCAATCTTCGTGCCCCTCCCTCCCCAAGTACCGTTATACATTTAAAGAACAAGACAGCGTAATCATGTCTTTAGGATTCCTTAAATACACCTTCAGTGCTACCGAATACACTAGAGGTGTATCTAATCGATTTTAAAGACATTAATACACTGTGTGGCCAGGAATATAGATTGACCCCATGTTGGTGGTCAGAAGACTGGTGTCAGAATCCCAAGATTGCTCAGAATCCTGACGCCGGAACTCCAACAGTCAGTATCCTGAACGTAAGTATGCCCGAGAGGGTTAGGCTGCGTTGGGTGTGTGTTTGTGGACAGTGTTAAGGTTAGGCACTAAGTAGGGTAAGAGTTGGGCTCTGTAGGCTGCACGAGCGGAGGGTTAGTGTTAGACTGCAGGACTGGAGGGATAGGGTCAGGCACTAAGAGGAGGGTTAGGGTTACTCTGCAGGATGGGAGTGTTAGGTTTAAGCACAAGTGGGAAGGTTAGGGTCAAGCACTAAGGGGGGTTAGGATTAGCCTGCGGGACAGTAGGGGTGGGTTAGGGTTCGGCTGCAGGATGGAACGGTTAGTTTTATGTTTCTATATATAAGAATGGAGTCCTTGCAGTGTTCCTTCTCAGTGTAGGCACCAGAGGGATGTATGCATATGAGTGGATTCACTGTCTGCTTACCTCCGCTCACCGATGGTAAAGATCTTGTCTGTGGGCTGCTGCAGGATCCCATCTTTATATGTGTGGAGGTCCCTGTGATTAGTGTAGTTCTGAGGTGCTCCCTAATTACAGCGAACCTGTATCTGACTGTATTACATTCACGGATATGTAGAAACCTGCCAGATTGGTCCTGTGTCACACCCCATATGGCCGCTCCACTTAAAAGGCCATCAAGCTGTAGCTGACTGGTGGGAACATGGTGACATAAATATTGGGACCAAGGAAGGAGGGAGGGGGGAGTTTGGGGAAATGGTCACCATTCATCCACACTGTGGTCTGGGGGGGACATGGTGTCATACACACTAGTGCCAGGGTGGGACATGGTGACACACATATTGGGGCTTGGGTATGGATATGGTAACACATACCGGGGAGTGGGTGCATGGTGACACACTGGGGCCTGGAGGGTAGAGGATCACACACAAAGCTTGGGGAGGCAGGGAAATGGTGACACACTGGTGGGGCCTGGAGGGTACAGGGTCACACACACACACACACACACACACACAAAGCTTGGGGAGGGGGGAATGGTGACACACTGATGGGGCCTGGAGGGTACAAGGTCACACACACACATACACACACACACACACACACACACACACACACACACCTTGGGGAGGGGGGGGAATGGTGACACACTGTTGGGGCCTGGAGGTTACAGGGTCACACACACACACACACACACACACACACACACACACACACACACACAGCTTGGGAAGGGGGGTGGGATGGTGACACACTTGTGGGGCCTGGAGGGTACAGGGTCACACACACAGCTTGAGGAGGGGGGGAAATGGTGACACACTGGTGGGGCCTGGAGGGTACAGGGTCACACACACACACACACACACACACACACACCTTGGGGAGGGGGGGATGTTGACACACTGGTGGGGCCTGGAGGGTACAGGGTCACACACACACACATACACACAGCTTGGGAAGGGGGAGAAGGGGAAATGGTGACACACTGGGGCCTGGAGGCGACAGTGCCACACACACAGCGTAAGGAGAGTGAGGGGGTATAGCGACACATATAATGTGTAAAGAAGAGACAGCTGTACAGTGACGTACCATATAGGAGCAGAGGGTACAGCAGCGTCTCAGCCTCTATAGAGCAGCCAGCAAGGAGCTTAGAACAGGAGCAGCTTGTCCTCCGAGTCCTAACTTCTGAATGGGGCGGGTGCTATCTTTGGCTCCACCCATCCTTTTCTGTCTACATTGCAGTGCCAGCATCCCAGACCCAGTCAGTGAGTGTGTAGCAGCGCTGAGGGGAGAGAAAGTACGGGCAGCAGTGTAATCCATCACTGCTGGAGCCCGCCCACACTCTCCATCAGCACTCATGGCTCCTGCTCCTCTCACCCACCATGCATCCACCCCACATGATCAGAATGGTGATCGGATGCACTGCCCCCCTGCCGATGACGTGTGCTATTTAGCAGCCGGTGGCGGTGTGCGGGTGCCAGTACTGGATCCCCCCGCTCGCTCTGTAATAATGAGATGTACTGCCCTGTCCGCCGCTGCTCCCACTGTCTCCTCACTGAGTAGCGCAGCTGAGGGGAGAAGGGTGTCTGCGGAGATTTCTCCACCTCACAGCGCATTGCGCTGTGTGCAATGCCCCTCTCGCCCATAGCAAGTTACGGCTCTGTGGTACAGGGTGTAATATGGGGCGGGTAGATGCTGTGTATAATGCAATGTAATGTGGTACTGGGTATATGGGTGGGGGGCTGCGTGTGCTGTGTATAATGCAATGTAATGTGGTACTGGGTGTAATATGAGGGGGCTGTGTATAAAGTAATATGGCACAGGGTGTAACGGGGGGCTGTGTAAAATGTAATGTAATGTAATGTGCTATTGGGTGTAATATGTTGGTGTGTACTGTGCATAATGCAATGTAATGTGGTACTGGGTGTAATATGGTTGGAGCTGTGTGTGGTGTATAATGCAATGTAATATGGTGCTGGGTGTAATATGGGGGGGTGGTGGATGCTGTGTATAATGCAATGTAATGTGGTACTGGGCTTATGGGTGGGGGGCTGTGTGTGCTGTGTATAATGCAATGTAATTTGGTACTGGGTGTAATATGGGGGGCTGTATGTGCTGTGTATAATGCAATGTAATATGGTACAGGGTGTAATATGGGGGGCATTGGCGTTTCTATCATGGATGCAGTGTGTCCAGTGGGGCCCACATCGCACACACTGCACCCATGTTGTTGTAATATGTACCTTTTAGGAATCCTGCGATGGGCACTGCAGCAGCTGCAACCACAGTAGATGCATTCACACCAAAAATGGCCACAGCGTATGTGTAAAACAAAATTTGTCTCCTTACGATAGCGGGCGCTTTGTTTCTGGAGACGGAGACCTGAGCCTACGGCACCATGGAGAAAAGGGGGCCCAACTGGAGTCTGCACATGTGCCCCCTCCTCTCTTAAAATGTCCCGTTTAGGGGTGTGTATGCTTGGATAGGCCCCACAAAGAAATCTGGCTGTCCAAAACATTCCCAGAGTAGCATTATGCAACTACCATGTGACATCATGACATCACGCGAGTCCCATTGTCTGCACTGTGCATGTTAATTACTTGTAATATACATGTAATATAAGGCAGTCCTGTCCACTTCCCAACTACCATAAAAAATAAATCCTATCGTTTACTTGGACAAAAAACAAACGAAGGTGGTGGGCGGGGGGGGGGGGGGGGAGGGCCTTGTCTTCCTGCTTATACTGATATCTATCAATTGCAGGGTTTCTGGGTACTCAGTGTCTAGCTTGTGAAATTACCCTGGCACCCCAGTAATGTTACTGTTATAGTAGGCATGCACCCAGTGCTTACAGTGTCAAAATGCAAATGAAAGCCCTGTGCCAAACAGCCTGGGAGAGCTAAGCCCACCATAGTCTGTGGTGATAACTCATTACCATTGTTACATGTCATACGCACTAAGCAGGGCACACACACATTACTGTACCCTAACCCACCCTACCACCAGCTCTTTATGTCCACACCACAGCCCCCACTGCAGATGCCACCTCGCAGCGACCTTCTAATCCCTAGCACTCTTTCAGATCAGAATTGTGTGTTGTATGTAAGGAACATGGGGAGAGGGACATCCACCTTTATAGTACTAAGAGGAAATAAAATTAGGCTTAGGGTATTAGGGTTCATTTTAAAGTTGAGTTAGGGTATTAGGGATTGGGTATTAGGGTTGGTGTAGCGGTTTGGGTTAGGTTATTAGGGTTAGTTTATGGGTTAGCGATAGGGTATTAGGGTTGTGTAGGGTTTAGCGGATTGAGTTTGGAGTTAGGGTATTGGGGTTATTGTTAGGGTGAGGTTTGGGGTTAGGGATGCGTTAGGGTCAGAATTATGGTAGGTATATGTGTCCTATTGATTCAGACCCAGGCCCAGAGTATATGTGGCACCCCAGAGAAAACTGTGTGTGCCCCTTTAAATTGTGTGAACATTGACTGCTGGCCATGGCCGGTTCTAGACCTTGTGGCACCCAGGGCAAAAGTTTCCTTTGGTGCCCCCCCAACAGGGAAAATAGGGTTACGGCACAGAAAAAATAGGGGCATGGCTTCATGGGGAAGGGGCGTGGTCAGTTATATCCCCTGTAGCTGTGCCCTCAGTAGTTGTGCCCCTGTAGCTGTGCCCTCAGTAGTTGTGCCCCCAGTACCGTGCCCTCAGTAGTTGTGCCCCCAGTACTGTGCCCCCAACACTGTGCCCCCTGTAGTTGTCTCCAAGTACTGTGCCCCATGTGTAGTTGTGTCCTCAGTAGTTGTGCCCCCAGTACTGTGCCCCCTATAGTTGTGCCGCTTACAAAAATAAATAAATACACACCATCCCCGCTCCTGCTTCCCAACCGCTGCTGCCATCCATCTCCGGCCACCGGTGCCGCTCCTCGGATCTATAGGAGATATAGCACCTCATACTAGACACTAGAGGTCAATTATGACCTCTAGCGTCTATGGCCACTCCTACAATGCCGTGCGGTGCGCGATGACATCATTGCACACTGCACAGCACCGGCACCAGTAGCAGATCTTGTCACAGCAGCGGCGCCCTCGGGGCAACAGCGCCCCGTGCAAAAGTCCTGCTTACCCGTGGCTAGATCCGCTCCTGTTGCTGGCACAGCAGGAGTTAACCAGACCCGATTACATGTCCTGATGTGTGAGACTCACGAAGAGCAAGAGGAGCCCTATGGAAAGTAAGAATGTGTCGGTGGAAGCTGGAGCCATTGCAGGCAGGAGATGCATGTATGAGGAGCGGAGCAGAGGAACTGGAGACCCAGGCTGGGACACAGGAGGCGGTGATTAGCAGCACTGCAGAGCTGAGGCAGTGGGGTGCTTATTTGGTGAAGTGCTGAGAGCAGGCGTGGGACTCCGCAGATGGGGACCAGATGCCACCAGGCCCTAAGCAGAGGGGCAGACACAGCTGCCAACTTAAGCAAGTGGGATACCACATGGAGATGGGTGCTGGCACAGAGGAGCTGTACAGAAAGTCTAAGTGAGTTACAGAATCTTGCTAAATGCTGAATTACAGGAAAGTGAGTGCTAAACCACATTTTTCCTCATACATATACACCGCCTAACTGCCACATTGGAAAGTGTGCCTGGAGGGATAATACGGACACCTGCCATAGACCATACTTGCCTACCTGACCCTCTCCATGAGGGAGAAAATGCTCTGTTCCTGGACTTTCCTGGTAATGTATGATTGCCATCACCTGTGGTGAAACACCTTTCTTATCAATTAACCAGCTCACCACAGGTGATGGCAATCATACATTACCAGGAAAGTCCAGGAACAGAGCATTTTCTCCCTCATAGAGAGGGTCAGGTAGGCAAGTATGCCATAGACTGACCCCTGTTTTAAAGGCAGCACTGTCAGTACAGAGACACTAGTTATATTGATATTGCTATAGAGACATTTTACCAAGTTGGGACCTAAGGACATATTTTCCACACAAGCTTTGTACATGATTGGACTACAGTGACAATGTCTACCCTGACACAGAGAGTCAGGCCTCTAATTCCTGGAATTATATATTCCATTAAGGAGGTGTTTAGCCCCTTGTGCAACAAGTTCAGTCTAAACCTCAGGACCCTTATGCATCACTGTGATAGTTTAGGATTGATGTGCTCCAATGTGTAAATTGATGGTGAAGATCAGGACTGTGTATAGGGACATTAAGGGAAAATAGAGAGTGTATTTTTCTGAGTTTTAGAGAGTTTAATCAGATTTTTTTTAAAATACTTTTTTTCATCATCGTCAATGTCAATGTGAATATTGTACTAATTAACACATGCATAACTGTAATTAGTTTGATTCTAAATAAGTAACTTTTAAAACACATTTGGCCTAATTCAGAGTTGATTGCAGCAACAAATTTGTTAGCAGTTGGGCAAAACCATGGCCCTCATTCCGAGTTGATCGCAGAGATTCATCGCATCGCAAATGTGCGAAAACTAAGCGTCTGCGCATGCGCAAAAGCGTGAATACGCATGCGCGAGCACATCCGTACGACATTGGTGCAAAAATACAAAAAAAAAACCCACACGTAACTGGCAAACGAAAACGAGGAGTGGCGTAGGCGTGGCGGAGGCGAGACTTCGCAATGCTCCGACATGGGCGTGAAAGTGGGTGTACAGTGTGGGAGTATGCAACTCGCAATGGGCGTGTTTTTCGCAATTAAACATTGTCGCTGTTAAAACTAACATAGGAAACCGTAGCAACCTTCACGCAGCAGCCGAGTAGGTCTGCAGTTACTCTACATTTGCGAAGTACTGTTACAAGTGTGTATGCAGTAATTAGCTGTTAATTGGAGAGCACATTCATCTGATGGCCAATTACTTGTTAATTACTGCGCAGATGAAAGTTGGCAAACAGCAATTATCTGAACCCACATTACATGTTTATTCTACTCACATATAAATCTCACACACTGCCAAATAAGGTTGTTATTTGTGTTCAAGTTGGTGTGTAAACATTTGTTAAAATTGTTTTAATGTGTGTAAGACTAACAAATACAAACAAGTGAAATTATTAATAAATTAATTTGAAAGCTGCAAATTTTTTGCAAAAGAAACCGACACCCACATAATGCAGCATACACTTTAATTTTGTCAGAAATGTAACATTAATATTTGTTTATAATATCTGACAATGTTTTAAATTATGTCCTGTTGACCATAGATAAATCTAAAAAGTGTTGTGTCAGTTTACTTAATATGGACATTAAAGTGTGGTGCAAAGCATACCTGTATTTTTTGGTTGATGCAATTTTTAGGGATAAATTGCAGATTGGTCTACAAGTGTCTATATGCTGACCTAATCTTTCTGGAACTAAGATTTACCTAATGCATTACCTTGAATAAACTGCACATTTTTTTTTTTATATTTTTTATTACTGTAGTAATATTTAACAACATGAAAACAACATGGCTACACGTGAGTCTCACAGGCAGAGATGGACCAAGCAGCAAGCATATGGCACTGACACAAATGATATAGCAGAACTCAGTACTCTGCAAAATTCAGCTTCTGACAAAATTATATTTTTTAAGCATAAATAAAACATATTACACACCCTGCCACACAAAAATGTGGACCCAACTGAGAAAGAATTAGGATCCACCACACAAACACAACAATACATAGCACACTAGTAAGAGGAAGATGGCTCTGGTGTTTATACAAAAAAACTCACAGGCTACAATACCTCCAAACATAAATAATACATTTCACTAAGAGGGAGTTATCCATTCTGGCCACACAAGCCAACTCCAAAATAACATAGAGGCAACATGAAAAACATGGGTGCTGCCCATCTGGAGAGACATCACTTTCTTTTTTTTCTCCCCGCCTGAGGCTGTTCTTCTTGGCTTGGTCTGCGGAGCGACCTTCGTTGGGCCTGCCCAGTGGGCTGTTCTTCCTGGGCAGGTGCAGGGGAGGGAGCCGATGTGGGTGGCTCTCTGCCACTGTGGGCAAGGGAGACAGCGATGGCCTGGAGCCCTTGCAAGATGTTATTTGCAAGGCTATGGAATGAGGAGGCAAGTTGTTCTTGGCCCTGCCTGATCTCTGCCAGACCTTGGCAGAGTTGAGCAACACCTTGCTCAACACTGGTTTGGTGCTCAGTGAGCCGGACAGCTATCTGGCTTACCTCCTGGATGACCCTGTCTTGAAACGCATTTAGGCTCTCACCATACCTAGCGATTTCAAGCAGGATCTCCGGGATAGCAGAGGGTTGGGTGGGGGGGCCAGTAGGAACCTGCAGAGGTGGGATTTGTGGCCCCACACTGGCAGACCCACTAGGTCCCTCCACCTCAGCCTCAGCCACATAACCCTCCTGTGACTCAAACTGATCACCCCCCTGTGCTGTGTTTTGTGGCAAGCAAATAGAAGAATGTGTGGGGAAAAAGTAAAATAAAAAATTAGTTTTTTTTTTATAAATACAGTTTAAATTGCAGACAAATACATGTGTAAACTTACCTGGCAAGTCATGTCCCGTCAGGATCTCAGGCAGGTCCGTGTCCATATTAGACACCCCTTGGCCCTCCTCATAACTGACACAGGCCATCGCCATCTCCTCCAAGTCTGTAAACTCCACAGCGACAGATGGTCCTCCACCTGTAGCCCTTGAGGCATTCCACTCCGCAGACCTCTTTGCCTTCAGGCGGGATTTGAAGTCGGCCCACCTACATATGTATTGTGAAAGAGGGGCAAAGTAGAGTCTTATTATTTGTGTATGTAAATATATAGGACACATGTTCTGCTTCTGTTTGCTATACATAACATCACAGGTCACTACATTTTTAAGTCAACTTAGCACAGAAAAAGGACTGGCAAGATGCACTTACCGTCGTCTAACTTCCTGCGATGTTCTGACGACAGAGCCAACTTCATTCACAGAATGTGTGATGTCCCTCCAGATGCGATCTTTTGTAGCAGCACCCATGTTTTTGGGGCCTCTATGTATTTTGGACATGGCCTGCGTGACCAAGACACGCAACTCCCTCTTAGTGAATGTTGGCTGTCTTTTCTTACGTCTGGAGGTAGCCTGTGAGGTTTCTTCCTGTTGCTCCTCACCATCTTCCTCCTCACTAGCAGCTTCTGTCTGTTGTGTTTGTGTGGCTAATGCTGATTCACCCTCAGTTTGGCCAGTATGTGTGTGTGGCAGGGTATCCCCACTCAATTGTTGGGGCTCAGAAGCTGACATTTGCAGAGTACTAGGTCCTGCCTGTTCAGAATCCGCAGAGGCGGATTCCAACATCCGTCTCTGGCACTCTAGGCGTTTTTTCGCCAATGCCATCTGCTGCTGTGCAATGCGGTCCATCTCTGCTGCTAATTCCTCACGAGAAGCCATGTTGGAGATGACGTGTGTACGCCCAGGTGTGTGCCTATTTATACCTACGTGCGGCGCGTTCATTCACACAGGTGTACAGTATGGTAATCTTGCTAATGATTGCACTGCTTATTTAAGGGCCTAGTTTGCACGCTGTGAGTGTTGGTAGTTTGGAGTTTGGAGTTGTTTGGATTTTGCAGTTTGGAGTTTTTTGGCCCGTGCGTAAAGGTGCTATTGTGCTTTTCTGAGTGAGTAATTGTCAAGCATACATTTTCCCGTTTGTTCGCGTTTAGCATATAGACAGTATTGCATACTTTTTGCGAAGTTCCGTTTGTGAGTATTCGTGCAATCGTCTTGTTGTTAAATGCAACTCTGTTTGTTGTAGCAATGTATGTTACATTTTTTTTATAAATATTAAATGTTGTTAATCTATATTTTGATTGTAAATTTATAAAACAAAACCTGTGCTTTAGTGTTTCTGTTTTGTGGACTAATGTAAAAATGTTGTTCTTAGTGTCATTTTGTGTCTCTTGTAGGTGTCTTATTTTGGGAGAATTATCCCCTTATTTTATTTGGATTCCCTTACACTTTATTTGTTTAGTGTGCCTTACAACACTAATCTTCTGTTGTTTTTGGAGGAGCAGGTAAGTCCCCTTGGCCTGTGTTTGTGGCTGTTTGTGTTAATGGGCTCTATGTGTGCTTACTGTCATTTTGTGTCTCTTGTAGGTGTCTTATTTTGGGAGAATTATCCCCTTATTTTATTTGGATTCCCTTACACTTTATTTGTTTAGTGTGCCTTACAACACTAATCTTCTGTTGTTTTTGGAGGAGCAGGTAAGTCCCCTTGGCCTGTGTTTGTGGCTGTTTGTGTTAATGGGCTCTATGTGTGCTTACTGTCATTTTGTGTCTCTTGTAGGTGTCTTATTTTGGGAGAATTATCCCCTTATTTTATTTGGATTCCCTTACACTTTATTTGTTTAGTGTGCCTTACAACACTAATCTTCTGTTGTTTTTGGAGGAGCAGGTAAGTCCCCTTGGCCTGTGTTTGTGGCTGTTTGTGTTTGTTCAAAGTGTTTTGCTTCTGTTTGTCATCCATCTTTATAATAAATGAACTAATTTTTCCCAGGATTGTTCAGCAAAGTAGTGCTGTTCTTGCCTGTAATAGCTACTAAAGGGCTAAATTTGGATTTTAATCTATTTTAGATGTCTAACCTATTTTTCGTAATTTATACTTAGGTGTTTGTTATGTCTTTGATGCTCTTATTATGTGTCTGTTTGGTTGGTTGACATATTTGTTTTTTTTTTGTCAAAAAACTATGTAGGTTTCACACTTTTAATTTGTGTTTTTCCTTTTTTGTCTCAATTTCAAATTGTTCCGGAATTGAACCCAGAAAAAATGTCGTATGCTCCTGCAGTAAGTTGACACCCCGTTTTTAGTTAAAATATTATGTTTTTTTTGTTTTTTTATTGCATTTGTCTTATTCACCATATCTTTTAAAAAAAATTTAAGTGTGTGATGTCAGTGTTTGTGGCAGCAGAAGCCCTCCCACCCCAACCCACGGCAGCACTCCCACCTCAACCGCCAGCCCCACAACCACAACCGGCTCCTCATCAACCAAGGCAACGGAGGCGTGCTAGGCCACCAATTTTCCGCACCCGTGTCCTCCGTTTTGGGATGCCAGATGATGTTGTTGTGCGTAGATACAGGCTGCCACCACATCTAATCCTAGACACTCTCTCCATAATAGAGATTGATCTGGAGTCTTCAATTCGGTATCCTACAGCAATACCACCATTGACACAATTCCTTGCTGTGTTACATTTTTTGGCCACAGGGTCATTTCAGCATGTTGTTGGAGACCTGGTTGGCATGTCGCAGGGCCAGTTCAGTAAGGTCCTGCGGCGTGTCAGCCAGGCTTTCATAAAGCGTGTGAAGCAATTTATTGCTATGCCTCTGGATGATGGTGCCCTAGATGTGGTGAAGCGGCAATTTGAGGAAGGTGGTAGTCGCTTCCCACATGTTATTGGGGTTGTGGATGGCACACATGTAGCTATTCTGCCACCAAGACATAATGAAGAAATTTATAGAAACAGGAAACTGTTTCATTCTCTGAATGTAATGGTTGTATGTGGGCCATCCCTCCAGATCCTTTCCCTGAATGCCAAGTTTCCCGGAAACTCGCATGATGCTTATGTCATTAGACAATCAGGGATATGGCACAGATTAAGATCAAGTCAACGAGCAGACATGTGGTTATTGGGTGAGTTGGCCAACATAATTTCCTGCCATTTTTAATCAATTTTAGGAATCTACTCTTTCTAATTTTTTCTTCTCCTCAAACAGGAGACCGTGGATATCCTTGCACCCCCTCGCTCATGACTCCTTACCGTAATCCCAGGCCAGGACCACAGACGGAATTTAACTCCGCGCTTACTGCCACTAGACAGCTGGTGGAGCGCACAATTGGGGTCCTTAAAGGCCGGTTTTGTGTGCTCCACCGCACTGGTGGCGACATCATGTATTCGCCGGAGATGGCAAGTAAACTAGTGGTCCTGTGCGCTATACTACATAACATCGCGGTAAGGAGTAGCGTAGAGCTTCCTCAGCCAGAGGAATTGCCAGATGAGGAGCCTGGGGTTGTCCGTCGATTCGGTGGGGGGAGTGTTACACGGAGGGGAAGCCAAGTGAGGGCAAGCATTGTTGATGAATATTTCAGGTATAGTGTTTTTTGAATTACTTTTCGAAATTAATAAAAAACACAGTATGCTTATGCTCATTTTGTTACGATGTAATTTGGCTTGCTATTGTAAGGTCATTGTGTAATTATTCGGGTGTGTGTGAATCTCTAATTATTTTTTAAACAAATAACCTTAAACAGGTTAAGCTTACTATGTTTTATTTTAGAATCTAATAATGTGATGTTGCTAAATAGTGTCCTTATTTGTTTTCTTTCATCTAATCGTGTTTTTAATGAAAAAAACACAAACAAATGAAATTAAATGTTGGCCACTTTGTGACTGTCCAGCTGAATTATCACACAAAATGTGGTGAGTACACAGAGTTTTTGTAAAATTTTTAACAAAGTGTGTGTGTGTGTGTCTGTGTTTGTGTGGGTGTTTTAGTTGGTTGTGTGTAAATTTTTTAGTTTCGTTTTCCTCTTCCACGACTGCGTATTTCCGCTCGAGCGAAATTACCACTCTGCTCTTCACAGCATTGCAAAGATCAATAAAGTTTATTGAAATGACAGCATAGATTTTAGACAAATCACATGCTAACACACACTATAAATATATGCCCAAATAAGGAAAACGCCATTGCCATGATGCGTGCAGCACCTTTCACCAGGCGGGAGCTCCGCGTCCTGGTTGCGGTGATGGACCGCCGCGTAGGCCGCGTTGGGCGCTTTATCCCAAATCGGGTTAAGCGCGAGGCCTACGCGGAGGTCCGCCACCTACTGCGGTCTCGCGTCCGCAGCAGGCGGACCATCATCCAACTCGAGAGGAGATGGAGTGATCTCCGCAGGAGGACTCCTGAACTGTTGGCGGAGATCCGCCAGCAAATCCGGCAAATGCGTGCACGCAGTAAGTTACATTACATAACAGAGATTATTAGCATAAATTTAGCAAATTTTCACTAAGTGGTAGTCTGTAATTGCAACACTGACTGAACTAATTTAATAAATATGACAGTGTGTGTGGTTAGGGCAAACAGTACTGACTGTAGCAAAGTGATTCTAAACAAGTGCATGTTGTACAGAATTAATACCCAGGCTGAAAACTGTACCAAATAACTTGATCAGTGGTGTCTATATAATAAGGTGGCTTGAATAGTGATCTGGTGATGTTGCCTATACCAATCAATATGACTCAATGGAATAGATTCAGTAATGAGCATCAAAAAAGTTTAGTAGAATCATTTTGGTTGCTGTGGACAACATGAACAGTTTTAAAAATCATAAGAATAAAAAATAAAACAAGCCCTGTGTCTTTTACATGGGACAGAACAGTGTAATTGACAAATGGTGTTTCTGAAATTTAACATGCAATCTAAAATATAACACATATATCATTATAGGACGACCACAACGGCAAGCAGATGCAGGGAGGCAACATCAGGCCCCTTCTCAGCCCCCCTCCCCTTCTCACACCCCCTCCCCTTCTCACTCCCCCTCCCCTTCCCAGTCCCCCTCAGCTTCCCAGTCCCCCTCAGCTTCCCAGTCCCCCTCAGCTTCCCAGTCCCCCTCCCCTTTCCACTCCCCTTCTCAGCCCACCTCTCCTTCTCTTTCTGTGCCCCCTTCTCCTCCTTCCCAGTCCCCTTCTCCTTCTCCTTCCAACTCCCCTTCTCAGCCCCCCTCACCCTCTATTGGACAAACATTCTCTCCGCCCCAAACATTCTCTCCGCCCCCCTCGCCCTCTAAATCAGACCCACCCTCGGAAAATACATCCCCAATCCCTCCTCCTTACCCCATCTCTCCTCCTTCCCCAATCCCTCCTCCTTCCCCCATCCAGCCTCCTTCCCCCATCCCTCCTCCTTCCCCAATCCCTCCTCCTTCCCCCATCCAGCTGCCTTCACCACCCAGTGAATGGGCAGAAGAAGCCCCTGATGGTCTCAATGGTGATCATAATGTTGCTGAGGAAAGTAAGTGTTTTAACATTTGTAAAAAAAATATTACCTACTTACACTTACAATGTAAAAACATGCACTGTTGTACTGTTGAAAATCAGCTAGCAAGGAAAACATTTTGAGTTATTATTGATGGTGTTCATGTTGCATTGTAATTTTTGTGAGTATCATTATATGTAGTGTTTATGTGTGCAATGTTTTGTGTGTCCACTCTAGGTCGACACTCATTAGTTCGACAGGGTTTCCAGGACAACATGGTTTAATATGTGCTCAGTTTTCAGCCTAACATTTCTACCTGAGTGGAGTTTAGTATGTTGTTAGTCTTTTACACTTGTGCCTGTGTATTCATAATGTTTGCACTTTCAAATCACATGCTTCACTTTGTTAGCCAGCCGAACAACACAATGATTTGTGGTGTGAAAGTTACACTCACAAAATGCTTATTGTATTTTTCAAAACCTGTTTGACCTTATTTAGTAAATGCGTTTTTCAGGGATTGTGGGCATGCTAGGATATGTAGTCCTTCTGAAGATGTTGATATGCAGTGTGATGATGCAGGACCAAACCTCCAAAAATTTAATTATCTTCACTACAGATGTGAATGAATGCCAACATGGTGTTACATTTACTAAGATGGTAGTTCTCTTTAACATGGGATGTTGCCCATAGCAACCAATAAGATTATAATTGAAATTTTTATGCCCACTTTTACAAGATAACATGTTTAATTTGATTGGTTGCTATGGTCAACTTCCCATCTTAAATAGAACTCCCGTAGTAGTAAATGTACCCCATGGTGTGGTACACTTTCTTGTTTAAAAAAAAAAAACATTGCTGAGCATGCTTGTGTGTTGTTATGCTACTGATTTATCCTTAAAGCAGCCATGATGTAGTCACTTAGGCATTAAAGCAGGCCTGTCCAAACTGCGGTCCTCCAGCTGGTGAAAAACTACACATCCCAGCATGCCCTGACACAGCTTTGGCATTCTCTGACCACAAAACTGTGTCAAGGCATGCTGGTATATGTAGTTTCACAACAGCTGGAGGCCAGCAGTTTGGACATGCCTGCATTTAAGTGTGCTTTGTGCCTTGCTTGGATAATAAGTAATGTTATTAAGTTATTAATGTTTATGTTGCATCTTAATTTCAGATGTTGCAGTTGGAGATCCCACAAGTTTTGGGGGCATTCTTGAAAACATGCGCCAACACCTGCATGGATTAATGAATTGTATTGATCAGTTACAAAAATTTGCTTGATTTCTTTTTTTTTTTTTAATGATTACAAAAAAATTACAAATAAAAACAAGTTGTTTAAAGTTAACCGGGTGTTGTGTTTATTAATGCAAAAAAGGATCAGCAGATTGCCAAGCAGAAATTGTTTTCCTAAAACATTTCACACATCTAACGTAAGATTTAAAAAAAAAAAAAATTAAGGAGATTATTGTGTTAATAAACATGTAAACACCTTCATTCACAAACAACACCTTTAAACCAAAAAAAAAAAAAATTTTAAAACATCTATATTTATCTTTTAGACTTTTACATGTTGATGGCCAATTATGGCAACAAAGTGTTCTTCAGGTATTTTTGGCTGACTTAATTGGTTAGGAACATTATCAATCATTACACTAATTGGATTCGTAATTGACGAGGGCTTGTGGACTTTAAACTGAAAGGTGGCCCTCATTCCGAGTTGATCGCAGAGATTCATCGCATCGCAAATGTACGAAAACTAAGTGTCTGCGCATGCGCAAAAGCGTAAATACGCATGCGCGAGTACATACGTACGACATTAGTGCAAAAATGCCAAATTTAAACCAACACGTAACTGGCAAACGAAAACGAGGAGTGGCGGAGGCGTGGCGGAGGCGAGACTTCGCAATGCTCTGACATGGGCGTGAAAGTGGGCGTACAGTGTGGGAGTATGCAACTCGCAATGGGCGTGTTTTTCGCAATTATACCTTGTCGCTGTTAAATCTAACATAGGAAACCGTAGCAACCTTCACGCAGCAGCCGAGTAGGTCTGCAGTTACTCTACATTTGCGAAGTACTGTTACCAAGTGTGTATGCAGTAATTAGCTGTTAATTGGAGAGCACATTCATCTGATGGCCAATTACTTGCTAATTACTGCGCAGATGAAAGTTAGCAAACAGCAATTGTCTGAACCAACATTACATGTTTATTCTACTCACATATAAATCACACACACTGCCAAATAAGGTTGTTTTTTGTGTTAAAGTTGGTGTGTAAACATTTTTAAAAATTTTTTAATGTTTGTAAGAATAACAAATACAAACAAGTGAAATAATTAAACATTTAAATTTAAAGCTGCAACATTTTTGCTAAAGAAACCGACACCCACATAATGCAGCATACACTTTCATTTTGTCAGAAATGTAACATTAATATTTGTTTATAATATTTGACAATGTTTTAAATGATGTCCTGTTGACCAATAGATAAATCTAAAAAGTGTTGTGTCAGTTTACTTAATATGGACATTAAAGTGTGGTGCAAAGCATCCCTGTATTTGTTGGATGATGCAATTTTTTGGGAGAAATTGCAGATTGGTCCACAAGTGTCTATATGCTGACCTAATTTTTCTGGAACTAAGATTTACCTAATGCATTACCTTAATAAATTGCACAATTTTTAATTAAATTTTTTTTATTACTGTAGTAAGATTTCACAACATGAAAACAACATGGCTACACGTGAGTCTCACAGGCAGAGATGGACCAAGCAGCAAGCATATGGCACTGACACAAATGATATAGCAGAACTTAGTACTCTGCAAAATTCAGCTTCTGACTAAATTATAATTTGTAATCAAAAATAAAACATATTACAAACCCTGCCACACAAAAATTTAGCCACAACTGAGAAAGAATTAGGATCCACCACACAAACACAACAATACATAGCACACTAGTAAGAGGAAGATGGCTCTGGTGTTTATACCAAAAAACTCACAGGCTACATTACCTCCAAACATAAATAATACATTTCACTAAGAGGGAGTTATCCATTCTGGCCACACAAGCCAACTCCAAAATAACATAGAGGCAACATGAAAAACATGGGTGCTGCCCATCTGGAGAGACATCACTTTCTTTTTTTTCTCCCCGCCTGAGGCTGTTCTTCTTGGCTTGGTCTGCGGAGCGACCTTCGTTGGGCCTGCCCAGTGGGCTGTTCTTCCTGGGCAGGGGCAGGGGAGGGAGCCGATGTGGGTGGCTCTCTGCCACTGTGGGCAAGGGAGACAGCGATGGCCTGGAGCCCTTGAAAGATGTTATTTGCAAGGCTTTGGAATGAGGAGGCAAGTTGTTCTTGGCCCTGCCTGATCTCTGCCAGACCTTGGCAGAGTTGAGCAACACCTTGCTCAACACTGGTTCGGTGCTCAGTGAGCCGGACAGCTATCTGGCTTACCTCCCGGAGGACCCCGTCTTGAAACGCATTTAGGCTCTCACCATACCTAGCGATTTCAAGCAGGATCTCCGGGATAGCAGAGGGTTGGGTGGGGGGGCCAGTAGGAACCTGCAGAGGTGGGATTTGTGGCCCCACACTGGCAGACCCACTAGGTTCCTCCACCTCAGCCTCAGCCACATAACCCTCCTGTGACTCAAACTGATCATCCCCCTGTGCTGTGTTTTGTGGCAAGCAAATAGAAGAATGTGTGGGAAAAGAGTACAATAAAAAATTAGATTTTAATTTATAAATACAGTTTAAATTGCAGACAAATACATGTGTAAACTTACCTGGCAAGTCATGTCCCGTCAGGATCTCAGGCAGGTCCGTGTCCATATTAGACACCCCTTGGCCCTCCTCATAACTGACACAGGCCATCGCCATCTCCTCCAAGTCTGTAAACTCCACAGCGACAGATGGTCCTCCCCCTGTAGCCCTTGAGGCATTCCACTCCGCAGACCTCTTTGCCTTCAGGCGGGATTTGAAGTCGGCCCACCTACATATGTATTGTGAAAGAGGGGCAAAGTAGAGTCTTATTATTTGTGTATGTAAATATCTAGGACACATGTTCTGCTTCTGTTTGCTATACATAACATCACATGTCACTACATTTTTAAGTCAACTTAGCACAGAAAAAGGACTGGCAAGATGCACTTACCGTCGTCTAACTTCCTGCGATGTTCTGACGACAGAGCCAACTTCATTCACAGAATGTGTGATGTCCCTCCAGATGCGATCTTTTGTAGCAGCACCCATGTTTTTGGGGCCTCTATGTACTTTGGACATGGCCTGCGTGACCAAGACACGCAACTCCCTCTTAGTGAATGCTGGCTGTCTTTTCTTACGTCTGGAGGTAGCCTGTGAGGTTTCTTCCTGTTGCTCCTCACCATCTTCCTCCTCACTAGCAGCTTCTGTCTGTTGTGTTTGTGTGGCTAATGCTGATTCCTCCTCAGTTTGGCCAGTATGTGTGTGTGGCAGGGTATCCCCACTCAATTGTTGGGGCTCAGAAGCTGACATTTGCAGAGTACTAGGTCCTGCCTGTTCAGAATCCGCAGAGGCGTATTCCAACATCCGTTTCTGGCACTCTAGGCGTTTTTTCGCCAATGCCATCTGCTGCTGTGCAATGCGGTCCATCTCTGCTGCTAATTCCTCACGAGAAGCCATGTTGGAGATGACGTGTGTACGCCCAGGTGTGTGCCTATTTATACCTACGTGCGGCGCCTTCATTCACACAGGTGTACAGTATGGTAATCTTGCTAAAGATTGCACTGCTTATTTAAGGGCCTAGTTTGCACGCTGTGAGTGTTGGTAGTTTGGAGTTTGTAGTAGTTGCAGTTTGGAGTTTGTTGGGCCGTGCGTGAAGGTGCTATTGTACTTTTCAGAGTGAGTAATTGTCAAGCATACATTTGTCCGTTTGTTCGCGTTTAGCATATAGACAGTATTGCATACTTTTTGCGAAATTCCGTTTGTGAGTATTCGTGCATTCGTATTGTTCAATTTTCCTTTTTTTTATTTTATTTTTGGATTATTAAATTTTTAATTTTGTTAATATATATTTTGCTTGTACATTTTTAACACTAAACCTGTGCTTCAGTGTTGCTGTTTTGTGGACTAATGTTAAAATGTTGTTCTTACTGTCATTTTTGTTCTCTTGTAGGTGTCTTATTTTGGGTGAATTAAACCCTTTTTGATTTATTAGATTAGTGTGACCTCTAACACTAATTTCCAGTTTTTTTTCTTTGGATCAGGTAAGTCCCCTCGGCCTGTGTTGGTGCCTGTTTGTGTTAATGGTCTCTATGTTGTTCTTACTGTCATTTTTGGTCTCTTGTAGGTGTCTTATTTTGGGTGAATTAAACCCTTTTTGATTTATTAGATTAGTGTGACCTCTAACACTAATTTCCATTTTTTTTCTTTGGATCAGGTAAGTCCCCTTGGCCTGTGTTGGTGCCTGTTTGTGTTAATGGTCTCTATGTTGTTCTTACTGTCATTTTTGGTCTCTTGTAGGTGTCTTATTTTGGGTGAATTAAACCCTTTTTGATTTATTAGATTAGTGTGACCTCTAACACTAATTTCCAGTTTTTTTCTTTGGATCAGGTAAGTCCCCTTGGCCTGTGTTGGTGCCTGTTTGTGTTAATGGTCTCTATGTTGTTCTTACTGTCATTTTTGGTCTCTTGTAGGTGTCTTATTTTGGGTGAATTAAACCCTTTTTTATTTATTAGATTAGTTTGACCTCTAACACTAATTTCCAGTTTTTTTCTTTGGATCAGGTAAGTCCCCTTGGCCTGTGTTGGTGCCTGTTTGTGTTAATGGTCTCTATGTTGTTCTTACTGTCATTTTTGTTCTCTTGTAGGTGTCTTATTTTGGGTGAATTAAACCCTTTTTGATTTATTAGATTAGTGTGACCTCTAACACTAATTTCCAGTTTTTCTCTTTGGATCAGGTAAGTCCCCTTGGCCTGTGTTGGTGCCTGTTTGTGTTAATGGTCTCTATGTTGTTCTTACTGTCATTTTTGTTCTCTTGTAGGTGTCTTATTTTGGGTGAATTAAACCCTTTTTGATTTATTAGATTAGTGTGACCTCTAACACTAATTTCCAGTTTTTTTCTTTGGATCAGGTAAGTCCCCTTGGCCTGTGTTGGTGCCTGTTTGTGTTAATGGTCTCTATGTTGTTCTTACTGTCATTTTTGGTCTCTTGTAGGTGTCTTATTTTGGGTGAATTAAACCCTTTTTGATTTATTAGATTAGTGTGACCTCTAACACTAATTTCCAGTTTTTTTCTTTGGAGCAGGTAAGTCCCCTTGGCCTGTGTTGGTGCCTGTTTGTGTTTGTTCAAAGTGTTTTGCTTATGTTTGTCAGCCATCTTTATAATAAATAATCTAATTTTTCCCAGTATTGTTCTGCAAAGTAGTGCTGGTCTTGCCTGTACTAGCTACTAAAGGGCTAACTTTGTTTTGGATTATTTTTTAGATGTCTAACCTATTTTTCGAAATTTATACTTAGGTGTTTGTGATGTCTTTGATGCTCTTATTATGTGTCTGTATTTTTTTTTTTAATTTTTATTATTAAAAAATATGTAGGTTTCACACTTTTAATTTGTGTTTTTCCTTTTTTGTCTCAATTTCAAATTGTTCCGGAATTGAACCCAGAAAATATGTCTTATGCTCCTGCAGTAAGTTGACACCCCGTTTTTAAAAAAAAATAATGTTATTTAGTTTTTTGGGTTTGCATTTGTCTTATTCAACATATCTGTTAATCTTTTTTAAAGTGTGTGATGTCAGTGTTTGTGGCAGCAGAAGCCCTCCCACCCCAACCCACGGCAGCACTCCCACCCCAACCGCCAGCCCCACAACCGGCTCCTCATCAACCAAGGCAACGGAGGCGTGCTAGGCCACCAATTTTCCGAACCCGTGTCCTACTTTTTGGGATGCCAGATGATGTTGTTGTGCGTAGATACAGGCTGCCACCACATCTAATCCTAGACACTCTCTCCATAATAGAGAGTGATCTGGAGTCTTCAATTCGGTATCCTACAGCAATACCACCATTGACACAATTCCTTGCTGTGTTACATTTTTTGGCTACAGGGTCTTTTCAGCATGTTGTTGGAGACCTGGTTGGCATGTCGCAGGGCCAGTTCAGTAAGGTCCTGCGGCGTGTCTGCCAGGCTTTCCTAAAGCGGGTTAAGCAATTTATTGCTATGCCTTTGGATGTTGGTGCCCTAGATGTGGTGAAGCGGCAATTTGAGGAAGGTGGTAGTCGCTTCCCACATGTTATTGGGGTTGTGGATGGCACACATGTAGCTATTCTGCCACCAAGACATAATGAAGAAATTTATAGAAACAGGAAACTGTTTCATTCTCTGAATGTAATGGTTGTTTGTGGGCCATCCCTCCAGATCCTTTCCCTGAATGCCAAGTTTCCCGGAAACTCCCATGATGCTTATGTCATTAGACAATCAGGGATATGGCACAGATTAAGATCAAGTCAATGAGCAGACATGTGGTTATTGGGTGAGTTGGACAGCATAATTTCATGTTTTTTTTTATCTAATTTTCAGAATATACTCTTTCTAATTTTTAATTCTCATCAAACAGGAGACCGTGGATATCCTTGCACCCCCTGGCTCATGACTCCTTACCGTAATCCCAGGCCAGGACCACAGACGGCATTTAACTCCGCGCTTACTGCCACTAGACAGTTGGTGGAGCGCACAATTGGGGTCCTTAAAGGCCGATTTCGTGTGCTCCACCGCACTGGTGGCAACATCATGTATTCGCCGGAGATGGCAAGTAAACTAGTGGTCCTGTGCGCTATACTACATAACATCGCGGTAAGGAGTAGCGTAGAGCTTCCTCAGACAGAGGAATTGCCTGATGAGGAGCCAGGGGTTGTCCGTCACTTCGGTGGGGGGAGTGTTACACGGAGGGGAAGCCAAGTCAGGGCAAGCATTGTTGCAGAATATTTCAGGTATAGTGTTTTTTAATTTACTTTTCAAAATTAATACAAAACACAGTATGCTTATGCTCATTTTGTAACGCTGAATTTTGGCTTGATATTGTTAGGTCATTGTGTAATTATTCGGGTGTGTGTGAATCTCTAATTATGTTTATTTCTAAAAACCGAAAACAGGTTAAGCTTACAATGTTTTTTTTCCAAATCTAATAATGTGATGTTGCTAAATAGTGTCCTCATTTTTTTACTTTCATAAAATCCTTGTTTTGTGTAAAATAACTCCAACAAATGAAATTGAATGTTGACCACTTTGTGAATGTCCAGCTGAATTATCACTAAAACTGTGGTGAGTACACAGATATTTATCAAAATGTAATCAAAAGTGTGTGTGTGTGTGTGTGTGTGTGTGTGTGTGTGTGTGTGTGTGTGTGTGTGTGTGTGTGTGTGTGTGTCTGTGTTTGTGTGGGTGTTTTAGTTGGTTATTTATTTTTAAAAATATCTTCCGCGCCTGCGTATTTCCGCTCGTGCGAAATTATCACTCTGCTCTTCACAGCATTGCAAACATCAATAAAGTTTATTGTAATGACAACATAGATTTTAGACCAATCACATGCTAACACACACTATAAATATATGCCCAAATAAGGAAAACGCCATTGCCATGATGCGTGCAGCACCTTTCACCAGGCGGGAGCTCCGCGTCCTGGTTGCGGTGATGGACCGCCGCGTAGGCCGCGTAGGGCGATTTATCCCCAATCGGGTTAAGCGCGAGGCCTACGCGGAGGTCCGCCACCTACTCAGGACTCGCGTCCGCAGCAGGCGGACCATCATACAGCTGGAACGCAGATGGAGTGATCTGCGCAGGAGGACTCCGGAGTTTTTGGCGGAGATCCGCCAGCAAATCCGCCAACTGCGTGCACGCAGTAAGTTACATTACATTATTATCCAAAACTGTGCAAATTTACACTGAGTGGTATTCTGTAATTGCAACACTGACTGAACTAGTTGTCAAAATATGAGAGTGTGTGTGGTTAGGCCAAACAGTACTGACTGTAGCAAAGTTAGTCAAAACAAGTGCATGCTGTTCATAATTACTACACAGGCTGGAAACTGTACCACATAACTTGATCAGTGGTGTCAATATAATAAGGTGCCTTGAATATTGATATGATGATGTTGCCTATAACAATCATTATGAGTCAATGGAATAGATTATGTAATGAGCAACACAAAAGTAATGTAGAATCAGATTGTTTGCTATGGACAACATAAACATTATAAAAATTAGCCCTGTGTCTTTTACACGGGACAGCACAGTGTAATTGCCAAATGGTGTTTTGATTTTTTAACATGCAACAGAAAATAAATAACATATCTCATTCTAGGACGACCACAACGGCAAGGTGATGCAGGGAGCCCACATCATGTCCCTTCCCAGCCCCCCTCCCCTTCTCAGTCCCCCTCCCCTTCTCAGTCCTCCTCCCCTTCTCAGTCCTCCTCCCCTTCCCAGTCCCCCTCAGCTTCCCAGTCCCTTCCCACTCCCCCTCAGCTTCCCACTCCCCCTCAGCTTTCCACTCCCCCTCAGCTTCCCACTCCCCTTCTCAGCCCACCTCTCCTTCTCCTTCTGTGCCCCCTTCTCCTCCTTACCAGTCCCCTTCTCCTTCTCCTTCAAAATCCCCTTCTCAGCCCCCCTCAACCTCGATTGGCCAAACATTCTCTCCGCCCCCCTCGCCCTCACAATCAGACCCACCCTCAGAACAAACTTCCCCAATCCCTCCTCCTTCCCCCATCCCGCCTCCTTCCCCCATCCAGCCTCCTTCCCCCATCCAGCCTCCTTCCCCCATCCAGCTGGCATCACCACCCAGCGAATGGGCAGAAGAAGCCCCAGATGGGCTAAGTGACAATGTTGTGGAGGAAAGTAAGTGTTTTTACATTTTTACAATAATGATTACCTACTTAGACTTACAATCTCAAAACATGCCCTGTTGTACTGTTGGAAATACGCTACCAAGAAAAAAAAAAGAGTTATTATTCATGGTGTACATGTTGCATTGAATTTTTAAAGAGTGTCATTATATGTAGTGTTATGTGTGCAATGTTTTGTGTGTCCACTCTAGGTCGACACTCATTAGTTCAACAGGGTTGCCAGGACAACATGCTTTATATGTGCTCAGTTTTGATGCTAACATTTCTACCTGAGTGGAGTTCTCTTTAACATGGGACGTTGCCCATAGCAACCAATAAGATTATAGTTGTAATTTGTAAGTCCACTTTTACAAGATAATATGTCTAATTTTATTGGTTGCTATGGGCAACGTCCCATCTTAAATAGAACTCCAGTAGTAATAAATGTACCCCATGGTGTGGTCCACTTTCTTGTAATAAACAAAAAAACATTGCTGAGCAGGCTTGTGTGTTGTTCTGCTACTGATTTATCTTTAAAACAGCCATGATGTGGTAACTTAGGAATTAAAGCAGGCCTGTCCAAACTGCGGACATACAGCTGCTGAGAAACTACACATTCCAGCATGCCCTGACACCGTTTTGCATTCTCTGTCCCCAAAACTGTGTCAAGGCATGCTGGTCTATGTAGTTTCACAACAGCTGGAGGGCATCAGTTTGGACAGGCCTGCATTAGAGTGTGCTTTGTGCCCTGCTTGTATAATAGGTAATGTGAGTAAGTTATTAATGTTTTCTTTGACTCTTCTTTTCAGATGCTGCAGTTGGAGATCCCAGCACTTTGCCAGAACTTTTAGGGCGGCTGAAAGCCCATTTAAGGGAAGTGATAGCAGACATCGAGGCTATTGAAAATATACTGTGATTTTATTTTTTAAATTTTGATAAAAGTTTCTTTAAAAACCAAAAAAAAAAAAAAAAAAATTGTTGAAGTTAAGTGGGTGTTGTGTTTATTTATGCTATAAAGGAACAGCACATTGCCTTGTAGAAATTGGTGACCTTAAACAGTTCACACATCTTACTTAAGATTAAAAAAAAATATATAAAACACAAAATTCTACAAACACAAAACTCGTTAGGAGGTTATGGTTTCTAAATACATGAAAAGACATTTATTCACACACTACATATATACACAATACTTCAAACATTTGCATTAGAGCAATAAAAATTACAATATCTATATTTGACAAATTTAAACAACTGTTTCTGGCCAATTAGAGCTACAAAGTGTTCTTCTGGTATTCTTTGGAGACTTAATTGGTCAGGACCATTGACATTAATTACACTAATTGGGTTCGTAATTGAGGAGGGCTTGTGGACTTTTAACATAAAGGTGTAATTCCACTGAATAGGGAAAAAAAAGCATTGTGGTGCGTTTGTCCACAAAAGTGTGCACTTTTAACATGGATGGGTAAATATACTAAAACTTAGTAATTTTACGATGAAGTATGTGTTAATGCGATAGTTTCGCAATGCTGCGATGGTTTCGCATTGCTGCGATGTCATTTGGCGTACGCCCACTTTGTGTAATACTGCGTACGAATGTGCAAAAATACGTTGGGGGCAGATGTTCGCAAATTTACTACACTAACGCAACTTTGCGAATATGTTGTGCGAACGAAAAACTTAGCGATCAACTCGGAATGAGGGCCGGTGTAATTTCACTTAATAGCAAAAAAAAACATTGTTGTGCGTTTTTCCTTTAAAGTGTGCACTTTTAATGAAAAATGTGTAAATCTACTACAACTTAGTATTTCTACGATGAAGTATGTGTTAATGCGATAGTTTCGCATTGCTGCGATGGTTTCGCATTACTGCGATGTCATTTGGCGTACGCCCACTTTGTGTAATACTGTGTACGAATGAGCAAAAATACGTTGGGGGCGTATGTTCGCTAATTTACTACATTAACGCAACTTTGCGAATATGTTGTGCGAACGAAAAACTTAGCGACCAACTCGGAATGACCTCCCATGTGCACTGCAAGTGGGCAGATATAACGTGCAGAGAGAGTTAGATTTGGGTGGGGTGTGTTCAAACTGAAATCTAAATTGCAGTGTAAAAATAAAGCAGACAGTATTTACCCTGCACAGAAACAAAATAACCCACCCAAATTTAACTCTCTCTGCACATGTTATATCTGCCTCCCCTGCAGTGCACATGGTTTTGCCCAACTGCTAACAAAGTTCCTGCTGCGATCAACTCAGAATTACCCCCATGGTTTTGCCCAACTGCTAACAAATTTGCTGCTGCGATCAACTCTGTATTACCCCCATTGAGTCATCCAGTGTATTGCGAGCTTTCAATTGAATTTGTTTTGTATTTGAATGCCACGAACTGAATTAGTCTTCTCATTGTCAGTGTCTTGATTATTGTGATTGTGTGAACCAAATAATCTTTTTCCATCCAGAATTTAGTGCATTAAAATAATATGTATTCTCCAGAGAGATTTGCTGTTAAACGATCTTCCTGTTTACGTATAAAACTGTCCTACCTCACATCAAACAAGGTATGGGAAATACATTTTAGGGAAAAGGTCCATCACCAAGCCACTGAACACCTGTGATATCTATTCTTAACCACATAGGCACCTGCCAACCCTGGGGTGTTACATTTACAGTTTTTAACTGCTGTGTAAGATGAAATGGTAGTATCCTTTAAACACTCATCTATACACCTAGATCCTGTCCAGTCCAAGAAATACAAGGTCCTGAACCAATAATCCGGAGAATGCAGCCTATAGACTCATAATAACTAGTGACAATTTTGTTAAGCGATGTTCTTTGATAAGATGAGAAACGATTGGAGACACAGAATGGTTTAATCTACTGTGTGTGGGCAGTTGGTTTATTTTAAATGTAACACAGGTTTCAAATCTACTTCCAAAAGACCTAGGACCTGATTCAGATTTGTACGCAATGCAGATGTTCTTGCAACTGAGGGATTATTGGTAGTCTGTGCATGTGCCGCAATTGCACTACATATGCACCAAGGTACTTTTGTGATGCCGCTCGCATCAAAAATGATAATATAATGCTATGGATTGTTGAAGGAGGGGGGCCCCAAACCGATATCTTGCCTAGGGCCCCATAAGGTCTAAATCCGGCTCTGATTCAGTGTAATATGGGGAGAGGGGCTGTGTAAAATGTAATGTAATGTGGTACTGGGTGTAATATGGAGGGCTGTGTATGCTGTGTATAATGTAATGTAATATGCTGCTGTGTGTACTAGATTTAATATGTGGGAGGGGGCTGTGTATAATGTAATGTATTATGGTGCTGTGTGCATGGCCATAGCTAGGGTAGGGCAGACTTACCCCTATTGGCACTTACCCCTATTGGCTGGTTCTGTTTGCATTGCTGTTGACAGTTACAGTGCTTCCTACTTTGTAACCCCTGTGTGGCGTGCCGTGCAGCTTGAGATGTGGAGCGGTGGGCGCTGGAGCTGCTCGCGCAGGAAGGTGAGAAATGGAGCTGTGGGTCATGCTGAAACGCTGCTGTCTACCATGGTGTAATTGACACTGTATTTGGTGTAATCACTTCACCTTGTCTGCTGTCTTTAAAAATGTGTACCCAGGGGTCATTCCACTGCGGAACATGAAGTCTTGCACTATTGCCCTGGAGTTGTTGATGCTGTATACCTATCTGGGAATACCAAAAGAGGTCCTGCCGGACCAAGGTGCCCCTTTTATGTTTAATATAATAACAGACTTGTGTTGTCTGTTAGAATTTCCACTTCGGTTTAACTCCTGCAGACAGGTGGCTTGGTCGAACATTTTAAGCAAACCCTTAAGCAAATGATAAAAGGACAGTGTCACAGGAGAAGCGGGATTGGGACCTACTCTTACTTTATTTAATGTTTGCGGTTCGAGAGGTACCCCAAGCCTCTACGGAGTTTAGCCCCTTTGAACTCCTCTATGGTAGACAGCCAGAGGGATACTAGATCTGTTAAAAGTAGGGTGGGAACCACAATCATCTAAAGAGCCTAACATCATTCAGTTTGTGTCCCAATTTTATGGCCGCCTAAGGCAAATTGCGCCACTTATGAACGAACACATGGAAAGGGCACAACAGTATCAAAGACGCTGTTAAGACATTACTGCTGTCAACTGGACCTTTAATCTGGGCAAAAAGGTACTGGTACTCATGACTACTACTGAAAATAAACTGTATGCCCAGTGGCAAGGGCATTATGAGATCATAGAGGCATTGATACCTGTGAACTATAAGGTATGCCAGGAGGGTAGAAGGAAAGTAAGAGGTACAACTCTACCATGTGAATTTGTTGAAGCCTTGGAAAGAAAGTGCCAGTCGGCCCTCTTTAGAAAACCCCAGAATGTCAGGGTCCAACTGAAGTCACCTTGAGTCCTAGCAAGAAATATGAAGTGGTAAACTTAGTAACACGGTACCAGGATGTATTTTATGCCCTCCCTTGAGAAAATCCAAATCATATAGCATGATATTGTTACTCCACCTGGGGTGGTGATAAGACAAAGGCCATATCGCATACTTGAAGCCAAACGGGCAGCAGTAAAATGGGAAGTGGAATAGATGCTGCCCTTAGGGGTCATAGAGGAATCAGTGACTGTAATAATTCCATTGCTTTAGTGCCTAAGCCTTTGAGAGCTTTGAGATTATGTAATCACTTCAGAAAGTTAAATAAAGTTTCTCAGTTTAATTCCTCTTCTATGCCCCAGGTTGACGAACTGCTAGAAAATTTTGCAACAAGCCAGTATCTTACCACACTATATTTAAAGAAGGGGTACTGTCAATTTTTTCTGAGGAAAGCTGCCAAACCAAAGACAGCCTTCTCTACCCCAGAGGGTTTGTTCCAGTATAAAGTGCTGCTCTTTTGTTTGCATGGTGCACCTGCAACTTTCCAGAGAGCTATGAATAAATTGCTCCTGCTACACAGGGAATACGCAGCAACATACTTAGTTGACATTATAATTTTTAGCTTTGACAGGAAATCACACCTTCCAAAGGTGGAGGAGGTGTTACAGTCTCTATGGGCACACAGGTTCACAGCTAAACCGGAGAAATGTGCCATTGGAATGGCAAAGAATCTAGGGTATATAGTAGGCTGAGGGCAACCTCAACCCAGAAAAGTGGAAGCAGTCCTCATTTGATACTATTTGTTGGGGTGAGAATTACGGCTAATCACTGACCATGCACCTTTACAGTGGAAGCACACAAACAAGGAGGTGAATGCTTGTGTGACTCGGTTTATGGCCCTGCAGCCATTCAAATTTCAGGTGTAGCATCGTCCAGGAAAATAGCACCTCAATGCAGATGCCCTTTTTAGAAAGTTTTTGGGTCCTGATCCTCCTAGTAACCATATGGTGAAGCTAGGGGAGGAGGAAGAGGTTGAAGTAGGGGATCTGTGAAAGCTAGTTGAGGCGTGTGTTTCCGGATGGATTGCACAAAGAGTTATATATTAGGCAGAGAACTCACTGGGTGAATTCATAGCTTCACCAGTGTAGTTAAAGCTAAGGGTGGAGGAGTGCAGCAGGGACTTCATGATTCCACATGAGGCTAATGTGAAATGACAGGCTTTTGTAGGATTGAGACAGCAGCAACAGGTCTGATGGAATCCAGTCCAGGTTTTAGATGAGTCTCTTGTAAGCCACATCTGGGCTAATCACTTTACCTTATCTGCTGTCTTTAAAAATGTGTTTTGTTCAGTAGGTCATTGCTCCTGATGTCAGCAAGTAACCAGGCCATAGATGGTAGTTTGAAGTTACCTTAGGAGCCTTTTGGATTATGCACTGTTTGTGATTATCAGAACTTGGAATGTTATACTACTGTTTTAAGAACTGCCTGTAAAACCTGACTTTCAAAACTGCATGTGAAGCTGTATCCTGCCTGAGGTGGAAATAAAGTGTATTGGCTAATACTCCATGTGATTTCTGTCACAAAATATAGATAGATAGATAGATAGATAGATAGATAGATAGATAGATAGATAGATAGATAGATAAATAGATAGATAGATAGATAGATGGATATAATTGAAAATTATAGCAAAATAATCTCTCAAGTTATGAGAGATGAAAATAAAGATACACCAAAAATTCCAGCCTTATGTCTCAAACTTGTATATAGTCAAGCCAGTATGGACAGTCTTGGACTCACCCTGACAAGCACAGATTGCTTGGGCCCAGCAATATTTCCAATTAACCTAAATTCATTGTGGTAGCTGAAATAGAATGTTGTCCATTCTAGAAACAAACGGGAATTGGTAACAAAGAGGGTAGCGCACACCACAGTGGGTCACATGGTCCAGCAGCAAAAATGTGTATAGTCCCAGACCTAGTCACTACATTGACATACTTCAACATTCCAGGGCTCCTCAACTCATTCAATGTATACCACAATAAGCAACAAACCTATATTTCTACCTTTCTTGAACTAAAATACAGTCCATAGACAATAGGACTTTAAAAAGTCAGCAACAGTAAGTTCTGTCAGTAAGGGGAGGCAAGGGACAGTTACTGAGACATGACCCACAGAGTAAAGAATCTTAACTAGTGTGCACCCATTTCAGCAATCTATATCCCACTTATAATACCAAATTATTGTCAGGGAAAATGTGAAGAAAATATCAGAGTTTTAAATAACCAGAGGTCTATTATTAAAACTCTAAGCCTATATTATATTATTTAGAGAGCAATCCTACACAAAGTCACAAAGTTTCCATTTGCATTCACATCGATCTCTAGTATAAACCGTTCATGAACGTTTTATTGCCTAAATATTGTTTATATTAAAATGACATATGTAATATTGGAACTCATTCAACTTCAGTTGCAGTTTTGCTATTTTAGCAAAACTGTGATTGCTTGCAATCGCATGCTGGGGGCTACCCAGCAGAGGGCAAGGCCACCCAACATGAAAATGCCTGGCAGCGATGCAATCAAAATTCAATTGCGATGTAGGAAATGGGTATCCCTGGAAAGCGCCCTTAATAACTACTGCTTGGTTAGTTTCCTTCAGTGGATCCCTCCTCACTTGAGACCAGCCTCAGTCCATGATACCCCCTGTGTCCATTCTGTTTTGAAGGTATGGGATAGTTTAAATAAGAAACTTGATTTAGCACCTTATCCCTCTCCTCTGACCCCACTCTTGTGTAACCCCAGTTTTCCTATGGGTTGTATTTCCTCCTACATGCACCCTTGGGTGGAAGCAGGTATAAACCTATTTCTGGGGATTTTGCTCCGCAAACTTTTTCAGCATTACTTGAGAAATAGTATTCAGGAAACCAGGTACTTTGATTACTTGCAGATTACCAGCTTTGTATGCTCTTTGAGTAGATCTGGTACACCTAGAAAACCTCACCCATTTGAGTGAATATGTATTTAAGACCCAGGATGCAGAGGCATTATTTCTATTGTATACTCTTTTCTGGCCGGCTCCTTCTCTCCCAAGGAACCATTTGAATTGGCTGGGGAACATGACTTGGGGGTAACTTTGGAGGAGGAGTGGTCGGAGATCCGGTGCTCGATTGCCAAGGCCTCTATAAACACAAATCTTAAGGAGAATGTCTTCAAAGTCTACTTGAGGTGGTATATTGTCCCTGAGAAATTACATCATATCTTTCCAACAAGTTCAGATCTATGCTGGAGACAGTGTGGATCCACGGGCTCTTTCTTACATGTGTGGTGGGATTGCCCTTTGATTAGTTCTTATTGGAATAGCATCCTCACCCTTGTCAAGAACATTCTCCAGATTTTCACTCCTATTAGCCCCTTATATACCTTGTTGTGTAAACCATTGGATAGGATTTCTAGACCCTCGAGTAGACTCTGCACTCATATCCTTAATTCCGCCAAGTTATTAATAGCAAAACAATGGAAGCAACCTGCGGCCCCATCTATACAAAATGTAGTGAACAAAATTTGGTTTATACCGTCAATGGAGTACCTTACTGCCTTGCTTCTGGATTCCGTAGTCATATTCGTGGACACTTGGCGCCCTGGGTACCTATATTTCCATACACAAATTCCGGGTTCCTTGTAAATCCTGATTCTAATTTGCTTCTAATTATTTCCTATTATAGTGTGTTCAGAGCCCTCCTTGTCCCATTTCTTCCACCATATCTTAATTAGCATGGATTGCAGCGGTATTGTCCCCTTCCCTTCCTCCTCTCCTCTTACCCTCCTTTACCAATTCCCCTTCTAGTCCCCTTATACAGTTGTTTTCTTACTGTAGACTCTTTTTGTTCTTTCCCCTATAAAAATGTAAAAATAAGTGGACTTAACAACATTTGTATTATTCAGGATGTACTTTATTGTTTCATATGTCATGGTACACCGAGTTGTAGTCTGCCATTGCTTCCTGTTGATTTTACATGTGTTGTACACTCTTGCTCTCCACTTTTTTTTGAGATTGCATAGTTGAATTGTGGATGCCCCCCTGCCTCCTCAGCCTGGATGAGTCGACACTCCTGCTACACCATTACGCTGCCCCAAACCGCCCCGCAAAAGCATCTCACTGCGTGCGCATGCGCAGTACGGCTCATGCACATTGGGCATAAATAGTTCAGTATGTGATAGCATCGCTTTTCTGATCCATACTGAAAAAGGCCCATTATGCTTAACACTGCATTTCCATTTAATCTGTTGGAAACCATGAGATAAGTGAAACCAATTTTGATAACAATAATAAAATTTGAAGACTAAAAATAATCTATAGTCTGTGAGAAGTGAGGTTATAGCTGGGTCTACTTGACATTTACAGTTCATCGCATTCCAGTACTCTCTATTTTTTTTCAAATATATTTTTTTTCCTTCAGCTAATACCAATATATTAACTCAATGGATATGTGATTAACCCATACACAAATGATGTATGTTTTTCCTACAACTTTGTAACTTTCCTCATTAGTGAATACTTTCTGTGTAATTCATTAGAGAAAGGTAATAATTTTGCTGTTATAAGACTCTTCAAGGCTGAAGGTGAAGACTATTCTTTTTAGCCTATGACCACTAGCCTCGTAAAGAATGTCCTTATTATCACTAATCAATTAGTGATACATCTAGTTGTTCATTATCGTAGTTTCATCTTGTAACTAATGAGCTGGCCCTGCAGCCACTAACTGAACTGTGTTCCTTCACAAAGCGGTAGACTTGTTATTTACCATACATTTTAGTTCACAAATGAAGGTTAAAAGAACTGAAACCTCATTCTGTAGCAGCAGGGCCGCCATCAGGGGGTACTGGGGGCACAGCTGTCTCAGGCCCAACATCTCTGACAGAAACAATCTAAAAAGGGCCAGAAGGGCTATCTTTAGTAGCCAAAATATTACCCAAATATATTTTGTCTGAATTAACTTTAGGTGTGTAGTTTCCTGAAAGCTTAACACAGAAGCTCTGAAGGGTAGAAGTTCTATACCCATGGCCTGCCCTAGAAACAGTGCTAAAAGTCAATGAACACACATAAACACATATAGATATCTAGTATACATTGTCTGGGAATGGAAAGGTCAGATGTTGATGTAACAATGACGAACAGAAGAAAGCCTCAAACCAGAGGTGACATTCTTCAGTTATTAATGCTGAAAAGCTTTGTCTCCACATAAACCTCTGCAAGTTCACAGAATCCCATAAGTAGGAGAACTGTTCACTTTGTGTCAACTTTACGTGAAGCACAAAATAATTGCTTGAACATCTCTGTTACGGAGATCGTTATCTGGATCCTGCTAATTTGATGCTATTTGGTAGTAATTGTCCACATTTTGTCTTCATTATCCCTGAACCATAGATGTCAAACCCACATAGTCACTCAAAACAGCCATCATTAGATAGATAAGTGAGTGGAAATGAAGACGATCCAAAATGAAAATAAATAGATCTATGTCAAAGGAGCTCTTTTAACATCCGCAGTACTGAAATAGTTTTGTTCTTGTTAAAGTTAATATTAAAGTAATAAAGTTAATATTAAACCCTAGTAAAAAAATCTATTAAATAAAAAGTATTCTCTTTTATTTAGTAGACATTTATTTTTGTTTGTTTCAAACATTTTTTTGGCTCATTAAGTCTGCACAAGTCTGCATAAATGTTCTATAAAAAAAATATAAGGACTACCTACACATATCCATGAGGTAATGTTAAGAAAATCCGTTATAACATTATACCATGAGGACATATCAGGTTACCAAATAATAGCTTATGAATGGAGACATGAGTAAAATGTATAAAGAAAAAAGAGCTGGTTTAGCCTTATATCTGATTACAGCTTTAAATTTAATATCTCTTAATGTTGTGTTATACAATACACATCTTAATTTATTCTCCTCATGAGATCTCCATCCTGTTGCACTGCTTGCAATGCTGTTCACATATCCTTAGCTAACATCTTTCCATGTATTATAGAGTACACTTGTTGCTCCACACTTAATCAAGCCTATGCTTCGCATGGCTCTCTCTATATCATCTAGGTTTGAATCTGCAATGACCTTCCAGAAAACAGAAAGGGGCGTTATCCCTCCAGGTGTCCTCCAGCACACTAAATAGTACTTGCAACAATACTTGAAAAACTATATGGTAATAGAAATTAACAAATATTTGTTGCATGCATTTGCAAAAACTTGGTAAGCCACCAGGCAACTTCATGGCTTCTCTGATACCAGCGGTTCCTATACTGCTTGATAACAGTAACCACTCTAGGCCATGTACAGTAATTGTCTATTTATCGCCTCAAGGTTATGCTTGCTTTGAGCCTGGTGTTCCAATATTTTGATGTGCATATTCCTGTTGAGTGTTATTCTCAGATTGAAATGGAACTGTTAGCTCTAGTCTTTGTTTGTCAAAAGATTCACGAGTTCATCTTTGGGCATCCAGTGCTGGTTGAGACAGGCCACCAACCCCTGATTACCATTCTCTGCTAACCTCTGCATACTGCCTCAGCGCAAATTCAGTATTTCATGATCAAGTCTTTCTTCGCTTCAAATGTCATAGTCCTGCTTTGTCAAGTCTTTTTTTGCTTTCAAATGTCATACTTCTGAGTTATCAGCATTTTGTGATACCTTATGCCCATCTACCCTTTAAGGTTTCTATGCTCAGTAGGCCCACTATGGGAACCCTGGACATACGGCAGACTAAGGATGTCCTGTTTTGGCCCTGACATTGAGCCGATTGTCTCTGCCTGTGCCCCCTACAATGGTTTGCTTGCCCATTATGCCAAGGAACCGCTCACTCTTTATAAGTTTCCTGATCTCCCCATCGTTGCTGCATATTTATTTGAACAGAGAGGTAGAGAGCACAGTGTGTTAATGGATTCATATTCCAGTTGTTTTAAAATAGATTATCTGGCCAAACTGACAAGTGGCACAGTCATCATCAAAATGAAAATAAACTTTTCTGCACAAGGCATACTATGCAAGCTACTTACTGATAATGCCATGCCGTTCATGAGTGGTGAATCCCAGACTTTTACCAGTGAATGTGACATCTCACATGTCACCAGCAATCATGTCTATCCACAGTCCAATGGACTAGCAGAAAAGGCAGTACGCTCTGCAAAGCACCATTAGACAAATGTTATAGAGATGGTTTTAATGTGTTTATGGTGCACCTCACTTTGAGAAATACTCAGTGATAGACTTCCCTTTCCTGCTCAACAACTTCTGTCCAGCATCATCATTTCGACCATCAAGATCAAACTTCAGTAGACCACAAGTTGAGAACACCATGCAAGATGCTTTGACAAACTTCAGCTTGCAGCTCAAAGCCACTCATTTGTTTAAGCTTGTTGTCCCCTGGGTGGACCATCCACATCCAGACCCTTGTTGGATTTGACAGAGTCAGGACTGTGCAGCATTCTTTCAACAGGTAGTGGTATGGACAGTGAGCCCCGTGGAAGAAGCACCTATTGGTGTGCAGGACAGTCTCATGCCCTTGTTCAATAGTTAGCTTATTCAGACAGTCACCAGGTGTAGAAGAATTGGCAAGTCTAATAAAAAATTCCATTTCTATTTTAATCTCCCATCCAACACTTGTCACACTGTATTACACTCACACACCTGTTTATTGTTCTTTATGTTGAAAAAGGGAGGTGTAGATTTGCAGTGAGTAAAGACACAGTTCTACAGCTCTCCACAGTCCTGTGGTGATTTGCAAACAAACGGGTTTTGTATTTTTCTGCGATTATAGAAATCCTGTATTTACTTCGCCTAGCTTTAGAAACCATTAAAAAAAACCACACACACACACACACACACACACACACACACACACACACACACACACACACACACACACCACACACACACACACACACACACTGGCCCAAATAAATGATGTGGTTTTGACAGGCAAGATAGCTTCAAAAGCATGTCGTTTGAGCTGTATGGTCAATCGGAAGCAGAGGAATCACAATACACTTATAATGAAGACAATTACAGTGCATCCGGAAAGTATTCACAGCGCTTCACTTTTTCCACATTTTGTTATGTTACAGCCTTATTCCAAAATAGAATAAATTCATTTTTCCCTCCAAATTTTACACACAATACCCCATAATGACAACGTGATTTTTGCAAATGTATTAAAAAGAAAAAACTAAGAAATCACATGTACATAAGTATTCACAGCCTTTGCCATGAAGCTCAAAATTGAGCTCAGGTGCATCCTGTTCTCACTGATCATCCTTGAGATGTTCCTACAGCTTAATTTGAGTCCACCTGTGGTAAATTCAGTTGATTGGACATGATTTGGAAAGGCACATACCTGTCTAAATAAGGTCCCACACTTGACAGTGCATGTCTGAGCACAAACCAAGTATGAATTCTAAGGAGTTGTCTGTATACCTCCGAGAAAGGATTGTCTCGAGGCACAAATCTGGGGAAGGATACAGAAAAATATCTGCTGCTTTGAAGGTCCCAATGAGCACAGTGGCCTTCATCATCCGTAAATGGAAGAAGTTCAGAACCACCAGGACTCTTCCTAGAACTGGCCGGCCATCTAAACTGAGCGATCGGGGGAGAAGGGCCCCAGTCAGGGATGTGACCAAGAACCCAATGGTCACTCTGTCAGAGCTACAGCGTTACTCTGTGGAGAGAGGAGAACCTTCCAGAAGGACCACCATCTCTGCAGCAATCCACCAATCAGGCCTGTATGGTAGAGTGGCCAGATGGAGTCCACTCATTAGTAAAAAAGCACATGGCAGCCCACCTGGAGTTTGCCAAAATGCACCTGAAGGACTCTCAGACTATGAGAAACAAAATTCTCTGGTTTGATGAGACAAAGATTGAACTCTTTGGTGTGAATGCCAGGCATCATGTTTGGAGGAAACCAGGCACCGCTCATCACCAGTCCAATGCCATCCACCACCAGTGAAGAATGGTGGTGGCAGCATCATGCTGTGGGGATGTTTTTCAGTGGCAGGAACTGGGAGACTAGTCAGGATAGAGGGAAAAATGAACGCAGCAATGTACTAAAACATACTGGATGAATACCTGCTCCAAGGGGTGACGGTTCATCTTTCAGCAGGATAACGACCCTAAGCACACATAGTAACATAGTAACATAGTAACATAGTATCTGAGGTTGAAAAAAGACAATTGTCCATCGAGTTCAACCTATTTGTGGTCTCCTATGCATGATGATTTGACTAAAATTTCTGACTGATGCTGCTGTCAGCCGTTGCATTTTATCCCTATTTATAGTAACTATAATGCATGACTATGCACCATACCCCTGGATATCCTTATCCATTAGGAATTTATCTAACCCATTCTTAAAGGTGTTGACAGATTCCGCCATTACAACTCCCTCGGGCAGGGAATTCCAAACACATATTGTCCTTACCGTGAAAAAGCCTTTACGACGTATTGTGCGGAATCTCCTCTCCTCTAACCTGAGCGAGTGTCCACGAGTCCTCTGTGTTGTTCTAACCAAAAACAGGTCCCGCTCAAGCTCTGTGTATTGTCCCCTTATATATTTGTAGATGTTGATCATATCCCCTCTTATTCTCCGCTTTTCCAATGTAAACATGCCTAGTCTTTCAAGCCTTTCCTTGTATTCCATCGTCTCCATGCCCTTAATTAGTTTGGTCGCCCTCCTCTGTACCTTTTCTAGCTCCAGGATATCCTTTTTGTAGTACGGTGCCCAGAATTGTACACAGTATTCAAGATGTGGCCTCACTAGTGATTTATATAACGGGAGTATAATACTCTCGTCCCTAGCATCAATACCCCGTTTTATGCATGCTAATATCTTATTAGCCTTCTTTGCTGCAGTCCTACTTTGGGTACTACTGCTTAGCTTGCTATCTATGAGGACACCTAAGTCCTTTTCCAGTACAGAAGCACAGCACAGCCAAGATATCAAAGGAGTGGCTTTAGGACAACTCTGTGAATGTCTGTGCACCGACGCTTCCCATACAACCTGATGCAATGAGGAATGGCCAAAACTGCCCAAAGATAGGTGTGCCAAGCTTGTGGCATCATTTTCAAAAAGACTTGAGGCTGTAATTGCTGCCAAAGGTGCATCAACGAAGTATTGAGCAAAGGCTGTGAATATTTATGTACATGTGATTTCTTAATTTTATTATTTTTAATAAATTAGGAAAAATCTAAAAAAAAAAAATTTTCACGTTGTCATTATGGGGTATTGTGTAAAGAATTTTGAGGGGAAAAATGAATTTATTCCATTTTGGAAAAAGGCTGTAACATAACAAAATGTGAAAAAGTGAAGCGCTGTGAATACTTTTCGGATGCACTGTATATATAGTAAAAGTCAAACGGATACATTGGTAATTTCCTTATGTGGTGTTAGGATCTCCTGCTCTGTGCTGCCACGTCGCCATGGCAACCGGGAGGCAAGTGTTAGCGAAGTAACCTGAGCGCAGCTGATACTCCGGTCCGGGTTTTTACTGTGTAGTGGAAACAGGCTCTGTGCACGGCAGGGAATCCGGCGCTGGTTTTGTGCTCACAGTCTGTGAGGTCTGAGTGGGGCGTGGACAGCACCTGCTATATAAACCATCCTCTCAGGCTAGGCAAATGCTGCTGAATCTTTGTTTGTTAGTCAGTTCCAGAGAGTTAGCTAGTACTGTGTGACTTTGTTTGACCTGCTGGGGTTCTTTTGCTATTCTGTGAACCCAGCAGGTTTGCGGCTGTACTCTCAGACCTGCTTGCTTAATCCTCTCTCACTGTGCAGGGCGTCCATGTGTCAGTTTAGTGGCAGTAAGCTGAACCTGTGCCCTGCAAGTGGGGGTTAGGATTGTGGATACTCTCCTTGTGTCTATATTTCTATCTCTGACCAAGGAGTTCGTTTGCTTCGCTTCCCTCTCTGTTCATACACCGGTATACTCCTGTTAGCACTGGTGTGCGTAACATATTCAGCAGCCCTACTCCTGTTGAAATTTTGTGGGAATATGGAGCATACCCCTCAAAATACTTTGCAACAGGTGGTCGATCAGGTGCAGGTCCTGACTCGACAATTTAATGAGATGTCCATTAAAATGAACACCCCGCAGGCCGCTAGCGGAGCTCCCGCAGCAGCAGCGGCAAGTTCAGGGATTAAGGAGCCGAAAGTAAATCTCCCGGATCGTTTTTCTGGAGATCGCTCGCAGTTCTTTTGTTTCAAGGAGAGCTGTAAGTTATATTTCAGGCTTAGGCCCCAGTCTTCTGGGTCGGAGATTCAGCGGGTGGGCATGGTGATTTCCTTGCTACAAGGAGACCCACAGGTCTGGGCATATGGGTTACAGTCTGACCGTCCGTCGCTTAAAAGTGTTGATGCTTTTTTTACGGCACTGGGCATTTTGTATGATGACCCTGACAAGATGGCTTCAGCCGAGGCTCAGATTACGGTTCTTAAGCAAGGGCGACGGCCAGCTGAGGTTTATAGTACGGAGTTTCGGAGGTTGGCTCATGATACCCAGTGGAATGACCCAGCCCTGATAAACCAGTACTGAAGGGGCCTTTCTGACCAGATAAAGGACCAACTGGTACAATATCCCTCGCCTGATAGCTTAGATCAGCTCATGCAGTTATCCATCCGGGTGGAAAGACGGCTGAGAGAGCGTAGGCTGGAAAGGGAGACCGCAGTTTCCTTTTTTCCCAAGGGAACCTCAGACTCTGAGGAATATTCCGAGGAGCCTATGCAGATTGGGGCTACCCGCCTCTCCTCGCGTGAGAAGACGCGGAGGAGACAGCAGGGTTTGTGTTTGTACTGTGGGAATAAAGGTCATGTTGTAGTATCATGCCCAGAAAAACCGGAAAACTTCAGGGCCTGAGGGTGATGGGAAATATCCTGTCAGGCCAGAAGTCAGAATTTCCTAAAAAGACTTATCTCATTCCGGTGACTTTGGAGATCCTCGGTCAAACTGTCAAGACTGAGGCCTTTGTTGACAGTGGGGCCGATGGGGTTTTCATGGACCGTCAATTCGCCCTGGAACACTCTGTTCCCTCAGTACCTTTGGCATCAGAGATTGAGATCTGTGGGTTAAACGGGGAACCATTGTCCCAGGGTAAAATTACCTCCTGCACCAGCCAAATTCCTTTGTTTATTGGAGCCACACACTCTGAAAAATTGTCTTTTTATGTGACTGTCTGTTCTTTTGCCCCATTGGTTTTGGGGTCACCCTGGTTAAGGGCCCATAACCCTCAATTTGACTGGGTCTCTGGGGAGATTCTTAGTTGGGGTAGTGATTGTTTCAGGAGTTGCTTGAGCCTTCCAGTCAGGCTCTCGCAGCTAAGTTTGCCAGGATTGCCAGGATGTTATGCAGATTTTGCGGATGTGTTCTCCAAAAAAGTTGCGGAGGTACTACCTCCCCATCGCCCCTATGACTGTGCCATTGATTTGTTGCCGGATGCTAAGCTTCCCAAGAGCAGGTTGTACTCCCTGTCACGTCCTGAGACTCAGGCTATGGCAGAGTACATTCAGGAGAACTTGGCTAAGGGATTTATCAGACCCTCACAGTCCCCAGTTGGGTCGGGGTTCTTTTTCGTGGGTAAAAAGGACGGTTCGTTGCGACCCTGCATCGACTTCAGGGAATTGAACCGTATCACGATTAAAAACTCGTACCCACTGCCTCTCATTTCGGTTTTGTTTGACCAGCTTCGTACTGCCACCATTTTTTCTAAGATTGACCTACACGGTGCTTACAATCTAATCCGAATAAGAGAGGGGGATGAATGGAAGACTGCCTTTAATACCCACTCAGGGCATTATGAATATTTGGTGATGCCTTTTGGGCTCTCTAATGCCCCGGCAGTCTTCCAGGAATTCATGAACGATGTGCTCAGGGAATATTTGGATAGATTCTTAGTTGTTTATCTAGATGACATCCTAATCTTCTCTCATTCCCTGGAGGAACATCGGAAGCATGTACGCTTAGTCCTCCAGAAACTCAGAGACCACCAGCTTGGGGCGAAGCTGGAGAAGTGCGAGTTTGAAGTCCAGCAAATCGCATTTCTAGGGTATATTATCTCCTCAGAAGGTTTCCAAATGGAGGGTTCTAAGGTACAGGCAGTCCTGGATTGGGTGCAGCCCACTAGTTTGAAGGCGCTTCAGCGTTTTCTGGGCTTTGCAAATTTTTATAGACGGTTTATCGCTGGATTTTCGTCTATAGTGGCCCCCTTGGTGGCACTCACTAAGAAAGGGGCAGATGTTGCTCACTGGTCTTGTGAGGCCAAAGCGGCCTTTGCCCGTCTCAAAAGGGCATTTGTCTCGGCCAAGGTGCTGCGACACCCAGATCCAGAGTGTCCTTTTGTGGTAGAAGTGGATGCCTCTGAGATAGGTATTGGGGCAGTGATCTCTCAGATGGGGGTGTCTGATAATTGCCTTCATCCCTGTGCTTACTTTTCTTGTAAATTTTCGTCTGCCGAGATGAATTATGATGTGGGTAACCGGGAATTGTTGGCTATAAAGGATGCACTCGGGGAGTGGAGACACTGGCTTGAGGGGGCTAAGTTTGTGGTCTCAATTCTCACCGACCATAAGAATCTGGCATATTTAGAGTCAGCGAAGCGGCTCAATGCCAGGCAGGCACGATGGGCTTTGTTTTTTGCTCACTTTAAGTTTTTGATAACATATCGCCCTGGGTCAAAAAACATCAAGGCTGATGCGCTCTCGCAGAGTTTTGCTCCAGTTCAAGAGACCACCGAGGAGCCATTGCCCATTGTGTCCCCATCATGTATTAAAGTGGGCATTACCCAGGACCTCTTGTCATTAGTCCTTAGAGCACAGGAGCAGGCTCCTCCAGACCTTCCGGTAGGTCTCTTGTTTGTGCCTCCTAGGTTAAGACAGCGAGTGTTCCTGGAATACCATGCCAAGAGGTCGGCAGGGCATCCGGGTATTGCCAGAACTCGGGAGTTGCTGTCTAGGGCGGTGTGGTAACCCTCGGTGGCTAGGGATGTGGATCAGTGGGTTCGGGCATGTGACGTTTGTGCCCGAAATAAAACTCCTAGAGGGGTTCCTGTCGGCCCATTACATCCACTCTCTATTCCGTCTAAGCCATGGACCCACATTTCCATGGATTTTGTGGTGGACTTGCCCAAATCCTCGGGGATGACAGCCATTTTGGTTGTCATTGACAGGTTTTCGAAGATGGCGCATTTCATTCCACTGGTTGGGTTGCCATCGGCCAGACGCCTGTCTGAGTTATTTATGCAGCATGTTGTGCGCCTCCACGGGTTGCCACTTGATGTGGTCTCTGACCGTGGTTCCCAGTTTGTGGCCAAATTCTGGAGGGCATTTTGTTCTGATCTCCAGATTTCTGTGAGCTTGTCGTCAGGCTACCATCCACAGTCTAATGGGCAGACTGAGAGGGTGAACCAGTCCTTGGAGCAGTTCCTCAGGTGTTATGTCTCCAAGTGTCATACTGACTGGGTTGCTCATCTGTCCATGGCGGAGTTTGCCTATAACAACGCGGCTCACTCTGCTACAGGGATCTCTCCCTTCCTTTGTGTGTATGGGCATCATCCTAAGGCCAATTCTTTTGACCCCCTGGATTCCACGTCTGGTGGTTCCTCTGTTGTTTCGGTCCTTAGGGGTATTTGGAGGAAAGTGAAGAAAGCCCTTGTGTCTGTGTCATTAGTGACCAAAAGGGGTTTTGATAAGCGGAGAAGACCCTGCAGCTTCAAATTAGGAGACTTCGTCTGGTTGTCCACCAAGAATTTGAAGTTGAGACAGCCATCTCATAAGTTTGGCCCCCGATTCATCGGCCCTTATAAGATCACCAGGGTTATCAATCCGGTGGCATTTCAGTTAGATCTGCCCCGTTCATTGGGTATCAATAAAACATTTCATTGTTCCCTTTTAAAACTGGCGGTTAGTAATCCTTCTTCCAGTGGAAGACCTTCTCCTCTTCTGATACGGGGTCAGAGGGAGTTTGTGGTTGAAAGGGTTCTTGACTCCAAGATGGTTCGGGGTCGGCTGTCATTTTTGGTGCACTGGAAGGGGTATGGCCCGGAGGAGCGGTCGTGGGTGCGCAGTTGTGATCTTCATGCCCCCAGACTGATACGCTCTTTCTTCTCGCAGTTCCCCGATAAACCCGGTGGTAGGGGTTCTTTGACCCCTCATCAGAGGGGGGTACTGTTAGGATCTCCTGTTCTGTGCTGCCACGTCGCCATGGCAACCGGGAGGCAAGTGTTAGCGAAGTAACCTGAGCGCAGCTGATACTCCGGTCCGGGTTTTTACTGTGTAGTGGTTACAGGCTCTGTGCACGGCAGGGAATCCGGCGCTGGTTTTATGCTCACAGTCTGTGAGGTCTGAGTGGGGCGTGGACAGCACCTGCTATATAAACCATCCTCTCAGGCTAGGCAAATGCTGCTGAATCTTTGTTTGTTAGTCAGTTCCAGAGAGTTAGCTTGTACTGTGTGACTTTGTATTTACTTGTTGCTTACTGCGAATAGGCCTTGGGATTCGGTACTTCATTCTGCCAATCCGGACCTAGCAGTAAGACTGGAGTCAGTTGTTTGACCTGCTGGGGTTCTTTTGCTATTCTGTGAACCCAGCAGGTTTGCGGCTGTACTCTCAGACCTGCTTGCTTAATCCTCCCTCACAGCGCAGGGCGTCCAGGTGTCAGTTTAGTGGCAGTAAGCTGAACCTGTGCCCTGCAAGTGGGGGTTAGGATTGTGGATACTCTCCTTGTGTCTATATTTCTATCTCTGACCAAGGAGTTTATTCCCACACCCGTTGGTAACCCTTTGGGGTTTTTTCTGTTGCTCTTAGCAACATCATTTCAGGTGCTCCACATGTGAAATCACTACACATCGCTTCATTGTCCGCTCTATTCCATCTGAGCATTCCTGACACTAGGGAGACACCCAATTCCTGAGCCTTTGGGCTTCTCCGTTCACTTTGTGTTTATTAGTTATTCCATCACCTCCTGTGTATGTTATGTTATACTGTCTGTGAGTTCATTTGCTTCGCTTCCCTCTCTGTTCATACACCGGTATACTCCTGTTAGCACTGGTGTGCGTAACATGTGGTAAATACTATTTTATTAATATCTTAGAAAATGATTGTCTAATTAATTGTGCAATATTTTTATTAACCATATTAAAGGGACAAATTTAAATAATTTCTAATTGGTGTTTTTTAAAAAGCTTTTCATGTCAAGGGAAGCATTTACAATTTTACGATGTGGGTACCATCCATATATCCATAAACTAATGAAAACCATAAAGCAAACAGTGTGGGGTCCTCCCTATTTTACACTAACCAGTACTAAGCTGAACCAACTGAGATTGGTGACACTATAGTAGGGAAACACAGAGTGTGGGGTCCACCTGCCATAATGGCAATACCAGTCTAGTTTCAGGGGTCTGGGGCTGGTGGTCGTTTGAAGGGAACAATAACACGGGGCCTAATTCAGACCTGATGGCAGCAGCAAATTTGTTAGCTAATGGGCAAAACCATGGCCCTCATTCCGAGTTGTTCGCTCGCAAGGCGAATGTAGCAGAGTTACACACGCTAAGCCACCGCCTACTGGGAGTGAATCTTAGCTTCTTAAAATTGCGACCGACGTACGCGCAATATTGCGATTACAAACGAGTTAGCAGTTTCTGAGTAGCTTCAGACTTACTCTGCCTGTGCGATCAGTTCAGTGCTTTTCGTTCCTGGCTGACGTCATAAACACACCCAGCGTTCGCCCAGGCACTCCCACCGTTTCTCCGGCCACTCCTGCGTTTTTTCCGGAAACGGTAGCGTTTCCAGCCACACGCCCCTAAAACGCCGTGCATCCGCCCAGTAACACCCATTTCCTGTCAATCACAATGCGAACGTCGGAGCGATGAAAATGCCGTGAGTAAACTTACTTTCATCATAGTAAAGTTACTTGGCGCAGTCGCAGTGCGAACATTGCGCATGCGCACTAAGAGAATTCTCACTGCGATGCGATGAAAAACTCCGAGCGAACAACTCGGAATGAGGGCCCATGTGCACTGCAGGGGGGGCAGATATAACATGTGCAGAGAGAGTTAGATTTGGGTGTGGTGTGTTCAAATTGGAATCTAAATTGCAGTGTAAAAATAAAAGCGGCCACTATTTACCCTGTAAAGATACAAAATAACCCACCCAAATCTAACTCTCTCTGCACATGTTATAAATGCCCCACCTGCAGTGCACAAGTACGGTTCACAGTATAGGGGTTACTCACTGACCTTTTTTGATCTTCCCGGCACTTCTGCTGAGTCACCTGGAAGATGGCCCCTGCTTCAGGTTTGCTAGATAGTAACGATGATACTTCCGGCCTCACTGACACCAGTTTATTTGAACATGGAAGAGGTAAGTTAGGTTAGTGAAACACTACCCGTATGGCGGGTACACAACAAACAAATGTAACACATTTATGCAGAAGATCTTAGTGCAGCAATAATCCTTCTTAACAATTACACCAATAATGTCTGTAACTCTGTAATACTGATAAGTACGGCACATATACAACTTTGAAATTCGGGTAGTCAATAACACGTCACTCTGAGAATACCACATACAATAGCAGATGTCGCAATGCAAATATTCCACTCTATGGTCATGGGTAGCTTCCCAACCTATTAGTACTTTAACCTTGCAGTTTATAAGTGTCTTTTAGCATAACACGGAAATAGTATCAATGTTCCTGTGACCGAATTCCAATACACCTGAGCTCAGGGTAGAATAACAGTTTCCCAATAGTTGTCAAAGTGGCTGAAGTAGGGATATTTATGCACATATATAAAGCCCCAAAGTATAAAGTTCATTATGAGAATGAATACAGTGACAGGCTTGGTCCCTGGCAGCAATAATACACTTTTCCTCCCAAACTGGTAAGTGCTTCTTCACAAATTGCTGTAAGTTTCTTTTAACTTGATAACAGACTGATTGTCCCATAATTGTCACAAACACTCCTTGTGAATGGTTTGACCAGGGCCCCCAGACTTATATTACATGGGGTAGGCAGGTACTCAGTCTCAGCATTTGTATAGGTTGCTCAGGTCTCTCACACACTGCTGCATAGAGCTGCGGGATACAGGGTTTCCCCTGTTCTCTGCTCCGAACTTCTGAGGCTGCTCTTCCTGGGTCACACTGTTGTGCACATAGGACATGGGACCATGCTCTGTAATCACACTCTGCCTGAGGCACTGTAATTCACACTCTGTCTGAGGCTGTCTCCTTCCTGACGCCCACATGTATCACCAGTACTGGCTTCTGTGATCCTGTCAGCAGCACATGTGGGTCGTCTCTGCCTTTGCAAACAAGAGCAGGGTCATACTGTATATCACCTCCCTCTGTCCGGGCCAACATTCCATATCCAGGGTTCCCACTCTTGGAGGAACCAATGAGGTGCAAGTGAGGAGATCTGTGCCTGTTCAGCAGCAAAACCATTTTAGCTGTATTAACCCATGCTGTCCATGCAGGTTCTCCTAGGGAAAAGGCTGTGCTGGGTTATATACAACAGAAACAGTACAGAAACCAGCGCTGGCTGTGCGGATATAAATAATCTGGATGGTTTGTAAAATTAAAAAATAATCAATTTATTTACCAATGAACATTCAAAAAAAAAAATATATATATAAGGGTATGCATATGGATAAAAGCTAGTAGAATGTAAACAATGCCATAAAAATGGTTTGAATTAAGCTGCCAACTAACTAAAATATTTTTAAATTCAGCCGATCCACCAAAAAGGTACCTGTAAAAGAGTCCTCATAGGCTAGGACCTCTACCAAATAATAACAGTCAGCAATAAACACTGGATATCACCAGAACAGTTGGAATCATCCCTTGATGTGCTGTCAGCCTTAAGAATTGTCCATTTATGGCCAAAGGGAAGTCCAGATAGTAGGAGTTTAAGATTAGGTTTGAATTAGGCCCCCTATTTTTTTACATTTTACACATTTTAACAGTGAACACAGAGCAAAGAGCACCTTGTCTGTCAGTGGCTAGCCTATTATTTGCAGGTTTGGTCTTGGCTTTAGAACTCACTTCATAGTAAATCTGACGATTCTATACTTCTACTGAAAATAACATCAATGTTGAGTCAATGGATCGGAACCTGCAGAAAAAAATACAAACTAGTAAATAGGGATACATACAGTGCTATTTTTGGGCCGGAATGCCGTTCCTTAAGGTCTTTTCTAAAATGACGTAATCAGGAATGGCATTCCAGGACGTCTGCAGCCTGGCCTGTCATGCTGTAGCAGCTGTCACCACCGCCGCCACTGCTTCCCATGTCTGAAGGGAGGAGAGCGCAGTGCGCGTCTCTCCTGCCCCCTCACTGTGTCCTGGATTTTACATGGCCGCGGGAGACAGGGACACAGTGAGGGAGCAGGAGACACGTACTGTGCTCTCCTCCCCTCAGACATGGGAAGCAGCAGCAGGAAGAGAGGCAGCAGCGACAGGAGGAGCAGCAGCAGCTGGGGTGAGCGGCAGCGGGGGTATAGTGTTACTGACACTGCTGGGGGGCATTGGTTATCTGTCACTGCTGGGGGGCATTGTGTATCTGGCACCGCTGGGAGGCATTGTGTATCTGGCACTGCTGAAGGAACTGTGTATATATGGCACTGCTGGAGGGCATTGTGTATCTGGCACGGCTGAGGGAACTGTGTATATATGGCACTGCTGGAGGGCATTGTGTATCTGGCACTGCTGGGGGACATTGTGTATCTGGCACTGATGAGGGAACTGTGTATATATGGCACTGCTGGGGGCATTGTGTATCTGGCACTGCTGGGGAACTGTGTATATATGGCTCTGCTGGGGGGCATTGTGTATCTTGCACTGCTGGGGGACATTGTGTATCTGGCACTGCTGTGGGAACTATGTATATTTGGCATTACTGGGGGGCATTGTGTATCTGGCACTGCAGGGGGGCATTGTGTATCTGGCACTGCTGGGAGGCATTTTGTATATGGCACTGCTGAGGGAACTGTGTATATATGGCACTGCTTGGGGGCATTGTGTATCTGGCACTGCTGGGGGACATTGTGTATCTGGTACTGCTGAGGGAACTGTGTATATATGGCACAACTGGGGGCATTGTGTATCTGGCACTGCAGAGGGGCATTGTGTATCTGGCACTGTTGGGGAACTGTGTATATATGGCACTGCTGGGGGGCATTGTGTATCTGGCACTGCTAAGGGACATTGTGTATCTGGCACTTCTGAGGGCACTGTGTATATGTGGCACTGCTGGGGGCATTGTGTATCTGGCACTGCGGTGGGGCATTGTGTATCTGGCACTGCAGAAGGCATTGTGTATCTGGCACTGCAGGGGGCACTGTGTATCTGGCACTGCTGGGAGGCATTGTGTATCTGGCACTGCTGAGGACATTGTGTATATACGGCACTGCTAGGGGGCATTGTGTGTCTGGCACTGCTGGTGGGCATTGTGTATCTGGCATTGCTGGGGGCATTGTGTATATACGTTACTGCTGGGGGGCATTGTGTTTCTGGCACTGCTGAGGGCATTCTGTATCTGGCACTGCTGGGGGCATTGTGTATATACAGGGGCTGTTGGGGGCATTGTGTATCTGGCACTCCTGGGGGCATTGTGTATCTGGCACTGCTGGGGGGCATTGTGTATCTGGCACTGCTGAGGGCATTATGTGTATATACAGCACTGCTGGGGGCATTATGTGTTTAAAAAAAAGTTTATGCACCAACTGATGCCCCACCCCTTTCATATCTCCACCCACATCACCGCCCACTTCTGCCCCGACCACAGTTCTTGAACCTATTTTCCTACAAAAATAGAACTGGATAAATATGATATCTTGGCAAACGGGATACCGGCTGTCACTTTTAACCTCTCTGCCAGAATCCCAGTAGCGAGTCCCCTCACAGGCTCACTGTGCTCGCCACACATCAGGTCCGGAGGCTCGCTTCACTCACCATAGGTCCTATTCCCACTGGAGCCATCAACTGAGTGGGAATACCAAGCGTTTGTTGGGATTCTGGGCATCGGTAGTTCACTGGCTGTCGGGATTCCAGCTTCGGTCTCTTGAACGCCGGGAGCCTGACAGACAGTATATTGACTGCATCACTGTAATTATACCCCTTAGACAGGGGCATTATTTATTAACAGTTTTTTATATAGCACCGCAAATACCGTTGTGTTTTACAATTATTATAAGAGAGGAGGAGGTGCATGTGCAACCTACTCCCTGTGCGCCTCCTCCTCTCTAGCTGGAAGTGCATAAGAGTCTGAGCACTAGGAGCTCAGACTCTAATGTGCATGCACAAGCCTCTGGTAAAACGGCGGCAGGCATTTTCCTAGTGATTTCTCTAGTGCCCATGCGCAAAATGCTGGGAAAATAGCCACCACACCATTTTCCCAGTGATTATTTGTGCCCTTGCTGCCACCTACAGGGGACTCTGGAGAGGTGAGTATTAAAGAAATGGGTGCAGAGTGTGTGGTGTGGGCCCCCCTGGACTTAGGGGTCCATGTGCACCACACACACTGCACCCATTATAAATACGTCAGTGTCCTTAGACTATTTGGAGTTGAAGGTAGCACTCCTTGAAACAATAAATAATGGCAGTATGTTGATTACTATTAAAGTACTATCAAGAAAATTGGTGTTTGGCAGTAAATAAGTAACATTTGGTGCAATAATATAAAACACAACTTGGGATTTCAAACTTGACTCTTAGTAAATTTACCCCTGTGGGCAACTTTACTAATTGGTAGTTTTGCTTAACCCCTGCACATTGCCAGCAAACTAAAGTACCAAATTACTGTGGTGCTTTTTTACTAGAGAAGAGCGGGTTCGGTTCTCAGAGAACCGAACCCTACCGGGCTTCACGTTCCGAGCCCGGATCCGAGTCTGGCTTGGGTATTCCCGCCTAACTCAGAAACCAGGACGAGGCAAAACGTCATCATGCCACTGTTGGATTCTCGCGGGGTTTGGATTCCATATAAGGAGCCGCACGTCGCCGCCATTTTCACTCCGGCATTGGAGAGTGTAGAGAGAGGACGTGTCTCCGTTCTCTCAGTGTCCGTGTCTTGTGCTGCATCTGTCCAGTCACAGTGTTGTGTCCTCTGCTGCCATATGTCCAGTGCTGCCCAGTGTTGCTGTGTTGTGCTGCATCAGTTCAGTGGTAGTGTGTTGTGCTGCATCAGTCCAGTCACAGTGGTTGTGTCCTCTGCTGCCATATGTCCAGTGCTGCTGTATAATAAGTCCCTTACAGTGTTGCTGTGTTGTCCTCCATCAGACCAATGGTAGTGTCCTGTGCATCAGTCAGTCCAGTGACCAATCACAGTGGTGTTCTCTGCTGCCATATGTCCAGTGCTGCTGTATAGGGTGCTGTGTTGTATTGCCGTATAATTTCAGTAATCCTGACGTATAATTCCAGTAATCCTGCTGTATAATTACAGTGGTACTGACGTATAATTCCAGTAATCCTGCCATATAATTCCAGTAGTACTGTCGTATAATTCCAGTAATCCTGCTGTATAATTCCAGTGGTACTGCCGTATAATTCCAGTAATCCTGCCATATAATTCCAGTAATCCTGCCATATAATTCCAGTGGTACTGGCGTATAATTCCAGTAATCCTACTGTATAATTCCAGTAATCCTGCCGTATAATTACAGTGGTACTGTCGGATAATTACAGTAATCCTGCCGTATAATTACAGTAATCCTGCTGTATAATTCCAGTAATCCTGCCATATAATTACAGTGGTACTGGCGTATAATTACAGTAATCCTGCCGTACAATTCCAGTGGTACTGTTGTATAATTCCAGTAATCCTGCCGTATAATTCCAGTAATCCTGTCGTATAGTTCCAGTGATCCTGCCGTATAATTCCAGTAATCCTGCCATATAATTCCAGTGCTACTGGTGTATAATTCCAGTAATCCTGCCGTATAATTCTAGTGCTACTGGTGTATAATTCCAGTAATCCTGGCCTATAATTCCAGTGATTCTGCTGTATAAATCCAGTGATCCTGCCGTATATGTCCATTGATACTGCCGTATATGTCCAGCGGTACTGCCGTATAAATCTAGTGATCCTGCCATATAAATCCAGTGGTACTGGCGTATAAATCCAGTGATCCTGCCATATAATTATGGTGGTACTGGCATATAATTCCAGTAATCCTGCCGTATAATTCCAGTAATCCTGCCGTATAATTCCAGTGGTACTGGCGTATAATTCCAGTAATCCTGCCGTATAATTACAATAATCCTTCCGTATAATTACAGTGATCCTGCCATATAATTACAGTGATCCTGCCGTATAATTCTAGTGATCCTGCTGTATAAATCCCTATAAAACCATATAATTCCGTATAAATCCAGTCCAGTGGTGCTGCCATATAAATTCAGTGATACTGTCCTGTGCTGTATATTATTTACTCCAAATAAAGAGGTTATTAATATTTAATCCAAATAATTTTTACAGGGTTTGCCCTGTGAGGTGTAGGGGTATGCTCTCCTGTGCCGCATATTGTGTTATATAACTCCAGAAAAATAATGAAGAACAAAAATTTGGAGGATAAAATAGGGAAATATCAAGAACCACTTCCTCCTAGTGCTGAAGCTGCTGCCACTAGTCATGACATAGACGATGAAATGCCATCAACGTCATCTGCCAAAGCTGATGCCCAATGTGTTAGTAGAGGGCATGTAAAATCCAAAAAGCTAAAGTTCAGTAAAAAATTTTTTTTTAAATGGTCTGAGGAGAAATGTAAACTTGCCAATAAGCCAGTTATGACACGGAGTGGCATGGAACGGCTTAGGCCCTGGCCTATGTTCATGACTAGTGGTTTAGCTTCACATGGCAATGGAAGCATTCATCCTCCCGCTAGAAAAATGATAAGAGTTAGGCTGGAAAAAGCACAGTAAAGAACTGTGCATTCTAAGATGGTATCACAAATCCCCAAGGAGAGTCCAAGTGTGTCGGCGTTTGTGATGCCTGACCTTCCCAACACTGGATGGGAAGAGGTGGCTCCTTCCACCATTTGCACGCCCCCTGTAAGTGCTGGAAGCAGCACCCACAGTTCAGTTTCTGATATTCAAATTGAAGATGCCACTGTTGAAGTACACCAGGATGAGGATATGGGTGCTGCTGGCACTGAGGAGGAAGTTGACGATGAGGATTCTGATGGTGATGTGTTTTGTTTAAATGAGGCACCGGGGGAGACACCTGTTGTCCGTGGGATGAATAAGTCCATTGTGATGCCTGGGCAAAACACAAAAAAGCCACCTCTTCAGTGTGGAATTATTTCTCCACAAATCTGGACAACAGGTGTCAAGCCATGTGTTGCCTCTGTCAATCTGTAATAAATAGGGGTAAGGATGTTAACCACCTAGGAACATCCTCCCTTATACATCACCTGCACCGCATTCATCAGAAGTCAGTGTCAAGTTGTGAAACTTTGGGTAAGAGCGTAAGCAGTCCACTGACACCTAAATCCCTTCTTCTTCTTGTACCCAAGCTCCTGCAAGCCACACCACCAACTCCCTCAACGTCAACTTCCTCCTCAGTCAGGAACGTCAGTAGTCCTGCAGGCCATGCCACTGGCAAGACCGAGGAGTCCTCTCCTAACCGGGATTCCTCCGGAGGATCCTTGAGTGGTACACCTGCTGTTGCTGCCGCTGCTGTTGTTGCTGCTGGGAGTCGATCGTCATCCCAGAGGGGAAGTCGGAAGACCACTTGTACTACTTCAACTAAGCAATTGACTGTCCAACAGTCCTTTGTGAGGAAGATGAAATATGACAGCAGTCATCCTTTTGCAAAGCGGATAACTGAGGCCTTGACAGCTATGTTGGTGTTAGACGTGCGTCCGGTATTTGCCATTAGTTCAGTGGGACTTAGAGAATTGTTTGAGGTACTGTGTCCCCGGTATTAAATCCCACCTAGGTTCCACTTCTCTAGGCAGGCGATACCGAGAAACATAGTAACATAGTATCTAAGGTTGAACAAAGACAATTGTCCATCGAGTTCAACCTATTTGTGGTCTCCTATGCACGATTATTTTGTAGAAAATTTTGACTGAAGTTGATGACTGCCGTTACGTTTTACCCCTCTTTTTTATAATAATCATAGTGCGTGACTATGCCCCGTAACCCTGGATATCCTTATCCATAAGGAATTTATCTAACCCATACAGAGACATCAGAAAAAGTGTCACCAGTGTCCTACAAAATGCAGTTGTACCCACTGTCCACTTAACCACGGACATGTGGACAAGTGGAACAGAGCAGACTAAGGACTATATGACTGTGACAGCCCACTGGGTAGATGTATTGCCTCCCACAGCAACAACAGCAGGGGCACCAGTAGCAGCATCTTGCAAATGCCAACTCTTTCCTTGGCAGGCTACGCTATGTATCACCACTTTCCGTAAGAGGCACACTGCTGACAACCTCTTACGGAAACTGAGGGACATTATTGCACATTGGCTTACCCCAATTAGACTCTACTGGGGATTTGTGATATCGGACAACGCCACCAATATTGTGCGTGCATTACATCTGGGCAAATTCCAGCACGTCCCATGTTTTGCACATACAATTAATTTGGTGGTGCAGAATTTTTTTTAAAATGACAGGGGCGTGCAGGAGATGCTGTAGGTGGCCTGAAAAATTGCGGACCACTTTCGGCATTCAGCCACCGTGTGCCGAAGACTGGAGCACCATCAAACACGCCTGAACCTGCCCTGCCATCACCTGAAGCAAGAGGTGGTAACGAGGTGGAATTCAACACTCTATATGCTTCAGAGGATGGAGGAGCAGCAAAAGGCCATTCAAGCCTATACATCTGCCCACGATATAGGCAAAGGAGGGGGAATGCACCTGACTCAAGCGCAGTGGAAAATGATTTCTGTCTTAACATAGAATTTGATGGCAGATAAGAGCCACTTGGCCCATCTAGTCTTTTGCAAGGTTCTCCAACCCTTCGAACTTGCCACATGTGAAGTCAGTTCAGACACTGCCAGCTTGAGTCAGGTCATTCCCCTCATCAGGCTTTTGCAGAAGCAGCTGAAGAAATTGAATGAGGAGCTAAGACAGAGCGATTCCACAAAGTATGTGAGACTTGTGGATGGAGCCCTTTATTCGCTTTGCCAGGATTCAAGGGTAGTCAATCTGTTGAAATCAGAGCACTACATTTTGGCCACCATGCTCGATCCTAGGTTTAAAGCCTGCATTGTATCTCTCTCTTTTCCTAGGCAACCCACTGGCGGTGATGCAGGGCTGTCAGAAGTGAATGCTGACATCTTATCCGGACTGAAGGACCTGCCAACGATTACTGACATGTCTACTGTCACTGCATATGATTCTGTCATCATTGAAAGAATGGTGGAGGATTATATTAGTAAAAGCATCCAAGTAGGCATGTCAGACATTCCGTACGTATACTGGTAGGAAAAAGAGGCAATTTGGATGCCCTTGCACAAACTGACTTTATTTTACCTAAGTTGCGCCCCCTCCAGTGTGTACTCTGAAAGAGTGTTTAGTACAGCCGGTAACCTTGTCAGTGATCACCGTAGGAGGTTACTTCCAGAAAATGTGGAGAAGATGATGTTCATCAAAATGAATTATAAATTCCTCCGGGAAGACCTTTACCAGCAATTGCCTCCAGAAAGTACAGTGGGACCTGTGATGGTGGATTCCAGTGGGGACGAATTAATACTCTGTGAGGAGGAGGATGTACACAGTGAAAGTGGTGAGGAATTAGAGGATGAGGTGGACATCTTGCCTCTGTAGAGCCAGTTTGTGCAAGGAGAGATTGATTGCTTCTTTTTTGGTGGGGAACCAAACAAACCAGTCATTTCAGCCACAGTCGTGTGACAGACCCTGTCGCTGAAATGATTGGTTTGTTAAAGTGTGCATGTCCTGTTATACAACATAAGGGTGGGTGGAAGGGCCCAAGGACAATTCACCTCTTTTTCTTCTTTGCATCATGTGCTGTTTGGGGCCTAATTTTTAAAGTGCCATCCTGTCTAACACTGCCGTACAAGTCCAGGGGTACTGCCGTATAAGTCCAGGGGTACTGCCGTATAAGTCCAGTCCAGTGGTGCTGTCTTGTGCTGCCATAAATCCAGAAGGGTGTCCTGTGCTGTATATTATTTAATACAAATAAAAGGGTTATATACATTACTTATATTATTATCCACATAATTTTTACAGGGTTTGCCCTGTGTGGTGTAGGGGTACACTCGCCTGTGCTGCATATTATTATAATAGCTCCAAATGAAAGGGTTATTATTATCCAAATAAATTTTACAGGCTTTGCTGTGTGTGTGGCTTAGGGGCACGCTCTCCTGTGCCACCAATATTGTGCATGTATTGCATCTGGGCAAATTCCAGCACATCCCATGTTGTTTGTGCCGCACACTTGTGTCACTTAGCTTAGTCATACAGCTACCTAATTGCACCTCTTTTTCTTCTTTGCATGATGTCTTTGCATGATGTGCTGTTTGGGGCCTAGTTTTTGAATAGTGCCATCCTGTCTGCCACTGCAGCGCCACTCCTAGATGGGCCAGGTGTTTCTGCCACACACTTGTGTCACTTAGTTCAGTTATACAGCTACCTCATTGTAGCTCTTTTTCATCTTTGCATGCTGTGCTGTTTGGGGTCTTTTTCTTATATCTGCCCTCCTGTCTGACACTGCAGAGAAACTCCTAGTTGGGCCAATTGTTTGTGTCGCTTAGCTTAGTCATAGAGCTACCTCATTGCACCTCTTTTACATCTTTGCATGATGTGCTGTTTGGGGCCTTTTTTATATCTGCCATCCTGTCTACAATTGCAGTACCACTCCTAGATGGGCCAGGTGTTTGTGCCACACACTTGTGTCGCTTAGCTTAGTCATACAGCTACTGCATTGCACCTCTTTTTCTTATTTGCATGATGTGCTGTTTGGAGCCTATTTTTTAAATCTGCCATCATGTCTGCCACTGCAGTGCCACTCCTAGATGGGCCAGGTGTTTGTGCCGCACACTTGTGTCGCTTAGCTTAGTCATACAGCCACCTCGGTGCAACTTTTAGGACTAAAAACAATATTGTGAGGTGTTCAGAATAGACTGGAAATGAGTGGAAATGAATGTTATTGAGGTTAATAATACCGTAGGAGCAAAATTACCCCCAAATTCTGTGATTTTAGCTGTTTTTATGTGTTTTTTTTTCAAAAATCATCCAGATCCAAAACCAAAACACGAAAGGGTAGTTTTGGCAAAACCAAGCCAAAACCAAAACACGAAAGTGGAATTAAAACCAAAACACAAAACACGAAAAGTGCCAGCCGCACATCTCTACTCTTTACTGGGTCTTTTGACAAAAACAGATGCATCTACAGTATCTGCATCAATCATGCCAACCAAGGAGAAGAATCACAATTTACTTTTAATAAGGGCAACTATATTGTATTGAATATAGATGTAAATATTGTAACTTTGATCACTGTTTAATGGTGGAAATGCTATTTTATTAATATATCAATGGGATAATTATTGTTTCAGTTTGTTAAGAGAGCAATATTGGGCCGTATGTCATAAATTCCGAGTTGGACGAGGGTGCGGGTTCCCGGCCGAAGTCAGACCTTTTTTAAAAAAAGCGGCAATCGTGTACAAGGCAAAACCATGTCTTGTAAATGATTGCCATTTTAAAAAAACATCCAAGTTCAGCCCTGGAACCCACACTTCTGACCAACTCGGACTTCATTACATCTAGCCCTTTATGTATTAATTATATTAAAGAGGCAATTTTTGGAGTTTTAAAATTCTATATTTTTTCTATGTCTGGGGCAGCATTTTTTATTTTATGGCTTTATACTGTAAATGGTGCCCACATCATAAAAAAATAAATGTTACCCTGTCATAAAAGCATTTATTCATATAGCTCCAGAGCCAGGGAAACATATAAAAAAGATTGCCTATTACTGAAATAAATCTAATTTTGTAGTTAAGTAAGCAGTAAAAGGAGAAAATATTAAAGGAATGCAGTACTGTTTGTAAATGTCAGCTACACGGTCGAGTCACATTATTAGTACCACCAGCTAGTAGCCAGAGTAACCGCCATGTGCAGCACGGGCAGCAGCTAGATGGGCTAAACTGTAATTTTAGACACACGTCTGGTAGCCCCCAGGTTCATTTTGACAGTGAGCTGCTCCACTGTAGCCCTCACGCACCTTTGTAGCCGACGTTCACATCTCACATCAATGGCACGTGTTGCCCCGCAGTTTTCACGTCGGTGCCATTTGTCCAGTCACAATACACCTTCCTCACAGCAGCATGCGAACACTTCACAAACTGCGCTTTTTCAGAAATACTGCCACCCTTGGCCCAAAAGCCGATAATCATCCCTTTTTGCAACTCTTGTAAGTATAAGCCGTATGGGCGGGTTATTCCATACTCCTGGACAGTGGTGAAGGCAGAGTGATATATCTAAAGAGCAATATAGTATAATAATGTATGTCTGATAAATTAGATACATCTCTAGTGCTACCAAAATAAATAAATAAATAAGTACAGGTTGAGTATCGCATATCCAAATATTCTGAAACACGGAATATTCTGAAATACAGAATTTTTTGAGTGAGACTGATACTGTATAGTGAAACCGCTGTTTTCTGATGGCTTAATGTACACACATTTTGATTAATACACAAAGTTATTAAAAATAATGTATAAAATTACCTTCAGGCTGTGTGTATAAGGTGTATATGAAACATAAATGCATTATGTGCTTAGACTTGGGTCCCATCGCCATGATCTCTCATTATGGTATGCAATTATTCCAAAATACGGAAAAATCAGATATCCAAAATACTTCTGTTCCCAATATTTGGTATCACTGAAGGTATATCTAATCTATCACAAAGACATTTTCATTCTGTCACGATATATTTAAGGAGCAAGATACTATAATAATGTCTTTACAGGGTCGGACTGGCCCACAGGGTAACAGGAAAAAAACCCAGTGGGCCACACTGCCTGCGGGCCCACCTCCTCCTCCAGAAATCAATTCCAGACTCTATCCTAGTGCACTCGAATTATACAATATAGTGAATATATATATATGTATATATGTTACATTATACTGCACAGTGCCTTGATATATTTTCTGCAGTGCATTGCTGTTGTTAATGTGGTGCGGTTAGCTAAACCTCAGTGGTGGCTAGCCACACCCCACTGGAGTCTGCCCATGCTCTTAAGCATGGGCCCCTATCACTACATTTCCCCGTTGGGTCCTTCATGACCCAATCCGACACTGTGTCATTATGATAGATTAGATACACCTTCAGTTACCAAAATAATAAAAATGTAAAGATAGATAGATGGTAAAACTGTAAGTGTATATATTCTATCATAAATATAGTTTTGTTGTTTGCATAACCAAAAGTCTGTTTTAAAATTGTTTTACAAAGTTCAAAAGTTCTTATGGGGGGCACCAACATTTATCTTGCCTCCGGGCAGCTCGGATGGAGTTACGCCACTGAATGTAGACGTACAATTGAAGAATCACATAGTGAGTGTTCAAATACTATTGTACTCATTCCTACACACAACAGGAGCTTATTGAATAGTGTGTCTAAAGTTTGATGTCTACCAATGGGCTCATTTATCAATAAGTGATAAATTTCACTGTGAGTGATAAATTGCACCAGCCAATCAGCTCCTGTCAGTTTTCAAACTGAGGGGTCTATTCATTATGCAGTGAAAAGGGTGGAGAAGTGAGCCAGTGGAGAAGCAACCAATCAGCATTGAAGTAACATTTATAATTAGCATACTATACAATTGTGCGGAGCACCTGATTGGTTGCCATGGGCAACTTCTCCACAGGCTCACTTCTCCACTCTTTTCACTGCTTCATGAATAGACCCCACAGTCTGTAACATGACAGTTGATTGGCTGGTGCAATTTATCACTTACAGTGAAATGTATCACTCATGGATAAATGAGCCCACAAGTGGCTTGTATGAATAAAATAATTGAGAGGCTGGGAACAGCAGGTTTACTTAACCACTGTGGACTTAACAAAAGGATACAGACAAGTGCCAGTGTGCCACTGACAGACGGTGACAGGCCAAAAGAAAAGATACAGTACCAGGCCTGCTTGATTTTAACATTATCCAGAAATGCTTCTCTGAGTAACAGATAGGCGGTTTCATGTGACTAATTTATTAACACTATCACTTTCATAGCCAGTGACATTTTCTCCTTGCCTTTATCTGTCACTTTACATTGAATCATCTTGGGTTCATTTGTCTACTGTGGCCATCAAATATCTTGGCATTTAATAGATCATTTTTATATTGGCATTTTACAAAGTCATTTTGGTGTACACCTAGTGTAAAAAGTGTACACCTAGTGCTTGGACTTTTTATCATTTGAAAAGTCATGAAAGTTGCATCATCATTTATAAGTTGCTATGTTTTACAGGTCTTCAGGAATACCAAAAGTAAACAGATTGAATTATCATTTAACAGTGATCCTAAATTGCTTTATTAAAGTCCTTTCTTAGTATGTCACTCAAGTAGTTTTTGCAAACCCAGTGTGTCTAGGCTGTAAACGTTTTGTACATACTGTACATAGCTTGAGTCTAAGATGCATGCAGGTCTGAATGTGACCAAATTCTGAATGGATTGCAAATGGAAAGTGACTATATGCATGTTGTAATGCGTACGCATTTATCTGACAGCAGTGGCCCATTTTTTTCTATATGTAACAGCAGTTGTCATCGTAATCATTGGTAATTACACCTACCCATGCTGGGTATAGGAGAATGCACACATGACTCAGTGAGACCTTTGGCTGCACAACTATGCATGGGCAGATTGAGTTGAAAAACCAGCCTGGGAAATTTATGGAAGCAGCCCTAATGGGGATGCAGTCCGATAAGGTGGCGGGATCTGTTGAGGGGGGAGGAATCCCTTCTCATAAGGCTTATGGTATGCAAATGCAGCTTTCTTTGCATCTTTTGCTGCAGATTATGGGGGATTGGAACTAAAAGTGGAGCTGTAAAATTTGGTAGATGTAGCCCGAAATGGGCAGCACAAGGGGTATAACATACCTTGTAGCCATGGTAGCATCACTGGATGGCATAGTATCTGCACTGCAAAGATGAGATTACAGAATCAATGGGGGACAATGCAGTGTACTGAGTGCAGTGGGCTGCCTGTCGTGTGGGGGGTGGCCCCACAGACATGTCGGCCTTCCAGGAATCTTCCTGGTGAGCCCTACGACCAATCCGCCCCTGCATCTATGACACATTCCAAAGACTGCTGCCCAGTTGCCAGCCACAAACACACATTTAGCGGCTGCAGAGGACTGGCTGAAATACGTATCACTATGCCCAAGTCTGCTGCCCAGTTGCCAGCCACAAACACACATTTAGCGGCTGCAGAGGAATAGCTGCAATTCGTATCAGTATGAGTCATGCTTATGTTTGCACAGATATGTATGACGTCTGTGATACATGCGTATTATATAAAACACTGTTATACTTTTGGAACTACTGTATATCCCACTGTACCATGTGGCTAATTTTAATTTCCATCTAGAAAAAATAGTCTGCTGAAAACAGATAAATGGTGTATTTGGAAGTCAAAGACCAAGCAGCGATTTATTTGAGAGGAAAACGCAGGACTTCTAGTGGGGGGATTCCAGGAGCAAACACAGGATTTCTGGAGGGGGTTTCCAAATGTTTGAATTTAGAGTGATTGCCACCAGACCATGAAGGATGCATAATTAGCATGTAACAAGCTATAGTCTGCCTCAAACAATGTGCAGTTAATGTAATACAGTACTTCAGACATATGCAGGCCCAATGATCATGGTAAACCGTTTATCAGAATCTGGTGTGATGATTGATCCACAGACACACACACAGCAGACTTGGTAGGAAAATCTGCTGCAATTGGGCATGTGCAGCAGCTCCATTACATAATTTATACTGCATGTACTGGTTGTTGGCCAGGCTGTGGGGCAGGGGCGTTTTCTGGGCAACCTGCAACCCCCCCTGCTTTGCCTATAGATTCCAAATGCTAGATTTACTAAAGGCATACAGGTATATAATAGGACAAGTCCAAGTGATCCGTAAAAGCAGGAGAAGAAATAGAAGGTTAATAATGTCAAAGCCAAATAAACAGGCAAAGTCAGAGTCACGGTTCAGGCTAGGTAACAGTTATAGGTGGTCCAAACAACATGTATCGGACAGTGACACTCTGAACTAGTTGTACATTTACTAACCTAGATGTCCATTTACAAATGCCTGCGTATAATCTCACAGATTTGTGCCCATCTGGTAGAGACTAAGGGCTTGTTTATTACAGTCATTTTTTATATTTTATTATATAATATACTGTATTTTATATTATATAATATACTGCATTTATGTGTCAGTGCCATGACATACAGTTGTATTGTGATACTAGATGTTGCATTTAAATTGACTGTACCAATTAGTGCAGTCTAATACACACACAGCTGTTCCCCAAGTACTGTATTGGTTATTGTAGCCATTTTGCAAAAGCAGGAAACAAAATGGAATTTCTTGTCATTCATTTTCTTAAAAGGTAAATACATGTTGGGTGGGGAAGGAAGGAAGGGGGTAAGTATATAAAATAATTGTCCTACCTGCACCATTCACTCCATTGTGATATATCTAATAACAGCTACAGTATATGCCCACTTTGTACAACTGTTTTCTTTGGACCATTTTTATTGAAGTAGTCTGTGGAGCTATTTCAAAAGGAAGTAGACAAAGATGCAATGTGAATCGTCTCAACGTCTTTATTTAGCCTTCACACTGTGTTCTGCGCAAGACTGATCTTTCATTAAAAACACCCGTAAGATAACAAAACAAGGAATTTAAAGTAATGATGAGAATTTGTTCCTATTAGAGGAAACATGAAACATTTGCTTCCTGGCAGTATTGATTAGGGCACAAAGGTCCTGTTTGTCTCTGACATTGTGCAGCCCTCACATTTGTATCATTTTACAGGCACACAAAATAAAAGCTCAAATTAGGTCCTCCGAGGTAGGATTTCCGGGCATCAGTTGCTCCCATGATTCATTATGACGGCATTGTATGATCTCGTCAGTGTGGATGTATCAATTACTGTGAATTGCGTGCCTTATTCCTCTTAATTAGTCAGTGGTGTTTGACAGAATATAAACTTATGTTTTTGGACCATGCTGTACATCTGTAACTGATATAGGGGAGAAACTGTAAATTGCTGTCAAAAGTATCATTATCATCATTATAATAAAACCATAGTAATATCTAATGGCTGTGTTCTTACCTGATTAATTGAAAAATCTGAAAAGGCAGAATTGTAAATTGTAATTCTTATTTTAAAATGAGCAGAGAATATATTAGGCCAACAAAATAAAGTCTAATTTATACTAGTGTCAGAATTTACATTATATTAGGTGTACAGTTGGTATGTTAATGTGATGATACTTTCCTTTCCTGAGGATTATATACATCCAATGCATGTCAGCACAGAAGCCGAAGCTCATTATCCCACATGTCAGCGGTGTTACTTCCATTGTGTGGCCTGCACATTATATTACATTGCATTATATATGACGTTCTAGATTAGCACATAATTGTAAAGGCAAACTCTAGTAATCTACATTTCCAGGAAATTTATGCCTGAAGTTACCTTTTGTACAATGTGGTTATTTAGGGCCTGAGTCAGGGGTGGGCAGAGATACAGTAGGGACTGTTACTTTTGTCGCAGTCCCTACAGCAAATATATGATAACGGCTTCAGCTCTAACTCGGATATGTGTGTAAAAAGTCGCACCATCGATCAGATTAGAGAAACCCTATGGTTGCTCAGAATGTCCAATAGTACTTACCTTCGGTGCCAGTAGAACTGGAATTGATCTGTCTCATGGCAGTGTCATGGGCATGTAGGTCAATTTCCTTGTTTATTCATAGTGGTCCTGATTCAGATGCGGTTTGCAACGTCGATGGTGTCGCAACTGAGTGATTATTGGTAGACTATGCAGTCACGCCACATGCGATAAGGTACCTTTGTGATGCCTCTCGCAATGAGGAATCAGTCGCAGAGTGATTGACTGGAAGATAATGTTTGGGGGAGGTAACGGGGTGTGTCTGCAAAATGCAGGCATGTCGTGACTATTTTTGGGTTTGTGTTTTGCCAATGGTAGGAAGAACTAACTTTCTTTATGCACACAATATACAGTATGTGCAGAAGGGCTTCCCAAAGACAGTCACATTTTATTAGCTTGTTCTTGTCCCAGCCCAGGTTCTGTCTGCACAGGAAAAGCGCAACTTGTATTCTGTTACAAGACATATACAGTACAAGTGTAACAAGTAATGTTATTAGAGATGTGCAGTTTGGATCTCCAGGGATGAAAATCCACATGAATTTTGTGGATCTGATCCAAAACCCTGTCTGGATTCCAATCTGAACCGAGTCCCGAGTCGAATCTTCCCATGGTTCGGAATTCCAATTTTAAATCTGAATTTTGTATTGTGGATTGCATAAAATACATGATTTTAGCTGTTTTTATTGATTTTCATCCATTTTATTTTCTTTTATCAGTGATTATCGATTTTTTGTTAATGGATTTTAAACTGAACCAAAATCCATATCCGAATCAAAACACTTGAGGGTGATTTTGACAAAACCAAAACATGTTGATAAATTAGAAGCAAAATCAAAACATGGGGGTCCGTGCACGTCTAAATGTTACACAGTTGAAGATATGTCATCTTTATTTTGTGCCCCACCATATATGATAGTGTATGTATTTATAAACCCTTTATTTTCTATAGCAGAAATCTGAGATCACATTACTCCTTATCCACTTTGCCTCTATAGCACCTTGCATTTCAATGTTTCTACTCCTATACAAATTGTGTCAAATAAAAATGATTGAGCAGATTTTGAGATTTGACTTATTAGATGTGTGTTGCTCCACCTGCTACCCACATATATAGAACATTGAGGCTTAATATATTATTTTGTTTAATGCTAATTATGATGTCTTCATAAGATGCAAAATGAAATAATGATTATTATTTTTTTGTAATGTCTATGTCTAACCTTGCAGTGGGATAGCCACACATTATAATAATAGCCACGGTAATAATAGCCAAAGCTGTGATTTTAGCGTGTCTAGAATATCTGGGAAAATGACTGATGTTCATCTCTGTATATTTTAATATATAAGTTTGCAAGGCTCAGTGATTATCACAAGTATCTTCTACTGCATGGATTATGCTAGCTGAAGATCTATACAGTTTTATTGTCTAAAAAGAAGGATCCCTGTTTATCATTTTATTTTTTATGTTTTACTACTATATATTTTTATTTTTTTTATGTTGGGGTGGGGGATAATTGTACATTGGTTTCCAAAAAAACCTATTGTAGGACTTTTTGCCCTAGGCCAGGGGTCCCCAACCATGGCCCTCAAAGCACACTAACAGTCCAGGTGCTAAGGATAGCCATAATTGAGCACAGGTGACTTAGTACCTTAGATATTTTGAGTTAACGATCTGTGCTCAAGCATGGATGTCACTAAAACCTGGACTGTTAGTGTGCCTCAAGGACTGAGGTTGGGAAACACTGTCCTAGTCCATAAGTAGACAACAAATACTGCAATCAAAAGGAATATAGAACTTATCTTCTCTTTATTTTCACATTCGTAGTAGGTAATATTTTTAATAGAGATATTTACTACTAGCTGTTCTACCCGTTCTTTGCACGGGAGTTTCTGATTTTCACGGTTGTAAATATAAATGAGTGTTAAAAATTTGGTAAATCTATACAGATGTAAATTTGAGATGTATCAATGTTAGTAAATATTAATCCACAGTTCTTGGCGTTACCCGAGGAGCACCCATAGCAAATATGGTAAAAAGTGACAGGACCATTTTTGTTGTTGATTAAATTCTACACCAGTGGTTTTCAAATTGTGTGCCGTGGCACCCTGTGGTGCCTCAGACCACTTGCAGGGGTCCCTTGGATTGGTGGTCCAGGACCAATTCAAATCATTTAAGATTAATGTAATAGGTAAAACTAGTAATGGTGACTGCCAATCATAAAATGTGGACAGAAGCAAATCCTGTCCCTCACCACATAACTGAACCTAGGCATATAAACCTCACATATAAACACAGTTTGCTTCATTTAATATTTATTTCTAAATTTCTCAATAAGAACCTTTTGGCCTAGTGGTGCCGTGAAATAAATTCTGATACTCTAGAGCTCCGTGATTCAGAACCGTTTGGGAACCACTGTTCTACACACTGCAGGTGAAATCCAAATTTTGATACAATTGTCCGTTTGGGCGTTATCGTTCACATAAGCCCCACGTATTCAAGCCGTGCATTGGTAATGATGTCATTATGTCAACCCCCTGTTCATCCACTTAGGGGAGGTTTATTAAAATTCTTATTACATAGTTTTACTATTTCAAACCTGCAGAATACCTATGTTAAGTTTCAGCTTCCTAACATATCTGGAAGTAAGAGAATTAGGGGGAATGTACTAAGCAGTGAAAAGAGTGGAGAAGTTAGCCAGTGGAGAAGTTGCCCATGGAATCCAATCAGCATTGAAGTAACATTTGTAATTTGCATATTATAAAATTATACCATGGGCTCCACTGACTCACTTCTCCACTCTTTTCACTGCTTAGTACATCTCCCTTAATGATGAGTCAGGGAAGGGGGAAGTTAGAGGAGCAGGGGTGACACATGAGACTTTAAGGAAAGGTAAAATAAAACAGATATGGAGAAGAGGTGGATGGACACAGGAGTGGTAGGATGCACAGGTTGGATAACTTTATATTATACTGTATATAGGGGGTGATTCCGAGTTGTTCGCTCGTTATTTTTGTTCGCTACGGAGCGATTAGTCGCAAACTGCGCATGTGCATTGTACTCAGCGTGCCTGCGCCAAGTAAATTAGCACAAAAGTTTGGTATTTTACTCACGGCGTAACAAAGTTTTTTCATCGCTCTGCTGATCGTAGTGTGATTGACAGGAAGTGGGTGTTTCTGTGCGGAAACTGGACGTTTTATGGGAGTTTGCGGAAAAACGCAGGCGTGCTAGTTGAAAACGCAGGAGTGTCTGCAGAAACAGGGGAGTGGCTGGGCGAACGCTGGGTGTGTTTGTGACGTCAAACCAGGAACGAAAAGGACTGAGCTCGTCGCACTGGCAGAGTAAGTCTGGAGCTACTCAGAAACTGTGGGGTAATCGTTACGAGAAAATTAGCGAACCCTTCGTTAGCAAATCTGCTATGCTAAGATACACTCCCAGTAGGCGTAGGCTTAGCATGTGCAATGCTGCTAAAAGCAGCTAACGAGCGAACAACTCGGAATCACCCCCATAGTTTCTTTTAGACAATGCATTCCAGAGATTGTCCCCTGCAGCTACCTTATTCGTTATAGCCTATGGGCTACACTTTGCATAGTTATTATGAGAGGGTTCACCAGGACACTGTGGGCTGGAGAGACATAATGGGGGAATGGGGATGCATGCTAATGGGAGCACAGCACAATGGGGGGAGGGAGATCACACCATCTCCCATGAGACCACATCCCTTTTCAGGGTATCATGTGAAGGGGGGTTGGGCACCAGCCAAAATTTTGCCTAGGGCACTAATTTGGCTATGGCCGGCTCTGAGCTGATATTATGGTACAATATATAAATATATATGTAGAAATAGGTAGAAAGTCTGGTATTGCTTTTCTGATAAATCGTCATGTTAGAATGAATTTATCTGGACAAATACTGCAGTCATTACTGTACTGGCTTATATAGTTTCTTGTTACAAATGTATTATGTTATACATTATTTGAGATTTTTACAGTATGTCCATTTTAAAGGGTTGGTATCGGGTGACCGATGGTGGTGATCTCGGCGCTCAGCATACCGACGCCGGGATCCCGTCCGCCAGATTGCCAGCGGGGGGGAGTACAACAAAGCCCCTTTGCGGGCTCCCCATGCAGCAGGCGCACTGCGCTCGCCACAGGTTCTATTCCCACTCTATGGGTGTCATGGACACCTACAAGTGGGAATAGGCCCTGTTAGTCAGCATGCTGACTGTTGGGATTTCTAGCAGTCAGGATTCCGCAGTCAGTATAGTGACTAGCAGGATCCCCACTGCCGGTCACATGATTACATCCCATTTTAAATACTGTACATTGCATGTTTTATGCCTGTTTGCCAAATGGAAATTTCTAATAATAAATAAAAAGTTTTAATAGATGTATTTGTCATAAACCTGCACTTGCATTCAGGAATGTGAAGTATGTTGACCGTGATTTCATCCCCAGTGGGCAGAGAGTAATGATCTCTCAGTTATGACTACATTCAGGTTTCAGGAATTCAGAATTATTCTCAGGCTTCCATTGAATGTTTCAGCAATCACAAACCCCCTTAGTTTCTGTAATTATATGCTAGTATTTTTATCTAAAGACCTTTGTGCTCTATGTCCAGGCTGACAGTACCTAGAAATACATATGTATAAAGTCTTGTTTGTCATTTCCAATTACTGCCAATCTGTCTTTTGAACTGGTCAATATTACATTTGATCAGTGTCAGCCTGAGGCATGAAGGGCCCACTGGGGGGATGCAGTAGTAGGGGCCCATGCTTAGGGGTGCTGCCATCCTCCAGAGGGGGGTGGCTAGCCAACTCAGAGGCTTGGCTAACCATTAGAGAGTGCATGGGGCACCTTTATAAAAAATATTCCATGCATGATAAATTGCCAGATTAATGCACTGTAGAAAATACACCATGTCCTGTGCAGTATAATGTAACATGTATGATGTATAACTAGTCTGGAACCTGAACCCTAGAGGAGGAGGTGGGGGTTCAGGCAGTGGGGCCCACCAGGGGTTTCCCCTGTACCCCTGTGGGCCGGTCCGACCCTGCATTTGATACATACCTAGTTATGTTGCACTAGGTCTGTGTTGCTTACATCTCTTGCCAAATTAATCTATTGACCCACTTAATCTATTCAGAATTATTAGCCAAAACAACATAACTTGAACCGGAACTCAGAGAGAATATATGGTAGCCCTTATTGTTTAGCATTATCGTGAGCAATCTACTTCTATTAGGTCTTCTGTTTATCCTTTTTAACAGCCTTCAATTTTATTCCCGAAACTCACTTTAATAAATATTATTGAAATGTATTTGTTGTTGATCATTGTACTCTTTGAAATGACTGACAGTGTTGTTATGAGACGCAATAACAACCCTTTTGCCACCTATAACATCTTTTGTGTATTCTAAATGTGGTATGAGTAGTGGGACACATTTTGATTTATTTTATTTAACCTGTATCTATCACCACGGGACTTCATTTATTTTTTGCACAGCCTCTACAGATCACTGATGTGACAACTTGCAATGCATGGTAATGAGGCCAAAATCACTGTAGATATTGTTGTTTTAATAGGACGATAAGCCTAACTGGGTTTTAGCATGTTTAAATGGTGGACATATATTTTGATTGTTATAAAAATGTACATATGATGAACTGAATGTCAACTGTAGGTTTTATTACCCCCTACATCATACAGTGCAATTATATTTAATGAGAGATTTTATTTCTTATTTTGTTGACTTCTGTGGTTTGAAAATCTGTCTTATTTTACTTGGGGGAATAATTTTATGATCATTGAACATTTTTATGATGCAATAATGTCAGTTCAAAAACTTGAAAGCTCTTGGTCTAAAGTTAAGTAATTTTGTAACAGAATCCAAGCAATGTAAATAACATTAGTATGAGAAAATATTTTTTTATAATGACCCTCAGTGTAAATAACATTAATCTGACAAAATATTTTTTTTAAATGACTCTCAAGACATAAGTGGATTTTTTTAAAACTCTTTATTTGTACAGAGAGAGAGACAATTCAAACAATACATAGGTAGATGCATTAAAGCTGATTACAAGGCTCTTATTAATGGATTTTTGAAGCAAATAAGTGATATCTTTATTGCTCTACTTTATTTTTTTTTCAATCATGTAAATTTTTATTGAAAAGGGAGAAGTATACAGAACAGCATAGAGCAAGATAACAGAGATACAATCGGTATACACGTGGCTGGGTAGCCAGCATAAATACAAACGCATCAAGTTTCTCCCAGAAAAGTAATAGAGGAGTAGGGGTACATATCGTGTCAGCGTCACGTCTAGAGATTGAGTGTAAAAGTAATAAGACATTTTTAGAAGAAAGAGAGACACAACATTGGGAAGAAGCTCGAGCTCGTAAGGTTTCAAGCTAAAATGGAGACAATAGGTATATAGCAAAATAGAGAGGTCGAACAAATGGAAAAAGGGGAACTGGAGAGAAAGATCAAGAGATGAAGAAGAAAGAGGAAGAAAAAGAGGAAAAGGAGGTCCCCCTATGGGTCGGAGGTCTGTCAAGTATGAAGGAAATGAGGGGAGGAGGAGAAGAGAAAAAAAAAGATGGAAGAGAGGGGTGGAGGGATAAAAGTTGTAGATTGGAACACATACTTAGTTCAATTCTGGGAGGGGGTGGTCATGGTGTTGGTACCAGGGAAGCCAGATGGAGTGAAATTTATGTACTATATTGCGTTGGAGGCTGGTAATATATTCCTTGTTTGCAACAAACCAAATTCTATTAATGCCTGACAGCTGGGGGCTTCGGAGTTCTTCCAATTACATGCTATTTGATATTTAGCTGTGCATGAGATAAAGAGGATCAGTTTTTTCGAATCCCTAGAAATAAAATCGGGTGGAGCGCAGAGAAGAAAGTTAGCGGGCGAGAGAGGTGCGGGTAACTCAATTAGTTGAGAGGAGAGCGTGCGGATCATCGCTTTACAGCGACCAATGATTACCGGGCAGGTCCACCAGATGTGGTAAAATGTGCCCACTTGGCCATAGTTCCTCCAGCAGAGGTTGGAGGTGTTAGGGTAGATCCTGTGCAGCCGATCCAGTACCAAGTACCATCTCATATATATTTTGTATGAGTTTTCGCGAATTGCTACACTGATGGAGCATTGCAAAATTTCGGTGCAAATTGCGCTCCACCCCTCCTCATCAAAGTGTTGCCCGAGATCCGCCTCCCATGCCAGCTCATGCGGTTCGAGAGGGGGAGCTTCGGGGTTGAGGATGGATTTATAGAGAAGAGAGATTACGCCCCTATCGGTAGAGTTATAGATGCAGAATCTCTCAAGGGGGGAGGGAACTGGTAATGGAAATGGTAAACAAAGAGAAGAATCGAAATGACGGATTTGTAGATATTGGTAAAACAGAGAGTTGGGTAAATTATATGTATTTTGCAAGTCAGAGAATGATTTAATGGCGTGTCCCTGTGAAGTGGTGAATTCTAGTGATGCCTGCAGAAATCCAAGGGCGGGCCATTCGTTGGGAGAGCCCCGGGGAAATGCTGAATTATACCAGATGGGGGTCAAAGGGGAGGGATGAGTGGACAGTTTTAATTTTTTTTTCAGATTCCGCCAATGGCTAAGTGTCAATTCTATTGTGGGTGAAGGGTAATGAAAATGTGAGCATTGTTTTCTAGAGAGCCAAGGTAAGTATGAAATCGACGGGACTTCCACAAGATCACTTTCCAGGTCAACCCACCTTTTAGTATGTTTTGGGGTATACCAAGCGACCATTTGGCTCAGCCTAGTTGCGTCGTAATAACGCCGGAGGATGGGGATGCTAAGACCACCATTCCGAGGATGTTTGGCTAAAATATCTCGTCATATTCTGGGTTTTTTATGGTTCCAAATAAATTTACCTAGAGAAGATTGGAAGGTAGCAAGAGTCTGGTGAGGGACCGAAATTGGAAGCGTCTGAAATAAGTATAGGAGTTTGGGGAGGGCATTCATTTTTATTGCGTTAATACGGCCCACCCAAGAGAGTAGGTAAGATTCCCACTGATGGATATCCTTAAGGATAGAAGCAATTAGCGGGGGAAGGTTGGCTCTGTAAAGAGAACTGTAGGATTTAGAGATGGAAACCCCTAGATACTTAAGCGAATGTCTGCGCCATGAAAATTTTTTATTCTTTTGTAGTTGAGATTTTATAGGTTTAGGGATGTGTAAGGAGAGGGCTTCAGATTTTGTCTGGTTAATCTTGTATCCCGAGAGGTTGCCATACATAGATAGTTCTCGGAAGAGGTTAAGGAGAGAAATAGTTGGGTTCGTCAAGGTCAAAAGGATATCATCGGCAAAGAGGGAGATGGTATATTGGGCATGGTTGACACAGACCCTGGAGATGTCAGGATTGAGGAGATAGTGGGCACCCCTGTCGGGTTCCATTTGAGATTTTAAAGGTGTCTGATAGCAAGCCGATGGAATGTACTGACGCCGAGGGGTTTTGGTATAGAGCCTGCAGAAATTTACCTTGAAAGCCAAAGCGCTGTAGGGTCTGCTGCATGAAGGGCCATGATACCCTGTCAAAGGCTTTCTCTGCATCCAAAGCAAGTGCCAAAGATGGGATCTTATGTAGATTAACGTGATGGATGATATCGATTACGCGTCTAGTATTATCAAGTACTAGTCTAGATGGGACAAAGCCCACCTGATCAGGGTGTATGAGCGAGGGGAGAATAGGGTTAAGTCTATTGGCCAACACTTTAGCGAAAATTTTCAAATCAGAGTTCAGAAGTGATATAGGCCGGTAATTAGAGAGAAGCTGGAGGTCCTTATCGGGTTTTGGGATCACAGAAATAACAGACGTAGTTGTGTGGGAGTGGAAGGGAGACCCATCCAGTATAAGATTAAATACTGTTGTTAGTTGGGGGAGTAGTGCGGGTTGAAAAGTTTTATAATAGGACAATGGAAAGCCGTCCGGGCCTGGGGCTTTGGATGGCTTCTGAGATTTGATGGCAAGGTCGATTTCTTCAGGAGTTATAGGTTTATCAAGATCCAAAGAGGTATTTGAGTTGATACAAGGTAGGTCAGAAGACGCTAAATAGTCCGAGGTCGTAGGATGGGTCGGAGTCAAAGAAGATGAGGTGTCAGGTAGATTGTAAAGCCGCTCATAGTAAGTCTTGAAAAGAGAATTAATAGTCGCTGGATTGCTACTGTCGTCCTTAATAGCCGGAATGGCGGTATGTGCCTTCCGGGCTCTCAGTCCGCTGGCCAATAGCGTATCAGCTTTGTTGCTTTTTTCATAGAATTTTTGTTTTAGCCAGCAAAGTGAGCGCTCAGTTTTTTTGACCAGTAAAGCGTTCAGAGCTGCCTTTGCAGACATGAGTTGTGTGAAGAGAGAGCATGAGGGCCGTTGTTTATACAAGGTTTCTAGGTTGTGAACCTCATCTGTGAGGGACGATATTTTCTGCTTGTGTTCCCTGTTCCTATGTGACGCGTAGCTGATAATGTGGCTTCTAATAACAGCCTTGTGAGCTTCCAAGACTAATGGGGTACAAGAGGAGTCAGTAATATTCAAGGAAAAATAGTCAGCGATAGCCAGACTAATTTTGTCTTGAAATTTAGGGATTTTCAAAAGTGTCTCGTTTAATCGCCAGTTGGGACAGGTTGTCGGAGTGTCGAGAAAGTCAAAGGTGGCTGTGATGATGGAATGGTCAGACCAGGGGTTGGTGATAATAGAAGAATCCGTTATGTGTTTAGAAACTAGCGTGCCGCAGAAAAAAAGATCGATTCGGGAGTATGATTGGTGTGGGATCGAGAAAAAGGTATAGTCCTTAGCTGATGGGTTAAGGGCCTGCCAGACATCAAAGAGGCCAGATTCGTGGATATGTTTATTTAAGGAGGAAGAGTCGCGTTGTGGGCGGGATGGGCCAGAAGATTTGTCTAGGTAGGTGTCTGGGATGGTGTTAAAGTCTCCCCCTAGTAATAACTAACCTTTTCTGACTTTAGTTAGCTCTGCGAAAAAAGAGTTAAAAAAGGAGGGTTGCCCAATGTTGGGGGCATAAACAGTGGCAATCGTGCATTCCAAATGTCCTAGCGTGCCCGTCAGAATGATATAGCGGCCATCGGTATCCGTGTGGGTCGAGTGTAGTGTAAATGGTATTTTAGAGTGAATCAGAATGGCTACCCCATTGTGTTTTGATTGGCTTGAGGAGTAAAAGGTCGTTTGGTAGCGTCTAGTGGACAGGGTCGGGTGCAACCGGGATTTAAAATGAGTTTCCTGAATAAACACTATTCCCGCTTTAAGAGTCTGGAGAGAGCGGAACAGGGATGAACGTTTCTGAGGGGTGTTGAGTCTCTTGGCGTTCAGAGATGCCAAGATTAGGGGCATTTTGGAAGGTGCCTAGGAGGAGAGATTGGGGAGAGAGATAAGAGGGACAGAGAGGAGGGGGAGAGGGGTTCCTTACCACCAGCAAGAAGGAACAGGCACAGCAAGTAGGAGTGGGGGAGTAACGGGTATCAATCGTACTCCCTCAACAGAGGGGAAAGGATGGGGAGGCGGACTAAGGACTAGAAGTCAACATAGTGAACTTGTGTAGTAGGCAAAGACAGTGGGGAAACATGTCCCTCCAGTGGTGGTCTGTGTGAAATGTACAACTATGGCCATGAGGGTGAAGAACCAGTGCATAAAGAACGTATAATAAAGTAAAAGAAAAAGTGTGCAGAGCCTAATATTAGTCATAGCATTAACAATATTACAATAACCTAAGCTACTAAGTTACTTAAAAATCCTATCTATACATCCTGAAATATAAACGTGGTTATAGTTTATGCATCAATAATAAATGAGCGACAGTAAGTGCCGTGAAAACAGAGACAGTAACATAAACTTAGCCTCGGATATATGACTAGCGAGGATATTGAAGTGGTACGAGGGAAAAAAGGGACAGATAATTAACAGCAGGCATTCAGTAATATCTAGGATGATGATCTGAAACAAAACAATCAATGCAGTAACTAGAACAGTATAACGAGAAAAGTGGTCACATGACCGCGGGTACGAGATTATTTAATCAGATCGAGAATTGGAAATCGGCCCAGGTGGGGGGTCAGAGTCCTCTAAGTGTGACAGAAAGTCCCCCCTGTCTCTTGGACTTTTGATAACGATAGTTTTACCGTTGTAGTCGACCAGCAGTTTAAAGGGAAATCCCCAGCGATATCGGATTCCACGTGTGCGGAGCGTGGAGGTTAATTCCCTAAATTCTCTCCTTTTAAGTATTGTCGAGGGAGCCAAATCTTGAAAGAACTGTAACCTGGAGTCCTCAAACATTATGTGCGGCTTGCCCCGAGTCAGGAGGAGAACCAGTTCTTTATCCTTAAAACTAAAAAAGCGCATGATAACGTCCCTAGGGGGATCGCCATCACAAGGTTTAGGTCGGAGGGCCCTGTGAGCCCTTTCCAGGGGTAGCTCCCGAGTGCCTATACTTGGCACAAGTGTAGATAATAACCTTTGGAGATATGTCTCGAGAGCCACTGGGAGAATAGATTCTGGGATATTGCGGATTCTGAGATTATTTCTCCTTTCACGATTTTCCAGGTCCTCGTTTTTGGCACGCAGCTCCGATATATCCTGGATGAGGTGGTCGACATTCCTGACCGTATCTGTGTGATCTTTTTGGAGAATGTCCTGTCTGGATTCCAATTTGGAGGTCCTAGAGGAAAGAGACGAAATATCTGATCTAATTGAAGTGACCACTCGGTCCAATTTGGACTCTAGTGACTCTTTAAAGTCCACTATAAGCGATTTCAGGGCCAGGATAACCTCTTTGGTCGATAGAGCAGATGAGGGGGATGGATCATCTCTATCTGATGAGGATAGACTAGGAGAAGGAGGGAAGGTTTGTCGCTCTTGTCGTTTTTAGTGAAATGTTGAGAGATATCCGTTCCTGCACGTTTTCTCATAGTCGTGTTGGACTTAGACATGATTGCACTTCAGCGAAAAGGTTAAGTAGAGAAGGGCAAATAAAGCACTGGAAAAGGAGACGATATTGAAGTAACCAGATAGCCAGAGAGAGAATCACTGTAGGGTTGAGTTATGGTGCGATCAGCGGGGCATGGAGGCGCAACCATGGGGCACTCTAGCGCCACCTCATGGGGAACCACTTCCCGCCAAGCAGTCGAGGCAAAGCTGCGAAACACGGGGGCCTCTGCAGGCGATGTGCAGTCGGTAGGTACAGGTCGCAGATGGGTAGAGGCAGTAATAGACATAAGATGGCCACCAACAGTTGGGGGTGCAGTCTCACACCTAGGCAGTATATGCTGGAATGCGGAGGACTGCCGCACTCTAGCAATCACCGCAGCAGGGGAGTCAGCAGGAGGCAGTGGCGTCTAGAATAGTCCCAGTGCTGCAGGCAGGTGCCAGGCGGGCCGAAGCAGCTGGACTGAGAGCCCCCAGGTAGGTGAAATCAAGGTGGCTGCTTCCAGGGGGTGGGTGGGTCACAATCCATGGGAACTCCAGTGCTTCCCAGCTCCGCGGGTCCGCTCGGAGCTAGCAACGGAGGTCAGGGAGGTAGAGAGGTATGGGGGGGCAGGAGTAAGGATTCAGATGATGGGAGTCAAAGCTGGGCAGCAGGTGCCGGGTGAGTGCCTGGTTGGGGTGTACTGGCCACACTGAGTTAGTAAGAAGCGTGCACCGGCAGTCATATGCTTTATTGACCTGCTGGGGTTCCTTTTTAGTGGGGGCCAATCTCACTTGCCGGTTTCCGTTGGATCCTCTGCAGTGCTTCTGAACGGCACTTGCAGGGCTGAGTACTGCGGGCCGGGGGGATCAGCATATATGGGGCACCGGGAGTGTCAGCCGGCCACCGTCGCACGCCCGCGAGTCTTACCTCCCGCTGCCGGGTCCCCCTGTCCACGATACGATCTCCCGTCAGGCAGCAGAGGGCAGGTGAGACGCTGGGTCCTTTGTCATACGAAGCCGCCGCTCCTTGTCTGCGCAGCTTGAAATCACCGCACCGGGAGACGTCTCAGGGGATGTCACAAGATGGCGGGAGTTAGCACGGGCCGGGGAGTTCAGTAGCCGCGGCAGCTGCAGAGAGCTGAGGCGGGAGAGAGAGAGGAAGGCACTTTCAATAGTAAGCGTAGCGGGAGTCGGGACGGGCACCGCCGGGTCTCGGAGGGGATCAGGAGGGCCGGCGGTATCCCGCGGTCCGTCGGCCGGGCAGGTCTGGAACTCTAGGTCCCGGTCTGTGCAGGGGGAGCAGGCCGCAACCCGCAGAGAGGGCTAGAGCCTCTCCCGGCTCCGCGAGCACTGTCCCCTGATAGGTGAGGCAAAGGGGGATTCAGGCACAAGGGTTTGGAGCGTGGCTGGGGGGAGTATGAGTGATTTTATCCACTGGTGAGCAGGAGCCACAAGAGACTACGTCCATTCTGAATGGCTGCTAGGCCACGCCCTGCTATACTTTATTTTGTTGTGTTGAACATTTTTCTGCAAAGTATTTTACTCTATCTGGAAAATATTGAATTTTAGTGCAACAAACTGTTTCTTGCAGACATGTAGTGCAGGGGGCCAACCAGTCAGAGGGAAAGAGCCAAAAAATGTCTGTAGTCAAGTCAAAAGATCCGGTATCATGCGCATAAGGCCACACCCCATTTTTGTGCGGCCGCCTTCGGTATGACGTTTGTAGGAGCTAACCATGTGTCACACCCCTGTTTTGAGTCACACTGAAACAATCTAGATCCACATGAAATACACGTAAACAGCCAGCCTCCCCCTTCACTCTATGCCTCTCAGCATACCACTTCTGTGGCTTTCAGCCTGCCCCCCTTCACTCTGTGCCCCACAGCCTCCCACCTTCACTCTGTGCCTCTCAGCCTCTTATCCTTCACTCTGTGTCTCTCAGCCTGCCCCCCTTCACTCTGTGCCTCCTGGTCTCTTATTAAAGTTCAGAGTGCCGCCTACATTGGTTTTGTGTATATATAAGATTTGTTGGTCAGTGGGGGCACCTGGCTCACTATGCTGGCGGTCCTCGCACTTGCAGGGACTACCAGGCAGCCCGCAGGCCCTCCCCCCCCCCCGACTGGCATTCAGGCAGCCTCACCCGCAGCCACACACACTGACTGCTGCGTACGCGACCGCGTTCTATATTTTCGTGGCAGCAGCTGCAATTATGCATTGAGCTCCGCCAAATATGCTATGTGATGTCATAACGTCACATCGTGCACGGAGCAGAACAGTGCTGGCGCCTCCCAAGCCTCCTCTGAACAATTGTCTGTCAGAGGAGGCAGGCTGACAGTGGAAGCAGCGCGGGAGTGGGTGCAGGAGCCACATCACAAAATGGAAAGAGCCACATGCGGCTTGAGAGCCACGGTTGGCCACCGCTGACGTGGTGCAATTTTAAATGGTGTTTTAATTACCTTTATTTTTGCTATGTTAAAGCAGCAATCCCACATAGGTTTACTTTTTCTTTAAATAGAAAGTAAAGTACATATTAAGTATATATCTGAGTAGTTTTTTAAGTCTATGTCTGAGCCGTTTTTCTTAGCTGTCTTTATTTCCTTTTCAAAATCTCTTTATAGACTAAGGCTGCCAATCACTTTCTCAGCATGTCATTTTAGGATTGAGGGAAGAGAAAGATGTGGAGGATTTTATAGATCTCCCTGAAATCAGAGTGCCTTCAAAAGCTTTTCTTTTCACTATATAATGTGCCATATGATTGTGGTTGTAGTGCTTGTAATGCAGTGCCTGCACTTGTACAGTGCTTGTTCTGTACTGTATTGAAGGCACTGCTTTAATGCTACTACCCCCATCACTGTGCAATCACATTACTTCTTCATTTACCCCTCAGCTGTGCTACTGAGCATGCGCTGATGGACATTGGCACTTGCACAAGCTGCAGACATGGGAGGGGGAAGAGGCACCACGGCAAGTTTTCCCTCTAGGCACTTGGTATGAACTTATGTCCCTGGTGTGCTTAGTGACAAGTCCTATTATCCTGTTGGAAGTAGCCATTAGTAGATAGACTGTGGCCATACAGACATGCACATGGTCAGCAACAATACTCAGATAGACTGTGGTAATCAATCAATGCTCAATTATAAAGGGGCCTCATGTGTGCCAACAAAACTTTCCCCACAGTATTACACCACCACTACCAGCCTGCAATGCTGACACAAGGCAGAATGGATCCATGCACTCATGATAATGCACACAAAACTCAACCTAACACAACTCATTACAAACAACAAGTGAACAATTGTCCTTCTATTATAAAATAACAGAACCTAAAACACAATGGACCTGATTCTGAGTTGGACACCATGTCGTCACTCGCAGCTGTGATTGAGATGCGGGGTCTCAGAAATGTCTTGAAAATGTGTTGGGCGTTCCTGGCTGGTGACTAGGAGGTGGCTAAGCATACACACAGAGATGGTCTGCCTTATAGCCATGTTATGAGGCAGGTGTAAAGGCCCATACACACTTGACGATGCACACATCGTCAACGACCGTCGTCAACGACTTCCCTTGAGCTTTTGAACTTCCCTTGAACAGCTGAGCAAACGACATGAGCATACACTACACAAACGACCAACGACCATTCAGCTTCCTAGCAGGACAGTGGATTTAAATAATAGCCTGGCAACAAAATCGTTGGTCGTTGGTCGTTGGTCCCATACACATTCAACGACGTCTATGGTCGGTAACGACCATAGTGCAAATTGAGCATACATGCTCCACAGATGAACGATGGACGTTAACGTCCCGCGGGGCCGCGCATCGTTGGTCGTTGGATGCATACACACTTGACGATATAATGAACGACGTCGTTGATGAGGGCTGAAATGAACGACGTCGTTCATTTTATCGTCAAGTGTGTATGGGCCTTAAGTATCCATGGTGCAACCAATGGCAGAGGTGCTAATAGTGTGCGCCTCAGTGCTTACACAGTCAAACACAAAGCTGTGCACCAGGGAAGTAGTGGTATTTGCATAAAGTTACAGAAGCTATACCGGCAAAAGACACACGGACACTAAGGTGTCTAACTCAGAATCAGATCCAATGTGAGTCACCCAAAAAATAGAAAAAGGCCAAAAACGAATACAAATCTTGGAAGAAATCTGAAAATATCCTCAGTATCTGTGTCTTTTTTTATTCTTTAAATCTTTATTTCCACAATAATATGATGCTCAAAAAGTAATGCACATAAATCCAACAGGGAAAATATAATCAGCATAAATAAGCAAAAATCAATTCCAAAACCATCACGAACTGATGGCGAAAGAAAACAGTGATAGCATACACTCAACACCTCCAGAAAAGTGTTGAAATATATAAGTATAGATATTACATAACAATCTGATGTAATGAATTACTATAAATCTCTTATTTGGACAATCAGACCTCCAGTTTTAGTGCCAGTCCTCTGCTTTGCATACTTCCCTTCTTTTTTTATAAAGCTTATATCATATGGTCTTCTCCCTTTTCTGCTGCAGACTATACATATTGAGGGGCTGTTACACTTCAGCGCGACCCTGCTGTCTGTTTCCATAGATGTAACCTTCAAAACGGATTACAGTACTTGTATGCAAATGTCAGCTACAGCGTTCCTCTTTTGTAGTTTCCAGCATCTGACTGTGCAAGCTCTGAGACGCCCACTTTCTCTGCCCCTACATGCAGTAACATCCGCAGTAGTTCTAAACACACCACCATCTGCGCACCATCACCACTTACATCTGCCCTCTTGCACTGACCAGGGCTGGCAAGGTCAGTGCTGGCAACAGAAATCTTGAGGACCAGTACATGGATATCTCTGGGGCCCCCCCTTGACCCCCGCACCCACACATCCCTCCCCTGGGAACGAGAGAGAAATGGTGTCAGGGTGAGAGAGAGAGAAGTGATAATGAGGGTTTCGGAGCGAGAGAGAGAGGGTTTCATGGAAAAAGAGGGAATAAGAGAAAGAGAGAGGGGAGAGAGAGGGTGTCAGACAGAAAGAGAGAGAGAGAGAGAGAGGAGCACGAGAAAGGGTGTCAGGGAGAAAGGGATAAGAGAGGGAGAGAGAGAGGGTTTCAGGGAAAGAAAGAGAGGGGGATAGAGAGAGAAAGTGTCACGGAGAGAGAGTCACAGAGAGAGTGTCAGTGAGAGAGACAGTGTCAGGGAGAGAGACAGTGCGAGGAAGAGAGTGTCAGTGAGACAGTCAGAGAGAGAGAGAGGAAGTGACTGTGTCAGGGGGAGTGTGAGAGAGACACCATCAGGGAGAGAGACCAATTGTCAGGGAGGGAGGGGAAGAGAGTGTGTCTCAGAGAGAGAGTGACAGACAGTCACAGAGGGAGGGAGAGAGAGGGAAAGACACCGTATCAGGGACAGAGAGAGAAAGATTGTCAGGAAGAGAAAGTGGGATAGAGAGAGACAGTGTCAGTGAGAGAGTGTAAAAGAGAGTGTGTCAGAGAGACAGTCAGGGAGAGATAGACTGTGCCAGGGAGAGAGACACAGTGTCAGAGAGAGACAGTGTCAGGGAGAGAGTGTCAGTGAGAGAGACAGTGTCAGGGAGAGTCAGAGAGAGAGACAGTGTCATGAAGAGTGTCAGAGAGACACCGTCAGGGATAGTGACCAAGTGTCAGGGAGAAAGGGGGAGAGAGTGTGTCAGAGAGAGTCTCAGAGAGAGAGAGGCAGAGTCACAGAGCGAGGGTGAGAGAAGGACAGAGACAGTATCAGGGATAGGAGAGAGTGTGTCGGAGAGACAGACAGTCTCAGGGAGAGAGGCAGTGTCATGGAGGGAGAGAGAGTGTCAGGGGCGGAGAGAGTGAGTCAGGGGGAGAGAGAGTGTGTCAGGGAGAGAGAGAGTGTGTCAGGGAGAGAGGAAACAGAGTGTTAGGCAGAGAGAGGGAGAGAGACTATCAGTGAGAGAGAGGAGAGAGTGTTAGGGAGAGAGAGGGGGAGAGACAGAGTAAGCTGGAGAGACATTACCTGACTACAGAACACGTCTCTCATGGGGCGGGCACTTCTCGGCATTAGGCTCTGCCCCATAAACACCCGCAAAATGCGGTACTTCTGATCTGCTGCTGGGAGCTGGCACTGGTAATCGGGAAGAGGGTGGTGTTGTTCCTGTGAACCTTGGGGCCCCTTAGGATCCGGTACGGGGGTACCCTTTGTACCCCCCTGTCACCGGGCCTGGCACTGACATGTATGCAACACTCCCATGACAGTCTCATGTTTTTTTTAATCCAGTTCAGACCACCCCCAAGTCACTTCCCAGGGACGCCCATCCCATTTCCACCACCTTACTGACAATGTGAGATTTAAATGCAACAGCACAGTTGTGCATACACTCAGGGTTACACATGCGCTGTGGTGGTTTCCAGGATTTTTTGTGCATGCACAATAGCAAATAATCGCTCATCTACGTGAACATCGGCATTACTGTACATGCAGTTTGCTCGCCCCTCTGAATGAGGCCTCCCTAGCTGCCATATTTATCATTTATTCCGTAGTCTCAGTCAGCCTGTCAATTTTGTTTTCAAAAGGTTACTTTGCAGGGGAACACAGCATGGTAGGAGATCCTGCTCATGCCAAGCTCCACTTTTTTGTTTTTGTTAAAACATTGGAGGTCATTCCGAGTTGTTCGCTCGCAAGGCGATTTTAGCAGAGTTGCTCACGCTAAGCCGCCGCCTACTGGGAGTGAATCTTAGCATCTTAAAATTGCGAACGAATTAATCGCAATATTGCGATTACACACCTCGTAGCAGTTTCTGAGTAGCTTCAGACTTACTCGGCATCTGCGATCATTTCACTGCTTGTCGTTCCTGGTTTGACGTCACAAACACACCCAGCGTTCGCCCAGACACTCCCCCGTTTCTCCAGCCACTCCTGCGTTTTTTCCGGAAACGGTAGCGTTTTTTCCCACACGCCCATAAAACGGCCTGTTTCCGCCCAGTAACACCCATTTCCTGTCAATCACATTACGATCGCCAGAACGATGAAAATGCTGTGAGTAAAATTCCTAAGTGCATAGCAAATTTACTTGGCGCAGTCGCAGTGCGGACATTGCGCATGCGCATTAAGCGGAAAATCGCTGCGATGCGAAGATTTTTACCGAGCGAACAACTCGGAATGACCCCCATTCTTTTTTACTTATGTTGTAGTAATGTGTAAAGATTGCCATGAGATAAATAGCCATTGTTATGCACAATATCTTTATACTGTATATATATATTATTATTTTTTTAAAGATCCAGAATTCAACACTGTAAAAGCGCTCACCTAAAACTTAATATTAAGATTGATTACAGTTGTAGTTATTGGTATGCACAAATACCTCCTACACCTCTATAAATTAATTTATATACAGAACACCACAGTGAGGAAAAGAGATTGCGAACTGACGGATGAGCAAATGTGACTAATGGTGATACAATCATTTCTTTCTAAAGGTAAGACAATTGTGTTTTATTTCCAGTAACCAAGTTTGACTTTTATTATTTTTTTCCATCTGCAGTTGGAGAGACAGACCCTGACACAGAAGCAGATGTGGCAAATTCAGGAATCCATGAAGATGGCAATCTAGATTGCCTGGATGCAGGTGTTGCTGATGTATTATAGAACTTTTTTAATGTGACATTTTAATCAATGCTTATATCGACCACTAACCTTGACCTCCAAAAATTATAGACAATTATAATGGTTTGTTTGTAAATATCAAACAAACCTACATACTGTATGCATTATTCTAACAGAGTATACTGTTTGACCAGCAAACTTTCTTTGTGCTAGGGAATAGGATTGCCACCTATCAAAAGCTGGTGAGTGGTGAGCACGGGTGTCAATTTTCAATGGAAAGTCAAAAACTTTCACACTTAACTCATTCCTACAGAGCACGCAGCATGGGCAAATCTCCATATGTTCATACATGAGAGTAACATGCTCATGATTAAGAGAGTGATCATCTCCACCTCTCAAGTCAAATTTTTTGGAAGTTTATTGATGGCAATCCTAAACCCAGAACAAGAACTGGTAGGTGCGTAGCGGATCCGAGCAAAAAGGTTAGTCCACATGCTGATTCCAAACCAGAGTAGGTTGTATGGAATATAACAGGATACACATGATAGAAGATAAACAGCAGTCAATGCTATAAGGCATCAATCTCTAATGGGCTAAGTACTGCACAGCCATACAGCACGGTGACATCTCCAATAACACAGTCAGAGGCTTGGGCATATGCAGAACTTTTATAGAACCAAGTAAACAACATGCGCCTGCAATCTAATTAGCATGATTTGTCTGGTGACTCAGACATGTGATGTTTTCTCTTACATCCTAGAGGATGCTGGGGTCCACATTAGTACCATGGGGTATAGATGGGTCCACTATGAGCCACTGGCACTTTAAGAGTTTGAGAGAGTGGGCTGGCTCCTCCCACTATGCCCCTCCTACCAGACTCAGTTTAGAAAATGTGCCCGGAGGAGCCGGTCACAGCTAGGGGAGCTCTCCAGAGTTTCTCTAGTGAAAGTTTTTTTTAGAGTTTATTGTTTTACAGGGAGGCTGTTGGCAACAGCCTCCCTGCTTCGTGGGACTTAGAGGGGGAGTAGTGTCCTACCCTATGAGGTGAGAGCCACTATCTCCGCTGACAGGACACTGAGCTCCTGAGGGGATAAATCGTTAGCCACCCCCAGGCGACCGCTCACCCCAGCAGCATGCCGCCACCCCCTAACAGAGCCAGAAGATGTTTGTGGCAAGTGAGTCAATAGCCCCCCTATCAAGCGGGGAGCCAGTGTGAAGATGGCGGCAACAGGGTAGGGAGCGTGGCACTAACTGCGCTCCGGGGCTCAGCGGTACATAGTGCGGCACTGTGAGGGGCGACCTGAGACAGCGCCTATACCAGTGGTTCCCAAACTGTGTGCCTAGGCACCCTGGGGTGCCTCGGGACACTTGTAGGGGTGCCTTGGATTGGGGGTCCAGGACTAATTAAAATTATTTATGGTCAATATAATAGGCAAAACCAGCGCTGATTGCTGCTAATCATAAAATATGTGGACAAATAGAAGCAAATCCTGTCCCTCACCACATAATTTAATTTATGGATGACACATAAACACAATTTACTTTATTTAATATTTCTTTCTAAATGTCTCAATAAGAAGCTTTTGTCCAGGAGGTGCTGTGAAAAAAACTCTGATGCTCTAGGGTGCCGTGATTCCAAAAAGTTTGGGAAACACTGGCCTATACCCTAAACTGGTCAGCAAGCCTGTCATGGTCCCCAGATCGCTGCCAGCAGAAATCCTCAGGCCAGTATAATACAATGAAGAGCGGGAAGCAGTGCCATGTTCAGGGGGCGGAGCTTCTCCTCAGAGCGGACCCAGCAGCATTCAGCGCCATTTTCCTGCCTGCAGTTCCTGTGTAACAGATGCTGACAGGGAGAGCTGTCCCCCGAAGCAACTCCAGCTATCCTGTGCGGTACCAGGGGGCTGTAGAAGGGGGGGGGTAGGCTGTGTAAAGTCTGTGTAGTCTATTAAGGTACACAGACAGCGCTGGTAGTTTCATTAGTTCTACCTTAAAAAACGCGTGTGTGGGTTGGCTCCAATCTCTGTGTCTCTCTGTGGCATACTGTGTGTGTGTGTGTGTTTACTATCTCACATAACCATGTCTAGGGACTCTGTCATATGGTGCAGAAGATGTTCTTTCTCAGGAGGGATCCATTCCATGTACACAGGATTGTAATGCTTTGTCTCAGATCCCTATTGTTGAACCTGAGTGGTTAACTTCTATCAAAGGAATGATCTCTCAGATCTCTACTAGGGTAGCTAATACTGAGACTGAAACTCAGGTGTTGAAGAAGTCTATGGCAGTTTGGTCAGGCTCTGACCCTATTCCTGCAAAATCCCCTAGCATGTTCCCACAGAAATGTGCACTTGCCCAAATTAGGCAAGATGACATGGATACTGATTCTGATTCTACAGACGGTGATGGGGACGTGCTGAGGGGGGAGGCATCACTTGCAAAGGGGGTGCAGCTCATGATTGAGGCCATTAGAGATGTGTTAAACATTGATGACACTACACCTGAGCAGGTTGAGGAGGCTTACTTCACTGATAATAAGAAAGCCCCGCTAACCTTTCCCGCGTCTAAAGAATTAAACGCTATATTTGAAAAATCCTGGGAAAACCCGGAGAAAAAATTCCAGATCCCAAAAAGAGTTCTGGTTGCTCTTCCCTTCCCTGAGGAAGATAGGAAAAAATGGGAAACCCACCAATTGTTGACGCATCTGTCTCCAGGTGGTTTTTCCTGTCCCTGGTTCTACTGCGTTGAAAGAACCAGCTGATCGTAAGATTGACACTACGCTCAAATCCATATACACTGCTTCAGGAGTGGCCTTAAGGCCCACTATTGCCTGTGCATGGATTTCTAAAGCCATAGTAAAGTGGTCAGGCACATTACTAGAGGATTTGGATACAATGGATAGAAGTGACATTGAATTGTTTTTACGTAACATACAGGATTCTGTGGGGTACATGGTGGAATCTATGAAAGACCTGGGTACGCTGACTGCACGGATATCCTCCATGTCGGTACCAGCTCGCAGGGGACTCTGGCTACGCCAATGGTCTGCAGATGTGGAATCCAGGAGAAGTGTGGAGAACCTACCCTACACAGGTCAGGCTCTATTTGGGGAAGCGTTGGATGCGTGGATTTCTACGGCAACCGCGGGTAAGTCACCTTTCCTTCCCTCTGCTACTCCCTCTATGAAGAAACCATTTTCTTCAGCTGTGCAGCAGTCCTTTCGGACCGCTAAGACAAAAAAGCCCAAGCCTTCTACCACTTTCTTTAGAGATGGTCGGGCAAAATCCAAAAAGCCTGCACCTGCTCTGATTCCTCAAAATCCTCAGCATGATGGTGGGCCTCAAAGCCTGGAGGACGGGCTGGTGGATGCGAGACTCAGACGTTTCAGCCACGTCTGGGTGTCATCCGGCCTGGATCCCTTGGTACAGGATATTGTGTCCCAGGGGTACAGACTGGAGTTTCAAGAAATCCTGCCTCACCGATTCTTCAAATCAGGCTTGCCAGCTTTGCTGACAGACAGGGCTATCCTATGGGAAGCCATCCTAAAATTGGAAAAATCACAGGTCATTGTCCCAGTTCCACCTCATATGCAAAACAAGGGTTATTATTCAAACCTTTTCGTGCTACCGAAACCGGATGGTTCGGTCAGACCAATGTTGATCTTTGCACAACAGAAAAAATATATAGAGACTGAGACTTAACTAGCGCTTCTTATTCTTGCTGGTGCTTATTCACAGGCTTCCATCGTTCATATTGAAGTATCATATAAATATAAATATAAAGTGCATATAGTGAAATACCATTTTAATTGCATACATATATGACACACATCTTTAAAATATAAAGGTCAGATATTGCACAGATCACTGCAAGCAGCAAAGGAATGACAAACTAATTACCAGATCATTCAGAACTGTTGTTAGGCAGTTCTAAAAGCGCATGGGAGATGGTGTAGGGATTTCCGGATAATCCCATCATACACACGTTAGATCTTACTGGATACTGGTCCTTAAGTCCGTCCTAGGGCTTGTCAGAAGGTAACCAACGCGTTTCCACCACGAGCTGGGGTCTTTGTCAAGGTTCAAAAAGTCTGAATGCATTCAGACTTTTTGAACCTTCTGACAAGCCCTAGGACGGACTTAAGGACCAGTATCCAGTAAGATCTAACGTGTGTATGGTGGGATTATCCGGAAATCCTTACACCATCTCCCATGCGCTTTTAGAACTGCCTAACAACAGTTCTGAATAGTTTGTCATTCCTTTGCTGCTTGCAGTCATCTGTGCAATATCTGACCTTTATATTTTAAAGATGTGTGTCATATATGTATGCAATTAAAACGGTATTTCACTATATGCACTTTATATTTATATGATACTTCAATATGAACGATGGAAGCCTGTGAATAAGCACCAGCAAGAATAAGAAGCGCTAGTTAAGTCTCAGTCTCTATATATTTTTTCTGTTGTGCACTGTGTTGGTGAGGGGTGAAGGAAACCTCTAGGAGGCTTTGAGACTATACTAGCTGCTAAAATATTGCGCACAAACTGTTCTCAAATTTTCTTAGTATCACAATGTTGATCTTTAAATCATTGAACCCTTACCTGAGGGTGTTCAAATTCAAAATGGAGTCTCTCAGAGCAGTGGTTTCATGTCTGGAGTAGGGGGAGTTTCTGGTATCCATGGATATCAAGGATACGTACCTCCACATTCCGATTTGGCTGCCTCACCAGGCTTATCTCAGATTTGCACTGTTAGACAGTCACTATCAATTCCAGGCACTTCCATTTGGCCTCTCCACAGCACCGAGGGTGTTCACCAAGGTGATGGCAGAGATGAGGGTTTTCCTCCGCAAACAGGGGGTGAACATAATCCCATATCTGGACGATCTGCTGATAAAGGCATCATCCAGGGAGAGGTTGTTGCAGTCCATTGTTCTCACGACTCATCTGCTCAGGGAACATGGTTGGATCCTGAATCTTCCAAAATCACATTTGGAGCCGACCAGGAGGTTGTCTTTTCTGGGAATGATCCTTGGCACAGAAGTGCAGAGGGTGTTTCTTCCGGAGGAGAAAGCGTTGGTGATACAAACAATGGTCCGGGATGTCCTGAAGCCAGCCCGGGTTTTGGTTCATCAGTGCATTCGCCTTCTGGGGAAGATGGTGGCCTCTTACGAGGCTCTACAGTATGGAAGGTTTCATGCTCGGCCCTTCCAACTGTATCTCCTGGACAAGTGGTCGGGATCTCATCTACACATGCACCAGAGAATACGTCTGTCGCCAAAAGCCAGGATTTCACTCCTCTGGTGGCTACAACTACCTTACCTACTGGAGGGCCGCAGGTTCGGGATTCAGGACTGGATCCTTCTAACCACAGATGCAAGTCTCCGGGGCTGGGGCGCAGTCACTCAGGGGGAAACCTTCCAAGGAAGGTGGTCAAGCCTGGAATCCAGCCTACCAATCAACATTCTGGAACTAAGAGCCATCTAGAACGGTCTTTTCCAAGTGGCCAATCTTCTGCGAGATCGAGCCATTCAAGTGCAGTCGGACAATGTAAAGACAGTGGCTTACATAAACCGACAGGGCGGAACGAAGAGCATAGTTGCAATGTCAGAGGTAACAAGAATCATCCTCTGGGCAGAAAAACACGCATTGGCGCTGTCAGCAATCTTCATTCCGATAGTAGACAACTGGGAAGCTGACTTCCTCAGCAGACACGATCTCCATCCAGGAGAGTGGGGACTCCATCTGGAGGTGTTCATGGAGGTAACAGATCTTTGGGGTGTACCTCAAATAGACATGATGGCCTCTCCTCTCAACAAGAAGCTTCAGCAGTATTGTTCCAGGTCGAGGGACCCGCAAGCAGTGGCGGTGAACGCCCTAGTGACTCCGTCGGTGTTCCAGTCGGTATACATGTTTCCTCCACTTACACTCATTTCAAGAGATCTAAAACTCATAAGGAGAACAAGAGTTCAGGCAATCCTCATTGCTCCGGACTGGCCAAGAAGGGCTTGGTACATGGATCTTCTGGATCTACTGCTAGAAGAACCGAGGCCTCTTCCTCTTCGGGAGGACCTGCTACAGCAGGGGCCACTCGCTTATCAAGACTTACCATGGCTACGTTTGATGGCATGGAGGTTGAACGCCAGATATTAGCTCGAAGGGCATTCCGAACAAGGTTATTCCTACCCTGATACAGGGTAGGAAAGGAGTAACGTCTAAACATTACCATCGTATTTGGAAAAAATATGTATCTTTGTGTGAGTCAAAGAAGTTTCCTAAGGTGGAGTTTCAACTGGGACGGTTTCTCCTCTTCCTGCAAGCAGATGTGGATATGGACCTGAGGTTGGGATCCGTTAAGGTCCAGATTTCGGCCCTATCCATTTTCTTCCAGAAACAGTTGGCTTCCCTCCTGGAGGTTCAGACTTTTTGAAAGGGGTTCTGCACATCCAGCCTCCCTTTGTGTCATCTACGGCACCATGGGATCTTAACGTGGTGCTGCAGTTCCTCCAATCGGATTGGTTCGAGCCTCTACAGGAGGTTGAGGTCAAGTTTCTCACGTGAAAGGTTGTCACTTTGGCCTTAGCTTCTGCTAGACACGTGTAGGAGTTGGGAGTTTTGTCTTTTTTAAAAGTCCCTACTTGATCTTCCATGAAGATAGAGCTGAGCTCCGAACACGTCAGCAGTTTCTTCCAAAGGTTGTGTCGGCTTTTCATATCAATTAACCTATTGTGGTGCCAGTTGCTACTGACTCTTCAATTCCATCAAAGTCCTTGGATGTTGTAAGGGCACTGAAAATTTATGTGAAGAGAACTGTTCATCACAGAAAATCGGACTCTGTTTGTCCTGTATGATCCCAAGAAACTTGGGTGTTCTGCTTCTAAGCAGACTATCTCTCGCTGGATCAGGTCACTGCAGGATTGCCGTTTCCAAAATCTGTTAAGGCCCACTCTATCGTAAAGTGGGTTCCCGGGGTGTCACGGCTTGACAGCTTTGCCGAGCGGCTACTTGGTCTGGATCGAACACGTTTGCTAAGTTCTACAAGTTCGATACTTTGGCCTCTGAGGACCTAAAATCCCGATCTGGGAGCTTTGGTACATCCCCATGGTACTAATGTGGACCCTAGTATCCTCTAGGATGTAAGAGACAATAGGATTTTAATTACCTACCGGTAAATCCTTTTCTCGTAGTCCGTAGAGGATGCTGGGCGCCTGCCCAGCGCTTCGTGATCCTGCAGTGGTTACTTGTTCAGTACTGCTTAGTTCTCGGTTTAGTACTGTTTTGTTACTTGGTTAAGTAATATTGTTCAGCCGTTGTTTTCAAGCTAGTTAGCTTGGCTTGCCTTGTATATGTGAGGTGGTGTGAATCTCACCACTCTCTGTGTAAAATCCTTCTCACGAAGTTGTCCGTCTCCTCGGGCACAGTTTCTAGACTGAGTGTGGTAGGAGGGGCATAGAGGGAGGAGCCAGCCCACACTCTCAAAGTGCCAGTGGCTCCTAGTGGACCCGTCTATACCCCATGGTACTAATGTGCACCCCAGCATCCTCTACAGACTACGAGAAAATAATTTACCAGTAGGTAATTAAAATCCTATTTTTGTGGCTAATCAGTCATGCAGAATAGCACAGATGTGATGTTTTTGTGGCTGATGAGTCATGCACACTAACACTCAGTTAAGAGACAGCTTGTAGCATTTAACCATTTAACTATATGTTAACACCACCCTCACTTAAAGATGTCTCTTGTTACGAGTTCTAAATTCTCAAACTTTCTCAATACTTCCTATAACAAAACATAACATACTGTAAGCATAAAGCAATAACAATACATCAAAAATCATCACATTTCCGTTCAAATTTTCCACAAACTTTAATCAGTGCTTGTGATGTAAGTCCTTTAGTATGTATTTCAGCAATATTTTGCTCACTCATGATACTGTTCACTGTAATTAACTCATTCTCAACAAGTTCTCTATTGAAATGATGTTGGATAGTGATGTGCTTTGATCTGCCATGGTGCTTTGTACTAGCAGACACATTTATAGCACATTTGTTGTCACATAGGATGTTGAGAGCTTCTTTAGGGTTTAAAACTTATAGTTGAGTTAAAGTACTTTTAACCCAAAGTGTCGCTTTTGCTGTTTCAGTCAAGGCCATATTCTGCTTCTGTTAAAGATAAACCAACTGTTGTTTCTTACTTGACCAACTATAACTGTGCCTCATAATTCAACAAGATAGCCAGCATAACAACGTCTTCATCTGCTCCCCAATCTACATTGCAGAATATTTAAAATTTAAGGGCATATTTATCAACAATTTTTTTAGGAACATAATGTGAAAAAAGTGTTTTTTTTGCACCCTTTTCACATTGTTTTATTTGCCCTTAAATGTATTAAAGGGCTTTTGGAACAGTTCTCCACAAAAACTGCTCCAGACCCTTTAATTCACATTCTTGTCGTAACCAGATCACATTTCCCATTCTTATAATGGGAAAAGCAATATGGCCAAATTTACGGAAAAAAAGATATGAAAAAATACCGGAGGCAGCCCTGTGATAATCTAAGCAGTCTCGGACTGGCCCACAGGGGTACAGGGGAAACCACCGGTAGGCCCCACTGCCTGGCGGGCCCTCCTCCTCCAGGGATCAGGTTCTAGACTGTGCACTTGAATTATATATTATACATATGTTACCTTGTACTGCACAGGATTATGATGTATTCTCTACAGTACATTGCTGTCATTAATCTGGCACATTATCATGCATGCACTAACATTAATTACTATATAAATTATCAAGGAGTCCAGACCAGGTACTCTATAATGGTTAGCCAAACCTCTGTGGTGGCTGGCCACACCCCCTTTGGAGGCTGGCCACACCTCTTATCACGGCCCCTACCACTGCATACTCCCGGTGGGCCCTTCATGCTCCAGTCCGACACTGAATCTAAGACACCCACTGAGACAGCATTATCCACAGTTTGCCTCCGGTTTCTGTCTCCGTTCTCTGCTCTGACAGGCAAAGCAGAGCCAGGAGCTCATTCCAGTGATCAGCCATGTGTGTCTAATAAGAACGGAGGCTGATCACCTTGTAAAAAAAAAAAAGTGTTTAAAAAAATATACTTACATCCCCCTGGTGATTGGAGCTTCGGTGCGCTCCTCCGTGACTACGGTCATGTGAATGCCGGATTCCTGCACTGTGACCCCAGTCTGCTGTAAACCAGCATTTACAGCAGTTTATAGCATCAGATGACGGGTTACAGTGCAGGAAGCCGGAGTTCACATGACTTGAACTGGAGGAGAGCTTTCTCGCAAGCTCTGTCACTGCATGCAATTATTGATACATCCATGCAATGTAATCAATAATCGCATTGAGGATTGAGCTGATCTTATCACTTCACAGCCGCATTGTCAGATGTTGATTTTGATAAATCGATCCCATAGTCTTAAGTTTTGTGGGCATATTTATTGATATTATTTTTACTAAAATAACGTGAAAAGGGTGTGCTAATGGCCAACTGGATGATAATTTCTTTTTGAGAATTTCTTTTTGTGTGGAACTACAAGTCTTAGCATTGTAGCACCTCTCATTATGTTTGGAATTAGGGTGTGCTGTCTAGCCTCCATCCCCACCAAACACACACATTTACAAAAATATTTATTATTTATTTACATTTCTGTAGCACCCCTGCTGCAGCTGATCTCTGCACTTGCAGAGATCAGCCAAATGCTCAAGAGGGAACAAATAGGGTAATTCAGACCTGATCGCTAGGCTGCGTTTTCGTACAGCGAGCGATCAGGTCTAAACTGCGCATGCGATTGCACCGCAATGCACAGGCGCGTCGCACAGGTACACAGCGGATTGCCGCTCAGCGATGGGTTTGTGCGAAGGATCCATTCGCACGGGCGTTCGCGAGGAGACTGACAGGAAGAAGGCATTTGTGGGTGGCAACTGACCGTTTTCTGGGAGTGGTTGGAAAAACGCAGGCGTGTCCAAGCGTTTGAAGGGAAGGTTCCTGGCGTCAATTCCGGTCCCGAACAGGCTGATGTGATCGCAGCAGCTGAGTAAATTCTGGGCTGCACAGAGACTACACAAGATCTGTTTGTACAGCTCTGCTACACATGCGTTCACACACTTGCACAGCTAAAATATACTCCCCTGTGGGCAGCGACTATTTGACTGCAGCAGTGCAAAAATTGCCTGCTAGCGATCAGGTCTGAATTAGGCCCAAATTTCCCTTCCTTGCACTATTGTCCTTGGCACATGTGCTGCAGAATGCCATTCCATTCAAACAGCATTCTAGGGCTCAATTCCTGTAGTGATGTCGGTGGTCATGGTCTGCTGCTTCACTGCCTGAGGGCCAGAGAGTCAGAGGAGCTCCGTTTTGCACATTTGTAGAGCATATCTCTTCTATAAAATCCAATCATGGAGCGGTATGGCGCAGTCAATTGAAATACGACTGTGTCAGCTAAAGCCCAGCTGGATGCAGTCGCATCATATGGAATCATGCCAGTTAAGTGGTTAATAATAGTATTTCTGTTGGCAACCATATTACTTATTACTTACCCAACAAACGTTTATTGCACAAAAATTGTATGTAGCGATGATCTTACAGAGCTCCACAGGTATGTGTTGGCGAGTAAGCAACTGAGGGGTCTATTTATTAGGCCTTGGGGAGAGATAAAGTACCAGCCAATCAGCTCCTGTTATGTTACGGGCTGTGTTTGAAAAACGACAGAGGCTGCTTGGTTTGTACTTTATCTCTCTCCATTTTTTCACTCTCCAAGGCTTAGTAAATAGACCGCTGAGTCAATCCGGTAAGTGTGAAATTTAAATCCGGTTCATGGTCAGGGTGGAAACTAGAGATGTGCGGCTGGTACTTTTCGTGTTTTGGTTCTAAATCCACTTTTGTGTTTTGGTTTTGGTTTGGTTTTGCCAAAACCACCCTTTCGTGTTTTGGTTTTGGATCTGCATGATTTTAAATAAAAACAGCTAAAATCACAGAATTTGGGGGTCATTTTGCTCCTACGGTATTATTAACCTCAATAACATTCATTTCCAGTCTATTCTGAACACCTCGCAATATTGTTTTTAGGCCTAAAAGTTGCACCGAGGTGACTGTATGACCAAGCTAAGTGACACAAGTGTGCGGCACAAACACCTGGCCCATCTAGGAGTGGCACTGCAGTGTCACACATGATGGCACTTTTCAAAAACTAGGTCCCAAACAGCACCTCATGCAAAGATGTAGAAGAGGTGCAATGAGGTAGCTCTATGACTAAGCCAAGCGACACAAACAATTCCCACTGGAATTATACATCCAAATCATTGGAATTATATGTCCAAATCACTGGAAATATGCGTCCAAATCACTGGAATTAAATAGAAAAATCAATGGAATTAAATGGCAAAATCACTGGAATTATACTGCAAAATCACTGTAATTATACGTCCAAATCACTGTAATTATATGTACAAATCACTGGAATTATACGTCCAAATCACTGGAATTATACGTCCAAATCACTGGAATTATACGTCCAAACCACTGGAATTAAATGGCAAAATCACTGCAATTATACTGCAAAATCACTGGAATTATACTGCAAAATCACTGTAATTATACGTCCAAATCACTGAACTGAAATGGCAGTACCACTGGAAATATACGGAAGTGTCAAACAGGATGGCACTTTAAAAAAATAGTCCCCAAACAGCACATTATGCCAAGAAGTAAAGAGGGCAATGCAGTGGTGTAACTAGAAATTTTTCTCCCCCAAGCCAAAAAAATCTTCGCCGCCCCCCCCCCCCATCCCCCACAATTGGCACTACTGAAGGGACAAATATGTGTGCGCTGTAAAAAGGGGTGTGGCTTAATTGAAATGGGTGTGGCTTCGCATAAAGGGGCGTGGCATTGCAGGAAAAGACTACCTTGTACCCCAGTTTTGCAACCTGCACGCCCAGACGTTAGCCACCACAGGAAAGAAAAATAATCCTGATTCATGCCCCTTACATTATTTGTCATTTTTCCTCCTTATAGTAATGCCCAGTATACATTATGCCACATACTGCAATTGCCCTAAGACATTATGCCACACACAGTAATGCACATGACACAATATGCACACACCATAATGCCCCCGACACATTATGCCACACACCATAATGCCTGTGACACATTATGACAGGAATCGCAATGTCCGTGATACATTATGCCACACACTGCAATGCCCCTGATACATTATAGCACATACAATGCCTGTGACACATTATGACACACACTGCAATGACCCTGAGACATTATACCACATACCACAATGCCCGTGATATAGTATACAACACACCGTAATGCCTGACACATTATGACACACACCGCAATGTCCATGATACATTATGCCACACACTGCAATGACCCTGAGACATTATACCACATATCTCAATGCCCGTGATATAGTATACCATACACCGTAATGCCTGTGACACATACCGCAATGCCCGTTATACCCTATGCCACACATCGCAATGCCCGTTATACATTATGCCACACTGCAATGACCCTGAGACATTATACCACATACCACAATGCCCATGATATAGTATGCCACACACTGTAACGCCTGTGACACATTATGACACACACCGCAATGTCCGTGATACATTATGCCACACACTGCAATGCCCATTACACATTAAGTCCTACAGTAACGCTTCTAATTACTTTTAAATTACCTGCTCGTTGCCAGGGGTTTCATGCTCTTGGTTCCATGCACGGTGCCAGGGGTTTTCATGCTCAGGGTGTCATGCTCGTTGCCAGGGGCTTCATGCACTGGGTGTCATGCTCGTTGCCAGGGGTTTCATGCACTGGGTGTCATGCACGTTGCCAGGGGTTTTCATGCTCAGGGTGTCATGCTCGTTGCCAGGGGTTTCATGCACTGGGTGTCATACTCGTTGCTAGGGGGTAGTGCTTGTTGCTAGGGCTGTGCTCCCAGTGCCACATATGTCCCCAGTGCCAGATATTTCCCCACGGCGCCAGGTACTCACATGCCCCCAGTACCAAATATAGCCCCCTCCATGTGGCAGGTACACATATACCCCCCCCAGTGCCATATATGCCCCCAGTGCCAGATATTCCCCCACAGTGCCAGGTACTCGCATGCCCCCAGTGCCAAATATAGTCCCCCCATGTGCCAGGTACACATATACCCCTCCAGTGCCATATATGCCCCCAGTGCCAGATATTCCCCCACAGTGCCAGGTACTCGCATGCCCCCAGTGCCAAATATAGCCCCCCCCATGTGCCAGGTACACAAACACCCCCCCAATGCCATATATGCCCCCTCAGTGCCACATATGCTCCCCCAGTGCCCCCCCCCCCCCCCGCTCCCCGCGCCTCTCCTGTGTCCCTCCTGGGTCTCCGGCGGGTCTGTTAAAGGAAGTGCCGGTTCGTGAGCCAATCAGAGCTCACGAACGGCACTTCCTTTATTAGACCCGCCGGAGACCCAGGAGGGACACAGGAGAGGCGCGCGCTGTGCCCTCCGCTCCGTGTCCCTCCTTACAGCGGTGGCGGGTTAGTGAGGAGACCGCAGATTGACATGCGGACGCTCGTCCGCATGTCAATCTGCTCTAAATCAGTGGCAGCGCCCCCGCAGCCCTTCGCCCCCAAGCCCCCGCGAGGGGCAATGAGGTAGCTGTATGACTAAGCTAAGCGACACAAGTGTGCGGCACAAATACCTGGCTCATCTAGTGTTGGCACTGCAGTCCCACTGCACTAATGGTGGATACAGGACGCACGTCTAACACCAGCATAGTTGTTATGGCCTCAGTAATCGGCTTTGCAACAGGGTATATATATATATATATATATATATATACGCCAGTATCATTGGACTTATACGCCGGTACCACTGTAATTATACGGCAGGATCACTGGACTTATATGGCAGGATCACTGGATTTCTACGGCAGGATCACTGTAATTATTCGCCAGTACCACTGTAATTATACGTCAAAATCACTGGAATTTTACGTCAAAATCACTGGAATTTTACGTCAAAATCACTGGAATTGAATGGCAAAATCACTGGAATTATACGTCAAAATCACTGGAATTAAATGGCAAAATCCCGGTATCGCCTGCCTAGTGAAGTGGAATCTAGATGAGATTTGGTACCGGGGACACAATACCTCCATCAATTGTTTAAATCCCACTGCACTAATGGCGGATACCGGATGCACGTCTAACCTCAATAAGTGTCAAGGCTTCAGTTATGAGGGCTTTCATCGTCATGTGAAGCTGAACCACTAGTCATGAACATAGGCCAGGACCTCAGCCGTTCCTTGCCACTCTTTGTCATAAATGGCATATTGGCAAGTTTACGTTTCTCCTCAGACCATTTAAATTAATTTTTTTGGGTCTTTCTACTGAACTTTGGCTTTTTGGATTTTACATGCCCTCTACTATCACATTGGGCATTGGCCTTGGCAGATGACGATGGCATTTCATCATCTATGTCATGGCTAGTGGCAGCAGCTTCAGCACTAGGAGTAAGTGGTTCTTGATCTTTCCCTATTTTATCCTCCAAATTTTTGTTCTCCATTATTTTTCTGGAGTTATATAACACAATATGCGGCACAGGAATGACTGATGGCTGATGCACAGGACACTACCACTGGTCTGATGCAGGACAACACAGATAATTAAACAGTAGCATTGGGCATATGGTAGCAGATGACACCACCACTGTGAATGGTCACTGGACTGATTGATGCACAGGACACTAGCACGGGTCTGATGCAGGACAACACAGATAATTAATTATACAGCAGCACTGGGCATATGGCAGAGCTATCGCCACTGTGAATGGTCATTGGACTGACTGGTGCACAGGACACTAGCACTGGTCTGATGCAGGACAACACAGATAATTATACAGCAGCACTGGGCATATGGCAGCAGATGACACCACCACTGTGAATGGTCCTTGGACTGACTGATGCACAGGACACTAGCACGTGTCTGATGCAGGACAACACAGATAATTAATTATACAGCAGCACTGGGCATATGGCAGAGCTATCGCCACTGTGAATGGTCATTGGACTGACTGGTGCACAGGACACTAGCACTGGTCTGATGCAGGACAACACAGATAATTATACAGCAGCACTGGGCATATGGCAGCAGATGACACCACCACTGTGAATGGTCCTTGGACTGACTGATGCACAGGACACTACCACTGGTCTGATGCAGGACGACACAGATAATTAATTATACAGCAGCACTGGGCATATGGCAGATGCTACCGCCACTGTGAATGGTCATTGGACTGACTGATGCACAGGACACTAGCACTGGTCTGATGCAGGACAACACAGATAATTAATTATACAGCAGCACTGGGCATATGGCAGCAGATGATACCATCATTGTGAATGGTCTCTGGACTGACTGATGCCCAGGACACTACCACTGGTCTGATGCAGGACAACACAGCAACACTGTAAGGGACTTATTATACAGCAGCACTGGACATATGGCAGCAGAGGACACCACCACTGTGACTGATGCAGCACAACACACCACCACTGAACTGATGCAGCACAACACAGCACCACTGGACAGGACTGGACATATGGCAGCAGAGGACACAAGCACTATGACTGGACAGATTCAGCACAAGACAAGGACACTAAGAGAACGGAGACACATCCTCTCTCTACACTCTCTAATGCCGGAGTGAAAATGGCGGGGACGCGCGGCTCCTTATATGGAATCCAAACCCTGCGAGAATTCGACAGCAGGATGATGACGTTTTGCCTCGTTCTGGTTTCTGAGTCAGGCGGGAAAACCCGAGCCTTGCTCGGATCCGGACTCGAATGGTGAAGTTCGGTTCTCTGAGAACCGAACCCGCTCATCTCTAGTGGAAACACACATCCAGTGTAATTAGTGGAAAAAGCACACATCTGTGCTGCCACTCCTGTCACAGAGGGTCCCTTCAGCCAATCAGGGAGCGCCACGTCGTGGCACTCTCCTGATTGCCTGTGCGCGTCTGAGCTGTCAGACGGCACATCGCACAGCCGCTCCATTATCTTCAATGGTGGGAACTTTGCGGTCAGCGTCACGGGGGGTCTCAGCATTCGGGGAAAGGGGTCCCATGTGTAAACATGGGACCCCTTTAAGTCCGTGGTCCGGGTAATGCGTTTTCTTTTTTTGCCAAGTACGTGGATTATAAAGAGGAGAGGACAGATCTACACTGGATTTTGGTGAGTATAATTTTATTTTCAGGTACACCGTGGATTCTACTTGGAGAAGTGGACAGAGGTCGGCGTATGAACATAGGTAAGTATGTGTGTATTGGCATGTATGTAATAAAGTTTTACTTTCACGGTGTCTGTGTACTGTTTTTATTTGGGTATTTTTTTTGTAGTAGAACTACAGGTACCAGTGGGCCCGTTTTCCCCCACATGCTGGTACTTGTGGTTCTCCAAGTACCAGCTTGCGGGGAGGCATGCTGGGACTTGTAGTTCTGCTGCAAAAAACAATATTCTTTTATTTGACATAAGGCTATCAGCCCCCCATCCGGAGCCCTTGGATGGGGGGGACAGCCTCGGGCTTCACCCCTGGCCCTTGGGTGGCTTGAGGGGGGACCCCTTGATTTAAGGGGTCCCCACTCCTCCAGGGTACCCCGGCCAGGGGTGACTAGTTGGGGATTTAATGCCACGGCCGCAGGGACCAATATAAAAGTGTCCCCCTGCTGTGGCATTATCTCTCCAGCTAGTGGAGCCCGGTGCTGGTTTTAAAAATACGGGGGACCCCTACAACTTTTGTCCCCCATATTTTTGGCACCAGGACCGAACACAGAGCCCGGTGCTGGTTCTAAAAATACGGGGGATCCTATGTCAATTTCCCCCCAAAATTTTTACAACCAGGACCGGCTCAAAGAGCCCGAGGCTGGTTATGCTTAGGAGGGGGGACCCCACGCATTTTTTTCTTGATTTTAACCCATTCCCACCCCTTTCCACTGAAAACCATGCTCTCTCTATTTTAGTCAGTTAAAAAAATATATTATTTTAAAAAATATATAAATAATACTTGTGCCTCCTAATAGACAAACCAAGTACATAATCCCTTCTAATATAAATAGATATGCTATTATCAATAAAAAAAACACACAAAAAACATGTTTTTACATTTTTTTATTAGATTCCGCCAGCAAAGTGAGGCGGAATGAAATTGACGAAATTACTGTCGAAAAGCACTGTTGTCGAATCGACATTCTTCAATTGAATATACTTTTGTTGAAAAGCTGCATTTTTTACCATTGCAGACATGTTGAATTTGACAACTGTCGAATTTTAAAAAGTCGAATCTGAAACGTCCGTTTTTTTTGTCGAAAAGTACTGTATTGCATTGTCGAATATTTTTTTTGTGTCGAAAATTCCCCCGTTTTTCGACATTTGCGGCAATTCGACCGCAATTGCATATACCCCTTTATGTATTAAATGAAGTTTGTGTACACTGAGTAATCAGAAAACAAAGTTTTCACTATCTGAGCCTTAGTCAAAAAATTACGTATTTCGGAATATTCCGTATTTCGGAATATTTGGATATGGGATACTCAACCTGTATAATTATTATTCTAATTCAAGGGTTAAAATATATATTTGCTAATTTTCCCATTCTCTTTGTGTAATCGAATTAAATAAAAAAGCCATATCTACCCACTCATCACAAAGAGACACTTGCTGCGTTATCTTTCTGGAAAAGAACTCTTATACCATCACAGAATGCATTACTATTATTTATGATACACTCTATTGCTTGCTGCACTGATTAATAACAATTCACATTTACTGTACCTGTAAGTTACATACTGCTAGACATGTATGTAAAATCTGTTATCTTGTTCTGATTGAGTGTTGACACCTTAATATTTCTAATTTTCAGGTTAATCGCTCACTTTTCACATTGACTGTTGCATTGAGAGTTGCCATATTATGACAACTAGCTTCTGTTTACTGCACAGCCAGAAATAATTCATGTCTCAGACAAGGTAATCATTTCAATGTATGTGTGCTGTTGTAATTGGCATGGATGTAATGGAAATTGTAATGTATTTTACCAGCTGTTCACAGACAAAACATGTGCATGCTGCATTATGTATGTTAAGGCTATTATCAGTATAGTATAAAGTATTAGTATAAAATAGACCACACTTTAGAAAAAAAAAAGTGAGAGTACTGTATTGCCTTGAAAAGTTGAGTGTAGGACCCATTGTGCTGGATGAAGACTCACCTTACAGAAATTACTGCCAAAACGTAGGTGGCAATGGAATAATGATATCTATTTCTATTTTAGCAGACATTTTATAATGTGCAACATAAAATAATTTTTAGATTAAATAGTGCTTTATAGGAGCTGTGTCATTTATGAAACATTAACTGAAGTTGGATTACTGTAGATACTTCATCTCTCACATGAAGGTAAACAGTGTCCCACTGGCAAAGAGCAGCCATTCAGTGTAGTTAGTGTCCAGACCGGATTAGCTAGCAGGGGGTCTTGTGGTCTGTACGGATATGTCAGGCATCCACGCCATGGGACTGCTCATTGGTAGGAAACAACTAGTCCAAAAGACACTCAGTGATCCCCAGCCTCTGGGACACAAGGAGACAAGATAACACTACAATAAAGATCAAATATAGTGGGTAATTCAGACCTGATCGCAGCAGCAAATTTGTTAGCAGTTGGGCAAAACCATGTGCACTGCAGGTGTGGCAGATGTAACATTTGCAGAGAGAGTTAGATTTGGGTGGGTTATATTGTTTCTGTGCAGAGTAAATACTGCCTGCTTTAGATTTACACTGCAATTTAGATTTCAGTTTGAACACACCACACCCAAATCGAACTCTCTCTGCACATGTTATATCTGCCCCCCCTCCCCCACAGTGCACATGGTTTTGCCCAACTGCTAACAAATTAGCTGTTACAATCAGGTCTGAAATACCCCCATAGACCATTTCTGGAGAGCTGCAGGAGAACACAGCTGCACCAGATGGCCGCTAAGCCATGCACCTGCTCCTATCATCTTAATGGTACTCTTTTGTTCATAATCAAAATTCAACACTTAATATTCATTCCCCTAGGCAAAACTATCCCCTTCACTTCTGTTCTTTTCCCTCAGTTAAAATTCCTGGTTAAGGTTCTTCCATGGGAACCCACTGTGCTTGTTAATTACTCTACTTACTATTATCTCTTCTGCTCACCAACAAGGATATTGTTTATAATATCAGGAAAAGATCTGTAAAATTCATCATATACTGGGAGTAATTCAATGTAAAAAGATATAGAGAGACTTCATTTTTTGGTCCTTCAATTTAAATTATAAATTTGGGATAGCACCTACATATATTTATCAGGAAAGTTTAAAGCACAAGTTCTCAAACTGGGTCCTCAGGACCCCACCCAGTGCATGTTTGGCAGGTAACCCAGCAGGTGCACAGGTGTATTAATTACTCACTGACACATTTTAAAAGGTCCACAGGTGGAGCTAATTATTTCACTTGTGATTCTGTGAGTAGACCTGGAAAACATGCACTGTGGCGGTCCTGAGGACCGAATTTAAGAACCTGTGGTTTAAAGGAATTACTTCTGACTTAGAATTATTCATTTTATTTTTAATTTTAATATTAATATTTCATAGAGATTTCCAAGAGAAGTGTGGGGTATAGATTTATTTATACACCCTATTACTAACGCTAATCATTTTAATAGCTGGATTTTGTTTAAGTGCAAAGATAATAGGGGATAATGGAGGCCCTTGCCAAGATGGCAAGAATAGCATGGAGGCCTGGTCAGATGAGTTAATTGGTAGCATAAGTGTGTTTATACATTGAAAAGAATGTAGTCAACTTATTTATAAAGAGCATCTCGATCCTACAATACGAAATATGTACATGAGAGTAGGAAGTAAAGTATTTATCTAAAAGATACCATCAATGTCTTGCATTGTAAAAACAATAGTTTCTATTTCTAAACAGAGGTTGTTCTTGAATGATTTAGGAGAAAGCTCATGGATTGTTAGAGATGAGGGATAGAGGAACTTGATCTATCCAGTTCGGCTGTATAAAGTACTCAGATACCCCTCCAAAAATGTCTCACCCTTCCTATGTTGAGCAATTGTTTTAGTCTATGTTGATAGAAAAAAAAATCTTTGAATAAACGCATATACATTATCTAACATATCTGAGAAATTAATTAAGATACCTTAGAGATACCTCCTCGTAGAAGTGTCCATGTATGGCACATCAGTATCACATTAAAAATATGCTTTTCCAAGGATGCATCCTTGTTTAATTGCATACACACATATTATTTAAATGACATACAACCATCAACGATTTCTTTTCTCAATAGTTACTGCTTCAAGACTATATATATATATATATATATATATATATATATATATATATATATATATAGCAAAACCCATAATCAGAAGGTATATATATATATATATATGTATATATATATATATATATCTCAAAAACAGCGCCAAGGTGAATAGTCTTTTTAGTACACAATAACCGTATTAACATAAAATATTGTCACTTCCTTGTTTCAATCGGCGTCAGCTTTTCCTTGCATAAAAAGGTGATGGTAAGTCGCTTAAAAGTCATGCGACAGAAAGAAAAAAATAGGGGAACATAGTAACCTCTGGTGTCCACACTTAAAAAAATCCACCAAGACTAAAATGTAAAAATATCCCAATAATTGACAGTGAAAACAATACAATAAAAACAAAAGTATCTACAAATAGCATATATTAAATGTTTTATGGAATTAAGTAGTCTGGGAAGGTCCAATGCGTTTTGTTCTACTGGACTACATCAACTAATCAACTAAGAATAACAGTTTAACAAAGATAATATAATATCTGTGTGTAGTAGGTATGTTAACTTCCATTACTGATCTTTTCCTGTAAAAAATGACATTAAGGAGCTGATTGTTTAGTACTTTATCTCTCTACACTTTATCTCTCTCCAAGCTTTGATACATATGCCCCATAATCTCTCTCCACTTTATCACTCTCCAAGGCCTAGTACATCTCTCCCATAACAACAGAATAGTAAATCTATGACACTTCAATCCCAATCATATCAATGTCAGTATGTACTCTCTATTAGGGTGATGTATCAAGCAGTGAAAAGAATGAAGAAGTTGACCAGTGGAGAAGTCATCCATAGCAACCAATCACCTTCTACAGTACTTATCATTTTATAGAATGTACTTGATAAATGCTACCTCAAAGCTGATTGGTGATAGTGTATTCAGACCCAAGAATTATGAGGCATATAAAATAGCTCGATAAAAGTTATTAAAGGGCTCATTTATCAACAAGTGATAAAACTCATTGCGTATGATAAATGGTATCAGCTAAGGAGGCTTATTCTAAGAGAATTGAAAGTCATTTTTTATGAATCTGGAGATTCAAGAAGTATGTGGCATGGAATGAAACACATTACTGATTACAAGATTAAAGAATACCTGTCCTTATGGAGGGGACAGAGGAGGATCAACCAAAGCAACTGCTTAGGGACCTGCTGGTCCCAGGGGCCCACCGACAAGGCTGTATAAAAGGCACTTCTGGCAGACCACAAGCTTCACCAAAATTGTCTGAGAGCTGGGCTGGCTGAATACTTCTGGAAGGCTGTCAGTGATTAGATAGCCGTTGGGTGCCAGCTTCCAGTTTACTTTATTACAGTATTTTTTATTTTATTTTATATAACATCCACCTACTTCAAATTCCAATCATGTGGGAGTGTTGATGGGGGGCGGGAGGGGGGGGGGGGGGTTCGACAGTGTTATTTTAAGTACAGTGTCTAATGCTAGCCATACATCATGACGTTCTCACTCTCTGCACCCTAACCTCCCCCACCTCCCCCTGTTCTCTCTCTTTGCACCCTAACCACACCCACTTTCTACTGACCTCTCTCTCTCCCTCTCTCTGTGCCCTAACCTCATGCACATCCTCCTGACCTCTCTCTCTGTGCTCTAACCTCACCCACCTCCTCCTGACCCCTTTCTCTCTCTCTCTCGAGGCCCTAACCTCACCCACCTCTTCCTGGCCTCTCTCTCTCTATGCGCCCTGACCTCACCCACCACATCCTTACCTCTCTATCTCTGCGCTGTAACCTCACTATCACTTACAGTACATCATACAGTGCCCACCCAGCCCTTTACCAGTGACATGACACAAACAGTAACAATTACAACACAGCAAGAACATTAGATACATCTCCTTACTGTTTCTTATTACACTTGGGCATTTTGCAACATATTATTCTTATTTATAAACTGGTTGTAATAATTTGAAACACATAATAGCTGAGTGCAAAGAATCCAGCACCCTACCCAGTATTTATCACAATGTGCATTTTTAATATGGATGTGATATATTTAACTTAAATTCACAATGTGAAAATTATTATTTTCACTTGAGTTTACGATTCTGTTCCCGACAGGAGATGGGGTCTGATTAGAGCTGGAAGCTGCATGATAGCTTACGCTATCACACTATTTCCCAGTTTCCTAGCGCAAACTGTGCATGCGATACTTCAATCTATAATTTATTTTCATACTTACCTGGTTCTGCTGTCCAGAAGTAGTACAAAAGCTACACTTTAACTTAATAAATAGGCATGCAAAAGTTTTTTTTTCTTTAAAACCCCCCACAAGTATTAATTTATTCAAAATATGCAGAAGTAGGCAGACACTGTCCACCTACTTCTGTGACATCACAAGTTGGAGAGAAGTTGGCTAGCCTACTGAAAGGGTTGGCTGGTCTGATGAAAAAGTTGGATAGGTGTGTGGGACAGTGTTTTAGTTGGACAGACAAGTTGGTCGGTTGGTTAGCTGGATGGTTTAAGGAAAGTTGGTCTGATGTGAGAGATGCCTGTACAATCAGTGGGGCACTGATACAGTATATAATCAATACAGTCACACTGACTGAGGAGTGTAATAATGTGGGGATGAGACATCTTTAAATTAGCACGATTTGATGAAGCAAATGAGATCCCAGTGATTAAAAATGTAACTTCTCTAATTGATAGGTTTTTATCTTGGACGTCAGATGTTAGGCTATGTCTGCATAGAACACACATTAGGAATTCCCAGGTCCTGATTGTATTCTGGGGAGGGCACTGTCTTACCTAAATTGAAAATTGCCCTCATTCTCACCATGCCGATACATGGATGTTCTGCCCTACTGCCATACTTCAAAATTTAGGGTAGGATAAAGTTAAGATGGTCCACCCTCCTGAGGACTTCTAAGATTATGGAGGAAATGTAACAGCCTGTGAAATGAAGGCATCGGCATGTTTCCGGGAAGTCTGTCCAATGTTTTAATGCAGCAATCATTTAAAAGGCAAAACCTGGTTGGTAATCACATTTTCGCATACATGCATGCATATCACACCTAACATGCATGATGCATGCATCAGAAGTTCTCACTGCATTAGTGGTGCAGACCATCTAGAGAAGTGGACCAGGAACAAGGTAAAGTATAAATGAGTGGGATGAAGGCAGGGAAGGGGCAGAGCAGGCATAGCTGAGTGTTAGTCAGGGGAGTACTAGTGAATCAGGGGAAGTCCCACCTTTAGTACCTCTCTCCTGCCCTACTGACACCCCCTTCCCCCTCACAGATCTCACTGCCAGTTTTATAGATCCAGGGTCCTGTACACAGGCTGTCCATTCTTCAGCCAAAACCAACTTCCTTCTCTAGCACCATGAAATGTAGGGGCGCTAAGGGACCTATTTATGAATTAATATTTGCTAGATATCCTCTGAAAACTCCCATTTGTATATACAGGGGACAACATCACATATTGGAAATATCTTCTGCAGTCTCCCATTTTTAATCATGTCTCTGCAGGTGTTTTTTTTTTAATATATTCTTGCAATCCTTAATTTCATATTGCCGCGATTATAAGTGGCAATATCAAATTTATATTATTGGGTCTAGAGCACAATCTAATCTATACATATAATAAAACTGTAAGGCCCTTTTCACACTAGCTGGCACGGACTGGCATGGCAAACTCCCGGACAACTTTTTGCCCTGATGGGTCCTTTCACACGGCACGGACACACATCCAGATCTATCCACTGAATAGGATGGCTGCTGGGTCGTGGCAGTGCCATCCCTAAAGGCAGTGGATTTAGTGTGTGCATCGCCTCTTTCACATACAATGGCTTTTTTTGCTGCAGCTGCTGCTGCGCATGTGCATAGCATTAAACACGGCTCAAAGCCATCGTGTGTGAAAGGGAAGTGACGGCCGGCAAAAAACTGGCCAGCTTTTTGCCAGCCAGGATAAACTGGCATGTGTGAAAGAGGCCTAAGGGTTGTGTCTGTACATACCAATTTTTTTTTTTTTTTTTTTGGGGGGGGGGGGGGGGGGGGAATATACTTCTAGGGACTGTTGGACATGTCTATGAAGACAAAACAAAAAACAACTGATTTTTTTCTCTGTTCATTCCGGCATCATGAAAAACTACTGGATGAATTTGGATCGCGTTTTCACATTAAATAGCTTAGTGACCTACTGTACAAACTGAAGTATATATGATCTCAAAGTGACATCTTGAGAGGAGTAATAAAGGAAAAAACAGACACTACTCTCCGCATGCAGTCAAGTCCAAAATGACTATATGTATATAAATAAATATATGTACAATATATACATATATTGCACACCCCAAAAATGCTCAGGATTGCAGGCATAGATCTCAGGACTAGTTGCTTCTCCCATGGGCAGCTTTACATGGCTTACTAATGAGTTAATAGCCTTAAGAATATTTTTGTGTTAATCCCTGCAAAAGCTGCAAATACTGTTTACAAAGACATTTTGTCATCAATGTGTACAATATAATATATACATCACAATATTAGATGGCATCACTGTCTTTGTTAAATTAATTCCGCTGAGCAATAACAGACATACACGCAAGTGAAGCCATGGGCAAATGCTAGTAATAAATAAATATGGCCATAGGAGTCTATTTCAACATCGATAACATTGATTGCAACACTGTACCAATATCTGTAAGAACTATATATCAGACTAGAGCACAACAAAGCAGGAAAGAGAGAAAAATGGTGGTAGAGGGAGAAAGTGAGACATGACAAGAGGGGGAGAGCTATATGGGGGAATACGGGTAAACAGAGAGAGATAGGAATGGGGAGAGCAAGATAAAAGTTAGGACAGGAGAAGAAAGACAAGGAAAAGAGAGGCAGACATGGAAACATGGTACAGAGCAAGTTAATAAAATTGCAACACTGGCTGCAACAGCTAGTGACCCTGGCGTGTACACTCGCTACCTCCAGCAGCCGCAATGAGAAAAGAAGATGCTGGGGATAAGGAAAAAAAGCACACCCGTCATAGTAAAACTGGGAGAGGAGGTGCATAGGGGTTATAATATGACGAGACAAGAGAACTGGTAGAAATAGGATTATCCAGGATCAATAGGGAGAAGAATAGGGGAAGACTGAAGGAATAGGTGCAAATGACAGGGGGAGACAAGAGAAATAGGAAATAGAAGGAATAGAGGGAGAAATAAGGTGAGATGGGAAGAAGAGGGGGAGACAAGAGGAATAGCTAGAGCTGGATAGAAAAGGGGGCAAGTAAGGGGAAATGGGAGCATTAGGGGAGACGAAGAGGAATAAAGGGAGATGGGAGGAATAGGAGAAACATAAAAGACGGTAAGAGGAACAGGGGGAGATGGAAGGAATAGGGGCAAGAATAAAGAAAGAATAGGAGGAGACAGAAGGAATAGGGGAAAAGAGATGGGAAGGTGGGGAAGAGAGTTTAAAAACACTCTGCATAATAGCTAGTGATACGGCAAATGACATGTCCAAAATGCTAGTAATTAATACTTTGCTTCCACCATAATAACTAATTGACTGGGTACGTGCTTCTATTGTTATTACCAGCCTGTGCAACACATAAACCATTCTTAAAATCATGCTTAAAGGAGATGTTATATCTAAAATTTTCACCTGACTTGCTTAAACGTAGGGCTGTATTTATTCCCCCTTTTTTTGTAAACTGTGTAAATGAGTGGTAAGTGTGAGACTCTAATGGTAGCCGGGCTGGATTATAGACAAGGCAACACAGACGGATGTCTAGGGCTTGGAGGGACATAGGGGTTTCCTGCTAGCGAATGCCATTTTCTTTACCTTTATAAAGCACTCAAGCCAGAGGGGAGTCTTGCCACAGGTATTAGTGGCAGGGGGAGGCAGGCTCTGTTGATTGACTCTTGTATGTACAGGAGGATATGGGCACCTTCAGTTGCATCAGCAGCATTTAAAATACACAATCCTCAGTACTGTATGTCAATCTCAAACTCACAACCTCACACACCATGGTCAGACACCTAACACATGGATCTACTGTAATTACTCCTTTGTAGGAAACTTTGTAATTCTATCCATATGAAGCTAGTTGCAATTGTCAGTATAAAATGAAAAATCAAATCAAAATTTGGATTGCACCTCCAGTGTGTAGAATAAACTACAAAAATGGTCCTGTCACTTTTTACCGTATCTGCTATGGGTGCTCCTCGGGTAATGCCTATCTATCTATCTATCTATCTATCTATCTATCTATCTATCTGTCTATCTATCTGTCTATCTACCAAGGTGACCCTAATAATTAACGAGACTTACTACCAGTGGCATATTTGTTTACTATTGCAGTGATACTAACAAATTATGCCTTTGGTATGTAACATTACTTACCTCTCCAGCAAAGTCTAGCAATGCCCTCTCCTCAGCGGCGTCTTCCTGCTGGCAGCCTAACACTGCTTGTGACAGGGTGCTCAATAATGTGCGATGGTGAGTCTACACATCTGCATGACCCAATGGGGACCCAGCAATGCCTGGAAAGCTTTGCTGAATCCGGAAAGGCTGCTGTGTACCCACTGCCATGCCATGCAGGATCAGTGGGAAAGGGCAGAGGAGTAGCATGTTGCACTTGTGAGGTGATGAGGACTTGAGCTGAAGAGTGTAAGATTAAGAAGCATGCCCAGTACATACCTTTAAGCTCTGAGGATAGGTATCGCTGTGGCTGTACTATATACTGTATATAGCTGTGGTGTGTGGGTCTGTTTGATTTTCTTTTTCTCTATCTCACTTTCTCCTGGTGGAACTCCCCTCTCCCTCTCTCTCTTTTACTCTCTCTCACAAACACACACACACACTCCCGTATCCATCTCCCTGTTGATTTATCTCTCGCTTTCTCTTTTCTGATGGGGCATTGCGCGCTCTCTGTCTCTCTCATGGGCTGCCTCCCTTTATCATTCTCCTCTAGGCTGATTTTCTCTATTCCTCAGTCATTCTCTCTCTTTCTTGATGACCTGCCTCTCCCTCCCCTTACCCCACAAATTGGGTTGAAGGTCCTGATTGTAGCATAGTCCCCTCAAATTGGAACTATCCCCAGGAAATCAGGGTAGTTGGGAGATAAATATATGGGGAGGGCCACAAGTCTCGCCGAAGAAGTTTTAATCCGGCCCTGGATGGTAGGACAAAGTTTGAAGTTTCAAGATGTCTTTAGCAAATCATGGGGACATTTTATGTCATACTATTTTTTACAAACATATATGGCAAGAATACCCAACTCTCTTTAGAATAATAGAGTACATGCTTTCTGTTGTCAGACAGAGTCATAAGGAGACATTTTGTTACCCTGTGCCATAAAGAGCATTGGTGCCCCCATATCTTAAAAGGGATAATAAAGGGTATAGCCCCACAGGGAATGAGCATGGCCACACAAAAGTACCAAATCACATAGTGTCCATTATTTACATTACATCACACAGTAGCACCCCTTATACACATTATGCCACACAGTAGAGCCCCTTATGTACATTATGCCACAATAGAGCCCCTTATTTACATTACACTACACTATAGTACCCCTTATAAACATTATGCCACACAGTAGTGCCTCTTACACATTATGGCACACAGTAGTAGTGCCCTTTACACATTATGCCAATGCAGTAGTAGTGCCCCTTACACATTATGCCACACATTAGTAGTGCCCCTTATCTTAGGTCACATAAAGTGACCTGGGCATAATGCCCAGAATCACTTTTACCTGTTGCATAAGCCCTCTGCCCACCTAACATGCCCCACAGACCTGAGGCCTGATTGCGCTGACACCTGGTGGTCAAGGGAGGGGGTAAGTTACCGATGGACAAGACTGCCTACCATTAAGCTTGGAGAGGCAGCAGTGGGGGGGGGGAGCTTTACTTAGCTCTTTGCTTCCACCACCTGCAGCACCCTCCAGTCCCTTTTCGAGCAGATGAAGCTATGATATGGCGAACCATAGTTGGCTCACCACAACTGCTTCTGATTGACTACCGATCCGCAAGCCATGACTGGCTCATACCTGGCACCAGGTTCAAATAGCCCTCGCTGCCTACTGGCCGCTGGTCCTCGAGGTGCAACTGGCTCATGGTCAGGGCCAAATTTAAACTGGCGCCGCACCGACCTAGTTAGTGCCCTGTTGTCAGAATCCAATTAAACTACCAGTACACTGTATTTTCTGGGTGTGTAAGGAAACTAGAGCAACCCCATGAAAATACATAAAAATAGCACGACTGAGAATTTAACTAATGAACTCTGTGAGGCGGTGATGCTAACCCTTACACCATCCATGCTACCCAAATTGCAGTCCTTAAGAAATATTCAAGATCAAGTCTCTCAGCCCTTATTCAGAAAACATAATGTAGCTAACCTTCACTTTCACAGGGAAGTCCATGCTACTTTCCCCTTACCTGCTTTGTGGATATAATTCACATTAGCATTCAGCCCAGACACAACACTTTCCCTTTAGTACACAATTTTGCTTCTTTTCAGTCAATATTTTTTTGGGCCCATTTTTGAGGTTTGAAGGACTTTAATGTGAACCATATAAAATGCTCCGAACAGAACTTATGAAGATGGTTATGCAGTATCCTTTACATCAGCTCTTTTGGGTGGGAACATACTTTAAGTGATATCCATCTACCAGCGTTGTAACTAGACATTTTAGCGCTGTGTGCAAGAAACAGCATCACCCCCCCCCTCCCAATATTTAAAATAGGGCCAGTGCGCAAAATAAATATAGGGGTATGGCTTCATGGGGAAGGGGCATGGCCACAAAATAATACCAAATCATATTACACTGCACAGTAACATCACTTACACACATTACACCAGGTAGAGCCCATTTTACACATTACGCCAGGTAGAGCCCCTGTCACACATTATGCCAGGTTGAGCCCCTTTTTAAACAATACGGCAAGTAGAGTCCCCTTTTACACATTACGGCAGGTAAAGTCCTCTTTTACTCATTACGGAAGGTAGAGTCCCTTTTTACTCATTACGGCAGGTAGAGTCATGAGAGAGAGGGAGCGATAGGGTTGGGGGGGAAAGAGAAAGAAAGGTGGCAGGTAGAGAGAGAGTGGTGGGAAGGAGACAGAGAGAAAGAGAGTTGGGAAGGGGAGAGAGGAGAGGGGGTAGAAACACACACACACACAACGGTACCTATGTGATGATGGTTGGAGTGCAGGCAGCCATGTTGGTGGCAGGGGGATGTCCCTGTGCTGGTGACGCTGTAGCTGCGGTACACTATGGAATCACAGCTGCTCCTGCTGCTGGAGCTGCCTCCATTCCATTCTCCCACCATCCCTTTGCGCCGCTCCCTGCTGGGATGAGGCACGTCTCCGGCCCGGCCTATGTGGTGCAGTGACACTGTGCTGCTGCACCAGTCAAGGAGGAGGTGGAAGAAGCAGGTTGGAGCTGTAGTACATGGGCCGGGGAGACAGAGATAGTCTATGCAGTGCTGCTGGCTATAATATATATCATCATGCAGCAGCTGTGCATCCGGCAGAGGATCCACTTTTATATGTTATAGCAGGCAGCGCTGCAGCTGGCGGTTGCCAATGTGGGTGGATGCAAACAGTGTGCCCACAGCGCAAATGTGCTGTGTGCGAAGCACCATCCGCCCACACCTAGTTATGGCCTTGATTAGAGGACGACTCCTGCCTGCACAGCCTGACTGCGCTGACAGGTAGTCTGGCACCATTTTTCCCCCGGAGCATCTGTGTGAGACGTCATGCAGCTACCCTTAAAATGGTCTGGACATGCCTGCATTGTCCGGATCATGCTCCCCAAATGCTGCATCACCGCCAGCCCCCCTTAACAGTCGCCGCTGCCAATCACCTTGCAGATGCACCTTTCTGGGATGCATCCACACTGTGAAGTTTCGCACATACGCACTACAACCAATGTGCGTGCACAGACCCGATAGGTGCCGCAGAGATGCGGCAGCTGCATGCAAACGCAGCGGCTGCGTTAATCTCTGAATAACCCCCTTTGTGCTGTAAAGAAAATTCTCAGTTCTGGTTAAGATTAGAAAGGACGGTTCCCACCATCTGTCTCCGCACCCTGGTAATGTTGTTGGGCACTACTGTAACTCCAGGAATATAAACCCCGGCTGCGGCGAAGGCAGAAGGGACTCGGGCAGTATTGCCACCATCTCTGTCTCCGCATCCTGGGAAAGATGGGGGGACCAATGGCAGGAGGATTGGGCGCTACAGCTTGCTGCTCATGGTAAATGTAAACTCCAGGGAGAAAGGAGGGGAGACATGACTGCCTGCGGTTCAGTGCGAGTTGACAGCCTGCACTGTAACTCCGGCAGCAGGGGTGGGTTCGAGCATTACAGCCCGCGGCTCACAGTAACCTCCAGGAGGTTTGTAAGCTCTGGCAGAGGTGGGGATCAGGCAGTATTGCCCGTAGCTGACTGTAACCTATCTTCTAGTGGAGGGGGTAGTCAGGCTGCGCCACTGCAGTGTAAGCGCCTGTTATTGGAGCAGGGGCCAGGGGGTGTCTGCGCTGCAGCTCAGTGTAACCTCCATAAGGGAAGCAGTCTGGGCGTCACTGTAAACTCCAGCGGCGGAAGGTGGGATCGGGCATTGCTGACTGCGGCTCGTGGTAACCTCGGGTAGGGGGCGGGGAACAGGGGATGAGAGGGTGTTCGGCTGTTTTGTAAGCTCCAGTTGTTGGGGCGGGAGATGGACAGTACTGCCCACGGCTGCACTGGTACTACCGCAGACACACATTGTGGTTTGGAACTACAGGTGTTGCCAATGGTACTGCGCCCACAGTGCATATGCGCTGTGTGCCAGGCACCGCTGGCCCACACCTGGTTACGGCCCTGCCATCTACACATACTTAATTTTAAGAGATGGGTACAAAGTCCTGGCAGTCAGGATCTTAACAGTGAGAAGACCGACAGCAGAATCCCGACGGATCCCAATAAGTATTTTCACCCTACCCCTAATCCTAACCCACCCACGCCACCAGCAGCCTAACCCTATCCGACCCCTCTGCAGCCTAAGGCTAACCGCTCTCCCCCCTCCCAAGCCTAACCCTAACCCCACCACCACCTAACCCTATCCCCCCTAGTACCTAACCCTAGAACTTAACTCCAGGATCTGTCGGGATACTGACTGTTGGATCCCGCTGCCAGTCTTCTGTTAGGATCCCACCTAACAGGATTTCTACTGTATCCCAGCTGTAACACCGTAGCAGCTGTTGCTCAGTGTGAAATGTATTGCCTTTGCTCTTGTGTATCTGGATAGCCTGCCCAACTCACATAAAGGAGCATATACTGTATACCTTCTCCGAAAAGATGCCTCCATAACGTAAAAGTGACTTAGGAGACGATTTATTAAAGGCTCAATTTTTGACCTGATAAACATAATTTCTTATTGCAATATCTCATAGCAGGACGCAATTATGTATTCAAGTAATGTATTAAAAAAGACTGGGTCTTTGACTGCTCTTGTATTAATCTTATTGTCTATTCTCTTTGTACCATGTACTTCGTATCTTTATATTTTTGGCTTTTTTTTATGGTACTCCGTCAAATTTACTGTATACTTTTGTATCAAAAATAATTTCAATAATAAAATAAAAATTATTATTATTTATTTTTTTAAAGAGCCCGTGCTGGTGTAAAAAGCAAAGTGACTGCATAACTTCCATGTTTGAACCCAGCAGAGATACTGCATGTCTGAAACCGAAGGGAACTGCTCCAAGCAAGCAACTTTTTGATCATAGTGTATATTATGATCAAATATACACTATGATCAAAAAGTTTTATTGAACTTGCATAGTGTATATTATGTTAACTGCATGTAAGAAAAAATAAATTGTGCACACAACAGTACATCCCATTACATTGATGTGCTTTCTTGTCATTTACAAACTTTTGCAGGGACACTTCGTTGGAAAACAGATTCATCTAGGCATACTGTATAATGTTGAGGCCAACCTTCAAGCGCTGCAATCTGCATTATAATCCCATTCCCAGATGTAGCTATATTTTCAGTAGCATAATCTTAAATGCTTATCCTCAAAACATATTAACTTGTGAAGCCTGAGGACTAAAAACAAATAGAATAGTGTAATAATATGTACAGATGCAATGGGCAGTTGGTCAGTACAGAAAAGTGTGGACAATTCCAGGGTCAGAACATTGCTAGCTGGGCATACAGTATGAGCAGCTGATAACTATGAGTCAGGAGGAGTGATATCAGCTATGCCTGGGTCAGGTATGTAATAATGCACTGGATGTTAGCAGCCCCGGCTGTGGTGAGAGGTAGGGTGAGGATGGAGGACACAGGCGTGGGAGGAGTGGGGAGAGGGGTGAGTCACGGACGATCAGTGAGGGGAGATATAAGGCATCGGCGGTGCAGGACACCAGTAGTGACAGCAGGACCCGGTACCCGACACACACACAGCACCCCGGGGTCACAGCACTGCACACCCTCAGCAGCGCCCCCACCAGGCCAGGCTCTAGCTGCCGGGGAAGAAGCGCTCGCTGTCACACACTCACCTGAGTCCACATGGCTCTGCTCAGGCGCTCGCTGCTGTTCGCGGGTCTCCTGCTGGTGCTAGTGCCGACGCTTCCCGCAGAACTGCGGGGACGGCGGAGCCCGGTGACCGCCTCGGAGTATGGGGTGAAGCTGTGCGGCCGCGAGTTCATCCGCGCTGTCATCTTCACGTGCGGGGGTTCCCGGTGGAAGCGGCTGTCCCCGGAGCAGCAGGAGGAGCCCCAGCTGCAGCAGCAGGAGCGGAGGAGCCCGGGATACCCGGGGAGAACGGCAGGTGAGGAGAACACTCTGGGGGACCGGGCTAGGTGGGCAGCATTGTACTCATACTGTATGTATTGTACTGTACATGTCAGCGCTGTACAGGCACTCATCACTGTCATACACAAAACTTTTTTAAAGGAGCAGAGCAGAACCCCGGCTGCCATGTAAGCGCTGCATTGGCTGTCACAGTCCCTGGCTACTGTAGATCCATCCTCTGTCAGTGTCACTCACTTCAGTCAGCCGGGGCAGATCGCAATCTTGATTACGGAGACCCCGAGTCCTGTAATTCGCATTTACGCATGAGTAGCTGTTCTGTGACCATGGCTGTAACCTGCGCATAATGTACTGTACATCGCTTACATTCATTGTTTTATCCTCCGGATAGATACTGTATAATACAACTTCTAAAAGAAAGTTTAAATAAGCAATGTTTCTAAATGCAATTTATGTTTCAGCTTGTACAAAATGAATTGTTTAAATATATTGAAAGAATTCTCATTTCTTGTAAACCCTCTGCAAGTCTTCAACTTTATATTGCATGTTTTCATGATATACTGTATACAACATAATCTAGCGCATCATCTAATATTACTATGCCATATGCACATACACTCAGTTGTTAGTTGATTTCTAAAAGCATGTATTATTCAATCAATAAAAATAGTTTTATCCTACTCTAGGGAACAGATGGGGTGAGAAAAAAAAGTTTATTTTATAAATAAATTGTTTCATTAGACAGTGTTTACAAAGAAACAATTCAGTTATTCACATAAAGCATTGAATGTGTCTCAGAACTGGCAATTCAAGTCTATTACAATTATAATATATTAACTTGTCCTTGCAAGTAGTATTGGTAGGTTGATTAGTGATGTTAGTGATTAGTTGATAGTGATGTTACTATGTTTTTGGACCAGTTTAAAATCTGTCTGGAGCATTTCAAGCAGAGACAGTAACTGCGTCCCATAAAACAATACCATCAAATATTAGATTTTGATATGCTTTGAATGTGAGATAACGGAAGGATGTTTTATTTGTAAGGAAAAATGCTTGGAAATGATTGACTAATAAGTTTCTTTGTAAATTAACTGTGGTATACCACATAAAATTAAATGTATGCATTTTTAATAAGGGCAAATATCAGTGGTTTTCTATAAGGTAGCAATGATGTGGGTAAAATATTCCGAAATGAATACTCTGTTATGATATCGGAGTAAATAGCATATTGTTCTCTCAGTTGGTTAAGTATTATTTACCAACGATCAGGATGCCGGCGATCAGGACGCCGGCCATCAGTATACCAACAACTGCATCCTGGCCGTCATTATGCCGGCAACAGGGCAAGTGCAAAGAGTCCCCTTGTGGGCTCGCTGCGCTTGCCACAGGTTCTATTCCCACTCTATGGGTGTCGTGGACACCAACGAGTGGGAATAGCCCCTGTGAGCCTGAATTCCAACTGTCGGTATTGTCAGTTGTCGGGATTCCGGCATCAGTATCCTGATAGACTACTGGCAAATTAATATGCATCCCCTCTCATGGTGCCTTTTTTTTTCCCTTTAGTGCAAAAACGTACAGTAGGATACCAGTTTTCAGTCTAAAAGCCACAAATAGTGTACAGATTATTTTACAGAAAACAACAGATCATTTGCATACTCAGTAGAATGTAGTATAGAACTGACTGTCCAAAATCTACAGAAAGTGACACGTGACCACCATATGTGCAATTCATAACCAGTAGCATGAGAGTGTGTAAAGCAGGTACATGAGAATACAGGCTACTGACATTTACTAGTGACATTTTTATAGCTTGCTTACTATATAGCCACAGCACAAGAAACATAAGGCATTGCTTGTTTATTTCGTCAGAACAATCCATACATTTGGTTGTGAAGGCTCCTGTTCTTTGGGTGATGGGCATAAAACACCAAAAATTGTTGGGTTCAATACTAATGGAAAATGTTTCTCAAGAATTTTCTTGCACAAAATGAAACAGATGGATCTGAAATTATTGAGGGAAAAAATATTTTGTTATCTTCCAATATACAGTAGCGTATATTTTTATGTATAGATACACGTACACTCCTAGTGTTTGCTTTGTCCAAAAATGTAACCTTCTGAACCTAGAATTACTTATGTTGCATTGTGGAATAAAGTCTAAAGAATTCTGCAAATAGAATCTTTTGTTATGTCTAACACAACCATATATTTACACTTAGGGTGGTATTCAAATTATATATTACGCCCAATCTCCTTTCTAAAGTGATCTCCATTATCACACATATTGTACCCATAGTAATCAGGTTTAGCTGCATAAAGGGTTTAGCGCCTCCCTACCCCGGGGGAAGCAAGCTGAAATGATGATACAATGCCCTTCAGTAGAAACAGTGTAGAAGGGGCTGGAAAGAATTGAATAACACCCATAGAGGGGAATTCAATTGCCGGTGACTCCTTCGCCCGGATGAATCTGCGCAGCACCTGCTGCACTTTACGTCTTTGCTAACCCATAGGGTAGTGAGCACTTTTGAACGAATTGGGCATTCAGCTGACCGGGTGCCATTGCTGGTATTAAAACTCCATGGCGGGGGCATTTGAATTCCACCTTTACACCCATAGTCACCTGATCCAGGTTTTTTTTAACACGTTTTCAAGTCCTGTTACACCCATTTCACACCGCAGCTTGGGCCAGTTTTATTCCCCTCTCTCACTGGGCCCATGTCTGCCACCTTCTGTGCTGCCACTGCTTCCTTCTACCGCCAGGTGAGTTACCAGCTGCCACCTACAGCCGCTGATAGCCTATCAGCAGATTTTAAACTTACCTTGGTCAAAAAACTCAGGTCACTCCTTTCACAATGCAGCCTATCTGGGTCGCTCCAGAGTTCGACTCTGGTTGTGACCAGGGTCAAATTACTGGGACACGCAACCCGGGTTGACCCTTTCACATGAAGCCAGGACCCAGGTTGCCTTGGCAATATCCAGGGTCAAAGGTTCAGTGTGAAAGGGATATTAATGATAAATACACTGACAAAATAGGACCATAGTTGTGTGGAACACTCTACCTGACTTTGGTGTGGCAAAGCCCAGCTTGGCAAAATAGTTTTTCTCCTGTTTGTGTACTAATAGGCAATTAGAAAAACAGTTCACATCATTATAGTAACAAAAATGATTATGACAATGTGAGTTTGTAGTACATGCACTAAAATGTTAAAAGCAGCTCCAGGATTGATACTTGCTCTGTTGATGTTACAGTTAAATCTTCGGTTTAATTACATCTTCCACCACATTTTGCATAATTGACAAATAGTTTGGTAGCAATGAGTAAACCTTCATGCTCTGTGTTGCTTTTTTGTAATTATATATTTTTTTTCCCAAGATGGTTTGCAGGATTCCCCAAATAAAGAACTAAATCAGCTGAAGTTACAGGCACTCATGGAATCTCACCTGGAACAGCTACAAAAATCAGATATTCCAATAAGACAGCAGAATTATTTTAATTCCTATGATGATGATTACAACAATTATGTACCAATATCTGAAAGTTTCAATGAATATGTACGGCAAGTGGAGGATACAACCCAAAAGGCTCAGAGTGCATCAGAAAATATGGCTGCTGTAGGTTCAGATGGGTTTCCTTGGATCAAATTGTCTAGAAGACGAAGGGAAATGTCTTTTGGAGTTGCAGGCATTTGTTGCAAATGGGGCTGCACAAAATCGGAAATCAGCACATTGTGTTAAGATGTAAATACGTATATATTTACTTAGATCTTGTGTAGAGTCTACACAGACTTACTGTTAATGTGAGTATTTCACATTCATTGACTATACACAATATTTGGTTGATTGCTATTTGTACATTCACCAAAGGCCTTTTTGTGGCTTTTATATGTTAATGTGGTTATTACGATTTTTGTCAATAAATTTTTTCTCTTTTGCTGTGGACATTACTTGATCATTTGGAATGTCAAAACATTAGGGGGCTAATTCAAACCTGATCATTGCTGTGCGTTTTCGCTCAGCGGGCGATCAGGTCTGAACTGCGCATGTGCAGGTGCCGCAGTGCGCCGGCGCATACCAGAGAAGCTATCAGCATCTCGGCCCAGCGATCTCCTCTGCCTGATTGACAGGCAGAGGTGTTCACTGGGTGGGAGGAGGCAGGCCTGTGGCGTTGTGCCGCCGTTTTGGGGATGTGGTCCGGGCAACTCAGGCGTGCCTGGACCGTGCGTGGGGTGGGCCATGGCGGCTGCATGATGTCACACACAGCTGCTGTGACCCAGACAGTGACAGCTAGCTCCCTGCCAGTGCGCAGGAGCTGCGCTGTTAGGGTGCTACTTTTCAGGTACAAAAGCATCGCATGGTGGTGGGGGGAGGGCCAGACATGTGGGGCGGACTAGCCCTGTGCTGGGCGTTCTCCCGCATATCAGGGTGGCTGATCGTAGCCATGCAAAATTTTGCACGGGTACGATCAGGTCTGAATTAGGCCCTAGATGTGTAAGATTAGATGTATTTGGAATATGAAAGAATAAAAGTTTAATATGATGGCTGTGCAATGACCCCATAATATACATATCATTGCATTTGTACATACAGTACAGGAGCAGAGAGAATTATAGGGTAGCTGATAACATAGTGATTACTGATAGGGTTGAGTACAAAATCCCAATAGTCAGAAGACTGACATCCCGGGAAGTATTTTACCCTACCCCTAACCCTACCAACCCCTAGTGCCTAACTCTAACCCTTCCCCTAGTGCTTAACCCCAACCCCAGTACTTTCTTCCGGGATCTGTCGGGTTTCAGACTGTCGGTATTTTGACAGCATCCCATATTGATAATATAAGATTTGGGAGATTGTATTTATTGATAAAGCACTTAAAGCTGATGTTTATGCAGTTGAGTTTTTGTTTGCTATTGCGCATGTACGGACAAAACCTCCACGATGCATGCCTTACACATAGTGTCCGCACAAAGGTGCTTTTGCGATTGATTTGGATCGTATTGTAATATTGATTGCTATTACTGAGCAGTGACTGGGAGGTGGCTAGAAGTGCACACCAAAACTGTCCATCACACAGGCATGTAATGGGAGTGTCTCGGGATTGTCAATGCAAGTGGCTGTAATTCTCATATGCACAGCCATAGGAGGCAGACTCAGATGGAGAAACTGCACATGGCGCAATCGATGATGCACCAATGGTGGTGCTCGAAGAAACACCAACTTTATTACAACATGCAGAGATGCTAAAAGGGGGCTTCTCAGTCCTTGCACAGCGTTACGCAAGCCTGTACACAGGGGAAGTGAGATACTAGCATTTGCATATACAGTGCTCACAACCAAAGCAAGAGCGAATGCAGCTATGTCTATCTCCGAATCAGGACCTTAGGCCATAAAGTGGACTGAAAGCATTGACTTGCATATTCATATTCTTAGTTGCATGGGGGGTTAAGATATATTTGATTAAAATTTTACTTTTAATGAATCAATTTTTTTCACAAAAAAATAATTGTTGAAGTAGACTACATTTATTGTATTATTCTTTGTATAACTGTAATTTATTACCAAGTTCCAAATCTTTAAAATCTGGGCCAGGATGTACTGAAGTCCGAGTCTGGTGGCCATGTGGGATGCTGGCCAAACTCGGGATGTTTTTTTACAGGGGCAATCATGTACAAGGCTAAAACATGTACATGATTGCCCCTTTCAAAAAGCGTCAAAATTCGGTGCATCCCACACGGCCACTGAACTCGGACTTTATTACATCCCTCACCTGGTGTGAGTTTTGGCACACGAATAGAACTGTGAAACCATCAGATATATATATTTTATGCATTTGCATCTGTTAAAATGTGAGAGTATTTTGTTTTACATTTTATTCATGTAATAAAATGAGTATTATGCATTATCTTATTCCCCTATTTTATTCCTGTTTATGAAAACAGTTAAAGACACAAGTAAAAAGGACTATTATTATTATTCAATTTTATTTATAAGGCGCCACAAGTGTTTTGCAGCGCCGTACAAAGGACAGTACAGGAGACAAAACTTAGCATTACAGTAAATAAATAACAAAAATAGAGTACAGGTAACAGGAGCATCACACATTCTCAAGACATAATACAGCTAAGATGTAAGTAGTGAGGGAGTGGTCATCGTACTACTAGGGGCTGGTGGCCATAGAAGGAGATGAGCCTTTACCAGCAGGAGAAAAGTGGTAAAGATGGTTGCTGAGTAGGGGAGAGCTGCGAGTGAAATATGTCGAGAAGAGGGCTTAGATAACAAGAGGAAAGAGGTTGCTGCTCTGAAGAGCTAACAATCTAGTGGGAAGGGTTGACAGACAGATGACATGAGGTGCAAGCAAGCGGGAGGTAGCCTGATGGCAGTATGCAAGCAAAGCTGAGATGTTCAAGGCATGAGGTAGGGAGATGGAGGAGCAGCCACAAGACTAGGTTATGCATCGGGAGGGTATGATTTAATGAATAGGTGGGTTTTTAGTGCCCATTTGAAGCTTTGCAAGGTAGTGGAGAGGCTAATGGAGCGGGGGAGTGCGTTCCACTGAAGGGGTACAGCACGGCCATAGTCTTGAACTCGAGCATGGGAAGCAGTGACCAGGGCGGTGGAGAGGTGATGGTCATTGGTCGTCCGTAGGGGGTGGGAGGGAGTATAAAGGGAGAGGAGGTTGGAGATGTAGGGAGCAGTGGAATTAGAGATGGTCTTGTATGTGAGGGTGAGGAGTTTGAAGAGGATTCTGTAGGGGAATGGGAGCCAGTGTAGATTTTGTCGAAGGGGAGTGGCAGATGTGGAGCGGCGGGAGAGGAAGATAAGCCTAGCTGCGGAGTTCAGGAAAGATTGGAGGGGAGCAAGATGGGAGCAAGCGAGGCCAGTGAGGAGAACATTGCAGTAGTCGAGTCTTGAGATGACCAGTGAGTGGATGATAAGTTTAGTTGCACTCTGGGAGAGAAATGGCCTGAAACGAGCAATGTTGCGTAGCTGGAACCAACAGGATTATGCCAGAGCTTGGATGTGGGGTGCAGAGGAGAGGAAGGAGTCAAGAGTGACGCCCAAGCAGCGGAGTTGGGGAACGAGGGAGATGGTAGTGTTGTCAAAATTGATAGAGATATTGGTCGGGGGTGTTGCTCTGGATAGGGGAAAGATGATGAGTTCAGTTTTGTTCATGTTGAGCTTCATAGAGCGCTCAGACATCCAGGAGGAGATTGCAGAGAGGCAGCTGGAAACCTGAGAGGATGGAGAAGGACAGATCAGGAGAGGAGAAGTAGCGTTGTGTGTCATCAGCATAGAGGTGGTATTGAAGGCCAAAGGAGATAATGAGCGCACCCAGGGAAGAGGTGTACAGGGAGAACAGAAGGGGGCCTCGGACAGAACCCTGAGGGACACCAACAGGAAGGATGGAAGGGTGTGAGGTGGTGCCGGAGGCAGACACAGAGGACCGGTTAGTGAGGTAAGAAGAAAACCAGTCAAGGACATTGCTAGAAAGGCCAGCATTTTGTGTGTGGAGGAGGAGAGGCTGATCCACGGTATCAAAGGCAGCAGAGAAGTCCAGAAGGATGTGCAGAGAGAAGTAACTACAGAAGACATAAGGAATCAGGAGCATCTTCAGCATTCTGAATTTAAATCCTATATAATATTCAATTGAAGTGAGTGCATTCATGAAGTGGCTGCATCTAGTGGAGGGCAAGGAATAAATTAAAAATTTCCTTGGAAGATATACATCATTAACACAGGCACAGAAGCTGTTTAAGCACTCATTGTGTTCTAATTTTAGGATCAAGAAAGTGAAATATTATTGTCTCTTTTTACATTTATTGTTGCTAAGTATATAGACAAACTAATAATGCTAAAAATGTGGTATTTTCACACTATGGGGTATATTTACTAAGGTCCCGATTTTGACCGAGATGCCGTTTTTTCTTCAAAGTATCATCTCGGTAATTTACTAAGCAAAAATCACGGCAGTGATGAGGGCATTCGTAATATTTTGGAAGTCCTAGGAAAAAATCACGAATCAATACACCATTTGTCAAATACGCCTGCAATTTGGTAGAAATCGGGAATTTACTAAAAAGTGCAAAACACAAACACTGCCGACAATAGCCAAACACTGCCGTGCTAAAATACAAATCGTGAAAAAAGTGCTAAAAAAAAACAGACCTGCTTTTTTATGCCGTGTTTGTATAGGCATGCACGGATCCATGAGATCCGTGCATGTTTTTCAGTGGGAAGGGGGGGGAAATGTTATAAATTTAAAAAAAAAAAATTGCGTGGGGTCCCCCCTCCTAAGGCAAACCAGCCTCGGGCTCTTTGAGCCGATCCTGGTTGCAGAAATATGGGGAAAAAATGGACAGGGGTTCCCCCATATTTAAGCAACCAGCATCGGGCTCTGCGCCTGGTCCTGGTTCCAAAAATACGGGGGACAAAAAGAGTAGGGCTCTCCCATATTTTTGAAACCAGCACCGGGCTCTACTAGCTGGACAGATAATGCCACAGCCGGGGGTCACTTTTATACAGTGCCTTGCGGCCGTGGCATCAAATATCCAACTAGTCACCCCTGGCCGGGGTACCCTTGGGGAGTGGGGACCCCTTCAATCAAGGGGTCCCCCCCACAGCCACCCAAGGGCCAGGGGTGAAGCCCGAGGCTGTCCCCCCCATCCAATGGGCTGCGGATGGGGTGCCATGTCCACCAAAGGTTCAAAAGTTAGTAGAATGACCTTGCAAAGTTCCTACACAGTAATGTGTTTTCTCACATATTAAGTCAACTGTTCCTTTAATGGATCCAGCTAAGTAGTGCAGGGGTGTGTGAAGCACAGATAGTAGCAAATAAGCAAAGTGCACATATAGCATGTAAGGTATGCAGTTCCTTAGTATTCATGCAAGATAAACTATTTAAGCTGTGAAAGAAAAAGTATTGCAGTTCTCTGGTGAGGGATATAAGGAACTGTTAGCAGTTTCTAGCAAAAGAACATTTAATGAAAATCCAGAGGCTTGTGGAACAATGGATACCAGCAAAGTTCCCTGTGAGGCAGTCTGCTTACAAGTTTCTCACTGATGCTGGCTGGAATGAGTCTCAGTGAAGCACCCTGTCTACACAGGTATCTCAGTCACTAACCACTGGGTGCTGGGTAATGGGGCTTCTTCCCTTTTTGGAATGCAATATTGTCATCCTCTGTCTCTCTCTGAAAAGTCACAAGTGAGGTGCTGGTTAGTAGTCAGGTTAGCTGATAATCAGTCATGGATGGTTAGTGTCTGCCTGTCAGGGGATTAACTAGCATTGATGAAGGCTGAGGTTGGCCCTTTTATTGTGGCTGTCTGACTGGCCAGTTATTCATTGATGCAGTCCCTGGTTGAATCTGACTAATTAGCTGCTTGTAAGTTTATTGTGTCTCTATGATACCTGTCTGCGGCTGGCATCCACACAGCCTGTAGCTGCTCTCCATCTCCCAGGCATTCCAGTCAGCACTCTGCTCCCAAAACTCTCTGTCAATGGAACAATGGGCAGCACCTCTCCCCTCTATCTCAGCAGATATATGAGGCTGCTGTCTTTCCTCATCACTTCAGGGAGTTTCTGTCTTTCAGCAAGGCAGACCAGCAGCGTTTCTCCCTGCCATCTCCTCAGATTACCTCATGGAACTCACTGTGGAAAACTCCACTCCTTCAGCACTTCCCACTCAACATTAGTCAATCCTCAGTGACCCAGGCTTCTCACTCTGCCTGCCTGCATTCATTCATTCACTCCTGGGTCCTAGTGCCTGTCAGATGGCTGTCACTGTTTCTGCTGCTGATGTCACCCTGCAGCTAGGGGGAGGAGGGTGACCATCCCCCACAGTTTTGGGACAGTTTGCTGAAGGGTCCTACGTATAGCATCGGCTCCAATAGGGGCTCACTAATGGGGTGCCACATATTAGCCCTATAAAACTGTGCATGTCCTCACACAATTTTACTAATTGCTCAAAGTCGCAAACAAAAGTCCTTTCATTTTAGCCAAGTAGCTCATATAAGCAATTGATGTTGCAACAAGGTAAGCATATACAGGGTTATACACTTCAAACAGATATATATATATACAGACAAGTCAATACACAGTCGTTTAAGAGTGCACAATAATACATCACAGGCTACTGTCTATACAACACAGGAAGGTCTTTTGCTATTTTTTTTTAGACCTCCATATAGCCTGCTGCACCATGAGGGCAAATTCCTCACCAGTTATTGTGGTGTACCCATTATCCAGGCCATACTTTTCTACATAACATTTTGCAATTCCCTATGGGTACACTGAACAGATCCTGACCAACCAAGACCCTGCCTTTGAGTCCCAACTGTTTCGTAAACTTTGCTATCTTTATGGATAGCAGAAAGTGAGAACAATGACCTATCACCTGCAAGGGAATGGACTTTGCGAACGAGCTAATCAGACTATCATCGGAATGCTTAGGAGCCTGTCTGCAGAGAACCGGGCCCAGTGGCCCACATTATTGCCTTAACTCACTTTCTTATATGACAATACCACACATTGTTCCACCAGGTTAACACCATACTATCTCATGTTCAGCCGACAAAGCAAACTACCTAGAGACTTGGAACTGAACCCTGCAGTGATAGGTCCTGTTCGTGACGCCAAGTTGTAATAGACAGGTGTAATTAGAATGTTATTGGTTCGAGTAGTCGTTGTTCAGCTGCAAACATCGATGTCGATCTCTTCCGGACCTCACGTTACAGGCTTCAGGCAGAAGGATCAAGATAACCCAGAAAACAACTCCAAAATAATCACCACATGTTCATGTTAGGATGGTATATAAATATTTTTTCAACTGGCAGATAACTGGTCACCGCTGTGGATTTAACTTAGGTTAAATAATGAAATGCAGTAACAGCTGAAAAGGCATATACAATCACGTAGTACTCGCATAACAGCAACATTGCATGATATTCAGACAGACAAAGTAAAAGAATGCACATTTTTAAGCTATGGTTAATACTTCCTCAAAATGACTTGCAATATGTAAAATGACCCCCACTTAAGAGTCACTTTACTCAGTCCCTGTGTGAATCCTTTACATTAGAGTCAATGCCATATCCACGAAAGGTTCAAAAGTTAGTAGAATGACATCAAAAAGTTCCCACACAGTAATGTGTTCTCTCACATATTAGGTCAACTATAACTTTAATGAATCCAGCTAAGAAGTGCAGGGGTGTGGGAAGAAAAGTTAGTATCAAATCAGTGATGTGCACATAGTTCAGCTCTGCAGCTAAAGATACTATGATATGTAAGATATGCAGTTCCTTAGTATTCATGCAAGAGAAACTATTTAAGCAGTGAAAGGAAAAGTATTGCAGTTCTCTGGTGAGGGATATATGTAACTGTTAGCAGTTTCTAGCAGAAGAACAGTTAATGAAAATCCTGAGGCTTGTGGAACAACGGATACCAGCAAAGCTCTCTGTGAGCCAGTCTGATTACAAGTTTATCATATAAGCAATTGATGTTGCAACAAGGTAAGCATATACAGGGTTATACACTTCAAACATATATATACAGACAAGTCAATACACAGTAGTTATAGAGTGTGCTCTACATCACAGGATACTGTCTGTACAACACAGGAAGGTCTTTTGCTATTTTTCTTAGACCTCCATATAGCCTGCTACACCATGAAGGCAAATTCCTCACCAGTTATTGTGGTGTACCCATTATCCAGGCTAAACGTTTCTACATAACATTTTGCAATACCCTATGAGTACCCTGACCAGATATTGACCAACCAAGAACCTGACTTTGAGTTCCAACTGTTTCGTAAACTTTGCTATCTTTACGACTGCCAGAAAGTGAGAACAATGCCCTATCACCTGCAAGGGAATGGACTTTGTGAACGAGCTAATCAGATGATCATCGAAATGCTTAGGAGCCTATCTGCAGAGAACCGGGGCAAGTGGTCCACATTATTGCCTGAACACACTTACTTATATAATAACACCGCACATTGTTTCACCGGCTTAGCACCCTACTATTTCATGTTCAGCTGATAGGGCAAACTACCTAGAGACTTGGAACTAAACCTTGCAGTGATAGATCCTGTTCGTGACGCCAAGTTGTAATAAACAGGTGTAATTAGAATGTCATTGGTGCGAGTAGTCGTACCTGGTTGTTCAGCTGTAAACATCAATGTTGACCTCTTCTGGACCTCACATAACAGGCTTCAGGCAGAAGGATCAAGACCCCCAGAAAACAACTCCAAAATAATCACTACATGTTAGGATGGTGAATGAAAATGTATTTAACTGGCAAGTTAACTGGTCACCACTATGGATTTAACTTAGTCAGGTTACATAATGAAATGCAGTAACAGCTGAAAAGGCATATACAATCATGTAGTACTAACATAACAGCAATATTGCGTAATATTTAGACACAAAAGAATGCACATTTTTCAGCTATGGTTAACAGTCCCTCAAAATTATTTGAAATATGTAAACTGACCCCAGGTGGCCACTTAATAGTCACTTTACTCAGTCCCTGTGTAATCCCTTTACATTAGAGTCAATGCCATGTCCACCAAAGGTTCAAAACTAGTAGAAGGACCTCAGAAAGTTCCCACACAGTAATGTGTTTTCTCACATATAAAGTCAACTGTAACTTTAATGAATCCAGCTATGTAGTGCAGGGGTGTGTGAAGCAAAGTTAGTATCAAATCAGTGATGTGCACATAGTTCAGCTCTGCAGCTAAAGATACCGTGTAAGATATGCAGTTCCTTAGTATTCATGCAAGAGGAACTAATTAAGCAGGGAAAGGAAAAGTATTGCAGTTCTCTGGTGAAGGATATAAGGAACTGTTAGCAGTTTCTAGCAGAAGAGTTAATGAAAATCCTGAGGCTTGTGGAACAACAGATACCAGCAAAGCTCCCTGTGAGCCAGTTTGATTACAAGTCTCACTGATGCTGGCTGGAATGAGTTTCAGTGAAGCACCCTGTCTACACAGGTATTTCAGTCACTAACCACTGGGTGCTGGGTAATGGGGCTTCTTCCCTTTTAGGAATGCAATATTGTCATCCTCTATCTCTCTCTGAGATGTCACAAGTGAGGTGCTGGGTAGTAGTCAGGTTAGCTGATAATCAGTTGTGGATGGTTAGTGACTGCCTGTCAGGGGATTAACTAGCATTGATGGATGCTGAGGTTGGCCCTTTTTTTGTGGCTGTCTGACTGGCCAGTTACTCGTTGATTCAGTCCCTGGTTGAATCTGACTAATTAGCTGCTTGTAAGTTTATTGTGTCTCTACGATACCTGTCTGCGGCTGGCATCAAAACAGCCTGTAGCTGCTCTCCATCTCCCAGGCATTCCAGTCAGCACTCTGCTCCCAAAACTCTCTGTCAATGGAACAATGGGCAGCACTTCTGCCCTCTATCTCAGCAGATATATGAGGCTGCTGTCTTTCCCCATCACCTCAGGGAGTTTCTGTCTTTCAGCAAGGCAGACCAGCAGCGTTTCTCCCTGCCATCTCCTCAGATTACCTCATGGAACTCCCTGTGGAAAACTCCACTCCTTCAGCACTTCCCACTCAACACTAGTCAATCCTCAGTGACCCAGGCTACTCACTCTGCTTGGCTGCAGTCATTCACTCCTGGGTCCTAGTGCCTGTCAGATGGATGTCACTGTTTCTGCTGCTAATGTCACCCTGCAGCTAGGGGGAGGAGGGTGACCATCCCCCACAGTTTTGGGACAGTTTGCTGCAGGGTCCTACGTACAGCATCGGCTCCAATAGGGGCTCACTGATGGAGTGCCACATATTAGCCCTATAAAGCTATGCATGTCCTCACACAATTTTACTAATTGCTCAAAGTCGCAAACAAAAGTCCTTTCATTTTAGCCAAGTAGCTCATATAAGCAATTGATGTTGCAACAAGGTAAGCATATACAGGGTTATACACTTCAAACAGATATATATATATATATATATATACAGACAAGTCAATACACAGTAGTTTTAGAGTGCACGCTACATCACAGGCTACTGTCTATACAACACAGGAAGGTCTTTTGCTATTTTTCTTAGACCTCCGTATAGGCTGCTGCACCATGAAGGCAAATTCCTCACCAGTTATTTTGGTGTACCCATTATCCAGGCCATACTTTACATAACATTTTGCAAGACCCTATGGGTACACTGACCAGATCCTGACCAACCAAGACCCTGCCTTTGAGTCCCAACTGTTTCGTAAACTTTTCTATCTTTATGGCTGCCAGAAAGTGAGAACAACGGCATATCACCTGCAAGGGAATGGACTTTGCGAACAAGCTAATCAGACTATCATCGGAATGCTTAGGAGCCTGTCTGCAGAGAACCGGGCCCAGTGGCCCACATTATTGCCTGAACTCACTTACCTATATGACAATACCACACATTGTTCCACCAGGTTAACACCCTACTATCTCATGTTCAGCCGACAGGGCAAACTACCTAGAGACTTGGAACTGAACCCTGCAGTGATAGATCCTGTTTGTGATGCCAAATTGTAATAGACAGGTGTAATTAGAATGTTATTGGTTCGAGTAGTCGATGTTCAGCTGCAAACATCGATGTCGATCTCTTCCGGACCTCACATTAAAGGCTTCAGGCAGAAGGATCAAGATGACTCAGAAAACAACTCCAAAATAATCACCACATGTTCATGTTAGGATGGTAAATAAATATTTTTTCAACTGGCAGATTACTGGTCACCGCTGTGGATTTAACTTAGTCAGGTTAAATAATGAAATGCAGTAACAGCTGAAAAGGCATATACAATCACGTAGTACTAGCATAACAGCAACATTGCATAATATTCAGACAAAGTAAAAGAATGCACATTTTTAAGCTATGGTTAATACTTCCTCAAAATGACTTGCAATATGTAAACTGACCCCCACTTAAGAGTCACTTTACTCAGTCCCTGTGTGAATCCTTTACATTAGAGTCAATGCCATGTCCACGAAAGGTTCAAAAGTTAGTAGATTGACGTCAGAAAGTTCCCACACAGTAATGTGTTCTCTCACATATTAAGTCAACTGTAACTTTAATGAATCCAGCTAAGTAGTGCAGGGGTGTGTGAAGCAAAGTTAGTATCAAATCAGTAATGTGCACATAGTTCAGCTCTGCAGCTAAAGATACCATGTAAGATATGCAGTTCCTTAGTATTCATGCAAGAGAAACTTTTTAACCAGTGAAAGGAAAAGTATTGCAGTTCTCTGGTGAGGGATATACGTAACTGTTAGCAGTTTCTAGCAGAAGAACAGTTAATGAAAATCCTAAAGCTTGTGGAACAATGGATACCAGCAAAGCTCCCTGTAAGCCAGTCTGATTACAAGTCTCTCACTGATGCTGGCTGGAATGAGTCTCAGTGAAGCACCCTGTCTACACAGGTATCTCAGTCACTAACCACTGGGTGCTGGGTAATGGGGCTGCACCCCTTTTGGAATGTAATATTGTCTCCTTCTGTCTCTCTCTGAGATGTCACAAGTGAGGTGCTCTGTGGTAGTCAGGTTAGATGATAATCAGTTGTGGATGGTTAGTGACTGCCAGTCAGGGGATTAACTAGCACTGATGGATGCTGAGGTTGGCCCTTTTATTTTGGCTATCTGACTGGTCAGTTACTCATTGATGCGGTCCCTGTTTGAATTTGAATAATTAGCTGCTTGTATGATTATTGTGTCTCTGTGATACCTGTCTGTGGCTGGCATTCACACCACCTGTAGCTGCTCTCCATCTCCGAGGCATTCCAGTCAGCACTCTGCTCCTAAAACTCTCTGTCAATAGGACACTGGGTAGAAACTCTCCCGCTAACTCAGCAGATATAAGAGGCTGCTGTCTTTCCCCATCACCTCAGGGAGTTTCTATCTTTCAGCGAGGAAGACCAGCAGCATTTCTCCCTGCCATCTCCTCAGATTACCTCAGGGAACTCACTGTGGAAAACTCCACCCCTTCAGATCTTCCTGCCCAACACTAGCCAATACTCAGTGAGCCAGGCTTCTCACTCTGCCTGGCTGCAGTCATTCATTCCTGGGTCCTAGTGCCTATAAGATGGCTGTCACTGCTGCTGATATCACCCTGCAGCTAGGGAAAGGAGGGTGACCTCCCCCCGCAGTTTTGGTACAGTTTGCTGCAGGGTCCTGCATATAGCATTGGCTCCTATATGGGCCAATAATTGGAATGCCACATATTAGCCCTATAAAACTATGCATGTCCTCACACAATTTTACTAATTACTCAAAGTCACGCACAAAAGTCCTTTCATTTTAGCCAAGAAGCTCATATAAGCAATTGATGTTGCAACAAGGTAAGCATATACAGGGTTATACACTTCAAACAGATATATATATATATATATATATATTTATATATATATAAAGCAGAAATAGCCTGGCACTCCTTCTGATGTCACTGTGCCCGGTGCCCTCAGTAAGTTGAGATAGCTAGGTAGAGAAAGAAGACTGCGGCACCCCAGGTCTTGTAAAAAGTCGAATTGTATTCAAAAGATCACAACATAGTACACCAACGTTTCGGGGTGTCTAGCCCCTTTGTCAAGATGTGAGAGTGTGTAAGTGCAAAGAAAAGCTTACCTAAATAGTGACAGAGCCCGCCAAACCTGAAGAGAGAAGCCGCCGGCGGTCCCAACATGTGCGCTGTGCGGCGCCGTGCGATGACGTGTAGGCGCATCCAGAGGGTGTCTGTGTCAGTCCGTTGCGTAGCAACGGGTGAAGCGCTGAAGTGCTGGGGACTGTGCGGCTGCGTGAGACAGAGAAAGAAGGGTGATATTAAAAGAACACCGCTGGGCTAACAGCTGACCTGTGTGTATAGCGGCATGTGTAAAGGATATGGCAGCAGCATAATATATAAAAGTTAAACACACGCACATGTCCCGTAGGGGGGAAGAGTGCTAAGTGCCGCTATGCTGGCACAGGGGGATTAAGCCTGAAAGGGTTAGACCCATAAGTTGGAAATTGTTGATAACAAGCAGCTGGAAACCCTGTGCATAGGATCCAAAGATGGAACAGAGTCAAGGGTGCTCGTGCTGCAAAAATACCGAATGGGGCATATTTACTGGAAAGAAGGGGAGGAAACACCCGAGAGGAATAAAAAGAACAGTATAAGAGCATTGGAAATCCTGTTGGTGTAGGTACTGTTACTAGATACATATATACATGCTTAACATCTGAAATAGCTGGATAAAGCAACATGCAAAAAAATGTCGGTAAATCAGAGAGTCCAATGTAGTCCAAAGTGACTAGGTAAATAGCGGGCTGTGAATTAATAAATCACAGAGAGTCCGATGTGATCCAAAGTGACTGCCCTGTAGCGGGCCGTCGTGGTCTTGCTTCTTCGCCCCCTGGTACACGCTGGACTGATGAACATAGATCAAACCTGATTACCCAAAAGTACTCCATACTATTCTTTCGTTAAGACCAACTGGATGTATGGTATTCAAATTGAATATCCAGGAGGCTTCCTTTCAGAGAAGTTGGCCCTCCCGGTCACCACCCTGGAGGGATTTAGGTACGTGATCTATAATAATGTGCTTGAGATCTGAGAGCCGATGCCGGGCTTCCTGGAAGTGCCTTGCTACAGGTTGGTCGGTAGAATTACCAGCGATAGCTGCCTTTATCGCAGAGTGGTGCAGAGCCATGCGTTCGCGTAGAGATCTGATGGTTTTGCCTACGTAGCCCATGCCGCATAGGCAAATAATTAAATAAATAATGTATGTGGATGTATATGATGCTGTATGGCGGATGTAGATTTTCTTGCCCGTTGCTGGCAATTCACATGCAGCGCCCATCAGCATGTGGCTGCAGGTGGTGCAGCCTAGGCACCGATAACAGCCAGGTTTCTTTCTCAGAAAAGTGTTGCCCTGAAGTGCAGGGGGCCCACTGGGAAAGTTGGAGATGTCAGTGTGGACCAACATATCTTTGATGTTGCGCCCCCTCTTGTAGCACATAATCGGAGTCTTGTGCCTGAAGGGAAGACGGGTGTCAGTGGAGACGATAGGCCAAAGGGCCCTGTTGGCTCTGTTTAACACTGGACACGAGGTGTCATATGTTGTAGTCCAGGTGATTCGGTTGTCCATAGATCTATCCTTTTTTTGCATCAAGCTGCTCTGTGGCAGCTGCAGCACCTCACGTTTGGTGGCTTCTAAGGCGGAACACTCGTATCCCCTTGCAATAAATCTAAGGATCATTCTGTCTAATTCAGCCTCTAATGTTTCTGGCTGACTGTTGATCCTGGTGACCCTGATCATCTGGGACCTCGGGAGACCCAACTTTAGTGGTCGGGGGTGGTGACTGTTGGCCCGAAGGAGGGTGTTTTTGTCCGTAGGTTTATTGTATACACTGGTCTATAACTTACCAGAACACACAGTGACCTGGACGTCCAAGTAGTTGATGGTTGAGGAGGACCATTGGTAAGTGATCCTGATTGGGGATACTCTGGAGTTAATGGATTCCAGCAGGGTTTTCAAGGATGCTTCACCTCCTGTCCAAATGAGGAATAGGTCATCTATGTATCTGGTAAAGAGCGCAATGGATTGAGCTATGTGGCAATCTTGAAAAAACATCTGTGCCTCTTCTTTGAGCATGTAAATGTTGGCATAAGAAGGAGCCACGTTACTGCCCATCGCACAGCCAGTTCTCTGTAGATAGAACCGGCCGTCGAACAGGAAGTAGTTTCTAGTGAGTGTTAGCTCCAATAAAGTCATGAAGAGGTCCAGATCTACAACAGCCATTTTCTCAAAAATTAAAAACGCTCTCAAGGCTTCCAGGCCATCAGCATGCAGGATACTTGTGTACAAGCTACAGATGTCAACTGTACATAAGAGCGCCCCTTCTGGGACTGTACCGTATCCTTCTAGTAACTGTAAGAAGGAAGTAGTGTCTTTCAAACATGTCGACTGTTTCAGAACGAGAGGCTGTAGGATGCAGTCCAGAAATTGGGACACCGGTTGGTATAGAGACTGGCGCACTGAGATGATGGGGCGACTAGGGGGTGTCAGTAGGTTTTTGTGAATTTTGGGCACAGTAAAGAGGACTGGGACCACTGGAAACTTCTGCAGAAGGGCCTTATGTAATCTGTCGGAGATGAGTTCTTGTACATGTGCCTCTGCCAAAATGGAGTCCAATTCCTGCTTGTAAGTTGCAGTGGGATCACAGTCCAATTGACTGTGGCCCTCATTCCGAGTTGTTCGCTAAGTTTTTCGTTCGCACAACTTATTAGTAAAGTTGCGTTAATGTAGTAATTTTGCGAACATCCGCCCCCAACGTATTTTTGCTCATTCGCACACATTATTACACAAAGTGGGCGTACGCCAAATGACATCGCAGCAATGCGAAATCGTCGCAGCAATGCGAACCCATCGCATTAACACATACTTCTTCGTAAAAAAACTAAATTGTAGTAGATTTACACATTTTTCAGTTAAAGTGCTCACTTTTGCAGAGAAACGCAGCTGAATTTGTTTTTTTACTATTTCGTGGACTAACACCTTCCAATTAAAAGTCCACAAGCCCTCATCAATAACAAATCCAATTAGTGAATGAATTGAAATGTTCATGATCAATTAAGTATTTGTTTAAATACCTGAAGAACACTTTGTAGCCATAAAAGAGCCTCCTTTTATTAACATGTTTAATATAAATATAGATGTTTGCAATGTGCTTGTTCTAATGTGTTTTCTGAATTTATTAAAGTTGAGTTTTTGTATGTGAATGAAGGTGTTTGCATGTTTATTTAGCCAATAACATGTTTTAGTTGGTCTTTTAAAATAACTTACGTTAGTTGTTTGAAATGTTTAAGGTAAGAAATGTTTGTTATGCAATCTGGTGTTCCTTTATTGCATTAATAAATAATAAGGAGTCGCAAAAGTATTTAAATGTAATAGTTTATTTTTTTTCTAAAGTTGAATAATGGTTTTTTTTTTTTTTTTTATAAAACAAACAATTAACATATTTTTTCCATGTCGTCAACAAGTGCCAACAAGGCCTGGAGATGGTGCCTCATATTTGTAAAAATATACTGTAACGATGTGGGATCTCCAACGGCAACATCTGAAATTAAGAGATAACATAAACATTACTAACTTACTCACATTGCTTATTATCCAAGCAAGGCACAAAGCACACTTTAATGCATGCAGGTCCAAACTGCATTCCTCCTGCTTGTGTGAAACTACATATACCAGCATGCATTGACTCAGTTTTGGGGCCAGGGAATGCCAAACCTGTGTAAGGGCATGCTGGGATGTGTAGTTTTTCCACAGTTGCAGTTGCGCAGTTTGGACAGGCCTGCTTAATGGCAAAGTTGATACATCATGACTGTTTTATGGTACAATCATTAGCATAAAAAAACGCAAGCCTGCTCAGTCTTTTTTTGTTACTTATTCCAATTTTAAAGACCATGGGCTACATTTACTACTATGTGAGTTCATTTTAAGATGTAGCGTTGCCCATAGCAAACAAGCCAAAATAAAATTATTATCTTGTAGAAGTGGTTCCCCAATTGTAAAGATTAATTGTATTGGTTGTTATGGGCGACATCCCATGTTAAAGTTATGTTCCATCTTCGTCACTGTTACACCATGTTGGCATTCATTACCATCTTTTTGTTTTTTGTTTATTTTAAAGGGGTTTGGTCCTGCCTCCTCACACTGCATATCAACATCTTCCGAAGGCCAACATATCATAGCATTCCCACACTCCCTGAAAGCTGCCCTTACTAAATAAGTGCAAACAGGTTTGACTAGAACAATTAGTCATTTTGTGAATGTAACTTTCACACAACAAATCAGTGTGTCATTAGGCTGCATAACAAAGTGAAGCATGTGATTTGTAAGTGCAAATATTCAGACTACACAGGCCCAAGTGTAAAAGGCCAACAACATACTAAACTCCACTCAGGTCTAACTGTTTACCATAAAAACTAACACATATAAACCCTGTTGTCCTGGCAACCCTGGCTACCTAATGAGTGTCAACCTAGAGTGGACACACAAAACATTGCACACATACACACTGTACATATAATGACACTCACAAATATGTAAAGGCAACATGTACACCATGATGAAAATAACAAATATTTGTCCAGGGTCCAAGAATTCAAACAGTACAACACTGCATGTTTTGGCATTGTAAGTGTAAGTGGGTAATCATTTTTAAAAATCAAAAAATAAACTTACTTTCCATGGCAACATCAAGACTCCCTGAACGGTCTTCAGGGGCTTCCTCTGCCCATTCACTGGGTGGGGATGTTGGCTGGATGGGGGAAGGCGGCTGGATGGGGGAAGGAGGAGGGATTGGGGAAGGAGGAGGGATTGGGGAAGGAGGAGGGATTGGGGCAGGAGGCTGGATGGGGGAAGGAGGCAGGATTTGGGCGCAAATTTCAGAGGGGGGGTCTGATTGAGAGGGCGAGGGGGGCGGAGAGAAAGTTAAGGCAATAGAGGGTGAGGGGGGTTCAGATGGGGATGTAGAAGTTGAAGGAGAAGGGGTATGGGAAGGAGGAGAAGGGGTCCCAGAAAGAGATGGAGAGGTGTGGTGAGAAGGGGAATGGAAAGTGGAGTGGGCCAGGGAAGCTGAGGGGGACTGGGAAGCTGATGGGGACTGGGAAGCTGATGGGGACTGGGAAGATGAGGGGGACTGGGAAGATGAGGTGGACTGGGAAGCTGAGGGGGACTGGGAAGCTGAGGGGGAGTGAGAAGGGGAGGGGGAGTGAGAAGGGGAGGGGGAGTGAGAAGGGGAGTGGGAGTGGGAAGGGGAAGGGGGCGGAGAGTTGTGCCGTTGTTGTCCTAGAATGATATTATTGACAACATTTGTTTTACATGAGAAATTACATAGTATTCAATTTGTTTTTTCAATGTTCTGTTCCATGTTAAATTCATTGTTTTTTTTTAAAGAAAAGCAAACATGTTAAGATCCTCTTCATGTTGGCCACAGCAAACAAAATGAGTCCAAACTTTTACTTTGAAGCTCATTCCTTAATCTAGTCCATTGAGTCATCGTGATTGGTCTAGGCAACATCACCAGATTACTATTCAAGGCACCTTATTATATAGCCAGCACTGATCAAGTATTTTGGTCCAGTTTCCTGGCTGCTTCTTATTTCTTGAAAACATGCACTTGTTTGGTGTCTGCTACAGTCAGTACTGTTTTCCCTAACCACACACACTGTCCTAATTTCCAAAAAAGGACACTGAAGGTTGCAATTAGCCTACCACTTACTGTAAAATGTGGGTAATTCCAAGGGGATTACAGCAGGAATTTAGTTTGCAATTGGCCAAAAGCATGTGCACTGCAGGGGTGGCAGATATAACATGTGCAGAGAGAGTTAGATTTTGGTGGGTTTTGAAATTATGGGCAGGGTAAATACAGGCTGCTTTATTTTAACACTGCAAATTATTTTGCAGATTTAACACACCCCACCCAAATCTTACTCTCTCTGCACATGTTACATATGCTTCCCCTGCAGTGCACATGGTTTTGCCCAATTGTTCAATAAATTCCGGCAGCACAAAACTTGGAAATTCAGCCATTCGCACAATTTATGCAAATAATCTTATGTAATGTAACTTACTTCGTGTATGCAGAGCACGGATTTGCTGGCGGATCTCCGCCAACAAATCGGGAGTCCTCCTGCGGAGATCACTCCACCTCCTCTCAAGCTGGATGATTGTCCGCCTGCTGCGGACGCGAGTCCGCAGCAGGCGGCGGACCTCCGCGTAGGCCTCGCGCTTCACCCGATTGGGGATGAAGCGCCCAACGCGGCCTACGCGGCGGTCCATCACCGCAACCAGCACGCGGAGCTCCCGCCTGGTGAACGGTGCTGCACGCATCATGGCAATGGCGTTTTCCTTATTTGGGCATATATTTATAGTGTCTGTTAGCATGTGATTGGTCCAAAATCTATGTTGTCATTTCTAATAACTTTATTGATCTTTGCAATGCTGTGAAGAGCAGAGTGTTATTTCGCACGAGCGGAAATTCGCATTAGCAGAAGCGAAAATTTTTATAAAACCACATTTTAAAAAAAAAACACACACAGAGACACAGAGTTTATTTAAAATTACTATACATATCTGTGTACTCACCACAGTTCGTGTGATCATTCAGCTGGACAGTCACAAAGTGTGAAACATTGAGTATCATTTGTTTGTGTGTTTGGTTACATAATCAGGATTTGAGGATATAAAACAAATAAGGACACTATTTAGCAACATTACAGTATTTTAATTTCTAACTAAACATTGTAAGCTTAACGTGATTTTGGATTTAGAAGAAAAAAACAATTACCCATTCCAACACAACAAAAGCCTTACCCAATCACTTTACAATATCATACAAAATGACATCATTGTTTAAAAAACATAAGCATACTGTGTTGTATTATTTGTTCAAATAGAAAATATAAAAACACTATACCTGAAATATTCGGCAACAATTCTTGCCCTCACTTGGCTCCCCCTCCGTGTCACACTCCCCCCACCGAAGCGTCGACCAACCCCTGGCTCCTCATCAGGCAATTCCTCTGCCTGAGGAAGCTCTACACTACTCCTTACCGCGATATTATGTAGTATTGCGCACAGGACCACTATTTTACTTGCCATCTCCGGCGAATACATGATGTCGCCACCAGTGCGGTGGAGCACACGAAACCGCCCTTTAAGGACACCAATTGTGCGCTCCACCAGCTGCCTAGTGGCAGTAAGCGCGGAGTTAAATGCCATCTGTGGTCCTGGCCTGGGATTACGGTAAGGAGTCATGAGCCAGGGGGTGCAAGGATATCCACGGTCTCCTGTTGGAAGAAAAGCCAAAATTTTGAAATATTAAATTTGTCAAGTTACTTTTTTTTGAAAAAAATATTTGAGCAACAACTCACCCAATAACCACATGTCTGCTCGTTGACTTGATCTTAATCTCTGCCATATCCCTGATTGTCTAATGACATATGCATCATGTGAACTTCCAGTAAATTTTGCATTCAGGGAAAGGATCTGGAGGGATGGCCCACAAACAACCATTACATTCAGAGAATGAAACAGTTTCCTGTTTCTATAAATTTCTTCATTATGTCTTGGTGGCTGAATAGCAACATGTGTGCCATCCACAACCCCAATAACATGTGGGAAGCGACTACCACCTTCCTCAAATTGCCGCTTCACCACATCTAGGGCACCAACATCCAAAGGCATATCAATGAATTGCTTCACCCGCTTTAGGAAAGCCTGGCAGACACGCCGCAGGACCTTACTGAACTGGCCCTGCGACATGCCAACCAGGTCTCCCACAACATGCTGATATGAGGCTGTAGCCAAAAAATGTAACACTGCAAGGAATTGTGTCAATGGTGGTATTGCTGTAGGATACCGAATTTCAGACTCCAGATCACTCTCTATTATGGAGAGAGTGTCTAGGATTAGATGTGGTGGCAGCCTGTATCTACGCACCACCACATCATCTGGCATACCAAAAAGTAGGACACGGGTTCGGAAAATTGGTGGCCTAGCACGCCTCCGTTGCCTTGGTTGATGAGGAGCCGGCTGTGGTTGTGGGGCTGGCGGTTGGGGTGGGAGTGCTGGCGTGGGTTGGGGAGGTAGGGCTTCTGCAGCAATAAATATTGACATAACACACTTTTTTGAAAAAGAAAAAAAACGAGGTGAAAAATACAAAAACAACTTATAAAAAATATTCAAACAATAAATGTTGTAAAAAATGTTGGGGAAACTTACTGCAGGAGCGTACATTTTTTCTGTGTTGAATTCATGGCCAAAATGTGAAATTAATAAAAAGATTTTAAAAAAAATATGTTATTTTTACAAATAAAAAAAAAACAAAATTAAACATTTCTGAGCATCAAATACATCACAAACACCAATTAAAAAAACAAAAAACAAAAACAAAAGCATTTAGTAGCTAGTCCAGGAAAGACAAACACTACTTTGCAGATCAATCCTGGGAAACAAAAATTCTATTTTAGACAAAATGGAAAACAAACAGAATCACCACACTTTTAAGAAACACAAACAGCAAACCAAAACACAGGCCAAGGGCACTTACCTGCTCCAAAAAAAAGAAAGACTTGGTGTTCAGTAGCACACCCAGAAAATAAATGAAACCAGGGATATTTCTCCCAAAAGCAAACACCTACAAGAGAACACAAATGACAGTCAAAAAACAGCATACAGACCATTAAAACAAACAGGCACCAACACAGGCCAAGGGCACTTACCTGCTCCAAAAAAAAGAAAGACTTGGTGTTCAGTAGCACACCCAGAAAATAAATGAAACCAGGGATATTTCTCCCAAAAGCAAACACCTACAAGAGAACACAAATGACAGTCAAAACAAAGAAGCACAGGTTTATTTTCACAAATGGACTTGCAAAATAGTTATGTTTTTAAAATATTTAAAACAATACATTTTTATAAAAAAATTTTAACAAAAAAAAAAAAAAAAAAACAAGAATACTCACAAACGAAAAAACGCATAACAAATGCAACACTGTCTAGATTCAAAACGCAAACAAAATGACAAAGGTATGCTTGACAATTACTCACTCTGCAAATTCCACAAGCACCTTCACGCACAAGCCAACAAACAACTGAAACTCCAAACTACCTACACTCACAGCGTGCAAAGTAGGCCCTTAAATAAGCAGTGCAATCATTAACCAGAATAACAGTGTACAGCTGTGTGAATTAACGATTCGCACGTAGGTATATAAGCACACACCTCGGCGTACACACGTCATCACAAACATGGCTTCTCGTGAGCAAATCGCTGCAGAGATGGACCGCATTGCAGAGCAGGAGATGGCATTGCGGAAAAGACGCATAGATTGCCAACGGCGCATGCTGGAATACGCCTCTGCGGATGTTGAAGAGGCAGGACCTAGTACTCTGCAAATGTCTGCTTCTGAACCACAACAATTGACTGGGGATACTCTGCCACACACACAAAGTGACCAAACTGAGGGAGAATTGGCTTTAGCCACACAAACACAACAGACAGAAGCTGCTAGTGAGGAGGAAGATGGTGATGAACAACAAGAAACCTCACAGGCTACCTCCAGACGGAAGAAAAGACAGCCTGCATTCACTAAGAGGGAGTTGCGTGTCTTGGTCACGCAGGCCATGTCCAAAATCCATAGAGGGCCAAAAAACATGGGGGCTGCTTCAAAAGAATGAATCTGGAGAGACATCACCAAATCTGTGAATGAAGTTGGCTCTGTCGTCAGAACATCACAGGAAGTGAGACGACGGTAAGTGCATATTGACAGTCCTTTTTCTGTGCTAAGTTGACTAAAAAATGTAGTTACATGTGATCAGAGGCGGGTTGGCCATAGTGTTTACAGGGAAGATTCCCGGTGGGCCGGTGCATCCACAGGGCCTGTTCTGTTTGAGGACATGTGGTCCTTTTTATAGACATAATGAATAAGATGCTAAATAATTTGCATATGTGAAAATGACTTTGCCACTTAGCCTGTGATTGCAGATGATCTAGTGTATGCTCTGTCTGCCTGCTTGGCTGACATATAAGACTGAGTGAATAGTGATTGGGATACGGTTGGTGTAATAAGCAAGAAAATATATCTTTCTAAAGAATTATATAGTTTCCTAAATTCTGAATGTGTATCATATAATGTGCTAATAATATTTAATTTTATTTCTTTTTAACTTCCCCCTTGATGCTGGACATGCCCACTATCTGGAAAGTCATGGGGGTAGGGTGCTGCTGCCATGGCCCATGGCTAGATCTTAAACCCCTGATGCTGCCCATGTGGGGCCACTAGTACAAATTTTTCCAGGGCCGTTTTTTGTTCCCAATCCGCCCCTGCATGTGATGTTATGTCTAGCAAACACAAGCAGAACACGTGTCCTATATATTAGCTTAGACAAATAATAAGACTCTACTTTGTCCCTCTTTCACAATACATATGTAGGTGGGCCGACTTCAAATCCCGCCTGAAGGCAAAGAGGGCAGCGGAGTGGAATGCCTCAAGGGCTACAGGTGGAGGAGCACCTGTCGCTGTGGAGTATACTGACTTGGAGGAGATGGTGATGCCCTGTGTCAGTTATGAGGAGGGCCAAGGGGTGTCTCATATGGACACGGACCTGCCTGAGATCCTGACGGGACATGACTTGGAAGGTAAGTTTACACATTTATTTGTCTGTAATTTTGACAGTATTTATAATAATAAACTAATTTTGTATCCTACTTTTTTCCCACACATTCTTCTATTTGCTTGCCACAAAACACAGCACAGGGGGGTGAACAGTTTGAGTCACAGGCCGGTTATGTGGTTGAGGCTGAGGTGGAGGGACCTAGTGAGTCTGGCAGTGTGGGCCAACAAATCCCACCTCTGCAGGTTCCTACTGGCCCCCCCACCCAACCCTCTGCTATCCCGGAGATCCTGCTTGAAATCGCTAGGTATGGTGAGAGCCTAAATCGGTTTCAAGACGGGGTCATCCGGGAGGTAAGCCAGATAGCTGTCCGGCTCACTGAGCACCGAACCTGTGTTGAGCAAGGTGTTGCTCAACTCTGCCAAGGTCTGGCAGAGATCAGGCAGGGCCAAGAACAACTTGCCTCCTCATTCCAAACCCTTGCAAATAACATCTTGCAAGGGCTCCAGGCCATCGCTGTCTCCCTTGCCCACAGTGGCAGAGAGCCACCCACATCGGCTCCCTCCCCTGCCCCTGCCCAGGAAGAACAGCCCACTGGGCAGGCCCAACGAAGGTCGCTCCGCAGACCTTCCAAAGAAGAACAGCCTCAGGCGGGGAGAAAAAGAAGAAAATGATGTCTCTCCAGATGGGCAGCACCCATGTTTTTGATGTTGCCTCTCTGTATTTTTGGAGTTGGCTTGTGTGACCAGAATGGATAACTCCCTCTTAGTGAAATGTATTTTTTCTGTTTGGATGTATTGTAGCCTGTGAGTTTATGTGTATAAACACCAGAGCCATCTTCCTCTTACTAGTGTGCTATGTATTGTTGTGTTTGTGTGGTGGATCCTAATTCTTTCTCATTTGGTTTAAAATGTGTGTGTGGCAGGGTGTGTCATGTTTTATTTATGCTTTAAATATATACTTTTGTCAGAAGCAGACTTTTGCAGAGTACTGAGTTCTGCTATCTAATGATTGTCAGTGCCATCTGCTTGCTGCTTGGTCCATCTCTGCCTGTGCGACTCATGTGGAGCCATGTTTAAATGTTGTCAAAAAATTATATAGTAATAAAAAATATATTTCAAAAATTTGAGCAGTTTCTTCCAGGTAATGCAGTTCCAGAAAGATTAGGTCAGCATATAGACACTTGTAGACCAATCTGCTAATTCTCCTTAAAAATTGAAAAAAAAAAAAAAAAGGTATGCTTTGCACCACACTTTAATGTCCATATTAAGTAAACAGACACGACGCTTTTTATAAATATCTAGGGTCAACAGGACATCATTTCAAACATTGTCAGATATTATAATCAAATATTATTGTGACTTTTAAGCCTAAATTAAAGTGTATGCTGCATTATGTTGGTGTTGGTTTATTTTTAAACAATTATGCAGATTTCAAACACTTTCACAAAAATTTTCATTTGCTTGTATTTGGGAGTCTTACACACATTAAAACAAGTTTTAAAAAGGCTTACACAACAATTTCCAAAAAAAAAAAAACCCTTATTTGGCAGTGTGTGAGATTTCTATGTGAGTAGACTAAACATGTAATGTGTGTTCAGACAATTGCTGGTTGGTAACTTTCATCTGCTCATTAATTAACAAGTAATTGGACATCAGATGAATGTGATATCCAATTAACTGCTAATTACTGCATACACACTTGTACCAGTACTTCGCAAATGTAGAGTAACTGCAGACCTACTCTGCTGCTGCGTGAATGTTGCTACGGTTTCCTATGTTAGTTTTAACAGCGACAATGTTTATTTGCTAAAAACACGCCCATTGCGAGTTGCATACTCCCACACTGTACGCCCACTTTCACGCCCATGTCGGAGCATTGCGAAGTCGCGCCTCCGCAACGCCCACGCCACTCCTCGTTTTCGGTTGCCAGTTACGGCTTTTTTTTTTCTAAGTAATTTTGCACAGTTGTCGTACGTATGTACTCGCGCATGCGTAATCACGCATTTGCGCATGCGCAGATACTTACATTTCGTAAATTTGCGATGCGATGACTCTTAGCGAACAACTCGGAATGAGGGCCTGTATGTATTGATGTCTGCCAGTTGAGCCAGGATCTCCGAGCGATAGTAAGCCAAGTCCAGAATGATGACTCCGCCCCCTTTGTCTGCAGGGCGGATAATTATGTCGGTGTATGATCCCAAATTCTTGAGGGCCGTCCATTCCTGCCTAGAAAGGTTGTGATGATGATGTTGATCCACCCTGGTGTACTTGCTTGAGGCTTCATCAACCAAGCGGATGAATGATTTGATGGAGGGATTCGTGGACTGGGGATCGAAGGAAGACTTACTCCTCTTGTTCATAAATGGTTGAAAGATTGATGGAGGCGTGGGCTCCTGGGGCGTATGTTGAGCAAAGAACTCTTGTCTCCGGAGTTTCCTGGCGAACTGGTAAAGGTCAATTTTCCAATCTAGGTCTTTGTGCTGGTTAGTAGGGACGAAGGAAAGTCCATTATTGAGGACGTCTATTTCAACAGAAGTGAGAGTGCGATTGGACAAATTGTAAATTAAATTTTGTTCTTTGCTGCTCGTTCTTTTAAGTCTAGTGTTCTGCCTGCCCCGGCGGGTGGGTGCCCTCTTCTTTTGGAAGTAGTCGGAGCTGCCTGGTCTAAAGGGAGCTCTCTCAGTAGCTATCTCAACTTACTGAGGGCACCGGGCACAGTGACATCAGGAGGAGTGCCAGGCTATTTCTGCTTCACGTATCCTCAGGAGACCGTTGTTCTGACGTCCCCTGCTTGAGCCAAGGCACCCCAACACTTCAATTAGTCCTTATATATACCTGATTCTGGATGTATGAGCAGTCGCCTCACCTCGCTGCAGCACTTTGTATGTATCAGCACTGGCTGTGTTGAATCACTGATATCACTTTTTCATCAGCACGCAGCACTTTTCAACTGCAGCTAGCACTTTAAGCACTTTTTTGCACTTGTCAACGATACTGTACACTGCACGGCTACAGCTATGAATCCTAACACCTCTTCAGCAGCCACGGGAGACGTCAGGGGCTACAAGCACCTCAATATAGCTAAAGAAGATTTGTACAGCTTTACGGACGAAGATGCGGATCGGCTACGCTTCAAGGAACAACTATCCTTCTCAGACCAACAGCAAAGCCCTGACAAGCTGTACCAGCAGCTGTTCAAACTCAAACGGAGGGAGATAGATTTTATGCTGCATGGCATTTCTCTCTCCGATTACCATAGGGAATGTATGATTCCCAGGGGTTTCAGGGTTAGGAACTCACCCACCAAAGGAAGGTTCAACCGCGACTTCTGCAATAAATGGGTCGGGATTACTAACAAATGCAGCCTTGATCTAATGCTGCTGGTGATCGAGGAGGCTGGCAGGGAGTTGAGGGCAGTCAAAGAAAAAATCGTCTCCTTCGAAACAGATAATTTACCCGCTCTTCATCAGGACGAGTCGCAGAACTGGATACAGAAATTGCGCACCCAATGCGACAATTACCGCAGGGACTTAATTAAGTTTAAGAAAAACAAACTTAACATTGTCCAAGAGGACTACGACAACAATAGGGTATACAGGTGGCTAAAGGGAGGAGGCTTCGGTAATCCCCAGGCGTCCCGTTCAAGATCCAGACAGGGTTGGCGTTGCCACAGAGAAAACACTTCTAAATCTGCAGTATCATCTAATAGTGACAGCGAATTCGCTGTGGCCGACTCGGATGGTTCTCAAGAGTTATATGCTGTCCCTTTAGACCAGGCAGCTCCGACTACTTCCAAAGGAAGAGGGCGCCCACCCGCCGGGGCAGGCAGAACAGGAGACTTAAAAGAACGAGCAGCAAAAAACAAAATTTAATTTACAATTTGTCCAATCGCACTCTCACTTCTGTTGAAATAGACGTCCTCAATAATGGACTTTCCTTCGTCCCTACTAACCAGCACAAAGACCTAGATTGGAAAATTGACCTTTACCAGTTCGCCAGGAACCTCCGGAGACAAGAGTTCTTTGCTCAACATCTGCCCCAAGAGCCCACACCTCCATCAATCTTTCAACCATTTATGAACAAGAGGAGTAAGTCTTCCTTCGATCCCCAGTCCACGAATTCCTCCATCAAATCATTCATCCGCTTGGTTGATGAAGCCTCAAGCAAGTACACCAGGGTGGGTCAACTTCATCATCACAACCTTTCTAGGCAGGAATGGACGGCCCTCAAAAATTTGGGATCATACACCGACATAATTATCCGCCCTGCAGACAAAGGGGGCGGAGTCATCATTCTGGACTTGGCTTACTATCGCTCGGAGATCCTGGCTCAACTGGCAGACATCAATACATACAGTCAATTGGACTGTGATCCCACTGCAACTTACAAGCAGGAATTGGACTCCATTTTGGCAGAGGCACATGTACAAGAACTCATCTCTGACAGATTACATAAGGCCCTTCTGCAGAAGTTTCCAGTGGTCCCAGTCCTCTTTACTGTGCCCAAAATTCACAAAAACCTACTGACACCCCTGGTCGCCCCATCATCTCAGCGCGCCAGTCTCTATACCAACCGGTGTCCCAATTTCTGGACTGCATCCTACAGCCTCTCGTTCTGAAACAGTCGACATGTTTGAAAGACACTACTTCCTTCTTACAGTTACTAGAAGGATACGGTACAGTCCCAGAAGGGGCGCTCTTATGTACAGTTGACATCTGTAGCTTGTACACAAGTATTCCGCATGCTGATGGCCTGGAAGCCATGAAAGCGTTTTTTTTTCTGAGAAAATGGCTGATGTAGATCTGGACCTCTTCATGACTTTATTGGAGCTAACACTCACTAGAAACTACTTCCTGTTCGACGGCCGGTTCTATCTACAGAGAACCGGCTGTGCGATGGGCAGTAACGTGGCTCCTTCTTATGCCAACATTTACATGCTCAAAGAAGAGGCACAGATGTTTTTTCAAGATTGCCACATAGCTCAATCCATTGCGCTCTTTACCAGATACATAGATGACCTATTCCTCATTTGGACAGGAGGTGAAGCATCCTTGAAAACCCTGCTGGAATCCATTAACTCCAGAGTATCCCCAATTAGGATCACTTACCAATGGTCCTCCTCAACCATCAACTACTTGGACGTCCAGGTCACTGTGTGTTCTGGTAAGTTACAGACCAGTGTATACAATAAACCTACGGACAAAAACACCCTCCTCCGGGCCAACAGTCACCACCCCCAACCACTAAAGTTGGGTCTCCCGAGGTCCCAGATGATCAGGGTCGCCAGGATCAACAGTCAGCCAGAAACATTAGAGGCTGAATTAGACAGAATGATCCTTAGATTTATTGCAAGGGGATACGAGTGTTCCGCCTTAGAAGCCACCAAACGTGAGGTGCTGCAGCTGCCACGGAGCAGCTTGATGCAAAAAAAGGATAGATCTATGGACAACCGAATCACCTGGACTACAACATATGACACCTCGAGTCCAGTGTTAAACAGAGCCAACAGGGCCCTTTGGCCTATCGTCTCCACTGACACCCGTCTTCCCTTCAGGCACAAGACTCCGATGATGTGCTACAAGAGGGGGCGCAACATCAAAGATATGTTGGTCCACACTGACATCTCCAACTTTCCCAGTGGGCCCCCTGCACTTCAGGGCAACACTTTTCTGAGAAAGAAACCTGGCTGTTATCGGTGCCTAGGCTGCACCACCTGCAGCCACATGCTGACGGGCGCTGCATGCGAATTGCTAGCAACGGGCAAGAAATTCTACATCCGCCATATGGTATCATGTACATCCACATACATTATTTATTTAATTATTTGCCTATGCGGCATGGGCTACGTAGGCAAAACCATCAGATCTCTACGCGAACGCATGGCTCTGCACCGCTCTGCGATAAAGGCAGCTATCGCTGGTAATTCTACCGACCAACCTGTAGCAAGGCACTTCCAGGAAGCCCGGCATCGGCTCTCAGATCTCAAGCACATTATTATAGATCACGTACCTAAATCCCTCCGGGGTGGTGACCGGGAGGGCCAACTTCTCCGAAAGGAAGCCTCCTGGATATTCAATTTGAATACCATACATCCAGTTGGTCTTAACGAAAGATAGTATGGAGTACTTTTGGGTAATCAGGTTTGATCTATGTTCATCAGTCCAGCGTGTACCAGGGGGCGAAGAAGCAAGACCACAACAGCCCGCTACAGGGCAGTCACTTTGGATCATATCGGACTCTCTGTGATTTATTAATTCACAGCCCGCTATTTACCTAGTCACTTTGGACTACTTTGGACTCTCTGATTTACCGACATTTTTTTGCATATTGCTTTATCCAGCTGTTTCAGATGTTAAGCATGTATATATGTATCTAGTAACAGTACCTACACCAACAGGATTTCCAATGCTCTATTATACTGTTCTTTTTCCTTCTCGGGTGTTTCCTCCCCTTCTTTCCAGTAAATATGCCCCATTCTGTATTTTTGCAGCACGAGCACCCTTGACTCTGTTCCATCTTTGGATCCTATGCACAGGGTTTCCAGCTGCTTGTTACCAACAATTTCCAACTTATGGGTCTAACCCTTTCAGGCTTAATCCCCCCTGTGCCAGCATAGCTGCACTTAGCACTCTTCCCCCCTACGGGACATGTGCGTGTGTTTAACTTTTATGTATTATGCTGCTGCCATATCCTTTACACATGCCTCTATACACACAGGTCAGCTGTTAGCCCAGCGGTGTTCTTTTAATATCACCCTTCTCTCTCTGTCTCACGCAGCCGCACAGTCCCCAGCACTTCAGCGCTTCACCCGTTGCTACGCAACGGACTGACACAGACACCCTCTGGATGCGCCTACACGTCATCGCACGGCGCCGCACAGCGCACATGTCGGGACCGCCGGTGGCTTCTCTCTTCAGGTTTGGCGGGCTCTGTCACTTTTTAGGTAAGCTTTTCTTTGTACTTACACACTCTCACATCTTGACAAAGGGGCTAGACACCCCAAAACGTTGGTGTACTATGTTGTGACCTTTTGAATACAATTCGACTTTTTACAAGACCTGGAGTACCGCAGTCTTCTTTCTCTGCCTATATATATATATATATATATATATATATATATATACAGACAAGTCAATACACAGTAGTTATAGAGTGCGCTCTACATCACAGGATACTGTCTGTACAACACAGGAAGGTCTTTTGCTATTTTTCTTAGACCTCCATATAGCCTGCTGCACCATGAAGGCAAATTCCTCACCAGTTATTGTGGTGTACCCATTATCCAGGCTAAACGTTTCTACATAACATTTTGCAATACTCTATGGGTACCCTGACCAGATACCGACCAACCAAGAACCTGACTTTGAGTCCCAACTTTTTCGTAAACATTGCTATCTTTACGACTGCCAGAAAGTGAGAACAACAGCCTATCACCTGCAAGGGAATGGACTTTGTGAATGAGCTAATCAGATGATCATCGAAATGCTTAGGAGCCTGTCTGCAGAGAACCGGGGCAAGTGATCCACATTATTGCCTGAACACACTTACTTATATAATAACACCACAAATTGGTGGGATGAATCTCATGATTGGATAGTCAATCTATAGGGCTATACACTGTTTAGGAGAGACAGACTAAATAAAAAGGATGGAGCGGTGTGTCTTTACGTAAAGCCGTTTTTAAAACCTGATATACGGGAAGATATTCAGGAGGGGACTGTAGACACTGTTGAGACATTATGGGTAGAAATTGCATGCGGGGAAAAATGAATAAAAAAGTTAGTATTGGGTGTATGCTATAGGCCGCCTGGTATCAATGCATCTGATGAGGAATTGTTACTAAAGCAAATTGAAAGAGCAGCAGGAGTAGGAGACATAGTAGTGATGGGAGATTTTAACTATCCAGAGATAAACTGGAAAAACGATTCATGTGATACTGCTAGGGGCAATATGTTTTTAAACACACTTAATGATAACTACTTAGTCCAACTAATTGAGGAACCAACTGGGTACAATGCTTTCTTAGACCTGGTATTAACAAACAATGGGGATTTGGTATCATGTATTATAGTAGGGGAACCCATAGGAAACAATGACCACAATATGGTCACATTCAATATCAGTTTCCATAAACAGCCCTATACTGGCTCAACTAGGCCTCTAAACTTTAGCAAAGCAAATTTTGAAAAGATGAGGGTATTTTTCAGGGATATTGAATGGGAAGGTTTGTTTTTAGGAAAAAATACTACGGAGAAATGGGAGGTACTAAAATTCCTGCTAGCTAAAAATACACTCAAATTTATTCCTATGAGCAGCAAAAAAAGGAATAAAAATCATAAACCGATGTGGCTTAACAAAAAGATTAAGGAACTTAAGGCAAGAAAAGGCGAGCATTTAAAAAATACAAATCTGACGGGGAAGCAGAGTCATTTCAGCACTATAAGGAATGTAACAAAATTTGCAAAAAGGAAATAAGAGCGGCTAAAGTAGAAACTGAAAAACTAGTAGCAAAGGAAAGCAAAGCGAATCCCCAAAATTTATTTAAATACATTAATAGCAAGAGATTAAAGAAGGAGAGTATAGGCCCTTTAAAAGACAAGTTGGGAGTCTTAAGCAAAAATGATAATGACATAGCGGACACACTAAATGAGTTTTTTTCAACAGTATTCACTAGAGAGGACCCAATTCAGTGTCTGACACACAATCTCAATAATGAGAATATCCCACTGATAGGTACTTATTTAAGCGAGGAAGTAGTCTGTGACCGATTAAAACATTTAAAGATTAATAAATCACCAGGGCCCGATGGTATTCACCCAAGGGTTCTAATGGAGCTTCACTCTGAACTGGCAAAACCGCTATCTTTGATCTTTAAGGATTCAGTTATAACAGGTATGGTTCCCAAAGACTGGCGTATAGCGGAAGTAGTGCCTATATTCAAAAAGGGAAGTAAAGCTGAACCAGGTAATTATAGACCAGTTAGTCTTACATCTATAGTGGGGAAAGTATTGGAAGGTATTCTAAGAGATAGTATTCAGAAGTTCCTAGAAGTCAATAAGGTCATTAAAAGGAATCAACATGGGTTAATGAAGGACAGATCCTGTCAAATCAACTTACTTGGCTTTTATGAAACAGTAAGCGCAAACCTAGATCAGGGTAAAGACGTGGATGTAAACTTTTTAGACTTTGCCAAAGCGTTCGATACTGTACCACACATGAAACTTATCTACAAGCTACAAGAATCAGGGCTAGGAAGCACAATATGCACTTGGGTCAAAAACTGGTTAGATAATAGGGAGCAGCGCGTTGTGGTTAATGGATCTTTTTCAACTTGGACTGAAGTGCTAAGTGGTGTGCCGCAAGGCTCAGTATTAGGACCGCTATTGTTCAATATTTTCATTAACGACCTAACAGAAGGTCTAGAGAGCATGGTGTCAATTTTTGCAGATGATACCAAATTGTGTAAGGCTATAAATACAGAGGAGGATGCCGAGTCTCTTCAGAACGACTTAGTTAAATTAGAAGCATGGGCAGCCAAATGGAGAATGCGCTTCAACACAGACAAGTGTAAGGTAATGCACTGTGGTAACAAGAACAAAAATTACACCTACCTACTAAATGGGGTAAAATTAGGGGATTCTGTACTGGTAAAAAGGACTTAGGTGTCCTCATAGATAGCAAACTAAGCAGTAGTACCCAAAGAATGACTGCAGCAAAGGCTAATAAGATATTAGCATGCATAAAATGGGGTATTGATGCTAGGGACGAGAGTATTATACTCCCGTTATATAAATCACTAGTGAGGCCACACCTTGAATACTGTGTACAATTCTGGGCACCGTACTACAAAAAGGATATCCTGGAGCTAGAAAAGGTTCAGAGGAGGGCGACCAAACTAATTAAGGGCATGGAGACGATGGAATACAAGGAAAGGCTTGAAAGACTAGGCATGTTTACATTGGAAAAGCGGAGACTAAGAGGGGATATGATCAACATCTACAAATATATAAGGGGACAATACACAGAGATTGCGCGGGACCTGTTTTTGGTTAAATCAAGACAGAGGACTCGTGGACACTCGCTCAGGTTAGAGGAGAGGAGATTCAGCACAATACGACGTAAAGGCTTTTTCACGGTAAGGACAATACGTGTTTGGAATTCCCTGCCTGAGGGAGTTGTAATGGCGGAATCTGTCACCACCTTTAAGTATGGGTTAGATAAATTCCTAATGGATAAGGATATCCAGGGGTATGGTGCATAGTCATGCATTATAGATACTATAAATAGGGATAAAATGCAACGGCTGACAGCAGCATTAGTCAGAAATTTTAGTCAAATCATCATGCATAGGAGACCACAAATAGGTTGAACTCGATGGACAATTGTCTTTTTTCAACCTCAGATACTATGTTACTATGTTACTATGATTGTTTCACCGGGTTAGCACCCTACTATTTCATGTTCGGCTGACAGGGCAAACTACCTAGAGACTTGGAACTAATCCCTGCAGTGATAGATCCTGTTCATGACGCCGAGTTGTAATAAACAGGTGTAATTAGAATGTCATTGGTGCGAGTAGTCGTACCTGGTTGTTCAGCTGCAAACATCAATGTTGACCTCTTCCGGACCTCACATAACAGGCTTCAGGCAGAAGGATCAAGACCCCCAGAAAACAACTCCAAAATAATCACCACATGTTAAGATGGTGAATGGAAATGTATATAACTGGCAAGATAACTGGTCACCACTATGGATTTAACTTAGTCAGGTTACATAATGAAATGCAGTAACAGCTGAAAAGGCATATACAATCATGTAGTACTAACATAACAGCAATATTGCGTAAAATTCAGACACACAAATTAAAAGAATACACATTTTTCAGCTAAGGTTAACAGTTCCTCAAAATTACTTGCAATATGTAAACTGACCCCAGAGTCAATGCCATGTCCACCAAAGGTTCAAAACTAGTAGCAGGACCTCAGAAAGTTCCCACACAGTAATGTGTTTTCTCACATATTAAGTCAACTGTAACTTTAATGAATCCAACTATGTAGTGCAGGGGTGTGTGAAGCAAAGTTAGTATCAAATCAGTGATGTGCACATAGTTCAGCTCTGCAGCTAAAGATACAATGTAAGATATGCAGTTCCTTAGTATACATGCAAGAGGAACTAATTAAGCAGGGAAAGAAAAAGTATTGCAGTTCTCTGGTGAGGGATATAAGGAACTGTTAGCAGTTTCTAGCAGAAGAAGAGTTAATGAAAATCCTGAGGCTTGTGGAACAACAGATACCAGCAAAGCTCCCTATGAGCCAGTTTGATTACAAGTCTTTCACTGATGCTGCCTGGAATGAGTTTCAGTGAAGCACCCTGTCTACACAGGTATCTCAGTCACTAACCGCTGGGTGCTGGGTAATGAGGCTGCACCCTTTTTTGCAATGCAATATTGTCTCCCTCTGTCTCTCTCTGAGTTGTCACAAGTGAGGTGCTGTGTGGTAGTCAGGATAGGTGATAATCAGTTGTGGATGGTTAGTGACTGCCTGTCAGGGGATTAACTAGCATTGATGGATGCTGAGGTTGGCCCTTTTATTGTGGCTGTCTGACTGGTCAGTTACTCATTGATGCGGTCCCTGGTTGAATTTTACTAATTAGCTGCTTGTATGATTATTGTGTCTCTGTGATACCTGTCTGTTGCTGGCATTCACACCACCTGTAGCTGCTCTCCATCTCCGAGGCATTTCAGTCAGCACTCTGCTCCTAAAACTCTCTGTCAATAGGACACTGGGTAGAAACTCTCTCTCTAACTCAGCAGATATAAAAGGCTGCTGTCTTTCCCCATCACCTCAGGGAGTTTCTATCTTTCAGCAAGGCAGACCAGCAGCATTTTTCCCTGCCATCTCCTCAGATTACCTCAGGAAACTCACTGTGGAAAACTCCACCCCTTCAGCTCTTCCTGCCCAACACTGGCCAATCCTTAGTGACCCAGGCTTCTCACTCTGCCTATATCAAAAAAGAAGCAAAGGAGGGAGCGCTATGAGAGTCTAATAGTTAAATTTATTAAAACAATATTTCAAATGCCACATAGCTCATAATGGATATAAAAAGGTCAATACATTTATTTAATAAAATAAGACATTGCAGCTGCAATATAACACCTGAATTGATAGAATTGTTATAAATTATCACTTTTGAGAACCAATATTGCGGCCGTGCGTCCACAGACTGTAAATTGTTATAAATGGGAGACTGATGATAGACACTTCTTATAGAAGCATTGCTGTTATATTGAGTATAAGTCTCTAATTTATTTTAACATATACAAGTCCCGTTGTATGAATTGGAAACGGCAAGGTTTGTCCGAGTAACCAGCGTCTCAATGATTAGGTCATGACCGTTAACACTGGACTGCTCATACGTACTGATCAGATGGGAGCCGACTTCTCTTGTTAGATGTTATCCGGTGAAGAGAAGGCCTTCGGTATTGAAGGCTGTACTGAGCCGGGTATGCAGCGGCTCAATGCACTCTGTGTACAGATCCTTTGACCGCTTGATGATTCTGTCCGTAAATTCCGGTAATGAGTAATGCACCCGACTGGAAAGATGCTAGGTGAATAAGCAGCAAGATGAAATCCTTAATAAGTGCCTTAACACGTTTCTCGGCCTCTAGCACTGGCCGTTTCTTCAGAAGGAAGTGAATTCTATCAATTCAGGTGTTATATTGCAGCTGCAATGTCTTGTTTATTTTATTAAATAAATGTATTTACCTTTTTATATCCATTATGAGCTATGTGGCATTTGAAATATTGTTTTAATAAATTTAACTATTAGACTGTCATAGCGCTCCCTCCTTTGCTTCTTTTTTGATATATTCAGACCTATTGGGGCAGCCCGCCCCAAATTAGTGAGCAGCTGTTAGAGTTTAATTGGGTTTTTGGTAATCATGGAGCGCCGATTCAACATCTATTTCTAGTTTGATTTTTTTCTCACTCTGCCTGGCTGCAGTCATTCACTCCTGGGTCCTAGTGCCTGTCAGATGGCTGTTACTGCTGCTGATATCACCCTGCAGCTATGGAAAGGAGGGCAACCTCACCCCGCAGTTTTGGTACAGTTTGCTGCAGGGTCCTGCGTATAGCATTGGCTCCTATATGGGCCAATAGTTGGCATGCCACATATTAGCCCTATAAAACTATGCATGTCCTCATGCAATTTTACTAATTGCTCAAAGTCACGCACAAAAGTCCTTTCATTTTAGCCAAGTAGCTCACATAAGCAATTGATGTTGCAACAAGGTAAGCATATACAGGGTTATACACTTCAAACAGATATATATATATACAGACAAGTCAATACACAGTAGTTATAGAGTGCGCTCTACATCACAGGCTACTGTCTATACAACACAGGAAGGTCTTTTGCTTTTTTTCTTAGACCTCCATATAGCCTGCTGCACGATGAAGGCAAATTCCTCACCAGTTATTGTGGTGTACCCATTATCCAGGCTAAACGTTTCTACATAACATTTTGCAATACTCTATGGGTACCCTGACCAGATACTGACCAACCAAGAACCTGACTTTGCATCCCAACTGTTTCGTAAACTTTGTTATCTTTACGACTGCCAGAAAGTGAGAACAACAGCCTATCACCTGCAAGGGAATGGACTTTGTGAATGAGCTAATCTGAGGATCATCGAAATGCTTAGGAGCCTGTCTGCAGAGAACCGGGGCAAGTGGTCCACATTATTGCCTGAACACACTTACTTATATAATAACACCGCACATTGTTTCACCGGGTTAGCACCCTACTATTTCATGTTCGGCTGACAGGGCAAACTACCTAGAGACTTGGAACTAATCCCTGCAGTGATAGATCCTGTTCATGACGCCGAGTTGTAATAAACAGGTGTAATTAGAATGTCATTGGTGCGAGTAGTCGTACCTGGTTGTTCAGCTGCAAACATCAATGTTGACCTCTTCCGGACCTCACATAACAGGCTTCAGGCAGAAGGATCAAGACCCCCAGAAAACAACTCCAAAATAATCACCACATGTTAGGATGGTGAATGAAAATGTATTTAACTGGCAAGATAACTGGTCACCACTATGGATTTAACTTAGTCAGGTTACATAATGAAATGCAGTAACAGCTGAAGAGGCATATACAATCATGTAGTACTAACATAACAGCAATATTGCGTAAAATTCAGACACATAAATTAAAAGAATACACATTTTTCAGCTAAGGTTAACAGTTCCTCAAAATTACTTGCAATATGTAAACTGACCCCAGAGTCAATGCCATGTCCACCAAAGGTTCAAAACTAGTAGCAGGACCTCAGAAAGTTCCCACACAGTAATGTGTTTTCTCACATATTAAGTCAACTGTAACTTTAATGAATCCAGCTATGTAGTGCAGGGGTGTGTGAAGCAAAGTTAGTATCAAATCAGTGATGTGCACATAGTTCAGCTCTGCAGCTAAAGATACAATGTAAGATATGCAGTTCCTTAGTATACATGCAAGAGGAACTAATTAAGCAGGGAAAGGAAAAGTATTGCAGTTCTCTGGTGAGGGATATAAGGAACTGTTAGCAGTTTCTAGCAGAAGAAGAGTTAATGAAAATCCTGAGGCTTGTGGAACAACAGATACCAGCAAAGCTCCCTATGAGCCAGTTTGATTACAAGTCTTTCACTGATGCTGCCTGGAATGAGTTTCAGTGAAGCACCCTGTCTACACAGGTATCTCAGTCACTAACCGCTGGGTGCTGGGTAATGAGGCTGCACCCTTTTTTGCAATGCAATATTGTCTCTCTCTGAGTTGTCACAAGTGAGGTGCTGTGTGGTAGTCAGGATAGGTGATAATCAGTTGTGGATGGTTAGTGACTGCCTGTCAGGGGATTAACTAGCATTGATGGATGCTGAGGTTGGCCCTTTTATTGTGGCTGTCTGACTGGTCAGTTACTCATTGATGCGGTCCCTGGTTGAATTTTACTAATTAGCTGCTTGTATGATTATTGTGTCTCTGTGATACCTGTCTGTTGCTGGCATTCACACCACCTGTAGCTGCTCTCCATCTCCGAGGCATTTCAGTCAGCACTCTGCTCCTAAAACTCTCTGTCAATAGGACACTGGGTAGAAACTCTCTCTCTAACTCAGCAGATATAAAAGGCTGCTGTCTTTCCCCATCACCTCAGGGAGTTTCTATCTTTCAGCAAGGCAGACCAGCAGCATTTCTCCCTGCCATCTCCTCAGATTACCTCAGGAAACTCACTGTGGAAAACTCCACCCCTTCAGCTCTTCCTGCCCAACACTGGCCAATCCTCAGTGACCCAGGCTTCTCACTCTGCCTATATCAAAAAAGAAGCAAAGGAGGGAGCGCTATGAGAGTCTAATAGTTAAATTTATTAAAACAATATTTCAAATGCCACATAGCTCATAATGGATATAAAAAGGTCAATACATTTATTTAATAAAATAAGACATTGCAGCTGCAATATAACACCTGAATTGATAGAATTGTTATAAATTATCACTTTTGAGAACCAATATTGCGGCCGTGCGTCCACAGACTGTAAATTGTTATAAATGGGAGACTGATGATAGATACTTCTTATAGAAGCATTGCTGTTATATTGAGTATAAGTCTCTAATTTCTTTTAACATATACAAGTCCCGTTGTATGAATTGGAAACGGCAAGGTTTGTCCGAGTAACCAGCGTCTCAATGATTAGGTCATGACCGTTAACACTGGACTGCTCATACGTACTGATCAGATGGGAGCCGACTTCTCTTGTTAGATGTTATCCGGTGAAGAGAAGGCCTTCGGTATTGAAGGCTGTACTGAGCCGGGTATGCAGCGGCTCAATGCACTCTGTGTACAGATCCTTTGACCGCTTGATGATTCTGTCCGTAAATTCCGGTAATGAGTAATGCACCCGACTGGAAAGATGCTAGGTGAATTATCAGCAAGATGAAATCCTTAATAAGTGCCTTAACACGTTTCTCGGCTTCTAGCACTGGCCGTTTCTTCAGAAGGAAGTGAATTCTATCAATTCAGGTGTTATATTGCAGCTGCAATGTCTTGTTTATTTTATTAAATAAATGTATTTACCTTTTTATATCCATTATGAGCTATGTGGCATTTGAAATATTGTTTTAATAAATTTAACTATTAGACTGTCATAGCGCTCCCTCCTTTGCTTCTTTTTTGATATATTCAGACCTATTGGGGCAGCCCGCCCCAAATTGGTGAGCAGCTGTTAGAGTTTAATTGGGTTTTTGGTAATCATGGAGCGCCGATTCAACATCTATTTCTAGTTTGATTTTTTTCTCACTCTGCCTGGCTGCAGTCATTCACTCCTGGGTCCTAGTGCCTGTCAGATGGCTGTCACTGCTGCTGATATCACCCTGCAGCTAGGGAAAGGAGGGCAACCTCACCCCGCAGTTTTGGTACAGTTTGCTGCAGGGTCCTGCGTATAGCATTGGCTCCTATATGGGCCAATAGTTGGCATGCCACATATTAGCCCTATAAAACTATGCATGTCCTCATGCAATTTTACTAATTGCTCAAAGTCACGCACAAAAGTCCTTTCATTTTAGCCAAGTAGCTCACATAAGCAATTGATGTTGCAACAAGGTAAGCATATACAGGGTGATACACTTCAAACAGATATATATATATATACAGACAAGTCAATACACAGTAGTTATAGAGTGCGCTCTACATCACAGGCTACTGTCTATACAACACAGGAAGGTCTTTTGCTTTTTTTCTTAGACCTCGATATAGCCTGCTGCACGATGAAGGCAAATTCCTCACCAGTTATTGTGGTGTACCCATTATCCAGGCTAAACGTTTCTACATAACATTTTGCAATACTCTATGGGTACCCTGACCAGATACTGACCAACCAAGAACCTGACTTTGCATCCCAACTGTTTCGTAAACTTTGTTATCTTTATGACTGCCAGAAAGTGAGAACAACAGCCTATCACCTGCAAGGGAATGGACTTTGTGAATGAGCTAATCTGAGGATCATCGAAATGCTTAGGAGCCTGTCTGCAGAGAACCGGGGCAAGTGGTCCACATTATTGCCTGAACACACTTACTTATATAATAACACCGCACATTGTTTCACCGGGTTAGCACCCTACTATTTCATGTTCGGCTGACAGGGCAAACTACCTAGAGACTTGGAACTAATCCCTGCAGTGATAGATCCTGTTCATGACGCCGAGTTGTAATAAACAGGTGTAATTAGAATGTCATTGGTGCGAGTAGTCGTACCTGGTTGTTCAGCTGCAAACATCAATGTTGACCTCTTCCGGACCTCACATAACAGGCTTCAGGCAGAAGGATCAAGACCCCCAGAAAACAACTCCAAAATAATCACCACATGTTAAGATGGTGAATGGAAATGTATATAACTGGCAAGATAACTGGTCACCACTATGGATTTAACTTAGTCAGGTTACATAATGAAATGCAGTAACAGCTGAAAAGGCATATACAATCATGTAGTACTAACATAACAGCAATATTGCGTAAAATTCAGACACACAAATTAAAAGAATACACATTTTTCAGCTAAGGTTAACAGTTCCTCAAAATTACTTGCAGTATGTAAACTGACCCAAGAGTCAATGCCATGTCCACCAAAGGTTCAAAACTAGTAGCAGGACCTCAGAAAGTTCCCACACAGTAATGTGTTTTCTCACATATTAAGTCAACTGTAACTTTAATGAATCCAGCTATGTAGTGCAGGGGTGTGTGAAGCAAAGTTAGTATCAAATCAGTGATGTGCACATAGTTCAGCTCTGCAGCTAAAGATACAATGTAAGATATGCAGTTCCTTAGTATACATGCAAGAGGAACTAATTAAGCAGGGAAATGAAAAGTATTGCAGTTCTCTGGTGAGGGATATAAGGAACTGTTAGCAGTTTCTAGCAGAAGAAGAGTTAATGAAAATCATGAGGCTTGTGGAACAACAGATACCAGCAAAGCTCCCTATGAGCCAGTTTGATTACAAGTCTTTCACTGATGCTGGCTGGAATGAGTTTCAGTGAAGCACCCTGTCTACACAGGTATCTCAGTCACTAACCGCTGGGTGCTGGGTAATGGGGCTGCACCCTTTTTTGCAATGCAATATTGTCTCCCTTTGTCTCTCTCTGAGTTGTCACAAGTGAGGTGCTGTGTGGTAGTCAGGATAGGTGATAATCAGTTGTGGATGGTTAGTGACTGCCTGTCAGGGGATTAACTAGCATTGATGGATGCTGAGGTTGGCCCTTTTATTGTGGCTGTCTGACTGGTCAGTTACTCATTGATGCGGTCCCTGGTTGAATTTTACTAATTAGCTGCTTGTATGATTATTGTGTCTCTGTGATACCTGTCTGTGGCTGGCATTCACACCACCTGTAGCTGCTCTCCATCTCCGAGGCATTTCAGTCAGCACTCTGCTCCTAAAACTCTCTGTCAATAGGACACTGGGTAGAAACTCTCTCTCTAACTCAGCAGATATAAGAGGCTGCTGTCTTTCCCCATCACCTCAGGGAGTTTCTATCTTTCAGCAAGGCAGACCAGCAGCATTTTTCCCTGCCATCTCCTCAGATTACCTCAGGAAACTCACTGTGGAAAACTCCACCCCTTCAGCACTTCCTGCCCAACACTGGCCAATCCTCAGTGACCCAGGCTTCTCACTCTGCCTATATCAAAAAAGAAGCAAAGGAGGGAGCGCTATGAGAGTCTAATAGTTAAATTTATTAAAACAATATTTCAAAATCCACATAGCTCATAATGGATATAAAAAGGTCAATACATTTATTTAATAAAATAAACAAGACATTGCAGCTGCAATATAACACCTGAATTGATAGAATTGTTATAATTTATCACTTTTGAGAACCAATATTGCGGCCGTGCGTCCACGGACTGTAAATTGTTATAAATGGGAGACTGATGATAGATACTTCTTATAGAAGCATTGCTGTTATATTGAGTATAAGTCTCTAATTTCTTTTAACATATACAAGTCCCGTTGTATGAATTGGAGACGGCAAGGTTTGTCCGAGTAACCAACGTCTCAATGATTAGGTCATGACCGTTAACACTGGACTGCTCATACGTACTGATCAGACGGGAGCCGACTTCTCTTGTTAGATGTTATCCGGTGAAGAGAAGGCCTTCGGTATTGAAGGCTGTACTGAGCCGGGTATGCAGCGGCTCAATGCACTTTGTGTACAGATCCTTTGACCGCTTGATGATTCTGTCCGTAAATTCCGGTAATGAGTAATGCACCAGACTGGAAAGATGCTAGGTGAATAAGCAGCAAGATGAAATCCTTAATAAGTGCCTTAACACGTTTCTCGGCCTCTAGCACTGGCCGTTTCTTCAGAAGGAAGTGAATTCTATCAATTCAGGTGTTATATTGCAGCTGCAATGTCTTGTTTATTTTATTAAATAAATGTATTTACCTTTTTATATCCATTATGAGCTATGTGGCATTTGAAATATTGTTTTAATACATTTAACTATTAGACTCTCATAGCGCTACCTCCTATGCTTCTTTTTTGATATATTCAGACCTATTGGGGCAGCCCGCCCCAAATTGGTGAGCAGCTGTTAGAGTTTAATTGGGTTTTTGGTAATCATGGAGCGCCGATTCAACATCTATTTCTAGTTTGATTTTTTCTCACTCTGCCTGGCTGCAGTCATTCACGCCTGGGTCCTAGTGCCTGTCAGATGGCTGTCACTGCTGCTGATATTACCCTGCAGCTAGGGAAAGGAGGGCAACCTCACCCCGCAGTTTTGGTACAGTTTGCTGCAGGGTCCTGCGTATAGCATTGGCTCCTATATGGGCCAATAGTTGGCATGCCACATATTAGCCCTATAAAACTATGCATGTCCTCATGCAATTTTACTAATTGCTCAAAGTCACGCACAAAAGTCCTTTCATTTTAGCCAAGTAGCTCACATAAGCAATTGATGTTGCAACAAGGTAAGCATATACAGGGTTATACACTTCAAACAGATATATATATACAGACAAGTCAATACACAGTAGTTATAGAGTGCGCTCTACATCACAGGCTACTGTCTATACAACACAGGAAGGTCTTTTGCTTTTTTTCTTAGACCTCCGTATAGCCTGCTGCACGATGAAGGCAAATTCCTCACCAGTTATTGTGGTGTACCCATTATCCAGGCTAAACGTTTCTACATAACATTTTGCAATACTCTATGGGTACCCTGACCAGATACTGACCAACCAAGAACCTGACTTTGCATCCCAACTGTTTCGTAAACTTTGTTATCTTTATGACTGCCAGAAAGTGAGAACAACAGCCTATCACCTGCAAGGGAATGGACTTTGTGAATGAGCTAATCTGAGGATCATCGAAATGCTTAGGAGCCTGTCTGCAGAGAACTGGGGCAAGTGGTCCACATTATTGCCTGAACACACTTACTTATATAATAACACTGCACATTGTTTCACCGGGTAAGCACCCTACTATTTCATGTTCGGCTGACAGGGCAAACTACCTAGAGACTTGGAACTAATCCCTGCAGTGATAGATCCTGTTCATGACGCCGAGTTGTAATAAACAGGTGTAATTAGAATGTCATTGGTGCGAGTAGTCGTACCTGGTTGTTCAGCTGCAAACATCAATGTTGACCTTTTCCGGACCTCACATGACAGGCTTCAGGCAGAAGGATCAAGACCCCCAGAAAACAACTCCAAAATAATCACCACATGTTAAGATGGTGAATGGAAATGTATATAACTGGCAAGATAACTGGTCACCACTATGGATTTAACTTAGTCAGGTTACATAATGAAATGCAGTAACAGCTGAAAAGGCATATACAATCATGTAGTACTAACATAACAGCAATATTGCGTAATAATCAGACACACAAATTAAAAAATGCACATTTTTCAGCTATGGTTAACAGTTCCTCAAAATTACTTGAAATATGTAAACTGACCCCAGAGTCAATGCCATGTCCACCAAAGGTTCAAAACTAGTAGAAGGACCTCAGAAAGTTCCCACACAGTAATGTGTTTTCTCACATATTAAGTCAACTGTAACTTTAATGAATCCAGCTATGTAGTGCAGGGGTGTGTGAAGCAAAGTTAGTATCAAATCAGTGATGTGCACATAGTTCAGCTCTGCAGCTAAAGATACCGTGTAAGATATGCAGTTCCTTAGTATTCATGCAAGAGGAACTAATTAAGCAGTGAAAGGAAAAGTATTGCAGTTCTCTGGTGAGGGATATAAGGAACTGTTAGCAGTTTCTAGCAGAAGAAGAGTTAATGAAAATCCTGAGGCTTGTGGAACAACAGATACCAGCAAAGCTCCCTATGAGCCAGTTTGATTACAAGTCTCTCACTGATGCTGGCTGGAATGAGTTTCAGTGAAGCACCCTGTCTACACAGGTATCTCAGTCACTAACCGCTGGGTGCTGGGTAATGGGGCTGCACCCTTTTTTGCAATGCAATATTGTCTACCTTTGTCTCTCTCTGAGTTGTCACAAGTGAGGTGCTGTGTGGTAGTCAGGATAGGTGATAATCAGTTGTGGATGGTTAGTGACTGCCTGTCAGGGGATTAACTAGCATTGATGGATGCTGAGGTTGGCCCTTTTATTGTGGCTGTCTGACTGGTCAGTTACTCATTGATGCGGTCCCTGGTTGAATTTTACTAATTAGCTGCTTGTATGATTATTGTGTCTCTGTGATACCTGTCTGTGGCTGGCATTCACACCACCTGTAGCTGCTCTCCATCTCCGAGGCATTTCAGTCAGCACTCTGCTCCTAAAACTCTCTGTCAATAGGACACTGGGTAGAAACTCTCTCTCTAACTCAGCAGATATAAGAGGCTGCTGTCTTTCCCCATCACCTCAGGGAGTTTCTATCTTTCAGCAAGGCAGACCAGCAGCATTTTTCCCTGCCATCTCCTCAGATTACCTCAGGAAACTCACTGTGGAAAACTCCACCCCTTCAGCACTTCCTGCCCAACACTGGCCAATCCTCAGTGACCCAGGCTTCTCACTCTGCCTATATCAAAAAAGAAGCAAAGGAGGGAGCGCTATGAGAGTCTAATAGTTAAATTTATTAAAACAATATTTCAAAATCCACATAGCTCATAATGGATATAAAAAGGTCAATACATTTATTTAATAAAATAAACAAGACATTGCAGCTGCAATATAACACCTGAATTGATAGAATTGTTATAATTTATCACTTTTGAGAACCAATATTGCGGCCGTGCGTCCACGGACTGTAAATTGTTATAAATGGGAGACTGATGATAGATACTTCTTATAGAAGCATTGCTGTTATATTGAGTATAAGTCTCTAATTTCTTTTAACATATACAAGTCCCGTTGTATGAATTGGAGACGGCAAGGTTTGTCCGAGTAACCAACGTCTCAATGATTAGGTCATGACCGTTAACACTGGACTGCTCATACGTACTGATCAGACGGGAGCCGACTTCTCTTGTTAGATGTTATCCGGTGAAGAGAAGGCCTTCGGTATTGAAGGCTGTACTGAGCCGGGTATGCAGCGGCTCAATGCACTTTGTGTACAGATCCTTTGACCGCTTGATGATTCTGTCCGTAAATTCCGGTAATGAGTAATGCACCAGACTGGAAAGATGCTAGGTGAATAAGCAGCAAGATGAAATCCTTAATAAGTGCCTTAACACGTTTCTCGGCCTCTAGCACTGGCCGTTTCTTCAGAAGGAAGTGAATTCTATCAATTCAGGTGTTATATTGCAGCTGCAATGTCTTGTTTATTTTATTAAATAAATGTATTTACCTTTTTATATCCATTATGAGCTATGTGGCATTTGAAATATTGTTTTAATACATTTAACTATTAGACTCTCATAGCGCTACCTCCTATGCTTCTTTTTTGATATATTCAGACCTATTGGGGCAGCCCGCCCCAAATTGGTGAGCAGCTGTTAGAGTTTAATTGGGTTTTTGGTAATCATGGAGCGCCGATTCAACATCTATTTCTAGTTTGATTTTTTCTCACTCTGCCTGGCTGCAGTCATTCACGCCTGGGTCCTAGTGCCTGTCAGATGGCTGTCACTGCTGCTGATATTACCCTGCAGCTAGGGAAAGGAGGGCAACCTCACCCCGCAGTTTTGGTACAGTTTGCTGCAGGGTCCTGCGTATAGCATTGGCTCCTATATGGGCCAATAGTTGGCATGCCACATATTAGCCCTATAAAACTATGCATGTCCTCATGCAATTTTACTAATTGCTCAAAGTCACGCACAAAAGTCCTTTCATTTTAGCCAAGTAGCTCACATAAGCAATTGATGTTGCAACAAGGTAAGCATATACAGGGTTATACACTTCAAACAGATATATATATACAGACAAGTCAATACACAGTAGTTATAGAGTGCGCTCTACATCACAGGCTACTGTCTATACAACACAGGAAGGTCTTTTGCTTTTTTTCTTAGACCTCCGTATAGCCTGCTGCACGATGAAGGCAAATTCCTCACCAGTTATTGTGGTGTACCCATTATCCAGGCTAAACGTTTCTACATAACATTTTGCAATACTCTATGGGTACCCTGACCAGATACTGACCAACCAAGAACCTGACTTTGCATCCCAACTGTTTCGTAAACTTTGTTATCTTTACGACTGCCAGAAAGTGAGAACAACAGCCTATCACCTGCAAGGGAATGGACTTTGTGAATGAGCTAATCTGAGGATCATCGAAATGCTTAGGAGCCTGTCTGCAGAGAACTGGGGCAAGTGGTCCACATTATTGCCTGAACACACTTACTTATATAATAACACTGCACATTGTTTCACCGGGTAAGCACCCTACTATTTCATGTTCGGCTGACAGGGCAAACTACCTAGAGACTTGGAACTAATCCCTGCAGTGATAGATCCTGTTCATGACGCCGAGTTGTAATAAACAGGTGTAATTAGAATGTCATTGGTGCGAGTAGTCGTACCTGGTTGTTCAGCTGCAAACATCAATGTTGACCTTTTCCGGACCTCACATGACAGGCTTCAGGCAGAAGGATCAAGACCCCCAGAAAACAACTCCAAAATAATCACCACATGTTAAGATGGTGAATGGAAATGTATATAACTGGCAAGATAACTGGTCACCACTATGGATTTAACTTAGTCAGGTTACATAATGAAATGCAGTAACAGCTGAAAAGGCATATACAATCATGTAGTACTAACATAACAGCAATATTGCGTAATAATCAGACACACAAATTAAAAAATGCACATTTTTCAGCTATGGTTAACAGTTCCTCAAAATTACTTGAAATATGTAAACTGACCCCAGAGTCAATGCCATGTCCACCAAAGGTTCAAAACTAGTAGAAGGACCTCAGAAAGTTCCCACACAGTAATGTGTTTTCTCACATATTAAGTCAACTGTAACTTTAATGAATCCAGCTATGTAGTGCAGGGGTGTGTGAAGCAAAGTTAGTATCAAATCAGTGATGTGCACATAGTTCAGCTCTGCAGCTAAAGATACCGTGTAAGATATGCAGTTCCTTAGTATTCATGCAAGAGGAACTAATTAAGCAGTGAAAGGAAAAGTATTGCAGTTCTCTGGTGAGGGATATAAGGAACTGTTAGCAGTTTCTAGCAGAAGAAGAGTTAATGAAAATCCTGAGGCTTGTGGAACAACAGATACCAGCAAAGCTCCCTATGAGCCAGTTTGATTACAAGTCTCTCACTGATGCTGGCTGGAATGAGTTTCAGTGAAGCACCCTGTCTACACAGGTATCTCAGTCACTAACCGCTGGGTGCTGGGTAATGGGGCTGCACCCTTCTTTGCAATGCAATATTGTCTACCTTTGTCTCTCTCTGAGTTGTCACAAGTGAGGTGCTGTGTGGTAGTCAGGATAGGTGATAATCAGTTGTGGATGGTTAGTGACTGCCTGTCAGGGGATTAACTAGCATTGATGGATGCTGAGGTTGGCCCTTTTATTGTGGCTGTCTAACTGGTCAGTTACTCATTGATGCGGTCCCTGGTTGAATTTTACTAATTAGCTGCTTGTATGATTATTGTGTCTCTGTGATACCTGTCTGTGGCTGGCATTCACACCACCTGTAGCTGCTCTCCATCTCCGAGGCATTTCAGTCAGCACTCTGCTCCTAAAACTCTCTGTCAATAGGACACTGGGTAGAAACTCTCTCTCTAACTCAGCAGATATAAGAGGCTGCTGTCTTTCCCCATCACCTCAGGGAGTTTCTATCTTTCAGCAAGGCAGACCAGCAGCATTATTCCCTGCCATCTCCTCAGATTACCTCAGGAAACTCACTGTGGAAAACTCCACCCCTTCAGCACTTCCTGCCCAACACTGGCCAATCCTCAGTGACCCAGGCTTCTCACTCTGCCTATATCAAAAAAGAAGCAAAGGAGGGAGCGCTATGAGAGTCTAATAGTTAAATTTATTAAAACAATATTTCAAAATCCACATAGCTCATAATGGATATAAAAAGGTCAATACATTTATTTAATAAAATAAACAAGACATTGCAGCTGCAATATAACACCTGAATTGATAGAATTGTTATAATTTATCACTTTTGAGAACCAATATTGCGGCCGTGCGTCCACGGACTGTAAATTGTTACAAATGGGAGACTGATGATAGATACTTCTTATAGAAGCATTGCTGTTATATTGAGTATAAGTCTCTAATTTCTTTTAACATATACAAGTCCCGTTGTATGAATTGGAGACGGCAAGGTTTGTCCGAGTAACCAACGTCTCAATGATTAGGTCATGACCGTTAACACTGGACTGCTCATACGTACTGATCAGACGGGAGCCGACTTCTCTTGTTAGATGTTATCCGGTGAAGAGAAGGCCTTCGGTATTGAAGGCTGTACTGAGCCGGGTATGCAGCGGCTCAATGCACTTTGTGTACAGATCCTTTGACCGCTTGATGATTCTGTCTGTAAATTCCGGTAATGAGTAATGCACCAGACTGGAAAGATGCTAGGTGAATAAGCAGCAAGATGAAATCCTTAATAAGTGCCTTAACACGTTTCTCGGCCTCTAGCACTGGCCGTTTCTTCAGAAGGAAGTGAATTCTATCAATTCAGGTGTTATATTGCAGCTGCAATGTCTTGTTTATTTTATTAAATAAATGTATTTACCTTTTTATATCCATTATGAGCTATGTGGCATTTGAAATATTGTTTTAATACATTTAACTATTAGACTCTCATAGCGCTACCTCCTATGCTTCTTTTTTGATATATTCAGACCTATTGGGGCAGCCCGCCCCAAATTGGTGAGCAGCTGTTAGAGTTTAATTGGGTTTTTGGTAATCATGGAGCGCCGATTCAACATCTATTTCTAGTTTGATTTTTTCTCACTCTGCCTGGCTGCAGTCATTCACGCCTGGGTCCTAGTGCCTGTCAGATGGCTGTCACTGCTGCTGATATCACCCTGCAGCTAGGGAAAGGAGGGCAACCTCACCCCGCAGTTTTGGTACAGTTTGCTGCAGGGTCCTGCGTATAGCATTGGCTCCTATATGGGCCAATAGTTGGCATGCCACATATTAGCCCTATAAAACTATGCATGTCCTCATGCAATTTTACTAATTGCTCAAAGTCACGCACAAAAGTCCTTTCATTTTAGCCAAGTAGCTCACATAAGCAATTGATGTTGCAACAAGGTAAGCATATACAGGGTTATACACTTCAAACAGATATATATATACAGACAAGTCAATACACAGTAGTTATAGAGTGCGCTCTACATCACAGGCTACTGTCTATACAACACAGGAAGGTCTTTTGCTTTTTTTCTTAGACCTCCGTATAGCCTGCTGCACGATGAAGGCAAATTCCTCACCAGTTATTGTGGTGTACCCATTATCCAGGCTAAACGTTTCTACATAACATTTTGCAATACTCTATGGGTACCCTGACCAGATACTGACCAACCAAGAACCTGACTTTGCATCCCAACTGTTTCGTAAACTTTGTTATCTTTACGACTGCCAGAAAGTGAGAACAACAGCCTATCACCTGCAAGGGAATGGACTTTGTGAATGAGCTAATCTGAGGATCATCGAAATGCTTAGGAGCCTGTCTGCAGAGAACTGGGGCAAGTGGTCCACATTATTGCCTGAACACACTTACTTATATAATAACACTGCACATTGTTTCACCGGGTAAGCACCCTACTATTTCATGTTCGGCTGACAGGGCAAACTACCTAGAGACTTGGAACTAATCCCTGCAGTGATAGATCCTGTTCATGACGCCGAGTTGTAATAAACAGGTGTAATTAAAATGTCATTGGTGCGAGTAGTCGTACCTGGTTGTTCAGCTGCAAACATCAATGTTGACCTCTTCCGGACCTCACATGACAGGCTTCAGGCAGAAGGATCAAGACCCCCAGAAAACAACTCCAAAATAATCACCACATGTTAAGATGGTGAATGGAAATGTATATAACTGGCAAGATAACTGGTCACCACTATGGATTTAACTTAGTCAGGTTACATAATGAAATGCAGTAACAGCTGAAAAGGCATATACAATCATGTAGTACTAACATAACAGCAATATTGCGTAATAATCAGACACACAAATTAAAAAATGCACATTTTTCAGCTATGGTTAACAGTTCCTCAAAATTACTTGAAATATGTAAACTGACCCCAGAGTCAATGCCATGTCCACCAAAGGTTCAAAACTAGTAGAAGGACCTCAGAAAGTTCCCACACAGTAATGTGTTTTCTCACATATTAAGTCAACTGTAACTTTAATGAATCCAGCTATGTAGTGCAGGGGTGTGTGAAGCAAAGTTAGTATCAAATCAGTGATGTGCACATAGTTCAGCTCTGCAGCTAAAGATACCGTGTAAGATATGCAGTTCCTTAGTATTCATGCAAGAGGAACTAATTAAGCAGTGAAAGGAAAAGTATTGCAGTTCTCTGGTGAGGGATATAAGGAACTGTTAGCAGTTTCTAGCAGAAGAAGAGTTAATGAAAATCCTGAGGCTTGTGGAACAACAGATACCAGCAAAGCTCCCTATGAGCCAGTTTGATTACAAGTCTCTCACTGATGCTGGCTGGAATGAGTTTCAGTGAAGCACCCTGTCTACACAGGTATCTCAGTCACTAACCGCTGGGTGCTGGGTAATGGGGCTGCACCCTTTTTTGCAATGCAATATTGTCTACCTTTGTCTCTCTCTGAGTTGTCACAAGTGAGGTGCTGTGTGGTAGTCAGGATAGGTGATAATCAGTTGTGGATGGTTAGTGACTGCCTGTCAGGGGATTAACTAGCATTGATGGATGCTGAGGTTGGCCCTTTTATTGTGGCTGTCTGACTGGTCAGTTACTCATTGATGCGGTCCCTGGTTGAATTTTACTAATTAGCTGCTTGTATGATTATTGTGTCTCTGTGATACCTGTCTGTGGCTGGCATTCACACCACCTGTAGCTGCTCTCCATCTCCGAGGCATTTCAGTCAGCACTCTGCTCCTAAAACTCTCTGTCAATAGGACACTGGGTAGAAACTCTCTCTCTAACTCAGCAGATATAAGAGGCTGCTGTCTTTCCCCATCACCTCAGGGAGTTTCTATCTTTCAGCAAGGCAGACCAGCAGCATTATTCCCTGCCATCTCCTCAGATTACCTCAGGAAACTCACTGTGGAAAACTCCACCCCTTCAGCACTTCCTGCCCAACACTGGCCAATCCTCAGTGACCCAGGCTTCTCACTCTGCCTATATCAAAAAAGAAGCAAAGGAGGGAGCGCTATGAGAGTCTAATAGTTAAATTTATTAAAACAATATTTCAAAATCCACATAGCTCATAATGGATATAAAAAGGTCAATACATTTATTTAATAAAATAAACAAGACATTGCAGCTGCAATATAACACCTGAATTGATAGAATTCTTATAATTTATCACTTTTGAGAACCAATATTGCGGCCGTGCGTCCACGGACTGTAAATTGTTATAAATGGGAGACTGATGATAGATACTTCTTATAGAAGCATTGCTGTTATATTGAGTATAAGTCTCTAATTTCTTTTAACATATACAAGTCCCGTTGTATGAATTGGAGACGGCAAGGTTTGTCCGAGTAACCAACGTCTCAATGATTAGGTCATGACCGTTAACACTGGACTGCTCATACGTACTGATCAGACGGGAGCCGACTTCTCTTGTTAGATGTTATCCGGTGAAGAGAAGGCCTTCGGTATTGAAGGCTGTACTGAGCCGGGTATGCAGCGGCTCAATGCACTTTGTGTACAGATCCTTTGACCGCTTGATGATTCTGTCTGTAAATTCCGGTAATGAGTAATGCACCAGACTGGAAAGATGCTAGGTGAATAAGCAGCAAGATGAAATCCTTAATAAGTGCCTTAACACGTTTCTCGGCCTCTAGCACTGGCCGTTTCTTCAGAAGGAAGTGAATTCTATCAATTCAGGTGTTATATTGCAGCTGCAATGTCTTGTTTATTTTATTAAATAAATGTATTTACCTTTTTATATCCATTATGAGCTATGTGGCATTTGAAATATTGTTTTAATACATTTAACTATTAGACTCTCATAGCGCTACCTCCTATGCTTCTTTTTTGATATATTCAGACCTATTGGGGCAGCCCGCCCCAAATTGGTGAGCAGCTGTTAGAGTTTAATTGGGTTTTTGGTAATCATGGAGCGCCGATTCAACATCTATTTCTAGTTTGATTTTTTCTCACTCTGCCTGGCTGCAGTCATTCACGCCTGGGTCCTAGTGCCTGTCAGATGGCTGTCACTGCTGCTGATATCACCCTGCAGCTAGGGAAAGGAGGGCAACCTCACCCCGCAGTTTTGGTACAGTTTGCTGCAGGGTCCTGCGTATAGCATTGGCTCCTATATGGGCCAATAGTTGGCATGCCACATATTAGCCCTATAAAACTATGCATGTCCTCATGCAATTTTACTAATTGCTCAAAGTCACGCACAAAAGTCCTTTCATTTTAGCCAAGTAGCTCACATAAGCAATTGATGTTGCAACAAGGTAAGCATATACAGGGTTATACACTTCAAACAGATATATATATACAGACAAGTCAATACACAGTAGTTATAGAGTGCGCTCTACATCACAGGCTACTGTCTATACAACACAGGAAGGTCTTTTGCTTTTTTTCTTAGACCTCCGTATAGCCTGCTGCACGATGAAGGCAAATTCCTCACCAGTTATTGTGGTGTACCCATTATCCAGGCTAAACGTTTCTACATAACATTTTGCAATACTCTATGGGTACCCTGACCAGATACTGACCAACCAAGAACCTGACTTTGCATCCCAACTGTTTCGTAAACTTTGTTATCTTTACGACTGCCAGAAAGTGAGAACAACAGCCTATCACCTGCAAGGGAATGGACTTTGTGAATGAGCTAATCTGAGGATCATCGAAATGCTTAGGAGCCTGTCTGCAGAGAACTGGGGCAAGTGGTCCACATTATTGCCTGAACACACTTACTTATATAATAACACTGCACATTGTTTCACCGGGTAAGCACCCTACTATTTCATGTTCGGCTGACAGGGCAAACTACCTAGAGACTTGGAACTAATCCCTGCAGTGATAGATCCTGTTCATGACGCCGAGTTGTAATAAACAGGTGTAATTAGAATGTCATTGGTGCGAGTAGTCGTACCTGGTTGTTCAGCTGCAAACATCAATGTTGACCTCTTCCGGACCTCACATGACAGGCTTCAGGCAGAAGGATCAAGACCCCCAGAAAACAACTCCAAAATAATCACCACATGTTAAGATGGTGAATGGAAATGTATATAACTGGCAAGATAACTGGTCACCACTATGGATTTAACTTAGTCAGGTTACATAATGAAATGCAGTAACAGCTGAAAAGGCATATACAATCATGTAGTACTAACATAACAGCAATATTGCGTAATAATCAGACACACAAATTAAAAAATGCACATTTTTCAGCTATGGTTAACAGTTCCTCAAAATTACTTGAAATATGTAAACTGACCCCAGAGTCAATGCCATGTCCACCAAAGGTTCAAAACTAGTAGAAGGACCTCAGAAAGTTCCCACACAGTAATGTGTTTTCTCACATATTAAGTCAACTGTAACTTTAATGAATCCAGCTATGTAGTGCAGGGGTGTGTGAAGCAAAGTTAGTATCAAATCAGTGATGTGCACATAGTTCAGCTTTGAGCTAAAGATACCGTGTAAGATATGCAGTTCCTTAGTATTCATGCAAGAGGAACTAATTAAGCAGTGAAAGGAAAAGTATTGCAGTTCTCTGGTGAGGGATATAAGGAACTGTTAGCAGTTTCTAGCAGAAGAAGAGTTAATGAAAATCCTGAGGCTTGTGGAACAACAGATACCAGCAAAGCTCCCTATGAGCCAGTTTGATTACAAGTCTCTCACTGATGCTGGCTGGAATGAGTTTCAGTGAAGCACCCTGTCTACACAGGTATCTCAGTCACTAACCACTGGGTGCTGGGTAATGGGGCTTCTTCCCTTTTCGGAATGCAATATTGTCATCCTCTGTCTCTCTCTGAGATGTCACAAGTGAGGTGCTGGGTAGTAGTCAGGTTAGCTGATAATCAGTTGTGGATGGTTAGTGGCTGCCTGTCAGGGGATTAACTAGCATTGATGGATGCTGAGGTTGGCCCTTTAATTGTGGCTGTCTGATTGGCCAGTTACTCGTTGATGCAGTACCTGGTTGAATCTGACTAATTAGCTGCTTGTAAGTTTATTGTCTCTCTACGATACCCTTCTGCGGCTGGCATCCACACAACCTGTAGCTGCTCTCCATCTCCCAGACATTCCAGTCAGCACTCTGCTCCCAAAACTCTCTGTCAATGGAACAATGGGAAGCAACTCTTCCCTCTATCTCAGCAGATATATGAGGCTGCTGTCTTTCCCAATCACCTCAGTGAGATTCTGTCTTTCAGTAAGGCAGACCAGCAGCGTTTCTCCCTGCCATCTCCTCAGATTACCTCATGGAACTCACTGTGGAAAACTCCACTGCTTCAGCACTTCCCACTCAGCACTAGTCAATCCTCAGTGACCCAGGCTTCTCACTCTGCTTGGCTGCAGTCATTCACTCCTGTTTCTGCTGCTAATGTCACCCTGCAGCTAGGTGTAGGAGGGTGACCATCCCCCACAGTTTTGGGACAGTTTGCTGCTGGTTCCTACATATAGCATCGGCTCCAATAGGGGCTCACTAATGGGGTGCCACATATTAGCCCTATAAAACTATGCATGTCCTCACACAATTTTACTAATTGCTCAAAGTCGCAAACAAAAGTCCTTTCATTTTAGCCAAGTAGCTCATATAAGCAATTGATGTTGCAACAAGGTAAGCATATACAGGGTTATACACTTCAAACAGATATATATATACAGACATGTCAATACACAGTAGTTATAGAGTGCGCTCTACATCACAGGCTACTGTCTATACAACACAGGAAGGTCTTTTGCTATTTTTCTTAGACCTCCATATAGCCTGCTGCACCATGAAGGCAAATTCCTCACCAGTTATTGTGGTGTACCCATTATCCAGGCTAAATGTTTCTACATAACATTTTGCAATACTCTATGGGTACCCTGACCAGATGCTGACCAACCAAGAACCTGACTTTGAGTCCCAACTGTTTCGTAAACTTTGTTATCTTTACGACTGCCAGAAAGTGAGAACAACAGCCTATCACCTGCAAGGGAATGGACTTTGTGAATGAGCTAATCAGATGATCATTGAAATGCTTAGGAGCCTGTCTGCAGAGAACCGGGGCAAGTGGTCCACATTATTGCCTGAACACACTTACTTATATAATAACACAGCACATTGTTTCACTGGGTTAGCACCCTACTATTTCATGTTCGGCTGACAGGGCAAACTACCTAGAGACTTGGAACTAAACCCTGCAGTGATAGATCCTGTTTGTGATGCCGAGTTGTAATAAACAGGTGTAATTAGAATGTCATTGGCGCGAGTAGTCGTACCTGGTTGTTCAGCTGCAAACATCAATGTTGACCTCTTCCGGACCTCACATAACAGGCTTCAGGCAGAAGGATCAAGACCCCCAGAAAATAACTCCAAAATAATCACCACATGTTAGGATGGTGAATGAAAATGTATTTAACTGGCAAGATAACTGGTCACCACTATGGATTTAACTTAGTCAGGTTACATAATGAAATACAATAACAGCTGAAAAGGCATATACAATCATGTAGTACTAACATAACAGCAATATTGCGTAAAATTCAGACACACAAATTAAAAGAATACACATTTTTCAGCTATGGTTAACAGTTCCTCAAAATTACTTGCAATATGTAAACTGACCCCAGTTGGCCACTTAAGAGTCACTTTACTCAGTCCCTGTGTAAACCCTTTACATTAGAGTCAATGCCATGTCCACCAAAGGTTAAAAACTAGTAGAAGGACCTCAGAAAGTTCCCACATGTTTTCTCACATATTAAGTTAACTGTAACTTTAATGAATCCAGCTATGTATTGCAGGGGTGTGTGAAGCAAAGTTAGTATCAAATCAGTGATGTGCACATAGTTCAGCTCTGCAGCTAAAGATACAATGTAAGATATGCAGTTCCTTAGTATTCATGCAAGAGGAACTAATTAAGCAGTGAAAGGAAAAGTATTGCAGTTCTCTGGTGAGGGATATAAGGAACTGTTAGCAGTTTCTAGCAGAAGAAGAGTTAATGAAAATCCTGAGGCTTGTGGAACAACAGATACCAGCAAAGCTCCCTGTGAGCCAGTTTGATTACAAGTCTCTCACTGATGCTGGCTGGAATGAGTTTCAGTGAAGCACCCTGTCTACACAGGTATCTCAGTCACTAAACACTGGGTGCTGGGTAATGGGGCTTCTTCCCTTTTAGGAATGCAATATTGTGATCCTCTGTCTCTCTCTGAGATGTCACAAGTGAGGTGCTGGGTAGTAGTCAGGTTAGCTGATAATCAGTTGTGGATGGTTAGTGACTGCCTGTCAGGGGAGTAACTAGCATTGATGGATTCTGAAGTTGGCCTTTTTGTTGTGGCTGTCTGACTGGCCAGTTACTCGCTGATGCAGTCTCTGGTTGAATCTGACTAATTAGCTGCTTGTAAGTTTATTGTGTCTCTACGATACCTGTCTGCGGCTGGCATCCACACCACCTGTAGCTGCTCTCCATCTCCCAGGCATTCCAGTCAGCACTCTGCTCCCAAAACTCTCTGTCAATGGAACAATGGGCCGCACCTCTCCCCTCTATCTCAGCAGATATATGAGACTGCTGTCTTTCCCCATCACCTCAGGGAGTTTCTGTCTTTCAGCAAGGCAGACCAGCCGCGTTTCTTCCTGCCATCTCCTCAGATTACCTCATGGAACTCACTGTGGAAAACTCCACTCCTTCAGCACTTCCCACTCAACACTAGTCAATCCTCAGTGACCCAGGGTTATCACTCTGCTTGGCTGCAGTCATTCACTCCTGGGTCCTAGTGCTTGTTAGATGGCTGTCACTGTTTCTGCTGCTGATGTCACCCTGCAGCTAGGGGGACGAGGGTGACCATCCCCCACAGTTTTGGGACAGTTTGCTGCAGGGTCCTACATATAGCATCGGCTCCAATAGGGGCTCACTAATGGGGTGCCACATAATAACCCTATAAAACTATGCATGTCCTCACACAATTTTACTAATTGCTCAAAGTCGCAAACAAACGTCCTTTAATTTTAGCCAAGTAGCTCATATAAGCAATTGATGTTGCAACAAGGTAAGCATATGCAGGGTTATACACTTCAAACAGATATATATATATATATATATATATATATATACGGACAAGTCAATACACAGTAGTTTTAGAGTGCACGCTACATCACAGGCTACTGTCTATACAACACAGGAAGGTCTTTTGCTATTTTTCTTAGACCTCCATTTAGCCTGCTGCACCATGAAGGCAAATTCCTCACCAGTTATTGTGGTGTACCCATTATCCAGGCCATAATATACAAAACATTTTGCAAGACCCTATGGGTACACTGACCAGATCCTGACCAACCAAGACCCTGCCTTTGAGTCCCAACTGTTTCGTAAACTTTGCTATCTTTATGGCTGCCAGAAAGTGAGAACAGTGGCCTATCACCTGCAAGGGAATGGACTTTGCGAACAAGCTAATCAGACTATCATCGGAATGCTTAGGAGCCTGTCTGCAGAGAACCGGGCCCAGTGGCCCACATTATTGCCTGAACTCACTTACTTATATGACAATACCACACATTGTTCCACCAGGTTAACACCCTACTATCTCATGTTCAGCCGACAGGGCAAACTACCTAGAGACTTGGAATTGAACCCTGCAGTGATAGATCCTGTTCGTGACGCCAAGTTGTAATAGACAGGTGTAATTAGAACATTATTGGTTCGAGTAGTCGTAATTCAGCTGCAAACATCGATGTCGATCTCTTCTGGGCCTCACAATACAGGCTTCTGGCAGAAGGATCAAAATAACCCAGAAAACAACTCCAAAATAATCACCACATGTTCATGTTAGGATGGTAAATAAAAAAATTTTTTAACTGGCAGATAACTGGTCACCGCTGTGGATTTAACTTAGTCAGGTTAAATAATGAAATGAAGTAACAGCTGAAAAGGCATATACAATCACGTAGTACTAACATGACAGTAATATTGCATAATATTCAGACAAAGTAAAAGAATGCACATTTTTAAGCTATGGTTAATACTTCCTCAAAATGACTTGCAATATGTAAACTGACCCCCAGGTGGCAACTTAAGAGTCACTTTACTCAGTCCCTGTGTGAATCCTTTACATTAGAGTCAATGCCATGTCCACGAAAGGTTCAAAAGTTAGTAGAATGACGTCAGAAAGTTCCCACACAGTAATGTGTTCTCTCACACATTAAGTCAAATGTAACTTTAATGAATCCAGCTAAGTAGTGCAGGGGTGTGTGAAGCAAAGTTAGTATCAAATCAGTGATGTGCACATAGTTCAGCTCTGCAGCTAAAGATACCATGTAAGATATGCAGTTCCTTAGTATTCATGCAAGAGAAACTATTTAAGCAGTGAAATGAAAAGTATTTCAGTTCTCTGGTGAGGGATATACGTAACTGTTAGCAGTTTCTAGCAGAAGAACAGTTAATGAAAATCCTGAGGCTTGTGGAACAACGGATACCAGCAAAGCTCCCTGTGAGCCAGGCTGATTACAAGTCTCTCACTGATGCTGGCTGGAATGAGTCTCAGTGAAGCACCCTGTCTGCACAGGTATCTCAATCACTAACCACTGGGTGCTGGGTAATGGGGCTGCTCCCTTTTTTGGAATATAATATTGGCCCTCATTCCGAGTTGTTCGCTCGTTAATTTTCTTCGCATCGCAGCGATTTTCCACTAATTGCGCATGCGCAATGTTCGCACTGCGACTGCGCCAAGTAAATTTGCTAAGAAGTTTGGTATTTTACTCACGGCATTACGAGGTTGTTTCTTCGTTCTGGTGATCGGAGTGTGATTGACAGGAAGTGGGTGTTTCTGGGCGGAAACTGTCCGTTTTCTGGGAGTGTATGAAAAAACGCTGACGTTTCTGGGAAAAACGCGGGAGTGGCTGGAGAAACGGGGGAGTATCTGGGCGAACGCTGGGTGTGTTTGTGACGTCAAACCAGGAACGAAACTGACTGAACTGATCGCAGTGGCAGAGTAAGTGTCGAGCTACTCAGAAACTGCTTAGAAATTTCTATTCGCAATTTTGAGAATCTTTCGTTCGCAATTTTGCTAAGCTAAGATTTACTCCCAGTAGGCGGCGGCTTAGCATGTGCAATGCTGCTAAAAGCAGCTTGCGAGCGAACAACTCGGAATGAGGGCCATTGTCTCCCTCTGTCTCTCTCTGAGATGTCAAAAGTGAGGTGCTGTGTGGTAGTCAGGTTAGATGATAATCAGTTGTGGATGGTTAGTGACTGCCTGTCAGGGGATTAACTAGCACTGATGGATGCTGAGGTTGGCCCTTTTATTGTGGCTGTCTGACTGGTCAGTTACTCTTTGATGCGGTCCCAGGTCGAATTTGACTAATTAGCTGCTTGTATGACTATTGTGTCTCTGTGATACCTGTCTGTGGCTGGCATTCACACCACCTGTAGCTGCTCTCCATCTCCCAGGCATTCCAGTCAGCACTCTGCTCCCAAAACTCTCTGTCAATAGGACACTGGGTAGAAACTCTCCCTCTAACTCAGCAGATATAAGAGGCTGCTGTCTTTCCCCATCACCTCAGGGAGTATTTATCTTTCAGCAAGGCAGACCAGCAGCGTTTCTCTCTGCCATCTCCTCAGATTACCTCAGGGAACTCACTGTGGAAAACTCCACCCCTTCAGCTCTTCCTGCCCAACACTAGCCAATCCTCAGTGACCCAGGCTTCTCACTCTGTCTGGCTGCAGTCATTCACTCCTGGATCCTAGTGCCTGTAAGATGGCTGTCACTGCTGCTGATATCACCCTGCAGCTAGGGAAAGGAGGGCGACCTCCCCCCGCAGTTTTGGTACAGTTTGCTGCAGGGTCCTGCGTATAGCATTGGCTCCTATATGGGTCAATTGTTGGCATGCCACATATTAGCCCTCTATCTCAGCAGATATATGCGGGCTGCTATCTCTCCCAATCACCTTTGGGAGCTTCTGTCTTTCAGCAAGGCAGACAAGCAGTGTTCCTGCCTGCCATCACCTCAGGTTCCCTCAGGTAACTAACTGTGGAAAACTCTGCTCCTTCAGCTCTTCCGCCCAGCACTAGCCAATCCTCAGTGACGCAGGCTTCTCACTCTGCCTGGCTGCAGTCATTCACTCCTGGGTCCTAGTGCCTGTCAGATGGCTGTCACTGCTGCTGATGTCACCCTGCAGCTAGGGAAAGGAGGGCAACATACCCCATGCAGTTTTGGTACAGTTTGCTGCAGGGTCCTGCGTACAGCATTGGCTCCTATATGGGCATGCCACATATTAGCCCTATAAAAATATGCATGTCCTCATGCAATTTTACTAATTGCTCAAAGTCATGCACAAAAGTCCTTTCATTTTAGCCAAGTAGCTCATATAAGCAATTGATGTTGCAACAAGGTAAGCATATACAGGGTTATACACTTCAAACAGATAGATAGATATATATACAGACAAGTCAATACACAGTAGTTATAAAGTGCGATCTACATCACAGGCTACTGTCTATACAACACAGGAAGGCCTTTTGCTATTTTTCTTAGACCTCCATATAGCCTGCTGCACCATGAAGGCAAATTCCTCACCAATTATTGTGGTGTACCCATTATCCAGGCTAAACATTTCTACATAACATTTTGCAATTCCCTATGGGTACCCTGACCAGATACTGACCAACCAAGAACCCGACTTTGAGTCCCAACTGTTTCGTAAACTTTGTTATCTTTACGACTGCCAGAAAGTGAGAACAACAGCCTATCACCTGCAAGGGAATGGACTTTGTGAATGAGCTAATCAGATGATCATCGAAATGCTTAGGAGCCTGTCTGCAGAGAACCGGGGTAAGTGGTCCACATTATTGCCTGATCACACTTACTTATATAATAACACCACACATTGTTTCACCGGGTTAGCACCCTACTATTTCATGTTCGGCTGACAGGGCAAACTACCTAGAGACTTGGAACTAAACCCTGCAGTGATAGATCCTGTTCATGATGCCAAGTTGAAATAAACAGGTGTAATTAGAATGTCATTGGTGCGAGTAGTCGTACCTGGTTGTTCAGCTGCAACCATCAATGTTGACCTCTTCCGGACCTCACATAACAGGCTTCAGGCAGAAGGACCAAGACCCCCAGAAAACAACTCCAAAATAATCACCACATGTTAGGATGGTGAATGAATATTTATTTAACTGGCAAGATAACCGGTAACTGCTGTGGATTTAATTTAGTCAGGTTAAATAATGAAATGCAGTAACAGCTGAAAAGGCATATATAATCACTTAGTACTAACATAACAGCAATATTGCGTAATATTCAGACACACAAATTAAAAGAATGCACATTTTTCTGCTATGGTTAATAGTTCCTCAAAATGACTTGCAATATGTAAACTGACCCCCAGGTGGCCACTTAAGAGTCACTTTACTCAGTCCCTGTGTGAACCCTTTACATTAGAGTCAATGCCAGGTCCACCAAAGGTTCAAAAGCTAGTAGAATGACCTCAGAAAGTTCCCACACAGTAATGTGTTTTCTCACATATTAAGTCAATTGTAACTTTAATGAATCCAGCTAAGTAGTGCATGGGTGTGTGAAGCAAAGTTAGTATCAAATCAGTGATGTACACATAGTTCAGCTCTGCAGCTACAGATACCATATAATATATGCAGTTCCTTAGTATTCATGCAAGATAAACTATTTAAGCAGTGAAATTAAAAGTATTGCAGATCTCTGGTGAGGGATATAAGTAACTATTTGCAGTTTCTAGCAGAAGAACAGTTAATGAAAATCCTGAGGCTTGTGGAACAACAGATACCAGCAAAGCTCCCTGTGAGCCAGTCTGATTACAAGTCTCTCACTGATGCTGGCTGGAATGAGTCTCAGTGAAGCACCCTGTCTACACAGGTATCTCAGTCACTAACCACTGTATGCTGGGTAATGGGGCTGCTCCCCTTTTTGGAAAGCAATATGGTCTCCCTCTTTCACTCTCTCTGATATGTCACAAGTGAGGGGCTGGGTGGTAGTCAGTTTAGCTGATAATCAGTTGTGGATGGTTAGTGACTGCCTGTCAGGGAATTAACTAGCACTGATGGATGCTGAGGTTGGCCCTGTTATTGTGGCTGTCTGACTGGCCAGTTACTCATTGATGCGGTCCCTGATTGAATCGGACTAATTAGCTGCTTATAAGATTATTTTGTCTCTGTGATACCTGTCTGTGGATGGCATTCACACACTTGAAGTTGCTCTCTATCTCCCATGCATTCCAGTCAGCACTCTGCTCCCTAAACTCTCTGTCAATGAGACACTGGGCAGCAACTCTCCCCACTAACTCAGTAGATATGAGTCTGCTGTCTTTTCCCATCACCTCAGGGAGTTTCTGTCCTTTTGCAAGGTAGACCAGCAGCGTTTCTCCCTGCCATCTCCTCAGATTGCCTCAGGGAACTCAATGTGGATAACTCCACCCCTTCAGCACTTCCTGCCCAACACTAACTAATCCTCAGTGACCCAGGCTTCTCTGCCTGGCTGCAGTCATTCACTCCTGGGTCCTAGTGCCTGTAAGATGGCTGTCACTGCTGCTGCTGATGTCACCCTGCAGCTAGAGAGAGGAGGGCAACCTCCCCACGATGTTTTGGGACAATTTACTGCAGGGTCCTGCGTAAAGCATTGGCTCCTTTATGGGCTAATAGTTGGCATGCCACATATTAACACCTAAAAACTATGCATGTCTTCATGCAATTTTACTAATTTCTCAAAGTCATGCACAAAGACCTTTCATTTTAGCCAATTAGCTCATATAAGCAATTGATGTTGCAACAAGGTAAGCATATACAGGGTTATACACTTCAAACAGTTTTTTTTATATATATATATATATATATATATATATATATATACATACATACATACAGACAACTCGATACACAGTAGTTATATAGTGCACTCTACATCACAGGCTACTGTCTATACAACACAGGAAGGTCTTTTGCTATTTTTCTTAAACCTCCATATAGCCTGCTGCACCATGAAGGCAAATTCCTTACAAGTTATTGTGGTGTATCCATTATCCAGTCTAAACATTTCTACATATCATTTTGCAAGACCCTATGGGTACCCTGACCGGATACTGACCAACCAAGAACCTGACTTTGAATCCCAAATGTTTCGTAAACTTTGCTATATTTATGGCTGCCAGAAAGTGAGAACAACAGCCTATCAACTGCAAGGCAATGGACTTTGTGAATGAGCTATTAAGACGATCATCGAAATGCTTAGGAGCCTGTCTGCAGAGAACTGGGGAAAGTGGTCAACATTATTGCCTGAACACACTTACTTATATAATCACACCGCACATTGTTTCACCAGGTTAAGACCCTACTATCTCATGTTCGACCAACAGGGTAAACTACCTAGAGACTTAGAACTAAAGCCTGCAGTGATAGATCCTGTTCATGATGCCAAGTTGTAATAAACAGGTGTAATTAGAATGTCATTGGTGCGAGTAGTCGTACCTGGTTGCTCAGCTGCAAACATCGATGTCAACCTCTTCCGGACCTCACATTACAGGCTTCAGGCAGAAGGATCAAGACCCCCAGAAAACAACTCCAAAATAATCACCACATGTTAGGATGGTGAATGAATATTTATCTAACTGTCAAGATAACCTGTCACTGCTGTGGATTTAACTTAGGTTAAATAATGAAATGTTGTAACAGCTGAATAGGCAAATACAATCATGTAGTACTAACATAACAGCAATATTGCATAATATTCAGACACACAAATTAAAAGAATGCACATTTTTCAGCTATGGTTAATAGTTCCTCAAAATGACTTGCAATATGTAAACTGACCCCCAGGTGGCCACTTAAGAGTCACTTTACTCAGTCCCTGTGTGAACCCTTTACATTAGAGTAAATGCTAGGTCCACCAAAGGTTCAAAAGCTAGTAGAATGACCTCAGAAAGTTCCGACACAGTAATGTGCTTTCTCCCATATTAAGTCAACTGTAACTTTAATGAATTCAGCTAAGTAGTGCAGGGGTGTGTGAAGCAAAGTTAGTATCAAATCAGTGATGTGCACATAATTCAGCTCTGCATCTAAAGATACCATGTAAGATATGCAGTTTCTTAGTATTCATGCAAGAGAAACTATTCAAGCAGTGAAAGGAAAAGTATTGCAGTTCTTTGGTGAGGGATATAAGTAACTGTTAGCAGTTTCTAGGAGAATAACAGTTAATGAAAATCATGAGGCTTGTGGAACAACAGTTACCAGCAAAGCTCCCTGTGAGCCAGTTTGATTACAAGTCTCTCACTAATGCTGGCTGGAATGAGTCTCAGTGAAGCACCCTGTCTACACAGGTATCTCAGTTACTAACCACTGGGTGCTGGGTAATGGGGTTGATCCACTTTTTGGAATGCATTATTGTCTCCCTCTGTCTCTTGCTGAGATGTCACAAGTGAGGTGCTGGGTGGTAGTCAGGTTAGATGATAATCAGTTGTGGCTGGTTAACAACTGCCTGTCAGGAGATTAACTAGCACTGATGGATGCTGAGGTTGGCCCTTTTATTATGGCTGTCTGACTGGCCAGTTACTCGTTGATGTGGTCCTTATTGAATCTGACTAATTAGCTGCTTGTAAGATTATTGTTTCTCCCCTGTAATACCTGTCTGCAGCTGGCATCCACACAGCCTGTAGCTGCTCTCCATCTCCCAGTCATTCCAGTCAGCACTCTGCTCCTAAAACTATCTGTCTTTTCCCATCACCTCAGGGAGTTTCTGTCTTTCAGCAAGGCAGACAAGCAGCATTTCTCCCTGCCATCTCCTCAGATTACCTCAGTTAACTCACTGTGGAAAACTCAACCCCTTCAGCACTTCCCACCCAACACTAGCCAATCCTCAGTGACCCAGGCTTCTCACTCTGCCTGGCTGCATTCATTCACTCGTAGGTCCTAGTGGCTGTCAGATGTCTCCCAAATAATCACCACATGTTAGTACAGTGAATGAATATTTATTTAACTGGCAAGATAACCGTTCACTGCTGTGGATTTAACTTAGGTTAAATAATGAAACATAGTAACAGCTGAAAAGGCATATGCAATCACATAGTACTAACATAACAGCAATTTTGCGTAATATTCAGACACACAAATTAAAAGAATGCACATTTTTCAGCTATGGTTAATAGTTCCTCAAAATTACATGCAATATGTAAGCTGACACCTAGGTGGCCACTTAAGGTTCACTTTACTCAGTCCCTGTGTGAACCCTTTACATTACAGTCAATGCCATGTCCACCAAAGGTTCAAAAGTTAGTAGAATGACCTCGCAAAGTTTCTACACAGTAATGTGTTTTCTCACATATTAAGTAAACTGTTCCTTTATTGGATCCAGCGAAGTAGTGCAGGGGTGTGTGAAGCACAGTTAGTAGCAAATAAGTGATGTGCACATAGTTCAGCTCTGCAGCTAAAGATACCATGTAAGATATGCAGTTCTTTAGTATTCATGCAAGAGAAACTATTTAAGCTGTGAAAAGAAAAGTATTTGTCAGGGCCGAGCGTTTTTGTGAATCCATTAACCCTGGACCAACCACAGATGTAGGTGCTGGAGGATAGTGAAAACAGGGATGACGAATAAAGTTCCATTTTATATTTTAATAAAGGCAACAATTCCAGTAAGGAGTTAAATGACAATTATTAGTCACCATATATATACTATTGCAATGAATGGTATAATGATAAGCAAGAACAGTCTTCAAGATGCATTGAAGAAATGTTAATACAACTGAGTTTAAACAAGCTTGTGAAGAATTGTCCAAATGAAGCAATGACTGGTGCCAAACTGTAAGGAGTGTTAACTGGATTTTGTAGACATGAATGAATAACTGTAGAGACTTTGCAAAACAGGAAATTGGTGAAAACGATAAATGGCGCTCCTCTAAATGGGTGTTACATATATATCACAAATTTATATGAAAAATAAAAAATATATCTCAACAATATACATTCCTGTAAGCCACTTGTATCCTCAGCATATAATGAAATCCACCGCACTCTGTTAGGTATTCTTCCTCTTGATTAGTTCCCTCTCAGAATGAACATGGAATAGAGGAAATGCGGACAGAATAGTGCAGCAACGTTTTTTAATATGAGACAAGCACAACGACATAAAACATAAAATCCTCAATAAAATCCAATCCAAATAAAATTGAGACACACAGGTGGCAGAAGAGAAGCCCAATGGGCAAAAAGGTGTGCAATTACCGGACACTCTGAGAACCAAAGGCTTTCAGAATAGCTTAGTTGTATATAAGTGCCATGTGACCTCCCGGGTTTTCAGCCATCTGGATCCGATAAGCGCCTCCACCAAATGCCAATTAGGTGATCTCCCTGCACCTCACCAATGCATTTCAGGTCCTATCTGGACCGTTTTTCAAGGTAGTGCCAGAGGTGAGTGATCGGTTTGTGACAGTATTGCAGTTCTCTGGTGAGGGATATAAGTAACTGTTAGCAGTTTCTAGCAGAAACACTAACCACTGGGTGCTGGTTAATGGGGCTGCTCCCCTTTTTGGAATGCAATAATGTCTTCCTCTATCTCTCTCTGAGATGTCACAAGTGAGGTGCTGGGCGGTAGTCAGTTTAGTTGATAATCAGTTGTGGCTGGTTAGTGACTGCCTGTCAGGGGATTAAAAAGCACTGATGGATGCTGAGGTTGGCCCTTTTATTGTGGCTGTCTGACTGGCAGTTACTCGTTGATGCGGTCCCCGGTTGAATCTGACTAATTAGCTGCTTGTAAGATTATTGTGTCTCTCTGTGATACTTGTCTGCAGCTGGCATCTGCACTGCCTGTAGATGCTCTCCATCTCTCCCAGGCAATCCAGTCAGTGCTCTGCTCCCAACACTCTCTGTCAATAGGACACCGGGCAGCACCTCTCCCCTCTATCTCAGCAGATATATGCGGGCTGCTATCTCTCCCAATCACCTTTGGGAGCTTCTGTCTTTCAGCAAGGCAGACAAGCAGTGTTCCTGCCTGCCATCACCTCAGGTTCCCTCAGGTAACTAACTGTGGAAAACTCTGCTCCTTCAGCTCTTCCGCCCAGCACTAGCCAATCCTCAGTGACCCAGGCTTCTCACTCTGCTGGCTGCAATCATTCACTCCTGGGTCCTAGTGCCTGTCAGATGGCTGTCGCTGCTGCTGCTGATGTCACCCTGCAGCTAGAGAGAGGAGGGTGTCTCCCGCAATTTTAGTACTGTTTGCTGCAGGGTCCTGCGGATAACATTGGCTCCAATAGGGGCTCACTAGTGGGGTTCCACAGTTGGGAGCAAAGTAAAAACAAAAAAGTAACTTTGCACCTTGGCAAAATCATGTTGCTGTACAGGTGTGAGAGATTTTCAGAGATATAGGTTTGCGTGGGGTGTGTCCAAACTAAAATCTAAACTGCAATGTAAAACCAAAGCTGTGCAGCATTTGTGGGCTACATTAAAAACCAGCCAGTATTTACAAAGCATGCAAAAATAAAAATGTTTTTGCACCCTTTGTAGTGTAGCATGGTTTGTTCCATAAACAGGGAAATTTACTAAGCTCACGATTTTATTTGAGATTTCATTTTTGGGCAAAAATGCATCTCATTAATTTATGAAACTATGCATCTCATTAATTTACTGAACACAAATCTCAGCAGAGTTTAACCAATTCGGATTGAGGTTCACGGCTGGCCACACATTTATGAACAAATACAGATGTAGCCACATACATTGTGACTTCATCCCCGCATGCTGCACAGGCACGTCTGGGGCATGCATCTGTCATAGACATGCAATCACCCCATAAACACGCTCGTGCCCCATTTGCATGAATGGGAGCTTTTTCGTACGCAGCCGTGGCGCGGCTAGGCGATCTAGTGAGAAACAACGCAGTAAGTGCACAAAGATGCTCCCATGTATGCAAATAAGGCACGTGCACATCGGGTGTAGTATGGTATGCCGGCGGCCGGGCACCCGGCGACCAGCATACCGGCGCCGGGAGCCCGACCACCAGCATACCGACAGTGTGGCGAGCGCAAAGGAGCCCCTTGCGGACTCGCTGCACTCGCCACGCTGCAGGCACGGTGGCGCGCTACGCGCGCCACGCTATTTTATTCTCCCTTCAGGGGGGGTCGTGGACCCCCACGAGGGAGAATAGTTGTCGGTATGCCGGGTGTCGGGATCCCGGCATCGGTATACTGTGCGCCGTGATCCCGTCATTCGGCATACTGAAGACCGCCCTTCACATCAGTAGTGCATTTCAGCAGTGCCTGTTTGCGAAGTAGCTATGCTAAATTAGCAAGGCTACATCTGTAGACCATCGGCCAAACATGGATGGATTTTCACATACTGAACACCTCATAGAACATGGGAATTTACCAAGAATTTGTATTCTCAATCACTCCGACATTACACAAATACTGCCGCAAAATGGCATTCATACAGAAATAGAACTTTCAAATAGACCTGGTTTTGGCTGACATGTTTTCAGACTCATGCACAGATCAGTGAGATCCGTGCATGATTATCTGTGTAAATGTGTCTGAAAGAGTGCGTCACATCCCCTTCCTGAAAATAACCAGCCCTGGGTTCTCTGACAGCCGGTCCTGGGGGTATATTTACTAAGCTCACAATTTTGTCAGATTTTGGGTTTTTTTTCAATGTAACATCATGGGAATTTACTAAAGAGAAATCTCGGCAGTGATGAGGGCATTCGTATTTGTTTTAATGGCAGAGATCACAAATATGAATGAATACACCATCGGTCAAACACGCCTGTTATTTTATACAACTCGGTAATTTACTAAGAATTCATATTCACAATCACTGCCGGCAAAAGCCTAATCATAGAATTCGTTAAAAAAAAAAGCAGTTTTAAAATAGACCTGCTTTTTTTATCTGTATTCTGATAGGCATGCACAGATCAGTGAGATCCGTGCATGCTTATCTGTGGGTAGGGGTGTAAAAGTGTGCTAAATTAAAGAAAAAAATTGGGGTCACTCTCGTGGGTGACCCCAATTAACTTTGCAGTTAAAGTTCCAATCATTGGTTATAATGGAGCTGTGCTACGCTACATTGTAACCAGTGCACTCCTCCTGATTGACAGTGCAGGAGCCCACAGCCAATCAGGAGAGTGCCATGACGTGACACTCCCTGATTGGCTGGCGGGACCTTCACTGACAGAAGTCACGGGGGGTCCCACCACTCAGGGAAAGGGGTTCCATGTGTAAACATGGAACCCCTTTAGTTGCGAGGTTCGGGTTGTAAGTTTATTATTTTAAACAAGTACTTGGATTACAAAATTAAAGAAGAGGACAGAACGACACTGGATTGTTTGTTAGTATAATTTATTATTTACAGGTACCCCGAGGATTCTACGTGGACAAGGAGACCGAGGTGCTCCGTGTCAACATAGGTAAGTATGTGTGTGTGTAAGTGTGCATGTATGTCAATTAAAGTTAAACTATCACGGTGTGTGTGTGTGTGTGTGTGTGTGTGTGTGTGTGTGTGTGTGTTGTGTATTTTTTTGGGTATTTTTTTGTAGTAGAACTACAGGAACCAGCAGGCCCATTATTTCCCTGCATGCTGGTTCTTGTGGTTCTCCAAATACCAGCTTGCGGTGGAGGCTTGCTGGGACTTGTTGTTCTACTACAAAAAACAATATTCTTTCTTTTTACTGTTAAAGTCGAAAAATATTGTAGTACACACATTACGTACTAACAACACACACATGCCCGCTGCGCGTGCACTTGTTCCGCCGTGCGTGCACATATCCGCAATTTGCGTATGGTCGCTCCCGCGGTCCTGCGCGTGGTATGGGTATTTACGGCGGAGTTTGTGAACGCATGGAGGGTTATCAAAACATTACATATTTAATCCAAATAGTGCACATTGTACACATAGCCCCCTGCACCACATCAGCAAGTATCAACAGTTTAAATGATTCCAGGACTAAGGGATTCACCTTTGCATGATAGGAAGGGACAGACTAAGGTTATAAGGTGGTGTCTGGTATCCAGCTGTAGGGTATTTTAAGGGTAACATTCCGGTGTTGGTTAGAGGAAGATCGCATGTTCCTGCGTATAGTTATGTGCAGAAGTAGAATATAGATATAAACTGTATTTACTGTATATTATGTATGCGGCGAGAATCCAGTGGAGACCACCCACAAGAGCAGTTGAGAAAGACATCGCCCACCTTTTCAAAATCAACCTATGACCTCTTCTGTAATGTAAAGATGCATCCCTGTGTCCAATGGACAAAGGGATTACAGTATCCATTGTATTGCTTTTTGAAGACTTGTATAAATAAAGCCTGCTGCAGGCCTGCCAGTCAGAAGACTCTTAATGCTATCTACCTGATTAGCGGAGGACTGGACCAGGAAGTGCATGCAAATATTCTCACGTATGTACATTGACTGTAGCCATTTACTCTGTTGTATTGTAGTGTATAAATTGTATTGTTAACCCCTTCCAGATATATACTCTGTGGTGTCGGAGCCCAGTGTTTAACTACAAATCGGTGTTGTGTCCACTTTTCCCTGCTAGGGTTTAAAGTGTATTACATTACCTAACTGTATAAGGTTTTAAAGTGTATTAATAAGGTGTAACATCATTGCAGTGCTTTGCTGCTTAAGGTTTAAGGTGTAACATCATTGCAGTGCTTTGCTGCTTAAGGTTTAAGGTGTAACATCATTGCATTGCATTACTACTAAGGTTTAAAGTATATCTCTGGGTGTGTGCGCGCTGTGTGTACTTTGTACCCCCAGCGCGGTGTTTGTACGCTAAGTCCGTACAAGGTACGGGACTCTGTACGCAAATAGCGTACAAAGTACATAGAGTGCATATTACGTCTAGCGGCCGCAGCGGCTCCATAGTAAAAGTGTGTTTAAAGGTATAGCTTTATGGTTTAAGATAATATCGACATTATCAATTGGGGGCATCGTCCGGTTTTTCCACATACCCGCAGCCTAGCAGGTTAAAGCAGACTTTATCTATCAGCAAAGGGCGGACAGGTATCCTACGTGAACCTTTTCCTGGCCGTAGAATACACTGGAAACCCTAAGTTATTGCTGATTAGATGGTGTCTGCTCTGCATGGTTTGTAGGGATGCTGGTGGGACCCATAAAGTAAATACGCAAAGCTATTTTAAAAATCTGTGAATTTCTGTTTGGCACCAAATGCGCACACAACACAAGCATACACCTGTACTTTGTATTTGTATACCTGCTCATATTGTTGCCATAAATACTGATTACTAGATTCATTTAGACCTGTACGGAGAAATTTGTTGCTATTTAGTTAAAACAGACTAAATATTAAGGAAGTAAACGTAAAACACAAATACAGTCTGGCCTAGTTAAACAGGTTTATACAGAAAGAAACTGTGTTGTGTTAAGTAAACGATTATAGGTAATATCGCTTACATTTATAGAAGTGTGGGATTTGTACTATTGCGGATGTACGGTTTTTGTACACGTGTCTCGGACAAAGTACGGGACTGCGTACGCAACGTAAAGACATACGCACGGTCGCGTGTTTACGCAACGTGCGTAAGGGTACGACCGCTAAGTACAAATTACACAATAGCATTGTTTAGTTTAGGGGCGGAACAGTAGCCATGCTACAATAGCACAAATTGCTCGGTTTCCAAAATTCAGTTTAAATAAAACCTTTTTTTACTGTATTACCTCTGGTACTAAAGCTGTTTATCTGAATGAAAGTTAATTTTCTGTACAGAAAAACCAAAGTGTATTTGAGTGAACGAACGTGAGTGAGCAAAGATAATAAAGGTGTTGTGGACCCAGGGAATTCGGGATCCCGTAGAAGTGGTACACCGAGTGAGTGGAGGCTCGGTGGCGTGAGGCAGCTGACTCATGTTAATATAGATTTAAGTACAAAGGAGCAAGGTAGCAGAATACCGCGGCCCAAGAGGTCAGCGAGGTTTAGAGTACCGCAGCCCAGTGGGTTAGCGAGGTTTACGCATATAGGCTTGTTTTTGATCCGCTCCGGCTGAGGTTTCGCAGCCTGAAAAATCGATTCCATTGGTCGTACGGCGGATAAGTAACAATTACCTATACGCTGTGCGATTGGACCGCGTGTTCGTGGGTGCAATAGTTAGCGCAACGTGATACTCTTTTTACGAGCTTTGCGTAAAATTGCGGGATCATTAGCGCTAGATATAGCATATGCAAGCGTGATTTGTGTATAATAAAGGTTTAGGGAGTTTTCGTGGGTCTCTCTCAGGAACTCTCCAATGACCAATATTTACTGGAAAGGGTAGTCACTCCCAGATACTTCCAGTAAATAGAGGTTACGTAGGGGCCCTAGGTTGGGTACATTGCCTGCGCTATCAACAGTGTATGGTAGTACTGGCCAATGGTGGCGTGAGTGGGTGAAAGCACTCGGAGTACTTTCACCGTTGCCTTATATTGAGTATTTTGGTTATTTTTGTGGGATTAGCCAAAAGGACAAATACCTGCAAAATATGGGGGCCAGTTGCTAAGTAACGGTTCAGGTTGACATTCCGCGGCCCTGGGGGTCGGCGGGGTACATAATGTGTGAGAAGCATGGACCACACACTGAAGTTTTTTGCAATGAATGGGAACGTATGACTACGGAAGATAGGGAACCATTCCCTAAGGTAGGCAGTTTTGAACCAGAAGTATTGCAGAATCTAAGGATTAGGATATGTCTGATAAAATCCCGAAAGCAAAGGGTCAGACACACAAACTGTTTAAATTTATGGCAGCAAGAGGGCGATATGCAAAGAGAACTAGCTCACGCAGCCGGTTCCAAACCTAGCAGGAAAATGATGGCAACCGCACCAATACCACCGTATATTGTAGGGGAGAAAGTGGCTACAGACAATGGCATATTGGTATCTGATAAGAGTATAGTTGATAAATGTACTAATGCTAACCTGTGCAAGTTGTATCCCATTTTAAACTTCCCTCAGGACTGCGAGCAAGAAGATGAGCCCAGCACGATATCGGCACTCTCTCTGGCAGCCACCATACAGAACACTCAGGTGGGCACGGCCCAACCAGTAAGATCAGTTGTAAGGCCCCCTAGCTGAGGGATAAGTGAGGTCATGTCCACAGGTAAGTACGGTACCATACATTATGCAGAGACAATAGCACCTCGGATTGTGGAGTCAACTCAGAATGATGTAATTGAATTAAATCCTGTCACGGTGATCGCAGTCCCCAATGGTAAGACTGACGCTCAGGGATTCACTCCCATTAGAAACATTGCTATGCATTGTCCTTGGTCCCGGACAGAATTGAGGACAATTATGTCTGAATTTCCCGATCCCAGAAAGGATCTAGTCGCATGCCAGAGGTTTATTAAAGAATTAGGTAACGCCACCGAACCCACAAACAAAGATTGGCGAACAGTGCTACGAGTATGTTTACCTTCCAATATTGACCCCGCGAAATTCATCACTGATTGTAAATTAGACGCAGAAGTACCTCTCACTGATGAGTACACTCAGGAGAATGTACGACAGATCAATCTGCAATTAGGAGTATATTTCCCTACTGTTGTCAAATGGAATAAAATCTTTTCCATAAGACAAAAAGAAGGTGAAACGGCATCTGTATATTTCCACCGAGCACTGCAGGAAATGGCTAGATACACTGGGTCGAGGACATTAAGGAAAATGTACATCACAGGGAGGTAGCTGTGTCAGTATTAATGGACGGGTTAAAAGAGACAGTAGGAACAAGGGTACAAACCACTCTACCTAACTGGAGAGGTATCTCGGTGGCTGCATGAAGAGACTCCACTATCGAGCACGATCGGAACGTCATTAAGCACAGGGAGTCACAGGGGGATAAGCTGATGACAGTAAGTATAAATGCCCTTACAACCAAACCGCATCAGCCAAAACCCGAGACCCCTGATGGTAAGTCACGTTTAGTAGTATGCTATAACTGTCGGAAGGAAGGACATTTTGCACGGAACTGTAGTTATAAAGGCACACATAAGGTATATCGACCCCCTAGACCAGGATATGAACCACATTATAAAACACATGATAGGGATCAGGGATCGCATAGGAGAAGTTATGAGCCGCATGCAGGGGAAACAAGGAGGTACCCACCTAGGAGGGACTGGCAGACCTCAGAAAATTCTCAGTTACCCCCCTCACATATTGTAGCTGCCAGCGCGCTGTGGAAGGGTCACAATATACAATAGGGGTTGGGCCACACCTGTAGTCTGCAGCCAGTGAAGTTGATTGCTAGCCTGGGTAGTGAACCTGAGGTCACAGTTGATGTAGCTGGTAGATCACTACCTTTTCTTGTAGATACAGGGGCAGCCAGGTCAGTGTTAAATTCAACGGTAGGTATGAAAACCACGGGTAAAACAATTTCAGCAATGGGAGTAACAGGAATAGTGCAGCAATACCCTTTGAGTAGACCAGCAGAGATTACAATAGGGCCTTTGCAGACCAAGCATTCCTTTTTGCTGGCTGCATCGGCTAAGACTAATCTACTTGGGAGAGATTTATTGTGTAAAATGGGGTGTGTCATATATTGTACTCCTGAGGGTGTCTTCTTGGATATACCCGAGAATCATGTTCAGGAAGTGCAGGATATGTTAGACACCCCACAAAGGCTAATGTCACACTCTGATGGTATAGACAGGTGTCCATCCAAGGTAAAGGAACTGATCTCATAAATACCGGGATCCCTCTGGACCAAGAATGGACAAGACACTGGATTGATGGCAAATGTAGCTCCCGTAGTAGTCCAAGTAAAAGATGGTAGGATAGCTCCAAAAATCCTTCAGTATCCTCTGAAGCCAGAGGTGGAATTAGGAGTGTACCCAGTCATAGAGCGCTTGCTACAACAGGGCATCCTAGTTAGGACGTCCAGCCCTGCCAATAGTCCCATCTTCCCTGTGAAAAGAGTGGGGGGAGGGGATACAGGCTAGTGCAGGATCTAAGGGGGATAAACAAGATAGTTGAGAGACAATTCCCAGTAGTGCCAAATCCAGCTGTCATCCTCATGCAAATTCCCCCTACTGCAAAATTTTTCACTGTCATTGACCTCTGTTCTGCTTTCTTTTCTGTCCCTCTGCACCCTGACAGCCAATACCTGTTTGCATTCACATACAGGGGAGTACAGTACACCTGGACTCGCCTACCCCAAGGTTTCATTGACAGCCCAAGTATTTTCTCCCAGGCTTTGCATGACTATTTACAATCCTTTCAACCAGAGAGCGGATCAGTATTAATACAGTATGTAGATGACTTACTGCTGTGTTCTGATTCACTCGAATCATCCTTGAAAGACACGAAACAGCTTCTGTTTCATCTTTCCCATACGGGATACAAGGTTTCAAAGGATAAATTGCAGTTGTGCCAGACCAGGGTAAAATATTTGGACATTGCTTGACGCAAGGCCTTAGACACCTTACCGCTGATAGAATACAGGCGATTCGCGACATGACTCTGCACAAACCCAGCAGCAGATCCGCACTTTTCTTGGAATGTGTGGGTACTGCCGAAACTGGATCCCAGGGTTCTCCATACTGGCTTTACCTTTGCAAGAAATGGTCTCTTCAAACAAACCAGATCAGATCTCGCACACAGATGAGTCCGAACTGGCATTTGAGAGACTCAAACAGTGCCTATCACAGGCACCGGAATTAGGCATGCCAGATTAGGGGAAACCCTTTGAATTGTACGGTACGGAAAGTGCTGGGTGTGCGGCAGGTGTCCTAACCCAGAGACATGGTGATGCCAGCAGGCCGGTAGCTTACTACAGTGCACAGTTGGACACCATAGCGCGGTCTCTCCCCACATGCTTGTGAAGTGTTGCAGCGATAGCTTTGCTAGTGAGTAAAAGTGAAGACCTAGTGTTAGGACACAACCTGACAGTCCATACGCCTCATGTAGTGTCAGCCTTACTGAACTCCGCCCAAACCAGACATGTCTCATCGGCACGGTTTACAAGGTGGGAATTAGCACTAATGGTCCCTGTAAACATCACCATAAAGAGATGCAGTGCACTAAATCCTGCAACTTATCTGTCGGGTGTACCTGGACAGGCACAAAGGGTGGAGGATGAGAATTATGGTGAAGGAGGATTTAGTGCAGATACTGACACGCATGATTGTATGGAATATCTGAACCAGACTTTCACTGCAAGACCCGACATTAGTGAAAACCCACTGGAAGGCCTAGATTTTACTTTTTACACTGACGGTAGTTTCCACAGACAGACGGACTCGGGAGACCTGTGTACTGGATACGCAGTCGTAGATGACAGAGGTATCATATAAGCTGAACCCCTGGGCCCACGGCACTCAGCACAAGTTGCTGAGCTGGTCGCCCTAACCAGAGCGTGTGAATTGGCCAAGGGTAAGTCAGCCAGCCAATATACATACAGATTCTAGGTATGCCTTTGGAGTAGTGCATGATTTCGGGGCCCTATGGTGCCTCAGAAATTTCATGACGGCAGCTGGCACACCTGTAGCGCATGCATCCCACATAAAAAGGCTTCTAACAGCAATACAAGAACCAGACAGAGTGGCTGTTATCAAGTGCAAAGCACACACTTACAACCAAGATCCAATCTCACTTGGTAACAGCCGGGCAGACGAAGCTGCTAAATCAGCAGCCAACACCCCCATACAAACAAATATCACATCACTGATGATATTCAACGCAATCAACACACAAAAATTAAGTGAAATGCAAAATTTGTAGTTCTCCACAGGAAAAGGCGGTCTGGAGGTCAAAGGGATATGGTCAGGAGTCCTCAGGACTTTGGACAGATGGACAGGGTAAGCCAGTAGCCCCCAGAGCATATTTTCCAAGCTTAGCTGAGGCGGCACATGGTCTGTCTCATCTGGGTAAAGAGGGTATGTGTAAGCAGGTGAGAGCCTACTGGTGTGCTCCAGGATTCTCTTCTCATGCGGGTAAGAGAGCAATGACATGTCTTATTTGCTTGAGGAAAAATATTGGAAAGTCAATACCAACAGAACCATCCCATATCCCGCCGACAGACGGCCCTTTTCAGGTAATATAGATTGATTTCATACAGTTACCACCCTGTAGGAATTTAAAATATGTGTTAGTCTGTATTGATGTGTTTTCCAATTAGGTAGAAGCGTTTCCTGCTGCCACAAATACTGCTACGTTCACTGCAAAGAAAATTGTGCAGTAATTTGTGTGTAGATATGGTATCCCTAGAATAATTGAAAGCGATAGGGGTACCCATTTTACAGGTGAAGTCTTTCAGGTTATGCGCAAACTGATAGGAATTAATAGCAAGCTGCACACTCCGTACCGCCCACAGGTGAGTGCGAAGGTGGAGAGAGTAAACAGCACTATTAAGAATAAGCTGAGCAAAGTGATGGCTGAAACTGGTATTGTTGTGGCCAGAAGCTTTGCCACTAGTATTGTACAGCATCAGAACCACTCCCAGGTCCCCCCTTAACCTATCACCCTTTGAGATTCTTTTTGGCCGACAACCCCATGTAATGATAGACCCCCAGGATGATTTGAAAGTGACTGTAAAATATTTGGTTAAGATGAGCCAGCAGCTGAGGAAACAAAACAAAAATCTAAAGCTGGTGATTCCTGACCTGCCAAACAGTAATTGTCATGACATTGAACCTGGGGATTATGTAATGATTCGAAATTTTCTACACTCAGGTTGCCTCATTGACAGGTGGGAAGGACCGTATCAAGTCTTACTAACCAGCACAACAGCATTAAAGGTTGCCGAAAGAGAGACTTGGGTCCACTCGTCCCACTGTAAGAAGGTCGCTGACCCAGAGAGAACCCGTGACAAAGAGCAGAGTGTAGAGAACATCGTATCACTGGAGTGTCTGTTCTGGGAAGGTTGAGAGGCAGGACTGTTGTTACGGCACCTGAGCGCGGAGAACAACAAGACCAAGAGGCGGTTGTCGCACCAGTTTTTCTTTTTTATTATTTTCTCCATCTCCCACTACCCTCCTTCTCTCCTTCCCTTTTCCTCCCCCTTCTTGTTTCCTTTCTCTTCCCTTAACAAGATGGACTTACCCCAAGAGACTGCGTTCCGGGTTTTCCTGTTAACCCTGTTGTTGATCAGAACACAAACACACCAAAACAGCGCTAATTTAAAACATAAGTGTGCTTTTAATTTTTACACAATTAAAACAATAATAAAAAACACATGAATATGACTAAATCCTAGAAACCGGTTATCCGTGCAAAGTATGACATAATTAGCACAGTTAGTATAGTGCAATTCTGAACATTGAAGATATTAAGTATAGTCCGGAGACTCATTCAAATTGATCTTTTATATAGAAACTCAATCAGCATGACAGTCTCTTGTAGAACAGCAATAGATTAGTCGTGAACCGTTCAATTAGTAGCAGCAAGTGAGGCAATGATTGACAGTTCACACTGCAACATATTAAGCGGCTGTTTTAGAAGAGATTTAGAGCAGTATTAATAGGCTTGACATATATTATTATAATATCGACTGTCAGGCTTGTATAGAAAGTCAGTTGTTAACCATGAATACAACCTGCTTCAAGGATCCAGAATTGATCCGTTATGGACCGATGATTGGTATCTCCCGACTCCTGGTGCTTTTAATAGCCGTTTTTAGTGGGTCTTATCCGGAGTTCCAAAAAAACACAGGTCCAGATTTAGGCAGGTAAAAAACTTTAGCACAGCCGGTACCGGACAGGTGGTGAGAGCTCTTACGCGTTTCTCCGCCTGATAATAGCTCAGCGGCTTTCTCTGAGGAAGCCGCTGAGCTATTATCAGGCGGAGAAACGCGTAAGAGCTCTCACCACCTGTCCGGTACCGGCTGTGCTAAAGTTTTTTACCTGCCTAAATCTGGACCTGTGTTTTTTTGGAACTCCGGATAAGACCCACTAAAAACGGCTATTAAAAGCACCAGGAGTCGGGAGATACCAATCATCGGTCCATAACGGATCAATTCTGGATCCTTGAAGCAGGTTGTATTCATGGTTAACAACTGACTTTCTATACAAGCCTGACAGTCGATATTATAATAATATATGTCAAGCCTATTAATACTGCTCTAAATCTCTTCTACAAACAGCCGCTTAATATGTTGCAGTGTGAACTGTCAATCATTGCCTCACTTGCTGCTACTAATTGAACGGTTCACGACTAATCTATTGCTGTTCTACAAGAGACTGTCATGCTGATTGAGTTTCTATATAAAAGATCAATTTGAATGAGTCTCCGGACTATACTTAATATCTTCAATGTTCAGAATTGCACTATACTAACTGTGCTAATTATGTCATACTTTGCACGGATAACCGGTTTCTAGGATTTAGTCATATTCATGTGTTTTTTATTATTGTTTTAATTGTGTAAAAATTAAAAGCACACTTATGTTTTAAATTAGCGCTGTTTTGGTGTGTTTGTATTTTTAGGTAACTATAAAGGGTGGAGTACTCTCCCTTAATTAAACAGCTGCGATTGAAACAGAGTGTTCTTTGAATTAAATCCATGGTTAATTGATGCACACACTTTCTGTTTAGCTGTTAGCGCCAAGCCAATTTTGTTTGTTTGTTTGTTGATCAGAACAGTCTGTTTCGGTGAGAGTCCCAGAGAGGTCGAGAAAGGATCTGGAATGGGTTCTGATGGCGAGGACGGATTTGTAGAATTCCAAGAGCAACACATCACTCGAGCAAAGGCGAGTATCAGAAAACGATCTGGTAGTCAGGGAGCTCGGAGGCACTGTGAAAAGTTATTGGCTGAGGAAAATTGCATTTGTAAAAATTGTGAGAACATAGTTGAGGATGGGTGCATCCAGAGATGTCAGTCCAGCTTTAATATCAACATGGACCGTCATCCATTGAGTGATTACCACTCACTAATGGGTAAAGTCTTAAACCAGACAGAATGCTGGGTGTGCTCACAAGTACCTCAAGGTCAGAGCAAGTCAGGATTAGTACCGTACCCTTTAGCAATAGATGATGTACTCGAATTACGGGGTGGGAGACCGGTGGACAAGAAATTTAATATTTCTAGGCCCCCTAGTTTGAAGCTCCACCAGTATAATGTAGATAGATCCTTACTATGCTTCAACATTTCCAATTACCAAAAACCAGGAAATTGGGAGGTGACATGGAATAACCACACCATGGCTTTTTCGCATAGAGCTGATAGGATACCCATAGACTCTGAACTTGTACGCCAAATAGCCAACAGTGGAAGGTATTTCCGGTATAGGTATACTCGAGGAAGCAAGACCATGTGGGTTGGGGAAGTATCACCAGGGTACTGTGCTCATATCATACAGCCTGATACTTGTACTGAACAGATGAGAGAACTAGGGATTGGGGTTTTCACTTGGAAAGTTTGTAATATGGTAATGTCATATTCTGTCCCTTATGTTCTCCCCGATGATGCCTATTTCATATGTGGGAGGAAGGCGTATAAGTGGCTTGCCCCAAACTCAGAGGGATTGTGTTATGTTGGAAGAGTGTTGCCAGAGGTCATGACCATAACCCATGATAAGATGAAAGACGTTCACCGCAGTGCTCAGGCTCCTTATACTCATACTCACTATGAACACATCGTTAAGAGACACCTCATAGATAGGACAGAGCACGTAGCCTCTGATTTGATCCACGAATCCACCGGGATTCAATTCCTTCTCGCATTAGACATCACCCGTACTGCCAGAGGAATTATAAATTATAGGTATATCCATGCGCTAGCGAACTTGATAGATAATATCACTGAGATGTTTGATGACACCTTCAGGTATACGGGTAGGGAGTTGCAAGCTTACAAGACAGAACTGATCCAGCATAGAATGGTCCTCAATTATATCACAGCTGTGACGGGTAGGTACTGTGTCACTTTGGCAACTCAATATGGTGTGAAGTGCTGCACGTATATTGCAAACAGCACTGACGATCCTACAGAGATTATCGATCAAAAGATGGATGATATATTGCAGTTAAAGTGGGAGTTTCGGAAGAGGCACAATCTTACCCTGACCGCTGTGAGTAATGAACTGACCGGCTGGGTCTCATAGTTGAACCCACGAAATTGGTTCTCAGGATTAGGAGAATGGGCTCAAAATGTTATTATGAGTGTAGGAAAGTTTCTCCTTTGTATCCTGGGAGTCGTCATAATTATTGGCTTGATATTTAGGTGTGTTCGAATTCTAATGCGGCGCAAGCACGGCACAAAATTGATGAGTTTAAGGAGCGGGGGCATTGTTACAGCAGCAGATTTGATTTACGACCCATCCATAGAGACAATGTTATGATAAGACATGATTGCAAATGAATTCCACGGCCTGTTTCTTTCACCCGTTTTTCCTTTGTCTCCCCCTTTGCCCAGATACACCGATCTGGAAAAGACATCGACTACACCCAAGGATGATTATGAAAATGTTATGTGAATGTATTTTAGATATGTGTCTTATCTTCATCTCTACAACCTTCAGTTAGTGACACACATAGTCGACAGGTGATATTCATATATATTAGCACTCACATATGTTCCCCCTCCATGTATCATCAACTAAATGTACACCCCATTTTGTTGAAACAAGAAGCCGATAAGAGCTTGGTAGTGTTTGTTGGCTAGCTTAATTTATGACCCAGCAATCGAGACAATGTTGTGATAAAACGTGATTCCACGGTCCGTTTCTTTCACCCGTTTCTCCTTTTGTTTTCCTCCAAGGTAAGAAGACACCGACTCGGAAGAAGATTTTGACGACCCATTATACAGACCATTGATGAACTGTGTCACAGCCATTTGATGAACTGTTAGAGACTGTAATTTTTATGGACACTTAAAGAGCTTTGCTTGCCACTCAGCAAAGATACAGTTATCCGGACAAGACTTCGACAAGACATCAACAAGACTCCAACAAACGCCCAAGGACGACCACACATATATATTCATACGAATGCATTTATAAAGCATGTTTCTTATCTTCATCTCTTCTATCTTCAGGTAGTGACACACATAGTTGACAGGTGATATAGACACATATATTAGCACTCACATACTTTCCCCCTTCATGTATCATCAACTGATGTGCACCCCATTTGTTGGAACTAAAGCCGAAAAGAGCTCGGTAGAGTTTGTTAACCCACTTACAGACCCTTAATACGGGATAAGAAGGATTTAATGTATACTTCGCAATACCTCGAAGCTTATCTAGAACATATACGGCACGATGATACATGCCCCTCAGACATGGATTCATACATACATGCTTTTACTATCCCACTAGGTCATACATTTCCCGCCTACACCTCTCCTCCTACCATCCAATCATCTGTAGATATTGTATTGTATATTTTTCTGTTTAGTGTTTAGATAGGGGCAGTTATTGTTGACTGCCAAAGGATGGACTGTCAAAGTCGAAAAATATTGTAGTACACACATTACGTACTAACAACACACACATGCCTGCTGCGCGTGCACTTGTTCCGCCGTGGGTGCACATATCCGCAATTTGCGTATGGTCGCTCCCGCAGTCCTGCGCGTGGTATGGGTATTTACGGCGGAGTTTGTGAACGCATGGAGGGTTATCAAAACATTACATATTTAATCCAAATAGTGTACATTGTACACATAGCCCCCCTGCACCACATCAGCAAGTATCAACAGTTTAAATGATTCCAGGACTAAGGGATTTGCCTTTGCATGATAGGAAGGGACAGACTAAGGTTATAAGGTGTTGTCTGGTATCCAGCTGTAGGGTATTTTAAGGGTAACATTCCGGTGTTGTTTAGAGGAAGATCGCATGTTCCTGCGTATAGTTATGTGCAGAAGTAGAATATAGATATAAACTGTATTTACTGTATATTATGTATGCGGCGGGAATCCAGTGGAGACCACCCACAAGAGCAGTTGAGAAAGACATCGCCCACCTTTTCAAAATCAACCTATGACCTCTTCTGTAATGTAAAGATGCATCCCTGTGTCCAATGGACAAAGGGATTACAGTATCCATTGTATTGCTTTTTGAAGACTTGTATAAATAAAGCCTGCTGCAGGCCTGCCAGTCAGAAGACTCTTAATGCTATCTACCTGATTAGCGGAGGACTGGACCAGGAAGTGCATGCAAATATTCTCACGTATGTACATTGACTGTAGCCATTTACTCTGTTGTATTGTAGTGTATAAATTGTATTGTTAACCCCTTCCAGATATATACTCTGTGGTGTCGGAGCCCAGTGTTTAACTACAAATCGGTGTTGTGTCCTCTTTTCCCTGCTAGGGTTTAAAGTGTATTACATTACCTAACTGTATAAGGTTTTAAAGTGTATTAATAAGGTGTATCATCATTGCAGTGCTTTGCTGCTTAAGGTTTAAGGTGTAACATCATTGCAGTGCTTTCCTGCTTAAGGTTTAAGGTGTAACATCAGTGCATTGTATTACTACTAAGGTTTAAAGTATATCTCTGGGTGTGTGCGCGCTGTGTGTACTTTGTACCCCCAGCGCGGCGTTTGTACGCTAAGTCCGTACAAGGTACGGGACTCTGTACGCAAATAGCGTACAAAGTACATAGAGTGCATATTACGTCTAGCGGCCGCAGCGGCTCCATGGTAAAAGTGTGTTTAAAGGTATAGCTTTATGGTTTAAGATAATATCGACATTATCATTACACAAAGGCTATCAGCCTCCCATCCACCGCCCACGGATGGGGGGACAGCCTCGGGCTTCACCCCTTGTCCTTGGGTGGCTGGAGGGGGGACCCCTTGATTTAAGGGGTTCCCACTCTTACAGGGTACCTCAACCAGGGGTGAATAGTTGGGGGGTAATGCCGTGGCCACAGGGACATATATAAAAGTGTCCCCCGGCTGTGGCATTATCTCTCTGGCTAGTGGAGCCCGGTGCTGGTTGGAAAAATCCGGGGACCCCTACGTGTTTTGTCCCTCATATTTTTTGAACCAGGACCAGACACAGAGCCTGGTGCTGGTTGTTTAAATATGGGGGTACCCCAGTCATTTTTGCCCCTGTACTTTTACAACCAGGGGGTATATTTACAAAAATTTCGTGTTTGTCCAATTTGTGTTTTTTTTTCCAAAGTCCCAACACGGGAATTTACCAAGCACAAATCTCAGCAGTGTTGGTGCAATTCGTAATGCTTTTCACGGCTAAGTTCAGAAATACGTATGAATAGAACATTGGCCAAACGCAGCTGTTTGTTCATACAACACAGTAATTTACTAATCATTCGTATTTGGGTGTTAGTCTCTGCTTGCTCAATTGCGGCCGTTTCTTTTGTGATTCGTTAATAAATGCAGCAAAAAAATAGACCTGCATTTTTCAGGCGTATTTACATGTGTTGCAATTTCAAAATCAATCACACCTGAATTAGTATGCCTATAAAAGGATCTTAGGCCCATTTCAAACAACCTACACTCAGAAATGGCTGCTGGAGTGCAGTGATCTTTTGTGTGCTGTGGGATTCCTCAGACTCAGACATCAGCCTGGAAGTAACCAGGGCCAAGGAACTGAACATGGTCAGCAGGTTGTACAGGTTCCGCGGAGGCTGCACAGGCCTTTTTTTTTTAGGGGGCGTTTAAACTTGAACGCATAGTCCGATGACAGGGTCATACAGATGTTCCGTCTAAATCGTAACAACATTTTCCGTCTGTATGACCTTGTCAAACTGGGCCTAGACCCTGAGACAACACGCTCTCGATCTGTCTCAGGCCTGCACAAACTCCTGGCTGTTTTGCACTTTATGGCTACTGGGAGCTTTCAGGCTGTGTCTGGGGATGTCATTGGAATCTCACAGCCTACCTTTTCAAGAATACTGACACAGGTGATGTACACCTAACAACCTCCTCTGTTTCTTTGATATTATAATTACTCTCAGTGTCCAGTGATGATGTTATGTCATTAACTCACATTAAAAAAATTATCTCAAATATACACACAGGTGTTGTATGTTTTGCAGCCCCACATCGATGCCTCAATCTGCTTCCCTACCCAAGAGTCTCAGTGGCATGCTGTCAGGGTAGCTTTCTATGAGCTTGCTGGCATGCCCAATGTGCAGGGAACCATAGATTGCACACACATTCAGCTGAGACCACCTAGGGGCAGGCAGCACATCTATACAAATAGACCACTCCACAAATGTGCAGGTGGTTTGTGATGCAAATCTAAAAATAATGAGTGTTGTTGCTGGTGACCCTGGGGGCTGCCATGACTCCTTCATCCTCAGGCAGTCATCCCTCTGTAATAAGTTTGAGGATGGACAAATGCCAGATGGATAGCTGCTGGATATGTAATTTGATATGTTTTGGACTTGGTATACAAAAGTAAAATACACTGATTTACTTATGTGTTGTTGTATCTTAACATTAAGCATGTTACTTTATCTGTCTTTCAGGTGATGGAGGATATGGCTGTTTCTCTTGGCTTCTAACTCCATTGTCCTGACCTGATTCCCCTGCTGAACACAATTACAATAATGCACATAAGTCCACGCGGAATGTGATAGAAAGATGTTTTGGGGTGCTGAAAGCGTGGTTTTGGTGTCTGGATAAGTCTGCTGGGCTTTTGTTGTATAGTCCCTTGAAGGTGACTTAAATTGTGTTCTGCTGCTGCTTTCTTCATAACATGTGTTTGCAACAATATCTGCCACATGTTGATGAGAATGAGGTGGATGAAGAAAGCAGCCAGCAAGCAGAGGTATTAGAGACATCTGGTGACACTTGGAGTACAGATGTAGGGAGGCAGGTAAGGCAACATTTCATAAAAACACATTTTTAAGGTAAGTATGTTTTGCATCTTTCATTTATTGTGTAAGGCTAAATTTTGGAAGATAATATATCTGTTAAAAACCATTACTCAGAATGTGTCTATCTCCTTTAGACATACAAACATACCCTTGCTATATGCGTTTTAAATGCAGCATGTGTATTGTATAGTTAGAAATTGTACACACATCAGAATCAGAGTCACATGTATGATTTCATGATAAGTATTCATAAACTTAAAATGTTAATTACTTTAAAATAAACACAAAACCTGTTAAGAAATGATTGTGTAATTTACTTCAGGAATGTGTGTTACTTACTAATGTAACACTTACACACATTTATTAACTTAGCCTTGACGAATACATGTGTCCCTATGTGTTGTGTACCATTGGATTTTAGTGACAAAAACGTAGTCTCATACAAAATAATTTTAGTTAGTTGGTTTTCGGAAGTAAACTTTCAGTTTTCGTAGACAATACACAGTTTACAACATATATCCATTATTACCCACTTTAATGTTTGTTATTTGAAAATATACATTTCTTTGTTTCTGCCTCATGTTTCTGATTCACATTTATCCTTTTTCCCAAAGGAAAACAATACTGTCATTCATTTTGATCAATAATGGTCAAATTTGTAATATAAAAAAATTAGGACACTATTTACACACACAATAATGTTCTTATTGTGATGTCAAATATATAAGAAATGTTAAAGAGTTTGCATTCACAATGGAAGTTGTATTGGTCATGGAATAATATGGCTGGCTGCCAATTAGTCTGGCTGCAGGAGATTAGATTGATTGGAATCAAGAAAGAATCATTAGATAATCAAATATACTGGTCTTAATTCTGCAGGCTAAAGACTTTCTTACTGGCTGCCACTTAGTATGGCTGCAGGAGATAAGAGTGATTGGAATCAAGAAAGAATCATTAGATAATCAAATATACTGGTCTTAATTCTGCATACTAAAGACATTCTTACTGGCTGCCAATTAGTATGGCTGCAGGAGATGAGTGATTGGAATCAAGAAAGAATCATTAGTTAATCAAATACAGTATAGTGGACTTATTTCAGCAGGATAAGAGCAATGTGCAGCTCAAAGAACATTTCCCTCCAGACCAAAAAAACAAAGCACTTCAAGAATAATTGTTTGCCAACAAAAACTTTGTTTTTACATTGCTAATTAATGATGTTCAAATAAATTCCAAGGTGCAAAGTGGTGTGTATATATATGCAGACAATCATACAATTACTAACTGTGGCCCTCATTCCGAGTTGTTTGCTCACTAGCTGCTTTTAGCAGCATTGTACACGCTAGGCCGCCGCCCTCTGGGAGTGTATCTTAGCTTAGCAGAATAGTGAATGAAAGATTAGCAGAACTGCTACTAAATGATTTGCTGCAGTTTCTGAGTAGCTCCATACCTACTCCTAGACTGAGATCACCTCAGTCCGTTTAGTTCCTGGTTTGACGTCACAAACACGCCCTGCGTTTGGCCAGCCACTCCCCCGTTTCTCCAGCCACTCCTGCGTTTTTACCTGGCATGCCTGCGTTTTTTAGCACACTCCCTGAAAACGTTGAGTTGTCGCCCAGAAACACCCACTTCCTGTCAATCATACTACGATCACTCGAGCAACTGAAAAACGTCGCTCGAGCTTGGGTAAAACTACAAACTTTTGTGTGAAAGTACTTAGCGCATGCGCACTGCGTGCCATGCACATGTGCAGAATTGCCATTTTTCACTTGATCGCTGCGCTGCGAAAATCGGCAATGAGCGATCAACTTGGACTGACCACCCGTGTATGTTTTCTTCTCATAACAGAGTTCGTTCTCTATATAATTTATGTTTTTTTGGCTGGCAGGTTGGACTGGCCTTTGCCTTTACCACTGTCGTGTTGGCGTGCTCTGGTGGAGGGCCTTGGTGGTGAGGACACAGGCGATATAATTGGAGTATTCGTTCCTGAACTGCTGCTTGGTTGCTGTTGGTGCTGGGATCTGAGTGTTTCATTGAGGTTAGTGAGGGTGGCATTGAGTTCACGTGTTGCAGCATTTTGATTTTCTAAAATTCTGGTGATCGATTAATTTATCATTTGATTGTTTTCTAAAATGTTGATATAGTTTTGCTGTTGTCTGTACTGTTATTCCATTATGCGTTGTAAGTTGCCCATGACATGTGTAATGTCTGCACGCATGATTTCCATGGTATTAGCAATTCTGGTGTTTGGCTTATTTTGGCGGCTGATATTTCTGCTGATTCTTCGGAGGTGAGATGGTAGGCTTGAAAAAATGTGGGTCTGCCTACGCAGGCAATCCTGATTAGTGGCCTGCTGGGTAGCCCAACTGTCCAAAAACACTTGATCAGGGCCTTGTGCTAATGGTGTTGTTGGGCTGTGTTGTGGTGGTGCTGGTGGTGAGGTGTTTTGCTGTGGTGGTGTACTCACAGGTGCTGGGGGGCTGTTTCCTTAATTTACTGGCTGCATTTGTAGAGTGATTGTGTCCTCCATGTCACTGTGTTGCTGTTGTTGGGTAGGGATGCTGGTACCAGTACTAGAATCTGGGGAACAATAAATTCAGATGTTAGTTATCCATATGTTTTTTACATTGTTCAAAAACAAGAATCATGGAACACAGGCATTTGAATGTTGTTTTCAGATATCCAGCATAGCAACATCATCACTCATAATTGATACACATACATATGCCTGTTTATGGCAAATGTGTGTGGTTACTTCATTGTGAATGGAAGCACATGAGTTGTTTGGTAGATCAGACAAACTGCACCTTAAAAACATCAGTAACCACATAATGTGTAGCATTGTAGTGTCTAAACCAAAAACCGAGTAATATTTTTGTATGTTGGGGGCTATGTTAGCTAAAATACACATGTTAAACTGAGGTTTCAAACTTTACTATTTGAGAAGCTTACGCATGTGTTTATGTTGCAGCATCTTACAGACAATCTGCAACTGTATGGCTGAAGTGGACATACATATATTTAATGGAAGTAGACAAGGCATTTTGGCTTGGGTTCCATTTGATGTTTTTGTCACCTCGGTAAGTAGGACTGATTTTGTAGCTTGTAGACTTATTAAAAAATGTAATGGATTATTATGAGATGACTAATATATTTGTTGGTTTCAGATTCTTACTCACCATCCAGATGAGGAGAGTGTGGTTTGCGTCTTGGAGATGTGTCCAAAATTTGCAGTGGTGGTACCAAAGAAACTGCTGACAATCTTTGTGGCGGGGTAGCCTGCTGTGTTTGTGAGTGCCTATCAGACCGGACTTTCTTTGTTGGCACATGTGTCCTTCTTTGTTGGGGTTCAGGCGGCTGCCTTCTGCTGCTCATGACTTCTATTGAGGGACCTATTATGTAAAGTAAATAAATTGATATGGCCATACCTTTACAAAGTTAACCTGTACTACAATGGACACTTTACCTGCTTCCGCAGCGTCATCATCCTCAGATGTCATGGGACTGACTGCAGGACGAGCAGTAGAGCTTTTTTCAACACTGTAAATAAGGATATAATGCATAATTGTACATTAGTAATGCTATTGTTGTTAAAGCAAAACATGATTTTGATAACCATTACATGACAAAAAATGGTCTCTGTTTAATGTGGAAAATAACCAAAATGTAAATTAAAAAAAACACATGCAATATGGGAAGTGCTACACTGGAAATTATGTACAGGACACAAACATCGGACACAATTACAAATACATACTCTAACAAGCCAAAACACACACAATTAGATTTGTACATCTAATGTCATTACTTTACATTGTAATACAGAAATTGGTCACTGATGTGTCAATACAAACACACACTAGCACAATAACAACAAATACATTCGTTAATATTTGATTACAAATCAGTACAAACATAATAGTAATTTCACTAAGTCAGCAGGGTTGTGTCAGGGTACAAATACAACCTCTAAATAGGCCAAATAAAATGGGTTGGTCTTCAACATGAATACATTACAAATGAAAGTACACATATAACTGGTTGCAAAGTGACTTTGCACTACTCCAGCCTATGACATGTCAACCACTGTTTTGTGAACATTGCACATGGCTAACTTTACAAATACATCTAAAAACATAACGATAATAATTAATCACAAGATAATGGAGACAATTACTGCTGTACAGTTCAATGACACACCAAGCCAACAAACACATGGAAAATGAAATGTGACCAAACAACATGACATACAATAAAGTACTATGTTACATTGACTTTTGTATAAAATAATACAAAAAAACAAAACAATTATGACACCCACTTGGAGATAGTATTAATGTGCAACGTCACATGACACATATTTACAACCCCCCCAAAAAAAAAACATAATGTAAAGAATAAAACACATGCTCACCATCCTTCCTGGGCCAATCGGAATCCCGGACATGGGTTGCTTGCACAACTTCAGGAGGTATTAAACTCTGCATGGGCTCCTCATAGTCCAGATATCTGGCAATAAAGGGCTGTCCACCCCCGGTTTTGCGTGCTGACTTCGCCTCCTTGGCCCTTTTGGACCTGACACGCCGCTTTATGTCACAGTACCGTTTGCGGCACGTGTCCTCCGTCCACTTGACCACCCCCTCACTATTTACAGCAGAAACTACTTTTGCCCATTACACCGTCTTCTTCCGTGTTGCCACCTTGGCGGACTCAGGCCCAAATAGCTGCCGCTGATACTTCATCAGCTCCCGCACCAATGCCACATTTTCTGCATAAATAAATGCAACATTCTGCCCAGTCTTAGTAGTGGTGCATAGCTCCGGAGCTGTCTGACTGTCACTTGAGGCTGCTGCTGCAACCTCACCCACCTCCTCCACCTCACTAACATCACTCTCACTCACCTCCTCAACCTGACCAACCTCCTCCCCCTCACTCACCTCACCCACCTCTGACTCACACATAATTGTGTGTTCAACAATTAAAACTGAAAAATAATAAGACAAACAACACACTCCTCCACTACCACTGCACAACACACACACACACACACACACACACACAAACAAACAAACACTGACAAGGGACTATAATGATAAAGTCAGTTATTACCTAAAAACATTAAGCTATATTCTATTATGGACTAAGTACGCTATTGGCGCACTGAGTACCGTAAGGGTACGCACCTAGCGTAGCAGACGCTAGGCCGTGGGTGCGACGCACGAGCGACACGCACGCTCACGGAATGTTACACAGTAACCCTTAGTAACAACACACCATAAGGGTACGCTTTACACTTTAAACCTTGGCAATGAAATACTAAAACGATGTAATGCTTATTAACCTTGATTATATGAGAAGCTGCGTGAGCGAATGAGACGCTCAGAAAACCCTTTACAGTAACTAGTGAAAACACAAGATCTGGTTAAGATACAAAAACCACTTGGGCTCTAACACCCAGTGGATGATTCTATTTGACTAAAAAGGGGAAAAACAGTACAGCTTATACACTACAAAACTAACATAAAATCTAAACAGAATAACGAGAAAAATATGAACAATAGCGAACGATCGCAAATACAAGAAAACAGAATGTGTACACAATGAGAACAAATGGCAAACACAGAGGATAACAAAATGGCTACAGAGAACTTACACACTGTCACGATCCGGGTATCTGGACGCCATTACCTGCCTTTCAGATGTCTCCTGAGGCTCGCTCAGCGTTCCAAGGCCGGATCTCATCTGTGTCCACATACTGCACATTCCTCCTGTCACGCTGAGATGCTGTCACAGCGGCGCCATGTTTGAATCCTGCATGGCGTCTCCCGTTCTCCGCGGCCTCCGCCGCTGTTCCTGTGTTATAGGTGCAGGTTGTCAGTGTGGTGTTCCATGCCTGCCGCGGCCTCCGTTGTCATCTACGAGTCTCAGCATACATTTGGCAGTCTGTCGTCTCCTGTCCTCTGTGGTCGGCGCCGCCATTACAGTTATGTTTCCACATGGTTTCCCAAACCAGTTTTCCCTCCAAGTTCTAACATGGGCGCAGCCATGTTGGATCTAATCACATGTCTCAGTTCCTAATTGCCCAGCCAATGCCTGCATTGCTGCAGGTATAAGTATCCTGTGCCTGGGCCAGGAAATCGTCAGTGCTTTGTTTGTCATACCTTGTTCCAGTCTCTCTCCTGTGGTTGTGTTTCCAGGTTCCAGCTCCTGTCTCCAGCATCCACCAAAGAGACCCGCACCTGCCTAACATCCTGCGGTGCAGCCTGACTCTGCAGTCCTCCGTGGCTGATCCAGTTTCCAGCTTCCAGCTATTTCATCTGCTTCCAGCAGTATCCATTACCACCGGTAATCATCCTTCAATTCCTCTGTTTCCACGCTCCCTAGCATCTTACTATATTCACTCCGTGTTTCATCACCTGGCTGGTTCCACCCAGCATTCATTCAGTGACTTTATCATCTGGCTGATTCCATTCCGCATCCACTCCGTGTCTTACCACCTGGCTGGTTCCATCCAGCAATTACAACAGCTGATTCAAGTTACCAACTTCATGTGTTCCATCTACTGGCATGTTCCTTGGATATCTTCACTACTACAGCCAGGCCTGGTAAGGTTATTCCATCTAAGGACTGTAACAGCTGTTCTTACCTACCAGTGTCCTGTGTAACCATTTCATGGTCAGAGTGCTCCAGGAATCATATTATTTATCATTGCCATTATTTACCTTGAATACTGTTTGTTTACACTGAATTTGTTAATAAACTTTTATTTTGACTTTTACCTAGTTGTCATGGTCACACCTTCGGGTTTCCTTTTAACACTTACATGTCCAGGGGTCTGATTAAACCTCCCCTGTTTAAGTTCCTCTCAGCCCCTACAACTGAGGCTTTCTCCTGTCAGCCAAAACCCTCAGTTGTGACACACACGTGGGAATGATTCGCAGGCGCGTCCTGAATCCAGCCCTCAGCCTTCAATATGAAAACCTTGCAGAGAGAGTGAGTGACTGGACAGGCAATGGTGGTCTTTATATACACAACATACAGTAACAATACAATGGTCCCTATAATCTCATGGTTCATTGGACACAGGAATGTGTCTCTGCATTATAACAAAAGGTCATAGGTGGGTTCGAACAGGTGGGCTGTGCCTTTCTCCAACTGCTCAGGTGGGAGGTATCCTTAGGATTCCCGCCGCATGAGTAATGAACAGCAAATACAGTAAATATCTATAAACTACTTTTGTACATAACTATGCGCAGGAGCGATCAATCTCTTTCTAACCAACACCGAAATGTTACTAATAAAATAATCTACAGCTGGATACTAGACACCACCGTTCTACCTTTATCTGACCCTTCCTATCATGCAAAGAGGAATTTCCCTGTCCAAGAACCGTTTACACTAAACATACTTTCTGACATTGTTAAGGGGAATATTCACTATAAAACACACTATGTGGGTAAAATATGTTATGATCGAGTCACCCGCTAGACGCTCACAAACTCTGCCGTAAATGCGCATACACCGCGCGTGATCGCCGGAGCGATCTTACGCAAATTGCGGATATGTGCACGCACGGCAGAGGGTGTGCACGTGCAGCGGGCATGTGCATGAGGGGTTAGTACAAGGCATATGAATCAGGATATTTTTCTACTTTGACAGTCCACCCTTTGGCAGTCAACAATAACTGCCACTATCTAAACAATTAAGCAGAAAAATATATTACCATGAAATACCTTATTATGATTGGGAGCAGGGAGAAGAGGAGGAGGTGGAAAATGTATGACCTAGTGAGATAGTAAAAAGCATGTATGTATGAAATCCATGTCTGAGGGGTCATGTATCATCGTGCCGTACATGTTCTAAAATAAGCTTCGAGGTATTGCGAAGTATACATTGAATCCTTCTTATCCCGTATTAAGGGTCTGTAAGTGGGCTAACAAACTCTACCGAGCTCTTTTCGGCTTTAGTTCCAACAAATGGGGTGCACATTAGTTGATGATACATGAAGGGGGAAAGTATGTGAGTGCTAATATATGTGTCTATATCACCTGTCGACTATGTGTGTCACTACCTGAAGATAGAAGAGATGAAGATAAGAAACATGCTTTATAAATGCATTCGTATGAATATATATGTGTGGTCGTCCTTGGGCGTTTGTTGGAGTCTTGTTGATGTCTTGTCGAAGTCTTGTCCGGATAACTGTATCTTTGCTGAGTGGCAAGCAAAGCTCTTCAAGTGTCCATAAAAATTACAGTCTCTAACAGTTCATCAAATGGCTGTGACAAAGTTCATCAATGGTCTGTATAATGGGTCGTCAAAATCTTCTTCCGAGTCGGTGTCTTCTTACCTTGGAGAAAAACAAAAGGAGAAACGAGTGAAAGAAACGGACCGTGGAATCACGTTTTATCACAACATTGTCTCGATTGCTGGGTCATAAATTAAACTAGTTGTTGTTACAATGCCCTCGCTCCTCAAACTCATCAATTTGGTACTACGCTTGCAATTCATTAAAATTCGAACACATCTGAATATCAACCCAATCATTATGACAACTCCTAGGATACATAAGAGGAATTTCCCTACAGCAACGATAACATTTTGGGCCCATTCTCCTAAACCTGAGAACCAATTGCGTGGGTTCAACCATGATACCCAGCCGGTCAGTTTATTACCCACAGAAACAAGGGTAAGGTTGTGTCTCCTTTGGAACTCCCACTTCAATTGCAAGATATCGTCCATCTTTTGATCTATGACCTCGGTTGGGTCCTCAGTGCTGTTTGTGATATACGTACAACACTTCACTCCATACTGAGTTGCTAGGGTGACACAATACCCTCCTTTTACTGCTGTGATGTAATTGAGAACCATCCTGTGCTGGATCAGTTCCGTTTTGTAAGCTTGCAATTCTCTCCCAGTATATCTAAAGGTGTCATCATACATCTCGGTGATATTGTCTATCAGGTTCGCTAGCGCGGTAATATACCTAAAATTTATAACTCCTCTGGTGGTACGGGTGATATCTAGCGCGAGCAGGAGTTGAATCCCGGTGGATTCGTGGATCAAATCAGAGGCTGCATGCTCTGTCCTATCTATAAGGTGTCTTTTTACAATGTGTTCGTAATGGGTGTGAGTGTAAGGCGCTTGAGCATTGCGGTGAACGTCTTTCATTCTATCATGGGTAATGGTCATTACTTCCGGTAACACTCTTCTAATGTAACACAATCCCTCTGAGTTTGGGGCAAGCCACTTATACGCCTTCCTCCCACATATGAAATATGCATCATCGGGGAGGACATATGGGACAGAATATGACATCACCATATTACAAACCTCCCAGGTGAAAAATCCTATCCCTAACTCTCTCATCTGTCTAGTACACGTATCAGGTTGTATGATACGTGCACAGTATCCTGGTGATACTTCTCCAACTCGCATGGGCCTACTTCCTAGAGTGTACCTATATTGGAAATATCTTCCACTGTTGGCTATTTGGCGTATAAGCTCTGAGACAATGGGCATTCTATCGGCTCTGTGTGAGAATGTCATGGTTCGGTTGTTCCATGTCACTTCCCAATTTCCCGGCTTTCGGTGATTGGAAATGTTAAAACATATTAAGGACCTATCTACATGATATTGGTGGAGCTTCAAACTAGGAGGCCTAGAAATATTAAATTTCTTGTCCACCGGTCTCCCATCCCTTAATTCAAGTACCTCATCTATCGTTAAAGAGTATGGCACTAGTCCTGACTTTCTATGACCTTGAGGTACTTGTGAGCACACCCAGCATTCCGTTTGGTTTAAAACCTTACCCACTAATGAGTGATAGTCACTCAATGGATGACGGTCCATATTGATATTAATGCTGGACTGACATCTCTGGATACACCCGTCCTCAACTGTGTTGTCACAATTTCTACATATGCAATTCTCTTCAGCTAACAATCCTTCACAATGTCTGTTAGTGTCATGGCTACCAGATCATTTTCTGATACTCGCCTTTGCTCGGTGATTGTGTTGCTCTTGGAATTCTACGAATCCATCCTGGTCATCAGAACCCATTCCAGATCCTTTCTCGACCTCTCTGATACTCTCACCGGTACAGACTGCTCTGGTCAACAACAGGGTCAACAGGAAAATACGGAATGCAGTCTCTTGGGGCGAGTCCATCTTAGGAGGAGAAAGAAAGAGTTGTAATGGGGGAAAGAAAACAACTAGGAGGGAAAGAAAGCTTGGCGCGGCAACCGCCTCTGATCTTGTAGTTCTCTGTGCTCAGGTGCCGTGACAACAGTCCTGCCTCTCAGCCTTCCCGGTACAGACACTCCAGTGATATGGTTTCCTCCACACTCTGCTCTTTGTCAGGGGCTCTCTCTGGGTCAGCGACCTTCTTACAGTGGGGCGAGTGGACCCAAGTCTCTCTTTCGGCAACCTTCAATGCTGTCGTGCTGGTCAGTAAGACTTAGTACGGTCCTTCCCAACGGTCAATCAGGCAACCTGAGCGTAGAAAATTCAGAATCATTACATAATCCCCAGGTTCAATGTCATGACAATTACTGTCTGGCAGATCAGGAATCACCAGCTTTAGATTGCTATTCTGATTCCTCAACTGCTTGCTCATCTTAACCAAATACTTTACAGTGACTTCATTGTTACATTTCAAATCATCCTGGGGGTCAATCATTACATGCGGTTCTTAATAGTGCTGTTTAGTCTTTCCACTTTCGCACTCGCCTGTGGGCGGTACGGAGTATGCAGCTTACTATTAATTCCCATTAATTTGCACATTACCTGAAAGACTTCACCTGTAAAATGGGTACCCTTATCACTTTCAATTATCCTAGGGATACCATACCTGCACACAAATTCCTGCACAATTTTCTTTGCCGTAAACGTAGCGGTATTTGTGGCAGCGGGGAACGCTTCAACCCAATTTGAAAACACATCAATACAAACCAATACATACTTTAAATTTCTACAGGGTGGCATTTGTATGAAATCAATTTGTATTACCTGAAAAGGGCCGTTCGTTGGCGGAATATGGGATGGTTCTGTTGGTATCGCCTTTCCAATGTTCTTCCTCAAGCAGCTGAGGCATGTCATTGCCCTCCTACTCGCATGGGAAGAAAATCCTGGTGCACACCAGTAGGCTCTTACCAACTTGTACATACCTTCTTTACCTAGATGAGTCAGCCCATGTGCCGCCTCCGCTAAACTCGGAAGGTATGCTCTGGGTGCCACTGGCTTACCCTGTCCATCTGTCCAGAGTCCTGAGGACTCCTGGCCACATCCTTTTGACCTCCAGACTGTCTTTTCCTGTGAAGAACACAAATCTTGCATTTCACTCAATTTCTGTGTGCTGACAGTATTGAATACCATCAGTTGTGTGATGTCCGTCTGTATGGGGGTACTGGCTGCTAATTTAGCAGCTTCGTCTGCCCGGCTGTTACCAAGTGACACTGGGTCTTGGCTGTATGTGTGGGCTTTACACTTGATAACAGCCACTCTGTCAGGTTCCTGTATTGCTGCTAAAAGCCTTTTGATGTGGGTTGCATGCGCCACGGGTGTGCCAGCTGCCGTCATGAAATTTCTGAGGCGCCATAGGGCCCCGAAATCATGCACTACTCCAAAGGCATACCTAGAATCTGTGTAATTATTGGCTGACTTACCTTTAGCCAATTCACACGCTCTGGTTAGGGCAACCAGCTCAGTAACTTGTGCTGAGTGAGGTGGGCCCAGGGGTTCCGCTTCTATGGTGCCTTTGTCATCTACGACTGCGTATCCAGTACACAAGTCTCCCGATTCTGTTTGTCTGTGGCAACTACCGTCAGTGTAGAAAGTAAAATCTACACCTTCCAGTGGGTTGTCACTGATGTCAGGCCTTGCAGTGAAATTTTGGGTCAAATATTCCATACAATCATGTGTCAGTGTCTGTACTAAATCCTCCTTCACCATTACTCTCATCCCCCACCCTTTGTGCCTGTCCAGGCACACCTGGGAGATACATTGCAGGATTTAGTGTGCTGCATCTCCTTATGGTGATGTTTATAGGGGCCATTAGTGCTAATTCCCACCTTGTAAACCGTGCGGAAGAGACGTGTCTGGTTTGGGCAGAATTCAGTAAGGCTGACACTGCATGAGGTGTATGAATGGTCAGGTTGTGTCCTAGCACTACATCTTCGCTTTTACTCACTAGCAATGCTATCGCTGCAACACTTTGCAAGCATGTGGGGAGGGATCGCGCTACTGTGTCTAGCTGAGCGCTGTAGTAGGCTACCGGCCTGCTGGCATCACCATGCTTCTGGGTTAAGACACCTGCCGCACACCCAGCACTTTCTGTACCGTACAGTTCAAAGGGCTTCCCATAATCTGGCATACCTAAAGCTGGTGCCTGCGTTAGGCACTGTTTGAGTCTCTCAAATGCCAGTTCGGACTCATCTGTGTGCGAAATCCGATCTGGTTTGTTTGATGAGACCATCTCTTGTAAAGGTAAGGCTAGTATGGAAAACCCTGGGATCCAGTTACGGCAGTACCCACACATTCCTAGGAAAGTGCGAATCTGTTGCTGGGTTTGTGGCAGAGTCATGTCGCGAATCGCCTGTACTCTATCAGCAATGAGGTGTCTCAGTCCTTGCATCAAGCAATGTCCCAAATATTTTACTTTGGTCTGGCATAATTGCAACTTATCCTTTGAAACCTTGTGTCCCGTATCAGAAAGATGAAGCAGAAGCTGTTTCGTGTCTTTCAAGGACGATTCGAGTGAATCAGAACACAGCAGTAAGTCGTCTACATACTGTATTAATATTGATCCGCTCTCAGGTTGAAAGGATTGTAAACAATCATGCAAAGCCTGTGAAAAAATACTTGGGCTGTCAATGAAACCTTGTGGTAAGCGAGTCCAGGTGTACTGTACTCCTCTGTATGTGAATGCAAACAAATATTGACTGTCAGGGTGTAGAGGTACCGAGAAGAAGGCGGAGCAGAGGTCAATCACAGTGAACAATTTCGCAGTGGGAGGGATTTGCATAAGGATAACAGCTGGATTTGGCACTACAGGGAATTGGCTCTCAACTATTTTGTTGATCCCCCTTAGATCCTGCACTAGCCTGTAACCCCTCCCCCCGCTCTTTTTCACAGGGAAGATGGGACTATTGGCAGTGCTGGACGTCCTAACCAGAATGCCCTGTTGTAGCAAGCGCTCTTTTACTGGGTAAACTCCTAACTCCACCTCTGGCTTCAGAGAATACTGTGGGATTTTTGGAGCTATCATACCATCTTTTACTTGGACTACTACAGGAGCTACATTTGCCATTAATCCAGTGTCTTGTCCATCCTTGGTCCAAAGTGACTCCGGTATCTGGGAAATCATTTTCTCTACCTTGGACGGACACCTATCTGTAACAGCAGTGTGTGACATTAACCTTTGTGGGGAGTCTAGCATATCCTGTACTTCCTGAGCGCGATTCTCGGGTATATCTAAGAACACACCTCCAGGAGTACAATATACGACACACCCCATCTTGCACAGTAAATCTCTCCCAAGTAGATTAGTCGGAGCCGATGCAGCTAGCAGAAAGGAGTGCTTGGTCTGCAAAGGCCCTATCGTAATCTCTGCTGGTTTGCTTAAAGGGTAGTGTTGTACTACTCCTGTTACTCCCATGGCTGGAATTGTTTTACCAGTGGTCTTAATACCCACTGTTGAATTTAACACTGACTTGGCTGCCCCTGTGTCTACAAGGAAAGGTAGAGATCTACCAGCTACATCAATTGTGACCTCGGGTTCACTTTCAAGGCTCGCAATTAATTTCACTGGCTGCAGACTACAGGTGTGGCCCCACCCCTATTGCATGTGGTGACCTCCCCGCAGCGCGCTGGCAGCTACAACATGTGAAGGAGGTAACTGGGAATTTTCAGAGACTTGCCAGTCTCTTTTTGGTGGGTACCTTCTTGTTTCCCCTGCATGTGGCTCATAACTCCGTCTCTGCGGTCCCTGATCCCAATTACGTGTGTCATATCGTTGTCTAGGGGGTTGGTATACCTTATATGGGTCATTAAACATACAATTCCGTGCAATATGTCCTTCTCTGCTACAGTTATAACATATTATCACATTTGACTTACCCACAGGGGTCTGGGGCTTAGGCTGAGGTGGCTTCGTTGTAAGGGCTTGTATACATACTGCCATCAGCTTATCGCCCTGTGACTCCCTGTGTCTCATGATGTTCCGATCATGTTCAATAGCGGTCTCTCTCAAAGCAGCCACCGACATACCTCTCCAGTTAGGTTGAGTGGTCTGTACCCTTGTCCTCAACACTTCCTTTAAACCATCCATTAATACAGAAACTGCTACTTCCCTATGGTGCACATTTGTCTTAATGTCTTCTATTCCAGTGTACCTAGCCATTTCCTGCAATGCCCGATGGAAATACTCAGAAGCAGTTTCCCCTTCTTTTTGTCTTATGGAGAAGATTTTGTTCCACTTGACAACAGTTGGGAAATATACTCCTAACTGCAGGTTGATACGTTTTACATTGTCCTGATTGTACTCATCAGTGAGAGGTACCTCTTCATCTAACCTACAATCAGTGATAAACTTTGCAGAGTCGATATTGGGGGGCAAGCATGCCCTCAGCAATGCCCGCCAATCTTTGTTATTGGGTTCTGCGGAGTTCCCTAATTCTCTAATGAACCTTTGGCTTGCAACTAGATCTTTCCTAGGATCAGGGAATTCAGACATAATTGTTCTTAATTCTGTCCGGGAAAAGGGACAATGCATTGCAATGTTCCTGACGGGAGTAACTCCTGTAGCATCAGTTTTTCCATTTGGGACTGCAATTACCCTGACAGGATTAAGTTCAATCACATCACTCTGGGTTGATTCTACAATGTGTGGTGTAATTGTTTCTGCATAATGTACAGTATCGTACTTACCTGCGGACACGACCTCACCTGTCCCTCCACTAGGGGCCTTTGCTACTCCTCTTACTGGTTGGGCCGTGCCCACTGTAGTCTCTCTTATGGTGGCTGCTATAGAGAGTGCCGATATTGTGGTAGGCTCATCTTCCTGATCGCAGTCCTGAGGGAAGTTTAAGACAGGATACAACTTGCACGGGTTAACATTGGCATCAATACACTTATCTACTTTACTCTTATCATTTATACATTTATTAAGTGCACTTTTATCATATACCAGTATGCCATTCTCTGTAGCCACTTTTTCTCCTGTTATGTATGGTGGTGGTGGTGCGGTAGCTATCAGTTTCCTGATAGGATTGGAACTAGCTGCTTGAGCTAATCCTCTTTCTATCTCCCCTTCCTGTTGCCATAACTGTAAATAATCATAATGTCTAATCCGTTGCTTGCCGGACTTTATTAGACATCCTTCTCCTTAAATTTTGCAAAACCTCAGGATTAAAACTGCCTACCCTGGGAAATTTCTCCCCATCGTTCACAGTCATACGTTCCCACTCATTGCATAAAACCTCTGCGTGTGATCCATATTTTTCACACATTATGTACCTCGCTGACCCGACTGGCCGTGGAATAATATCGACCTGAACCAATGTTGATCGTTCCTTACTTGAGCAACTGGCCCCCATTCTTTGCAGGTATTGCCTTCTCAGTGAATTTCTACAAAAACCACGTTCCCAGAGGTAAGGCGACGGTGAAAGTCCAACGAGTGCCTTCACCCACTCTCGCCCACGTCGACCAATATGCCCACACACTGCTTCAGCGCTGGCGTACTCAACCCAGGACCCCTATGTGACCTCTACTTACTGGGGCGTGTGGGAGTATGCTACCCTCCCCAGTAAGTATCAGTTGCTGGAGAATTCCTGAGTGAACAGCGAACCTCCCTTAAAATAAAAAAAAACCTACACAAATCACGTTAGAATGTACAAATAGTGTTTATGATCCCGCAAAGCGTACGCAAATTGCGTAATGGGTATCAAGGTAACCAACTAATGCACACAATTACATGCGGTACAGTCGCAATGCATATAAGTAACTATTACTTATCCGCAGAACAACGAGCGGAATCGGTTGTTTAGGCTGCGAAACCTTCAGCCGGAGCGTATTCTCAAAACGGGCCTATATGGGTATTGCGCCAACCCCCAGGGCTGCGCTCTCTACCTCTGACCTTTCTTAAGTCAGGGTTTTCAGAACTTCATATATGTACTTTTAACGGATTTCTGACTTTCGCGGACCTCCTGGTCTGCTGTAACACTAATTGCTCCTCTTACCTTATGGACTTTTAACATGAGATGGCCTTCTCCCACGCCACCACGTGTTCACTTGACGGTAATCCTTCTACGAGATCTCAATTTTTCTCAAGGTTCACACCAAAAGAACTTTACTTGCATACACACGCTCTTTCACTTCATATATACTTTGATTTTTCTGTACAGAAAATTTCTTTCATTCAGGTAACACAGGCTAATCCCAGAGGTAATGCAACGAGAGGAGGATCTTTTTAAACTAAGTTTTGGAAACTGAACAAATTTGTGCTATTATCTCGTGGCTTCCGTATCTACTACTAAAACAATGCTATCGTGTGGTTTGTATTTAGTGGGCGTATCCGTACGCACGTTGCGTAATGTACGCCACGTGTGTAGACCTTTGCGTTGCGTACGCTGTCTCGCACTCGGTCAGAGACACGTGTACACAGGCCGGATACGTCCGCAGTAACACAAATAACACGCTTCTATAAATGCAAACGATATTTAACTATAATCGTTTACCAAACACCACACAGTATCTCCTGTATAAACCTTTATAACTGGGTCAGGCTGCGTGCGTGTTTTACAATTACTCCCTTAAGTATTACTTTTACTTTTAATTAAATAGCAACAAATTTTCTCAGCACGTGATCAATGCTAATGGCAAACAGAAAGGTAGATATGTGAAAATACGCAAATGGAAATACAAGTGTGTGCGTGTGTTGCGTGCGCAATTTTCACCAATACAGAAATTTAAACAGATTTAAAAGACAATAGCTTAACGTTCTTACCTTTCCGTTCCGGATCCCACCAGCATCCCTTCAAACCAAGCGGAGCAGACGCTTATCTAATCAGCACTTACCGTATCCCCAACCACCAAACGGCTAACAGGGGATACTACCTTCCCGCCCTTTGCTGATGGATAAAGTCTGCCTGGTTCCGCTTGGCTGCGGATATGAGGAGGCCCGGACGATGCCCCCAATTGATAAAGTCAGTTATTACCTAAAAACATTAAGCTATATTCTATTATGGACTAAGTACGCTATTGGCGCACTGAGTACCGTAAGGGTACGCACCTAGCGTAGCAGACGCTAGGCCGTGGGCGCGACGCACGAGCGACACGCACGCTCACGGAATGTTACACAGTAACCCTTAGTAACAACACACCATAAGGGTACGCTTTACACTTTAAACCTTGGCAATGAAATACTAAAACGATGTAATGCTTATTAACCTTGATTATATGAGAAGCTGCTTGAGCGAATGAGACGCTCAGAAAACCCTTTACAGCAACTAGTGAAAACACAAGATCTGGTTAAGATACAAAAACCACTTGGGCTCTAACACCCAGTGGATGATTCTATTTGAGTAAAAAGGGGAAAAACAGTACAGCTTATACACTACAAAACTAACATAAAATCTAAACAGAATAACGAGAAAAATATGAACAATAGCATACAATCGCAAATACAAGAAAACAGAATGTGTACACAATGAGAACAAATGGCAAACACAGAGGATAACAAAATGGCTACAGAGAACTTACACACATGGGAATGATTCGCAGGCGCGTCCTGAATCCAGCCCTCAGCCTTCAATATGAAAACCTTGCAGAGAGAGTGAGTGACTGGACAGGCAATGGTGGTCTTTATATACACAACATACAGTAACAATACAATGGTCCCTATAATCTCATGGTTCATTGGACACAGGAATGTGTCTCTGCATTATAACAAAAGGTCATAGGTGGGTTCGAACAGGTGGGCTGTGCCTTTCTCCAACTGCTCAGGTGGGAGGTATCCTTAGGATTCCCGCCGCATGAGTAATGAACAGCAAATACAGTAAATATCTATAAACTACTTTTGTACATAACTATGCGCAGGAGCGATCGATCTCTTCCTAACCAACACCGAAATGTTACTAATAAAATACTCTACAGCTGGATACTAGACACCACCGTTCTACCTTTATCTGACCCTTCCTATCATGCAAAGAGGAATTTCCCTGTCCAAGAACCGTTTACACTAAACATACTTTCTGACATTGTTAAGGGGAATATTCACTATAAAACACACTATGTGGGTAAAATATGTTATGATCGAGTCGCCCGCTAGACGCTCACAAACTCTACCGTAAATGCGCATACACCGCGCGTGATCGCCGGACCGATCTTACGCAAATTGCGGATATGTGCACGCACGGCAGAGGGTGTGCACGTGCAGCGGGCATGTGCATGAGGGGTTAGTACAAGGCATATGAATCAGGATATTTTTCGACTTTGACAATAAATTTAAAAAAACTAGGACAAAAAATTAGACAATACCAAAAAACAAGACTACAAGAATGACAAGACTACTTTCAAACACAATACTACACTCAGAAATCGCAAACCAAACTCCTCACCAAACCAACTACTCACCAACCTCCACAGCACAACCTCCCTCCTCACCACTGACTAAACCCATAAGGTTTGGATGGTTTGGGGCGTATTTATATGATTGCGCACAGACATTCCTACATCGAAAACACAACCAATCACGAACGAGGATGAAAATCGAAACTAAAACTCAAAATTATCATATATGAATACCATGAATGCTTAGCTATAGGTATGTTTAGTGGGACTACAATTGCCAGCAAGCTATACTGCATCTGCTAATTAGCATATATAAATACCATGAATTGAATGCTTAGCTATAGGTATGTCTAGTGGGACTACAATCGCCAGCAAGCTATACTGCATCTGCTAATTATCATATATGAATACCATGAATGCTTAGCTATAGGTATGTCTAGTGTATTAATTATTTGCAGATTTAAGCAAATTTTATTTTTAGTATTTGGGAAATGTGTGATGGTTTCATACCCCCACACCATTTGTTTGTGTAAGTTTTATTGCTTTAAATGGGTGATGGGCTAGGGGTGGGTCCAATCAATCAATGTGCTCACAAACACTTGTTTGTTGCTCTTTATATTAGTGTGTAGTCTAGCTGAATCAGCGTAGCTGACTCAGTGTGGGTTGAAAGATTTCTAAGGGAGAAAATTTCTAAGGGTGTCATCTGTGACTTATACTGGACTTCTACTGGACTGAAACTGAAAGGAAACACCATCAATTGCAAAAAAAAAAAAAACACAAACCATCAATACTTGGACTGCAGCTACAAATGTTTGTTTACTCCTAATATTCTCCAAACCTCACTTACTCGGGAAACTATACATTCACTTTCTGCACAAACACCTGCAATGCAACTTCTACTCTGACCCTGCAAATACCTGGAAAACAAATGTTTCACTGAGAAGCATATTTAATGAAGTAACACTGACTTGCAGTTTGCCAACACTGTGTAATTTTCCATCTAACATCAGCAAATATTTGAGTTACTGTTAACCTGTAGATACTAACGACAGTTTAAAATTGAATTTATTTCTGCAAACTTCACTACTCTCTTATTCAGCCACCACTCCTCCTCCTACTCTCATTTTGCTACCACTATTTACCCCATCCACACTATGGCCAGGCTGGCAACATCCCCCATTAATCCTTATCTTCCTATTCCTTTTTTCTGTCCCCTGTTACCACCTCTATCCCTCTCTCCCAGTCTCCTACATCTCATGCTCTCTCCTCTCCTCTGTCTGCCTCCCTTCCCCTCCTCTTCTGTTTCCCCACTGCAATTCACTTCTGCCCCTTCACACCATTTATACCCCACCACTTAACCCTGCTCTCTCCCTCCTTTGCCTGTCACCTCACCTCTCCTCCACCAGTATCGTACTACACTCCCTCCCTGCCACACTCCTGCAGTCTCCCTTCCTAGCCAAGGCCCCAGCACCATCATTACACCCTCTTTATCCCTTCCTTCCACATCAATCTTACCTCAACGCTACAGAAACCCTGATAATCTCATTCACATCTCTCCCACAAACTCCTACCCCCTATCCTGTGCCCTCTGGAATGCCAGATCTGTTTGCAACAAACTGGCCCCCACTCACGACCTTTTCATATACAACTCCCTGCACCTCCTGGCCATTACTGAAACCTGGATTACTCCCTATGACACTGCTTCTCCTGCTTCTCTCTCTGCTGGAGGCCTCACATTCTCACACACACCCCGACCTGGGGGTCGTCATGGGGGTGATATTGGGATCCTTTTACCCTCAAGCTACACATACCAACTTATACCTCCAGAACCATCTCTTACATTCTCTACATTTGAGGTCCATGCAATACGCCTCTACCAACCTACTAATCTTCGAGTTGCTGTCATTTACCGTCCACCTGGCATTTCCTCCAAATTCCTTTACAACTTTGCTTCCTGGCTACCTCAATTCCTCTCTTTTGACATTCCCTCCATTATCCTAGGTGATTTCAACATCCCTATCGATTACCCCACAAAACCACCTGCCTCTAAACTCCTTAACCTCACCTCTTCACTTGGTCTCTCCCAGTGGACCACCTCACCCTCCCATGTGAACGGGAGCTAACTGGATCTGGTTTTCACTCACCGCTGTGATATTTCTGATTTCTCCAATACCCCTTTTCCCCTCTCTGACCACCACTTGCTCTCATTCAACTTATCTATCTCTGCTCCCCCATCTCTCCCTCCTAAGGCTACCATCACTAAGCGTAACATTGAGGCTATTGACACCTCATCCCTATCCTCCCTGTTTGACTCACTTCTCTCTCCTCTTCTCTCTCTCACATGCCCTGAACAAGCCACATCTCTATACAATGCATCTCTTACTTCAGCACTTGACTCTGTTGCTCCGCCAACCACTATTCACCCTCGCAGATCAAAACCTCAACCCTGGCACACCAAATGCACCAGATATCTATAAAAATGCTCACGTACTGCCGAGCGACAGTGGAGGAAATCACGCTCTCAAGCAGACTTCCTCCATTTCAAATTCATGCTCTCATCCTTCAGTGCTGCCCTTTCCCTCGCTAAACTATCATACTTCAAAATCCTCATCTCTACCCAGTCTTCCAACCACCGGCGCCTCTTTGCCACTGTTAACTCCCTCCTCTACCCACCACCACCTCCTCTCCCTTCCTCATTGTCTGCTCTTGACTTTGCCACTTATTTCACATCCAAGATTGACTCCATACGTCAGGACATCACATCCCACCAGTCCAGCAACCAGCAACCGCCCATCCTTTGCCACCCCTCCCCTACCCTCTTACCAACTCTGACATCTTTCTCCCATGTATCTGGCGAGGAAGTCATGGCCCTCATACATTCCTCCCCCCCCAACCTCCCCACTCGACCCTATCCCCTCCCACCTCCTCCGCTACCTCTCTCCTTCTGCCTGTTCCCATCTTGCCCACCTTCTCAATCTCTCCCTCTCATCAGGCACTGTCCCCTCTGCCTTCAAGCATGCTCTTGTCTCCCCTATTCTTAAAAAACCTACCCTTGATCCTAACACTCTCTCCAACTATCGACCCATCTCTCTCCTCCCCTTTGCCTCTAAACTTCTTGAGCGTATTGTCTATAATTGCCTCACTGCCTTTCTTTCCTCTCACTCACTGCTTGACCCATTCCAGTCTGGTTTCCGCTCTCTCCACTCCACTGAAACTGCCCTCACAAAAGTCTGCAATGACCTCCATACCGCCAAATCTAAGGGCCACTACTCTCTGCTTATTCTTCTTTACCTCTCTGCTGCTTTTGACACTGTGGACCACCCTCTCCTTCTGCAAATCCTTCACTCTCTTGGTCTACGTGATACTGCCCTCTCCTGGCTGTCCTCCTACCTCTCTGATCGTTCCTTCTCTGTCTCCTCTCATGATGCTACCTCGCCCCCACTTCCACTAACTGTTGGTGTCCCCCAAGGTTCTGTTCTTGGTCCTCTCCTTTTCTCTCTCTATACGTTCTCTTTAGGTGAACTCATTAGTTCTTTTAATTTCCAATATCACCTCTATGCTGCTGACACTCAAATCTACCTCTCCTCCCCTGATCTCTCCACGGCTCTCCTCACTCGTGCCTCTAACTGTCTTTCTGCTATCTCTTCCTGGATGTCCCAGCGCTTTCTTAAACTCAACATGTCTAAGACTGAGCTGATCATCTTACCACCCTCCCGCACAACCTCACCTCCCACAATCTCATTATCCATTGATGGCACGATTATCTCCTCTAGCCCCCAAGTACGCTGTCTTGGTGTAATCCTTGACTCCTCCCTCTCCTTCAAACCACACATTCAGCAACTCTCACAAACCTGTCATTTTCATCTCAAAAACATTTCCAGGATCAGACCTTTTCTCACCCAGGATGCCACTAAGATCATTATTCACTCACTGATTATTTCCAGACTGGACTACTGTAATCTCCTCCTAACTGGCCTAGTTGACAATTACCTCTCTCCACTCCAATCTATCCTCAATGCTGCTGCCCGGCTTATCTTCCTCACCAAACGCACTACGTCCACCTCCCCTCTCCTACAAGCCCTTCACTGGCTTCCTGTCACGGGTCTTGGATCTTGAATATCCGGAGTTGTGGCTTGGGTTTCGGTGTCGGTAGCTTTCCACAGGATAAACCGGGCAGGCTGGATAAAAGTCTTTTTCATAGGACTTCTGAGAGGATTATGCTGGAGCTGAGAACTGAGGATTCAGTCAGTGAAGTGAAGAAGCCTGGAATTCTAGGAACTTGCAGAGACACAGGAGCAGAATGCTGTAGATTCAAGGCTGTGGAGAGCAGATTGACACACACACACACACACACACACACACACATACAGTACTGTGTGAGAGATGTTGCACTGGCGATTTCTTACCCAGAAATCCCCAGATTTATACCTGCAGACTGTTTCCCATTGGTTTTGCAAACCTTGCAGGTGACTGAGTGTTTTAGATTAGCTGATCCTTCCAAGGCGGCGACGCCCATCCCATACCTCTGCAGCTGGAAGCTGCACAAACGTTTTCTGCTGCCTCTGAGACCTCTCCTCCCAGATATGCCTGCAAGTCGTGCCCCTCGCCAGCAGCCCGCACCCCCACCGGAGGGACCACGCCAGAGCGTCCGGACAGGTAAGTACCGCTGGTCCCGGAACCCGATCCGCCGAACCGTGACACTTCCCTTCCCTTTCAGAATCCACTTCAAACTTCTAACACTCACTTACAAAGCACTCACCCACTCCTCTCCCATTTACAGCTCTGACCTTATCTCCCTTTACTCTCCCACCCGTCCTCTTTGCTCTGCTAATGCACGCCGGCTCTCCTGTCTTCTGATTACTTCCTCCCACTACTATCTCCAAGATTTTTCACGTGCTGCTCCCTTCCTCTGGAATTCTTTACCTCTCCCCCTCAGACTCTCCACCTCTCTACAAAACTTCAAACAGGCTCTTAAGACCCATTTCTTTACCAAACCCAGCCAAATCTCATCCTAACCCTCTGTTCCACGCTCTCTATGTACCCCATCTGTGTCACCCCTGTCTGTCTACCCCTCCCCTTAGAATGTAAGCTCTCACGAGTAGTGCCCTCTTCCCTCATGTGCTTATCCTTTTTTTACTTTAATAATCCTCAACTGTCCAAATCACGCAGTTTTTTTGTCCACCTGGAACTTATCTCTGTCATTTACTGGTGTAGTTATGCTTAGTTACCCTGTACTTGTTCTAAATTGTCTTCAACTGTAAGTCACTGCTTTCCTGTTTTGATTATGTGCATTATGAGCAATAACTCGACAGCTTTGTAAATTAGCGTACATAGGCCCTCATTCCGAGTTGTTCACACGCAAGCTGCTTTTAGCAGCTTTACACCCGCTAAGCCGCCGCCTACTGGGAGTGAATCTTAGCTTCTTAAAATTGCGAACGAAAGATTCTCAAAATTGCAACCACACACCTCTTAGCAGTTTCTGAGTAGCTCCAGACTTACTCGGCATCTGCGATCAGTTCAGTGCTTGTCGTTCCTGGTTTGACGTCACAAACACACCCAGCGTTCGCCCAGACACTCCTCCGTTTCTTCAGCCACTCCCGCGTTTTTCCCAGAAACGGTAGCGTTTTTTCGCACACACCCATAAAACGGCCTGTTTCCGCCCAGAAACACCCACTTCCTGTCAATCACATTACGAACACCAGAACGAAGAAAAAACCTCGTAATGCCGTGAGTAAAATTCCTAACTGCATTGCAAATTTACTTGGCGCAGTCGCTCCATTGCGAAAAAAAAACAACGAGCGAACAACTCGGAATGACCCCCATAGATTCAAAAAGTTGCATGAAAATGCACCCGATAAAAAATGAGCTTAAACATGACACAAATCGACTTAAACACGAATATTAGTAAATATACCCCCAGGACCGGCTCAAAGAGCCCGGGGCTGGTTATGCTTAGGAGGGGAACCCCACACAATTTTTATTTCTATTTTTAACACTTTCCACACTTCATATAATGTACACAATGAAGCCCTGCATGGATCTCACTGATCCGGCTAGGATTCGTTGTGTAAAGTCTGGCAGTGTTTTACTAATTACTCCCGTAAAACACTGCCTGACAATACGAATCACATTGACATCGGAAAATACGAAAGAAGTCAACTCGGTAGCTTAGTAAATTACATGCAATTTATTCAAAAAGTTGCAAAAAAAACACGACCGATACAATTCAAGATGAAACTCCCACCAAATCGACATAAATATGATTCTTAGTAAATATACCCCCTGGTTCTTAAAATATTGGGGTAAAATTGAGTAAAGGACCCCTGTATTTTCTAAACCAGTACTGGGCACCAGAGGTGTCACTAGGGTAGGTGTCACCTGGTATGGTAACTCATTATGTCACTCCAATGGACCTCCTTCCATACCACATCACATGAAGCCCTTAGTAATGTTTTTTTACTAGTGTTAGAGTACTTGTGTACGATATCGTGAGTCCAGGACTGCCGGGAAACTTCTGGGGAGTTCAAGGGAAATCGCATGCGATAAACACATGTGATTCATCTTTCTGATGTATGGCAACCTTCAGGTATGCACATTCATGCGGAAATCTGTTTCATTACAAAAAAAATGGACTTACAGATGTATCCTCTTACACTCATGCTGCAGGAGGCAGATTGTACTGGTGCTGCCGCATCACAGAATTCCGTAGTCCCCCTCAGCTAACAAATGGTCTAATTCAGAACTGATCACAACAGCAATTTTTTCTCTAATGGGCAAAACCATGCGAACTGCAAGTGGGGCAGATGTAACACGCAGAGAGAGTTAGATTTGGGTGGGCTGTGCTCAAACTGAAATCTAAATTGCTGTGTAAAAATAAAGCAGCCAGTATTTTTCCTGCACAGAAACCATGTAACCTACCCAAATCTAAATCTATCTGTACATGTTATATCTGCCCCACCTGCAGTGCAGTATGGCTTTGTTCATTAGAGAAAGATTGCGATCAGGTCTATATTAAGCCCAAAATCCATTGATATGCTAATAGTCACAGGTGTGTGTGTATGCAGGCACCCACTAGCTCCTTAACATTACTGCAATAACTATGGGTACCAGGAGCATTGATTCCCCCCAGTGGTGCAAGTAGAAAAAACTTCTTATTGTTACTATGCACCAGTGACGTGCGGTGGGATCAGTGCCTGGTGAGGCACTGAATGATTCACCCCCCCTCCACCCCCCACAAATGGATGAAAAAAAGTTATTGGGATTCCCCATACCTAAACAAAACCAGCACCAGGCTGAACCAGCCAGGGGGAGTAATGCCATAGCAGGGGGGGGCACTTGGTGTGGGGTACCCCCTGCCATCGCATTAAACTTCCCCAAACCAGTCAGCCCAGGGCTGGAATTCCTCGGAAAGCAGGAACCCCAGAAAAAAAATAGGGTCCCCCCTCCTGAGCAATAACCAGCAGTGCTATGCCCTGCACCCCTGGTGGCGGTGGGTGCGGGGTTCATGACCAAGTAATATTGTTCTTTACAGGTGGCCTACAGGTCCCAGTAAGCCTGCCCAAGCATGTTGGCACTTGGAGAACCACAAGTGCCAGCATGCCCGGACATTAAGTGCCTGCTGGCATCTGTAGTCCGCCTGTAAAGAAAATATTAAAATAAATACAAGACACAATTTATTTTTAAAAGTTTATTGTGCAGCATCTTCACCAGGGGGCAGCAGCCTTTGGGCAGTTCTTTTGCATGCCGCTGTCTCCCAGGACTTCCCAACGTCTTCTGTCTTCACCTAGGGGGTGGCTGCCTTTGAGCAGCTCTATTGCATGGCCGCCGCCTCGCAGGACTTCCCGGCATCCTCTGTCTTCACCTAGCGGACAGCGGCCTTTGGGCAGCTCTTTTGCATGGCTGCCACCTCCCAGGACTTCCCAGCGTCTTCTGTCTTCACCTGGTGGGCGGCAGCCTTTGGGCAGCTCTTTTGCATGGCCACCGCCTCCCAGGACTTCCAGGTGTCTTCTGTCTTCGGGAGCTCTTGCACGCTCCCTCTCTGCCGGCGGACTGACAGCTGCTGCCTCACGCTGGCTTTTAAAAGCAAGCCCCGAGGGGCGGATCGATAACGCGGTGAGCCGTGATTGGCTCGCGGCGGCCATCTTAGATTTAAAAAATTATGCTAATGGCGCCATTTTTTAAATTGGAACCGCTCCGCTATGCTCCGCTGCCGAACTCTGCAAAAATGACAGGCAGGTACTGGATCCTTTTGGATCCAGGCCTGCCATCTTGCCAACCGGGTCCCACTGCCGCCGCTATCGCCGCACATCCCACTGTCCAACAAGTGATGACAGCGGATCTATCACTGGACAGCTGTATCCAGTGACAGATCCGCTGTCCAATCACATCTGGGTGATTGACAGGGGCGTGCTTTCATGCGCAGTGAAAGCACACCCCTTACACCGAGGCAATTATACAAGAGCCGCTTTTCATGTTATTTCCAGTGGGCTTTTAATGCCCATGGCTTGGCCCTGCCCCCGCCCGCCCCCCTCTCCAGCAGCTTTCCTATTATGAACGGGAGGCACCGCTATTGGTGCCTCCCAAACCTATTTGTTATGGAGAATTTGTTGTTATAATACAAAGCAGATTCTTATGACACAGAATCTGTGTCATAAGTATCTTCTTTGTGTTATTTCAACCACTAATGACAGGGGAGGCACTGCCTCCCCTGCCTCCCCTGACTGCACGTCCCTGCTATGCGCGCGTCGTAGGTGTGAGTCAAACAAATGGGCATGGCCATGTGCCACAAAGGGGCATGGCCAGTGAAAATGTGGCATGTCGACATGACATGCCCCATTTCTCGTCACTTTAGGAACATTACTTTACATTCCATATGCACCTTACCTGTGGTTTCTCTGAAGAATGGGGAACCTCGGAAGAAATGTATGCTCCCTGGTCATACAGCGTCTTTAGTCGGTATTCACTATTCTTGTAGGAAATTACATGGTCCGGAAGATGACTGTTTGTGTAGGAATATAACCAAAGTCATCGTCATACAACAGAGGTTCAACGAGATTCATGCCAGCTGTGTCACCTTCTACCCCTTGCATCTTTCAACTACACCATTATCTTCCCCATTGCATCTCCCAGCCACACCATCATCTCCCCCCTGATACTCTCAGCCACACAGTCATCTTCCCCCAGCGTCTCAGCCTTCGTTCCCCCAGTCCTTCATTCTGTGCATCTCAGCCTGCATTCCCCCTCCTTCATTATGTGTCTCTAAGCCTGCATTCCCCTTCCTTCATTCTGTGTCTCTCACCCTGCATTCCCCCCTCCTTCATTCTGTGTCTCTCACCCTGCATTCCCCCCTCCTTCATTCTGTGTCTCTCAGCCTGCATTCCTCCCCCCTCCTTCATTCTGTGTCTCTCAGCCTGCGTCCACTTCATTCTGTGTCTCTCAGCCTTCGTTCCCCTCTTCCATCATTCTGTGTCTCTCAGCCTGCATTCCCACACTCCTTCATTCTGTGTCTCTCAGCCTTCGTTCCCCTCTTCCATCATTCTGTGTCTCTCAGCCTGCATTCCCACACTCCTTCATTCTGTGTCTCTCAGCCTGTGTTCCCCTCCTCCTTCATTCTGTGTCTCTCAGCCTGTTTCCCCTCCTTCATTCTGTGTCTCTCAGCCTGCGTTCCCCTCCTCCTTCATTCTGTCTCTCTCAGCCTACATCCCCACCTTCATTCTGTCTCTCCCAGGCTGTGTCCCCCCTTTATTCTGTGTCTCTCAGCCAGCATTTCTGCCAGCATTCTGTCTCTCTCAGCCTGTGTCCCGTGTCCCCCCCCCCCTCATTCTGTCTCTCTCAGCCTGTGTTCCCCTCTTCATTCTGTGTCTCTGAGCCTGCATTCCCCCTTCATTCTTTGTCTCTCAGCCTGCATTCCCCCCAATTCTTTGTCTCTCAGCCTGCGTTCCCCCCTTCATTCTGTTTCTCTCAGCCTGCGTTACCCCATTCAGTTTCTCTCATCCTGCATCCCCCCATTCAGTCTCTCTCAGCCTGCGTTCCCCCCTCTTTATTCCGTCTGTCACAGCATCATTCTACCTCCTTTATTCTGTCTCTCTCAGCCTGCATTCCCCTTTACTTCATTCAGTCTCTCAAAGCCTGCACTCCCCCTCCCTTCATTCAGTCTCTCTCAGCCTGCATCCCCCCCTTCATTCAGTCTTTCTCAGCCTGCGTTCCCCCCTTAATTCTGTCTTTCTCAGCCTGCATTCCCCCCCTTCTTCATTCTGTCTCTCAGCCTGTGTTCTTCATTCCTTAACTCTGTGTCTATCTCACACACTCACTCTCCACTCCAGGTGCTGGCTGACAGCAAACAACAAGGCAGACATGCATGCAGCAGGAGGAACCAGCGGCTCTTCCTTCCGGCTATGATGCTGCACTCCCAGCATGCAGCGCCGAACAAAAAAGAGCTGCGGCTTTTGGCTGTGTGCCCATCAGGCAGACCCGACCACAGTGGTGTTGTGCAGGTGGGTGTGCAGCTGGCACATGAGTCAGTGGGGATACAGCATGATTGCGGTGCTGGGTGCTGGGGAGAAGGTGGTGTGGATGCCGCCATCGCAGACCTGTCTCTGCCAGGTCAGTGGATGGGATGGGGGTGCAGCTATATTTGGAGTCAACCCACAGAAGTATGACATCTGGGTGCGGGCTGCACCCCCCTCATGACCCCACTGCTAGCCACTACTAGTCAAGAAGATAATGCCACAGCCAGGGGGTCACATTTATATAGGTCCCTGTGGATGTGACATTATACCCCCAACTAGTCAGCCCTGGCAGAGTTCCCTTGGGGAGTGGGGATCCCCCAAAGAAGGGGTCTTTTCATCGAGGCCCCCAAGGGCCAGGTCTGAAGCCTGGGGCTGTCCCTGGCATTCCTGGGCTGTGAATGCCGGGCTGATAGCCATTGTGTAAAATAAAGAGAAAATACAGGTCCCAGAAAGCCTCCTCCACATGCTGGTACTTGGAGAACCACAAGTACCAGCATGCGGGGCATTAAAGGGCCCACTGGTACCTGTAGTTACACCTGTAAAAGAAATATTCCAATAAAGACAACACTCACACAATATAAAAGTCTAACTTTATTAAAGCATACTTAAGGTGCATACACATTGGCTGAAATATTGGCCGTTCTAGTGACAACTGATATATCTTGGGCCCATTGGCCAGTGTGTACCAACGATATGTTTGTAAATGCTGGCCCTGCAGCACACATGATGACACATACGAAGACACAATGACACGATATTGGTGCTTCGTTATGTGTGTACGGGGCAGTCAGCTGACTGCCCGTACAGTTCCTGTAGCAGCCGGCGGTGATTGATGGCTTAACTGGGTGGGCGCATGTAAATCAGTCACGACACACTGCCCAATGTGGCTATAGATATATCTGCAGATCCATTGATCCATGGATCAGCAGATACAGTATATTTTATAGTGTGTACCCACCTTTACACACACAAACTCACATATACTTAACTAAATCCTAGATAGCCATTCACATCCCCTTGTCCATGTAGAAATCCATAGGGTACCTGTAAAAGTTGTCTATCAGCCCGGTCGGGGACAGCCCAGGACTTCAGCCCTAGCCCTTGAGGCCTGGAGGGGGGCCTTGCTTCCCCAGGAACCTTAGCCAGGGCTGACTAGTTGGGGTGGGGTGGGGTGGGTGTTTAATGCCACAGCCTCAGGGACCTGTGTAAATGCATTATATTCTTGACTAGTGGAGCTGGACTGGCTTAAAGAGCCTGTGGCTAGTTATGTTCAGGAGGAAGGGACCACACACAGCCTATTTTTTATTTTTAACTATTTTAATAGTAAACACAATGAAGCCCTGCACAGATCTCAATGATCCGGCCGGGCTTCACGCCTTCAAAGCAGGGTTCTACTAAACTCCCCCATTAAACACTGCTCTGCATTAGGAATGACACTGACATCGAAAAACTGAACAAACAGGGGAGCTTAGTAAATTTCTGAATTTGTTTTCAAAAACTTCCAAAATAAAATGGCCGATGTCAGTCAAAATCATCAGAAACATGAATCTTAGAAAATTTATGTCACAGTCACTTGCTGTTTTGCTCTATAATATACATATATAATTAGGAATGGCCATTGGTGTGTTCTCCATTGATGGTTACAATTGATGGTAAAATTGTAAGTAACGATTGATGACAGTAAACTATGTAATGGATGGCCATCGATGCTTAAACTAACTGATGATCATCCCTATTCTTTCAATAACTGGCCGGTGTGCCAATCAGAAACAGGGGTGGCGCTTCATGGATGTTGGGGGACGGAGCTATGCTCTGAATCCTGACACCATGTTTGAAAAAAAAAAAAAAACCATTGGAGGGTCCTGTAGCATTGATGGATGGAAACCATCTGGTTATCCCCCATTGATGCCAAAATGATTTGACATCCACCATAATCCATGATATTAAAACAATGGTCGATGGCCATACCTATATATAATCCTTGTGGCTTCTTCCCCAAGGATTATATATAGGAATGGCCATTGACCATCGTGTTAAACTTGCTCTCTACTAAATGCCACTGTGCTTGACAAAAGTGGTGCCTTTGTGTTGTCAACAAAGACTGCCTTTGCACCCCCCCCCCCCCCCCCCCAGTCAAAGGCATTGTGTGGAGCCATGACACCCAGAGCAGGCTCATGTCACGGCACCCCTCCTCACCACACATACATACATGTAGATTCACACAGTCACACACACATGTACACACATACATACAAACACACACACACACACACACACACACGAACACATACATATACACACACACATATACACAGACATATACACTGTGACAAGTATCTTATAAACTTTATCAGTTTCTTTATTTCTTTGTTAGACAGGACAGCACAGGGATAATTCAGCATAGCAATATAGGTTGACATGAGTACGGGTGCATAGCAGTACAGGATAATGTGTAAAAAAAAAAAGGACTCTGCCTGCCATAATGTGTACAAAAAAGGGACTCTGCCTGTCGTACTGTGTAAAAGGGGACTCTGCCTGCCGTACTGTGTAAAAGGGAACTCTGCCTGCCGTACTGTGCAAAACGGGACTGTGTCTGCCGTAATGCATAAAAGGGGATTCTGCCTGCCGTACTGTGTAAAAGGGGATTCTGCCTGCTGTACTGTGTAAAAGGGGATTCTGCCTGCCGTACTGTGTAAAAGGGGATTCTGCCTGCCGTACTGTGTAAAAGGTGCTCTACATAGTGTAACGTGTGTAAGTGGCGCTACTGTGCAGCGTAATTTGAATGATGGAGACTTCTGTACAGCATAATAATATGAATTGGTATTAGTTTGTGGCCATGCCCCTTCCCCATGAAGCCATGCCCCTATATTTTTGGCACGTGGCTACAGCGTGCACTAGCCCTGTTTTGTATATAGGGGTGCGCCCAGAGCCGGATTAAGGGGGGGACTCCAGGGGTAAGTACCCCTGGGCCCCTCAGTCTGAGAGGGCCCCCCTGCCACCAGCCACAGATCGGATCTCTGTTATAGATCCAATCCGCAGCTATGAGTTTCCCTGCAGGCACTGATTGCCGTCACTGCCGCCGGCGCCGCAGACCTTTGCTGGGTTGCTAGGTGACGGCTCAGCTAACCAATGGGCTGTACAACTGCAGCCTGCGTCTCCTTTACTGGCTGGAGCGCAGGCTGAAGTGGAAACGGAGCAGCCTGTGGACTCGTGGAGCAGGGTAGATGTGCTCCGAGGAGAGCAGAGGATCTCTCCCTCTACTCCTGTACTGTGGCTCTCGCAGCCTGTCTTTATCAGCAGCAAGACAAGTAAGACAGGCTGCATTGAATTTTTTCTTTGCTGTTAAGAATTAAATTTGAGTTAAGGCTCTGGGTCATATATATGCATGTATTATTATTATTTTTTTTTATGGTTTTAATTTTAGACCTGAGAGGGCCCCCCTGTCTTAAGTACCCTGGGCCCTCCGAAGTCTTAATCCGCCTCTGGGTGCGCCGATGCTGCTTTTTGCACACAGCACTAAATTGTCTAGTTACGGCACTGCCCACCCCAACCCTCTCTTCAAATCTCTCCTACCTTGAGTCCCTACTCCAGCCTAATACAGAGAGCCGGAGCCGTCTGTCCCCGCCTGCGCCTGGACCTCAAACTCCAAGCACTACACCCCTGCCCCCAATTAGATAACCATTACTCTAGTAAGAACATTAATAACACCTTACTTGTGGTGTAAACATCCCTCTACTCACTGCAGTACTTGATTCTACAAGAAGCCCAAATGTTTCTCAATCTTAGCCTTGGAGTCATCTCCCACTGGAATTAAGCTGGGTACACACTAGATTTTCCCATGAGTCATTTGTCATGTCTTTTGCTCGGACCCACATGCTGGTTAGTCTGAGGATGTCGGTAACAATGTTTAATACATCACGCAGTGTGTACTACCTACATATATACCTGATATATCATTGAGGACCAAATGACCTAGTGATGAACAATATATCATTCAGTCATTTGTGCAAGATAGCACAATGTGCATGCACTATAAAGTTTGTCCAGGAGTTCCAGGGAAATTGTTGAAGACATCTCATTGTTTGCCCGTCATCTAGTGTGTACCCAGCCTTAGATATTCTCAGTCCATGCAGTCTGCTGAGACCAATGCTGCAACAGTCCAATGTCTTCATTGGAACTCGCACACTGCAATGACTGAAAATATCTAATTGTGGTAGAATTGTGGTAGGCTGTAGAAGACTAAGAGTGGGTACACACCAGACTGATGGCCAATTGTCCTGATGGTCAGGCAATTCCCTGCAGCCCAGACCAGCGGAGATGGACTGTACACACTGGCTGATGTAATGAATAACCCCATGGGTCACACAGCCTGCCGATGGTGCCAGAGCAGATCTGATACTGAGAGAGGAGAAGATGACAAGCAGAGGAAGAGAGGGAGAGGGTGACAGAGAGGGTAACAGGGAGAGGCAGAGATTGATGGAGAGATGGCAATGGGGAGAGTGGGAGATGGTGACAGGGAGAGAGTGATGGGGATAGGGTGACAATCAGAGGATGACAGGGAGTACCAGTTTATGACAAGGAAAGGGTGGCATAGAGAGGTAAAGGGTGACAGGGAGAGGGTGACAAGCAGAGGGTGATGGAGAGGGTAACAGGGAGGGGCAGAGGGTGACAGGGAGAAGCAAACGGTGATGGAGAGTGGGGGAAGGGGAGAAGGTGACATGGAGAGGCACTAGAGGGCGGGAGTGGTGGTAGCTGTAGCCACCCCCCTGCCCAGAGTCTTTGCCCTAGCCACCACCCCTGGGCAGACAGTGTCTTAATTTAGTATTCACTATTAATGTAGGAAAATCCATGTTCCAGAAGAAACATAAAAAGGTCAACATGAGTTTTTTTACCGTTTTTTCACATTTTAAATTTTTTCATACTTTACCATCCACGTGGACTATGATTGGGAATAGTAACCTGTGAGCAAAGTGAGCCATACAAGGGGACTCGGTGCACTAATTGGGATTTCTTCCCACTTTACAGAGTAAATGACACACAAAAAAAGCATGTCGACCTTTTCTGTGTTGATTGTTTTGTCATGTTGCCTCCTTTGCCACATTGACCAAGTGCCTGTCGACCTAATTACTGTAGACCTTTCTCAGGTTGACAGTATGACCCATAACCCTTTCCAGCTACATGCCCCCTGTGTCACTTTCAGCCTCCTGCTCTCTGTGCCACCTCCAGATCCTTGTGTCATTTAAGATTCCTGTCCCATGTTGCCTCATCCCTGTGTCACCTCCTGCCTCTTGTCCCTCAGACCTCCTGTGGCCCACACACACATCCAACATTTAATATCATATAGAATAAAAAAACAGCTTATTTTAGGACATTAAAGTCCTTCAAATGGGTTGGGCATACGTGACCGACGCTAGAATCCAGGCTTGCAGATGTCCAGCGCGGGGGGCAAGTGGAACTGTTGGGACTGTAAGGGGACGGGATTCCGGTGTCGGTATTCTGACCGGCGGTCTCGTAACTGCCTCCCCTTCAAATATTTGATCTGGGTGCGTACGGACAGTGACAGTATTATATTATAGTAAAGCATCTTTTCTCAGAAATAGCTTATTTAAATAATCCTCTGCTTTGCAATGATGTATGCATTTGTTACAAGAGTACAATTCAGAATGGGGAGTTGATAAATTGGTACCTGGTCATCTGTATGTTAATGGTATTATTGAATGACTCAAACATACTAGCATCTATCAATTCTGGGATATCTCTAATGCCAAGGGTATACTGCCTTTATTGATTTTACAAATCTTACTACTTTTATTTCTCTCTTTAGCTACTGCGTGTCTCTTTCCATCTTAGATTGAAACAGGTGATTTTGGATACTTTTTTTAAACAATGATTCTGTGGTGTGCTTTGTCATCTTGGTGTCACAAAGGTGGTGTGGGCCGCGCCCATGTGTCACCCTCAGGGGGTGTGACACCAAATTGCAGACTACTCTACAATGACAGGAGGTGAGTTCTGTAGTGTGGCATTATCCTGCAGCCCCTGGCTCCTATCACTGAGAAAGAGCTAGCATTGCAGGTAATAGTCTCTGGGGCAGCCCAACATCTCCGGGGATGCTGGGCACGCCCCAGAGTGATGTTGCATGGGAGCTTCAGCGAGGCCATGCCCTTAAAGTGATGTAGAACGGGGGGCACCTGTGAGGTCACACCCCCTTCAGCAAGATCATGCCGCCTTTTCAGTTATATGTGCCTTCGCCGTGCGCAGGGGGATATTGGCCTCTCTGGGTGCAGGTTTGGACTGGCCCACAGGGGAACAGGGGAATCCCCTGGTGGGCCCCACTGCCTGGGACCCCACCTCCTCTTCCATGGATCAAGTTCCAGACTGAGTACTAGAATTATACATACAGTATGTTACCTTATGCACAGGACTATGGTATATTCTGTACAGTGCATTGCTGCTATGAATCTGGTGCATTATCATGCACACACTAGCAGCATTTTTTATATATATTTATCAAGGGGCCCAGGCTATGCACTCTCTCTAATGGTTAGCCAAGCCTCTATGGCAGCTGGCCACACCCCCTCTGGAGACTGGCCACACCGCTAAACATGGGCCCCTACAACAGCATTCCCCCAGTGGGCCCTACATGCCCCAGTACAACACTGTCCGGGTGTCACCAACCCCAACCACTCTGTTGGTCATCACGCATAAATCAAACTTGCCAAGTAAGGGAGACTCCCTGAAAGAGCAGCAATCTCCCTGACTCCCTGAAGAGTACAGCAATCTCTCTGTTTGCACTTTACCCCCCCCCCATTATGTAGCTGATATATTCTTGTGGAATAAAGGAAATAAGAGATACATACATTCAAATGGGATCATCAGTGCCATTTCCCTGCATTTGTTATAAGGCACAATGATCCCTATGGCTACATGTATTTTCAAATAATGGGACAGATTTAACAATGAATGATATACTGAACCACTTTGTAAAACACAATACACAAGCAAGCCCTAAAAAGTATCAGTGTCGGTTAGAGATGAGCTAGTTCAGTTAGTTGAGATCCGAACCCCCCCCGAACTTCATGTGGTTTACATGGGTCCAAGGCAGCCTCGGTTCTTCCCGCCTAACACGCAAAACCCGAATGAGGGAAAACGTCATCATTCCGCTGTTGGATTCTCGCGAGATTTGGATTCCATATAAAGAGCCGCGCGTCGCCGCCATTTTCACTCGTGCATTGTCGATTGAGCGGAGAGGATGTGGCTACGTTCTCTGCCTGAAAAGCTCAATATCTGTGCTCAGTGTGCTGCATTGTGGTGACCACCAGTATATGGTAGTACAGTACAGTAGGCCATTGCTGTATCTTGCAGCTCCGTGTCAGACTCAGTTCTAGTATCCTGATTAGTGCTCAATATCTGTGCTGCATTGTGGTGACCAGTATATAGTAGTACAGTGCTGCATTGTGATGACCACCAGTATATAGTAGTACAGTACAGTAGGCCATTGCTGTATCTTGCTGCTCTGTGTCACTTCTATTCTCCTGATCAGTGCTCAATATCTGTGCTGCATTGTGGTGACCAGTATATAGTAGTACAGTGCTGCATTGTGGTGATCACCAGTATATAGTAGTACAGTACAGTAGGCCATTGCTGTATCTTGCATCTCGTTTAAGACTCATTTCTAGTATCCTGGTCAGTGCTCAACATCTGTGCTGCATTGTGGTGACCAGTATATAGTAGTACAGTGCTGCATTGTGGTGACCACCAGTATATAGTAGTACAGTACAGTAGTCCATTGCTGTATCTTGCAGCTCCGTGTCAGACTCAGTTCTATTCTCCTGATCAGTGCTCAATATCTGTGCTGCATTGTGGTGACCAGTATAGTAGTACAGTGCTGCATTGTGGTGACCACCAGTATATAGTAGTACAGTACAGTAGTCCATTGCTGTATCTTGCAGCTCAGTGTCAGACTCAGTTCTATTCTCCTGATCAGTGCTCAATATCTGTGCTGCATTGTGGTGACCAGTATATAGTAGTACAGTGCTGCATTGTGGTGACCACCAGTATATAGTAGTACAGTACAGTAGTCCATTGCTGTATCTTGCAGCTCAGTGTCAGACTCAGTTCTATTCTCCTGATCAGTGCACAATATCTGTGCTGCATTGTGGTGACCAGTATATAGTAGTACAGTGCTGCATGTGGTGACCACCAGCATATAGAAGTACAGTACAGTAGTCCATTGCTGTATCTTGCAGCTCCATGTCACTTCTAGTATCCTGAACAGTGCTTAATATCTGTGCTCAGTGTCAGTGCTGCATTGTGGTGACTAAAAGTCCAGTGTCTTGTGCTGCATCATGCTGCTGTAGGGTGCTGTGGTAGTGTCCTCTCACTGTGCATAGGTCATCATCATTCCAGTAACAGTGGTATCTGGTATCTATCTAGTGGTATCTAATTCCAGACATTACTGCCGTCTAATTCCAGATATATTACTGGCATATAATTCCACACATTAAAAAATGAATGATTTCAACGTTGTGCAAGGTTCTGCAACCCCTTGAACTTGTCACACGTGAAGTTAGTTCAGACACTGCCATCCTGAGTCAGGTCATTCCCCTCATCAGGCTTTTGCAGAAGAAGCTGGAGACATTGAAGTAGGAGCTAAAACAGAGCGATTCCGCTAGGCATGTGGGACTTGTGGATGGAGCCCTTCATTCGCTTAACCAGGATTCACGGGTGGTCAATCTGTTGAAATCAGAGCACTACATTTTGGCCAACGTGCTCGATCCTAGATTTTAAACCTACATTGTATCTCTCTTTCCGGCAGACACAAGTCTGCAGAGGTTCAAAGACCTGCTGGTGAGAACATTGTCAAGTCAAGCGGAACGTGACCCGTCAACAGCTCCTCCTTCACATTCTCCCGCAACTGGGGGTGCGAGGAAAAGGCTAAGAATTCCGAGCCCACCCGCTGGCGGTGATGCATGGCAGTCTGGAGCAAGTGCTGACATCTGGTCCGGACTGAAGGACCTGCCAACGATTACTGACATGTCGTCTACTGTTACTGCATATGATTCTGTCACCATTGAAAGAATGGTGGAGGATTATATGAGTGACCGCATCCAAGTAGGCACGTCAGACAGTCCGTACGTATACTGGCAGGAAAAAGAGGCAATTTGGAGGCCCTTGCAGAAACTGGCTTTATTCTACCTAAGTTGCCCCCCCTCCAGTGTGTACTCCGAAAGAGTGTTTAGTGCAGCCGCTCACCTTGTCAGCAATCGGCGTACGAGGTTACTTCCAGAAAATGTGGAGAAGATGATGTTTATCAAAATGAATTATAATCAATTCCTCTGGGGAGACATTCACCAGCAATTGCCTCCAGAAAGTACACAGGGACCTGAGATGGTGGATTCCAGTGGGGACGAATTAATACTCTGTGAGGAGGGGGATGTACACAGTGAAAGGGGTGAGGAATCGGCCGATGAGGAGGAGGTGGACATCTTGCCTCTGTAGAGCCAGTTTGTGCAAGGAGAGATTGATTGATTCTTTTTTGGTGGGGGCCCAAACCAACCAGTCATTTCAGCCACAGTCGTGTGGCAGACCCTGTCGCTGAAATGATGGGTTTGTTAAAGTATGCATGTCCTGTTTATACAACATAAGGGTGGGTGGGAGGGCCCAAGGACAATTCCATCTTGCACCTCTTTTTTAAAATTTATTTTTGCATCATGTGATGTTTGGGGCCAATTTTTTGAAGTGCCATCCTGGCTGACACTGCAGTGCCACTCCTAGATGGGCCAGGTGTTTGTGCCGGCCACTTGGGTCGCTTAGCTTAATCATCCAGCGACCTCGGTGCAAATTTTAGGACTAAAAATAATATTGTGAGGTGTTCAGAATAGACTGGAAATGAATGGAAATTATGGTTATTGAGGTTAATAATTCTATGGGATCAAAATTAACTCCAAATTCTATGATTTAAGCTGTTTTTGAGGGGTTTATGAAAAAAAACCACCCGAATCTGACAAAAAATTTTAAGGGAGGTTTTGCCAAAACGCGTCCGAATCCAAAAGAGGGCCACGGAGCCGAATCCAAAACCAAAACACAAAACCCGAAACCCAAAAAATGTCTGGTGCACATCACTAATGTCGGTCTTACTAACTGCTGTGGGGCTCATTTACATTTGGATGTAAGTAATTTTTATAACACGCCTCTCAGAACTTTAACACTGTGTTTGTAGGTATTGTTATCACAATCTCCCTGAAATTATTTTTCAAAAGTAGGCTAGTATGCCCTAAACTGTTCTACTACCTCTTGCGTTCATTGGGGAAAACACAGGATTTGTGAAGGGGGGTTTCAAAAGGGGGTGGGGCCAAGCATGGTGGGGCAGAGACTGGTGTGTGTGTATATATATATATATTCATTCATTCACACACTGTATCTACCCATATACTTCATATATAAAATATATATATATATTTATATAAATATAATATATATATATATATATATATATATATATATACATGTCTCACTAGACCAGCACTCTCCCACAGTAGTTATTTGCTCTTGTGCCCTCTGGATATACTTGATAAAGAAACCCGCACAAACCACGCAGTGGCACTCAGAGTTCAAGGTGACAAAGGGGCGTCTCAACCCCGAAACATTGGAGCTTTAGATGTGAATACGTGAGTGCCACTGCGTGGTTTTATATATAAATATATATATATATATATATGTTATAAAAAAAAGTCTATCACCATTTCTAAAATATATATACATATATATATATATATATATATATACAGCATAAGAATGAGGCGGCACTCAGAGACTGAAATAGCAAAGTGACTTTAGTGCAAAAGCTGCATCAGCAAATCAACGTTTCGGGGTATTTCACCCCTTCGTCAGGATCCAGACACAGCTCCTTCGTCTCACCTCATAAAAAAACAAAACAATCATTCAGCTGCAATGATGGATCGGCGGCAGGGGGAGTTTCTAGGTACTCAGAAACCCCCCCCTGCGTGCGCTAGTGGTTCAGTAGGAGAGAATGCCTAGCTGTGTGGGGGGAGAAGAGCTTATGGCTCCGCATATACTACATGACTTCATACGAGCACGCGTGGGAGGTTTCTGGGAGTGGCTGGGGAAACGTAGGCGTGGCTGGCCGAACGCAGGGCGTGTTCGTGACGTCAAAACAGGAACTAAATAGTCTGAAGTGATCGCTAGCTAGGAGTAAGTCTCGAGCTACTCAGAAACTGCACAATCTTTTTTTGTAGCAGGGTTGCGATCCTTTCGTTCGCACTTCTGCTAAGCTAAGATACACTCCCAGAGGGCGGCAGCTTAGCATTTGCACGGCTGCTAAAAGCAGCTAGCGAGCGAACAACTCGGAATGAGGACCATTATCTCAGTATAACTCAGAAGAGCATGTGCTGAGCTCTGATTGGAAGAGCTTGGCACATGCTGATTAGAAGAGTACCCGATTGGGGGAGACTGGTACCTGCTTCCCTTACCCCTGGGTAGGGATGTCCATCATTGGGGTGTCCATCGATGGTTGCCATTGATGATACCATCTACAATAACCATCGATGGTACACAAACCATCGATGGTTTGCACCACTTGATGGCCATCACTGAAAGGTGCTGGCTGGTCCGCGGACCAATGAAAAACCAGGAGCGAAGCTTAGCAAGTGTTGGGGGTGGAGCTATGCTCCATGTCCCGGCACCACCGTAAAATAAATAAAGTATTTGTTTATACCTTTCCATCGATGGGGGTAAACCATCTGGTTCTCCCCCATCGATGGCAAAAGTATTCTACATCGGCCATAAACCATCGATGATTTTGAATCAGCGATGGTCAATAGCCATCTCTACCCCTGGGACATTGCAGATCTCTCAACATGGCGCCCATCTGTGAGTAATCAGCCTGCCTCCGCGGGTTATGCTCCTGTTCCCATAACTCCTGCCTATCTCTGCCACCCACTGTACACTGCTTCTGTCTGCATGTATCTGTCTCTATATTTTGTACCCACCAGCTGTCTCCCCTTCTCTCTCTGCCCACCAGCTGTCTCTCTCTCTCTCTCTCTCCCCACCAGCTGTCTCCCCTTTCTCTGCCCACTAGCTGTCTCCCCCCTCTCTCTCTGCCCACCATCTTTCTCCCTCTCTACCCACCAGCTGTCTCCCCCTCTCTCTCTCTCTCTCTCTCTCTCTCTCTCTGCCCACCATCTTTCTCCCTCTCTCTCTACCCACCATCTGCCACCCCTCTCTCTGCCCACCATCTGCCACCCCTCTCTCTGCCTACCATTTGTCCTCCACCTCTCTCTGGCCAGAATCTGGCTGCCCTCCTCTCTCTGCCTAGCATCTGTACACCCCCCCCTTGTACCCAGCAGCTGTGTCACCCTCTCTCTGCCCAGAATCTCTCCCCTCTCTTCCCAGCATCTGCCCCCCCTCTGCACAGCATCTTGCTGCCCCAACCTTTGCCCAGCATATGTCTGTCTACTCCCTCTCTGCCCAGAATATGACTGCCCCCCCCTCTGCCTATAATGTCTGTCTCCCCTCTCACTGCCCATCATGTCTCCCATCCTCTCTCTGCCCACCGTAAGGCTTTCCCACCCTCTCTTTGCCCAGCATCTGTCTGTCCCACCATTTTTCTGCCCAGCTTCTGGCTGTCCTCCCGGCTCTCTGCCCAACATCTTTCTGTCCTCCCCTTTCTCTGCCCAGCATCTGTCTGCCCCCCTCTCTATCCAACATCTGGCTGCTCTGTCCGGCATCTGTTTCATTCTTTACTAGGGTGTGGGGGGGGGGGGTTTATTTATGTCCTGTGTACTCTTATTGTTCAAAAAAAATCTCTATTAACATTTGTGGCCATCCCCTTATAATAAAGATTCCTTATAGCCGCAATTTGCGGCAATAGGGAATTCTTATTTGCCAGAGGTATAAGTGATTCATAGGGAGAGGGGCTCCAATAGGAGCCTGTCCTGGCTATCATTGAGAAGGTGCTGCCAGACACCGGTTGGGATGGGGGAAGCACTACCATCTGTATCGCCTCCAGGTACCTGTTATGAACTTACACTCCTGGGCACATGGTAACCGGCAAAGGAGAAATAGTGTCTTCAAATTCACCCTCTCTAACTCTGCAACAGTGAAGTGGGTCTGTGTCACACATGCCGGGTGGTAAGAGGAGGCGATAGTCCGGAGTCTATAATAAGTTATTCTGGCTTGGTCACAGCACTCAGGGTCCTGATAACTGCAGCAGTTGTTTGTGTGACCAGCACGAGGGGAAGGGGGAGAATGTAAGAGAATGATGGTGGCTATGCTTTCTGCTTATGGAGGGGGGTGCTGGGGGGGATGATGGTAGATGTGCTTTCTGCTTATGGAGGGGGGTGCTAGGGGGGGGGGGAAATGATGGTGGCTATGCTTTCTGCTTATGGAGGGGGGTGCTGGGGGGGATGATGGTAGATGTGCTTTCTGTTTATGGAGGGGGGTTCAGGAGGGGCTGATGGTGGCTGAGCTTTTTTTTTCTAAGGTTCTGTAACCAACTATTTTGAAACCCCCCCTTTCAAAATCCTGCGTTTGCCACTGGACTTCACCCTTCTTTGTTTCTCACTTGTTTCTGCTTATTTTTGTGTGATTTTGATGTAATGTCAATTTCTTGTAACTTTGCTGCTAAATTATAACTCTTGATGGTTGCTTAGAGGCTTTACTTATTATTATAGATCTTTGATTTTGCTTCTGTAAATGTTGTCTTAAAATAAGATGGTAACAAAGAATGTTTATAATATCCACCAGAGGTCAGTATTACCCCTTGTAATATCCTGTAAAGAACAGCATGTTAAAGTTTGAAGAGTTTGTGGAGGGGGCATTGCCCTCTAGAGGAAGTCTTACAAATGCAGACTTTGACACCTTGGGCCTGATTCCGAGTTGCATGCAAAAGCGAATGCTGCAGCATCTATTGGTAGTTGTCCGTCTGTGGGTTTATGCAAATTGGCTTCAAAGTACTACCCTACTACTACTAATTGCCTGCAATTTGCGAGAGGTGCCAAGATTTCTGTGACTTTAAAATAGAGAGGTGCGCACGGACCCTCGGGTTTTGCAGGGCCGAAACTAGGGTATCTGTCACCTGAGGCATGGAAGTCATATACAGAAATACATCCTCCTGTACATGTACACACCATAAATACACAGTACGGTACATATATATACGCCCCTGTATATGTATATACACATACCACACCAATAAGCATATACATGCCCCTGTATATACACATACCCCAATATACTGTGATTAATACACCCGTTCTATACATACAAATGAAGTTCCCACCCTGGGTGCTCCAGCATACACTGGGATATGCTGCATTGCTCCAGTACACACACAGGGTTACACTGCACTGCTACAGCACACAGTCATTTTTATTGCACTGTAGTGATTATTGTTTTTTCTTCACAGCTAGGCAAGAGTACTGTATTGTGTAGTATAGTTTGTATTGTTTAGTTAAAGGTAACAGGGAGTTGGCATTTAATTAAAAAAAATGGGTGGGCTGTGATTGGGGATCTCACTCAGTGCATGTTGTGCAAGATGTATGCGCACCTGGAGCAACCGTCCCAGTGTGGATACAGCTGCACAGGGTGTGTGCAAACGATTGCCCTGGTAACTGATCTAGAGCAAACCATCACGCGTCTGAGAGAGATTCACAGTTTCGAGCAAGGCTTAGATAGAACGGTGGAGGAGTTACAGGAGGGGTCACCAGTAGCTGAGGATGACCAGGTAGCCAGCTGGGTCACAGTTAGGAGGAAGAAAAAGAGGGGGGAGACAGGACATCTCTGAAATACCAAACCTCAACAAGTTTGCTCGATTTGACGTAGATTCGGTGGATAGTAGTGAGGAAATGATGGTGCCAGAGGAGACTGTTCCCTCTAGCAACCAGAGGAGCAGTCCCTCTGGCGCAGATGGGATAAAAGATAGTGAGGCACCTAGTCAGATTGTGGTGGTAAGGGATTCTATTATCAGGAAGACAGATAGGGCAATCTGCTACCGGGACCATGATCGCCGTACAGTCTGTTGTCTCCCGGATGCTCGGGTGCGGCATATCGCGGACCAGGTACATAGATTTTTGGAAGGGGCTGGGAATGACCCGGCAGTCTTGGTGCATGTTGGTACCAACAACAAAGTTAGTGGTAGGTGGGATGTCCTTAAGAAAGATTATAGAGACTTAGGCAAAAAACTTAAGGCAAGGACATCTAAGGTAATATTTTCTGAAATATTACCCATGCCACGCGCTAGCCCAGGGAGGCAGAGAGAGATTAGGGAGGTAAATGTGTGGCTTAGGGACTGGTGTAGGAAAGAGGGGTCTGTGTTCCTGGAACACTGGGCAGACTTCTCAGTCAGGTGCCATCTTTTTTGTCGTGATGGATTGCACCTGAATGAGGAGGGGGCAGCGGTGCTGTGGGGAAGGATGGTTAGAAAGTTGGAGGAGATTTTAAACCTGGGGGGAGGGTTTAGTTAGAGACTATGGGTCATGCAGTGAGAATAGTAAAGATGGTGGTAGTGAACCAAATGGGGGTGGAGAAGGGGGGAGGGAAAAAGCAGAATTCACGGCCATTAATATGGGTACTAAGAATATTACCAAGGGTATTGCCAAATCACTGACTAGTGACGTTTATGGGTCATCGTTACTGCATACAGAAAATGATGTCTCTAGAGCAAGGAGAAATACTTATCTTAATTGTATGTATGTAAACACTAGAAGCCTACCAGGTAAAAAGGGAGGACTAGAAATCCTTGCTGCAAGCAATCAGTACGATATTATAGGCATTACTGAAACCTGGTGGGATGAATCTCATGACTGGTCAGTTAATATGGAGGGTTATACGCTGTTCAGGAGAGACAGATCAAACAACGGGGTGGACGGGTTTGTCTTTACCTAAAGCCGTTTTTAAAACCTGATGTATGGGAGGATATTCATGAGAGAATTGTAAACACTGTTGAGACATTATGGGTTGAAATTACATGTGGGGAAAGGGAAAAAAAAGATAGTAGTGGGGCTATGCTACAGGCCCCCTGGCATAAATATATCTGACAAGGAAATGTTACTGAAGCAAAATGAAAGCGGCAGGAGCAGGTGAAGTAATAGTGATGGGAGAGTTTAACTATCCCAAGATAAATTGGACAAACAATTCATGCGATACTGCTAGGGGTAATATGTTTTTAAACACACTAGAGGATAACTACAACTAATCGAGGAACCAACTAGGTACAACGCAATCTTAGACCTGTTATTGACAAATAATGGGGATTTGATATAAAATATAGTAGGGAAGCACACAGGAAACAGCGACCACAATATGGTCACATTCAATATCAATTTTCATAAGCAGTCCTATATAGGTCCAACTAGGACTCTGAACTTCAGCAAAGCCAACTTTGACATGATGAGAGAAGCTTTAAGGGACACTGAATGGAAAATGTTTTTTCACAGAAAAAACACTACAGAGAAGTGGGAGGCGTTAAAATCACTGCTCGATGAGATTACTCGTAAATTTATTTCAATGGGCAGCAAATAAAGGACTAAAAATTCCAAACCAATGTGGCTTATTAAAATTTTAAGGAATTAATGGGCAGAAAAAGGCAAGCATTCAGAAAATACAAATCAGATGGGAAGGCGGAGTCATTCCAGTACTATAAGGTTTGCAACAAAATGTGCAAAAAAGAAATAAGAACGGCTAAAGTAAAAAGTGAAAAGCTAGTAGCAAAGGAAAGTAAATCAAACCCCCAATTTTTTTTTTATATATCAACAGCAAAATATAAAAGAAGGAGAGTATAGGCCCTTTAAAGGACAAACTGGGAGGCTTAATAAAAAAATTATAAAGATATAGTGGATACATTAAACTAATTTTTCTCATCAGTATTTACATTAGAGGACCAGATGCATGAACTAACACCCAACCCCAATAAGGATAATGTTCCACTGCTTGGTGTTTTTTTAAGTGAGGAGGGAGTCTGTGACCAATTGAAAAAAATTAAGATTAATAAGTCACCTTGTCCAGATAGTATTCATCCAAGGGTACTGTCACTGGCCTAGACTGAGGGTGTTGTGTCGGGGATTCTTCCGATGGTTGGGAAGAGGAACCACAACGGAGCTGGAAAAGGGGAGGCCTAATATAGGATCTCCTCATACAGGACGCTGACAGTGGAGTTTGATGAAATATAGAAGAATTTTATTGTAGGGAAACAACTTAAAGTCAAATGACGAAAGGGGTAAATGAGGGAAATGTCCAGACCCACTGAAGGGTTTTATGAGCAGGATTAGAGATGCTGGTAACTGAAGAAACTGTGGGAGATGTTTAAAAGTCACTGATAACTTATAAATGATGTTAAAGGCACGGATGGATAGAGAACTAGTGAGCGGTGACAGAGACGCTGATGATGTGAATAACTGAAGTGCAGGGGTTTTTGACGCTGTTAAGTTGTAGAACTTGAAAACGGTGACTGAGACGCTGATGATGTGAGGAACTGAAGTGCAGGGATTTTTGACGCTGTTAAGTTGTAGAACTTGAGAACGGTGACTGAGACGCTGATGATGTGAGAAACTGAAGTGCAGGGGTTTTAGACGCTGTTAAGTTGTAGAACTTGAGAACGATGACTGAGACGCTGATGATGTGAGGAACTGAAGTGCAGGGGTTTTAAATGCTGTTAAGTTGTAGAACTTGAGAACGGTGACTGAGGCCCGCAGCCACGCTGATTCCTAGGAGCACTGGTGACTGGACCGCAGAGAGATATACCGGCCGCTGAGTACACTGGAACCGGTGCAGCGAACTGGCAGACTGGAAATGCCGGAAACACTAGAGTACAAATGCAGGGATCCTTGTCGGGAACAAGAGCGCTGGCATCTACGTCAGGGAAAGACGATACTCAGGCACTGAGGCTCCGTCCGGCGTCTGACTTTGAATTCCCCGCCACCGCAGGATTGGCGGAGCAGTCTGATGACGTCACCCGCCCCCCGTACACGTGAAGCCGGGTGTCATGGCGGCGCCCATGCCCCGGAGAACCGCCGGGAGCCGCGTAAGCCAGACGCCGGAGCCCGCGGCCCACCGAAGGCAGAGGCCGCAACACCGACCAGCAGACACGCAGGGGTAAGCGCGGCGAACGCTGCCTCTGGTGTGTGACAGTACCCCCTCCTCCAGGAGTGGCCCCTGGACACTTTCCAGGTTTTGTTGGATGTCTGGAATGGAACATCCGCACCAGTCGGGGAGCCGTAACCTCAGTAGCTTTGACCCAGCTCATTTCCTCGGGGCCAAAACCTTTCCATTCCACCAAATACTGCAGTTTCTTGTGAAGATAGCGAGAATCAAGAATAGCTTTGATCTCAAAGTCCGTACCCTCTTCAGCCTCTGCAGAGGTTGGCCTTGGGGACTTGGAATGAAACCGGTTCAAAACAAGAGGGCGAAGAAGAGAGACATGGAAGGAATTTGGTGTCCGGAGATGGGAAGGCAATCCCAATTTGCAGGCAACCGGATTCAAAACTTGTAACACGGGATAAGGACCAATGAACCTTAGAGCGAACTTCATAGTGGGCACCTTTAAACGAAGATTGCGGGTAGAGAGCCATACCCTGTCACCAACCTTGTATTGAGGAGCTGCCCGTCGCTTCCTATCCGCAAAGAACTTATAGCGAGCGGAAACTCTCTTGAGATTGGCATGGACTCGACTCCAGATTTGACTAAAATGCTGGAGGGTAGAGGCTGCAGCAGGAACTTCTTTTGGAGGACAAATGGGTAATTCTGGAACTTGGGGATGAAATCCGTAATTAATGAAAAATGGAGACTCACCAGTCGAGGAGTGATATAGATGATTATGGGCAAACTCGGCAACAACTCCACCCGATTGTATTGTGAGGGGGAGAGGTAAACATGGAGAAAAGTCTCTAGATCTTGATTGACGCGTTCAGTTTGCCCATTAGTCTGTGGATGGTAAGCAGATGAAAACTTGAGTTTTATTTGTAGGGCCGTGCAGAGGGCTCTCCAGAATCTTGCCGTAAACTGTACCCCTCGATCCGAGACTATTTCCAGAGGTAACCCGTGCAGGCGGAAGTGTTCCCGAATGAATAACAAAGCCAACTTAGAAGCTGATGGTAATCCGGTCAACGGAACAAAATGTGCCATCTTAGAGAATCGGTCGATAATCACCCAGATGGTGTTATGACCCTTAGAGAGAGGCAGTTCAGTAACAAAATCCATAGAGATATGAGTCCAAGGCCTCTTAGGAATGGACAATGGGTGCAACAACCCCGCAGGAGGCAGACGAAGAATTTTGTGCTGAGCACATTGAGGACACGAGTTGACATATTCTTGAACGTCCTTCTTCATAGTGTCCCACCAGTAAGATCTTCGTAGAAATTACCACATCTTTTGAACTCCCGGATGGCCAGAAAACTTGGAAATGTGAGCCCACTGCAACAATCTTGGTCGAAATTTAGCTGGCACAGACATTCTTCCAGGAGGAGGACCCAACGCAGTGGGAGCCGCAGAAATAGAGACAGGACTGAGGATCAACGCCTTTTCAACGGAATTCTCCTCATCCGAAGCCATTAAGGAACGGGATAGGGCATCCGCCTTGGTGTTAAGAGTTCCAGCCCGGTACTTAATGACAAACGAAAATTGAGCAAAGAAGAGCGCCCATCTTGTTTGATGGGGATTCAAGCACTGGGCCGTCTTAAGATACAGTAAATTCTTGTGATCTGTGAAAATCGTAATTAGGTGTTTAGCCCCTTCCAAAAGATATCTCCATTCTTCTAAGGCAGATTTTATTGCCAACAGTTCTTTGCCTCCAATGGTGTAATTTAATTCAGCAGGGGAGAACTTGCGAGAATGGAAACCACATGGATGTAACTTCCCATCTGAAGCGTACTGCGAAAGTACGGCACCTATGCCTAACGTAGAAGCATCAACCTCCAGAAAGAATGGTTTTAGAAAGTCTGGTTGCGGGAACACCGGAGCGGTCATAAAGGCTGCCTTCAACTGGGCGAACGCTGCTACAGCTTCAGAGGACCAATGGCTTGGGTCAGCCCCCTTCTTGGTTAGGGCAGTAATAGGCGCCACTATAGTAGAGAAACCCCTTATGAATTTCCGGTAGTAATTTGCGAACCCTAGAAACCGTTGTACTGCTTTCAAGGAAAGAGGCTGAGTCCAGTCCCGAATAGCAGAAAGTTTCTCCGGATCCATACGCAACTCCGTACCTGAAATAATGTAGCCCAGAAATGGAATAGAGGGGACCTCAAAGGTGCATTTGGAAATCTTGCCGTAAAGATGGTTCTCTCGCAACCGAAGTAGCACCTCCTTAACTTGTATTCTGTGCTCAGTGAGACTCTTCGAAAATATCAGGATATCATCCAAATATACCACCACATTTAGGTATAACATGTCCCGAAAGACTTCATTAATGAATCCCTGAAAACGGCGGGGGCGTTGCTGAGGCCAAACGGCATTACCAGGTACTCATAATGCCCGTCCCTAGTATTGAAGGCCGTCTTCCATTCGTCCCCTTGTCGGATACGTATCAAGTTATAAGCTCCCCTTAAATCGAGCTTAGTGAAGACTCGAGCTCCGCGAACTCTATCGAAAAGTTCCGTGATGAGCGGCAGAGGATACTTATTCTTCAGACTCAGAAAACAGAGATACAGAAAGCAGACAGTCCACTGCCGGAGAAGATTGAGAAACAACCCCTAGCTTGACTTCTCCAGAACAAGCTAGGACTGCCCGTTTCCCAGGCGAGACTTGCAAGACTTGAGGAAATGATTCGCGGCTCCACAGTAGAGGCAAAGTCTACCCTCACGCCGATGCTGACGCTCTTCTGGGGACAGCCGAGACCGATTAATCTGCATGGGTTCGTCTGGACTGGAATTAACTGTTTGCTTAGAAGGAAGAGATCGGAGTCTCAACCGACTGACCGTCTGACTTTGAATTCCCCACCACCGCTGGATTGGCGGGGCAGTCTGATGACGTCACCCGCCCCCCGTCCACGTGAAGCCGGGTGTCATGGTGGCGCCCATGCCCTGGAGAACCGTCGGGAGCCGCGTCAGCCAGACGCCGGAGCCCGCGGCCCACCGAAGGCAGGGGCCGCAACACCGACCAGCAGACACGCAGGGGTAAGCGCGGCGAACGCCGCCTCTGGTGTGTGACAGGTACTCATGGAGGTACACTCCGAATTAGCAAGAGCTCTATTTTTAATCTTCAATGATTCACTTACATCAGGCATGGTTCCCAAAGACTGGTGTATAGCAGAAGTAGTGCCAGTCTTCAAAAAGGGAAGTAAAGCTGAACCAGGCAATTATAGACCAGTTAGTCTTACATCTATAGTGGGGATAGTCCTAGAAAGCATTCTGAGGGATAGTGTACAGAAGATCCTTGAAGCCAAAAAGATTATTAGACTTTTCTAAAGCTTTCGACACAGTGCCACACATGAGACTTATCTATAAGTTACATGAACTAGGGCTAGGGAGCACAATATGCACTTGGGTTAGTAACTGGCTAGATAATAGGGAGCAGCGTGTTGTGGTAAATGGAACATTTCCAAATTGGACTGAAGTTCTAAGTGGTGTGCCGCAAGGATCTGTACTCGGGCTGCTATTATTCAACATTTTCATTAACGATCTACCAGAAGGTCTAGAGAGCATGGTGTAAATTTTTGCAGACGATACCAAGCTATGTAAGGTTATAAATTTGGAGGGATATGCTGAGTCTCTCTAGAACAATTTATTTAAACTGGAATCATTGGCAGCAAAATGGAGAATGAGGTTCAATACAGACAAGTGTAAGGTAATGCACCTTTGTAGCAAGAACAAAAATATCATCTACATACTTAATGGAGTGATTTTAGGGGACTCCGTACTGGAAAAAGATTTAGGTGTTCATATAGATAATAAACTTAGCAGCAGCACCCAATGTAGGGTAGTGGCAAGAAAGGCAAACTAGGTACTAGCATGTATAAAGAGGGGTATTGATGCAAGGGAGGAGAGTGTTATACTCCCACTATATAAAGCCCTAGTGAGGACCCATCTGGAATACTGCGCACAATTTTGGGCACCCTACTACAAAAAGGATAGCCTGGAACTAGAAAAGGTTCAGAGGACGATGACCAAACTAATTAAGGGGATGGAGACGCTGGAATACCAGGAAAGACTTGCAAGGCTTGACATGTTCACACTAGAAAAGAGGAGATTAAGAAGGTACATGATCAACATTTATAAATATTTAAGGGGACAATACACAGAGCTTTTGGGGGGATCTTTTTTTGTTAAGACCAGCACAGAAAACATGTGGACACCCACTTAGGTTAGAGGAGAGGAGATTCCGCACACAGAGGCGGAAAGGTTTCTTCACAGTTGTCACGCTCGGCGTAAGTTGGGGTTCTGACAACCGAGTTTTGGCTGAAGGGACAGCTACTTGTGAGGAGAGCAAACGAGGTGGCTGAATGTAATTCCTCCTCATGGGGTGGAAGCCAAACTAAGTGTTAACGTTGGCTGGAGGACGTAAAGAAAAGGAGGACTTCGTAATGAATAATCAGGCTGTACACAAATATTGGAGTAATTGAAGAAACTGGAAGAATTAGAGTCTATGGTTAAATGACTTGAAGAGTGAAGCTGAAGAACTCCGCTAAAAAAGAACTGAAGACTGTGTTTTATGATTAAAAGACGAGGCTGAAGAACTTGGACTTTGAAGAAATGAAGGCTGTGGTTTGTAATTAAAAGACGAGGCTGAAGAACTTGGACTTTGAAGAAATGAGGACTGTGGTTTGTGATTGAAAGACGAGGCTGAAGAACTTGGACTTTGAAGAAATGAAGACTGTGGTTTGTAATTGAAAGACGAGGCTGAAGAACTTGGACTTTGAAGAATTGAGGACTGCTTGTGATTGAAAGACGAGGCTGAAGAACTTGGACTTTGAAGAAATGAAGATGTCTGTGGGAACTGCCGTTAGCATCTGGAGCTCCTCTACGACCTGGGACCCCGTGAGCGCTTCCACGAGTGTCAACAGACGCAGACAGCAGGACTGCAGCAGCGTTTAGGTAATCGATGGATGAGAGCAACCAGGACCAGGGAACCAGAAGTAACCTGGGAGCACAGAGCTGGAGAACCTTTCACAAGGAGGTAACATGAAGCACTGGCACTCTCCCTCTGAGCCAGCCCCCTTTTGTAAGGGGAGAACACGCAGGATTGGCTGGACACAGATTGGGAACTTCATTGTTAATACTCTGGTCTCCAACATGGCTGCCCCCAGCACAGGAGACATACTTAGCTGTCAGCACACAGCTTTAGCCAGCTTCTGTCTCTGACACACTATACTGTGTCACCACTAGAGTACCTTACCGCAGCGATCCCCGTCGCAGCGCTCGGCTCTCCAGACCCTCGGCCCCCGGCCCTTGGCAGCTGCACATCCGTCCAGAAGGACCCGCCACCAGCAGCTACCTGCCGCCACAGCAGCGCCAGCCAGCGGCATGGTAACCCACAGGAGCACCCACCGGAGGTAAGGCTCCGGAGCCTGACAGTACCCACCCTTTTTAGGGTGGGCACTGAACGCCCTTGTGCTTTCATCGGATTCTTGGTATGAAAGGCCCGGACTAATCTTGGAGCATGGACGTCCTCTTCAGAAACCCAGGACCTTTCTTCCGGTCCATATCCCTTCCAATCAATAAGATATTGGAGATGACCATTTCTTTTACAACAGTCAAGGATCCTAAGAACTTCAAATTCTTATCCCTGAGCAGCTTGCACCTTGGGAGGTCTAGGGAGTGCAGCCCGAAAATGGTTCGGTATGAGAGGCTTCAGTAAGGAGATGTGAAATGCATTTGGGATCTTCAAGTACGGAGGCAACGTCACTTTGTGTGCTACTGGATTCAATACTTTTTCAACAAGATATGGTCCAATGAATCTGGGGGCAAATTTCTTGGAAGTTACCTTGAGTCTTAAGTTTCGAGCAGAAATCCAGACTTGATCACCCACTTTGAGACTAGGGACAGCCTTCCATTTCCGATCTGCAAAAAACTATTTATTGGACGTTTTAAGCAGAGCCTCATGAACTTGTTTCCACATCTTAGTGAATTGCTGAAGGGCTAACTCTGTGGCAGGTACTTCGAGAGCTGGAAAAGATTGGAAAGCAGTAACACGTGGATGAAGTCCATAATTCACATAAAAGGGTGTGGAATGAGTAGCGGAATGGTAGAGATTATTGTGAGCAAATTCAGCAAATAGAAGATAGTCCAGCCAATCGTCCTTAGAAGAAGACATGAAGAGTCATAGGAAAGTCTCTAAGTCTTGGTTCACTCTCTCAGTCTGGCCATCCATTTGGGGATGGTATGCAGAGGAGAAACTTAATTCCATTACAAGAGCTGAACTCAGTGCTCTCCAGAATTTAGCCACAAACTGAGGCCCTCGATCAGAAACTATCTCTTGTGGAAGTCCATGTAACCGGAAGATGTCTGATATGAACATTTTTGATAGTTGTGGAGCGGTTGGAAGACCTGTGAGTGGGACAAAGTGCGCCATTTTGGAAAATCGGTCAACAATGACCCAAATGGTGTTTCGTCCTCTGGAGACAGGTAAGTCAGTTATAAAGTCCATGGAGATGTGTGTCCAGGGTTTTTGTGGTACCGATAGCAGATGAAGAAGACCCAATGGTGATCCTCTTGGACATTTATGTTAAGCGCACTTTGGGCAGGCAGCTATGAATTCCAAAACATCTGTCTTCAGATGAGGACACCAATAGGAGCGTTGGATGAACTTAAGAGTCTTGAGGCTACCTGCGTGTCCCATACACAGTGAGGCATGAGCCCACGTGAGCAGTTTTTTTCTGAGTTCTGGTGCAATGAAGGTTTTTCCCGGTGGAGGAAGCGGAGTAGTATGAGTTGCAGCAAAGGAGGCAGGATCTAGGATGAATTGTCTGTCCGGAAGATCTGTGGACTCATCTGAACTCAATGAACGAGAAAGCACATCTGCTTTCTGATAAAGAGACCCTGGATGATAACTGAGCTTGAAAGAAAAATGTGAGAAGAACAGTGCCCACCTGGCTTGATGTGGGTTTAAACATCGGGCGGTCTGAAGATATAAAAGATTTTTGTGATCTGTGGTTACTGAGATTGGGTGCTGAGCTCCTTCCAGTAAGTACCTCCACTCTTCAAAAGCAAGTTTTATAGCAAGCAATTCTTGTTCTCCAATGGCGTAGTTTTGTTCTGCCGGAGAGAATCTTCGGGAAAAATAAGCACAAGGATACGCTTTCTGATCCTCGAAGTACTGGGATAAGACGGCCCCCACTCCTACTGAAGAAGCATCCACCTCCACCTGAAAAGGACGACTAAGATCAGGTTGCCAAAGGATGGGAGCAGACACGAAGGCCTCTTTTAGAAACAAAAAGGCTTTTAGTGCCTCAGGTGGCCAAGCTGCAGAATTAGACCCTTTTCTTGTTAGTGCTGTAATCGGGGCAATGATGGAGGAATAATCTGTAATAAACTTCCTATAGAAATTGGCGAAGCCTAAAAAATGCTGGATTCCCTTCAGAGTGGTAGGAAGGGTCCAATCTCTGATTGCATGGACTTTGGCAGGATACATCTGTAATTCCCTCCCAGAAATGATGTAACCTAAAAAAGGGATGGAGGGAACCTCAAACGTGCACTCCTCTAGTTTACGAAAGAGTCGATTTGCCCTTAGATGTCTCAAGACTTCTCTGACTTGTTCCCGATGGACTTTCAGATCTTTGGAAAATATTAGAATATCGTCCAGATACACAACCAGGCACTTATAGAGGAGATCTCAGAATAACTCGTTGACATAATTCTGAAAGACTGCTGGAGCATTGCATAAGCCAAAAGGGTATCACCAGATATTCGTAATGCCCGTCACGAGTATTGAACGCAGTCTTCCACTCATCTCCTGCGCGAATGCGTATAAGGTTATAAGCTCCCCGCAGGTCCAATTTGGTGAAAATGGTAGCCCCCTTTACATGGTCAAATAGTTCGGGAATCAAAGGCAAGGGGTATCTGTTCTTAACTGTAATTTTGTTGAGGCCCGGTAGTCGATGCAAGGCCGTAGGCCCCCGTCCTTCTTCTTAACAAAAAAACCCCTGCCCCGGCTGGAGAAGACCAAGGGCGAAGGAACCCTTTGGACAAATTCTCCTGTATGTACTCAGACATCGCTTGGGTTTCTGGGAGAGATAAAGGGTACATTCGGCCTCTGGGAGGTGCCTTACCAGGCAGTAAATCGATAGGGCAGTCCCAACTTCGGTGGGGAGGCAAGGTATCAGCCTCTTGCTTACTGAACACGTCCGTAAAGGGCTGATAGGCATCTAGGAGATCAGTGGAGCGTAGGGTAAAGAGTGGCTTGATGGTGGATAAACAGCTTTGAGAACACGACTCCCCCCAGGCGAGTACATCCATAGTTTGCCAATCCAAGCGGGGGTTGTGCTCCTGCAACCACGGGAATCCTAGGATTATTTTTTGAGAGGCTTTGAGAATTACCAGGAAAGAGATAACTTCAGAATGGAGAATACCAACTTTCATCTTTAGAGGAACTGTACAGTGGGTGATGATCCCTTCAGGGATATAACTTCCGTCAACCACGGTGATAGAGATAGCTCGTTCCAAACGAGTGGTTGGTATTTCAGACTGTCGGACTAAGGTGGAAGTAATGAAACTTTCTGCAGCTCCAGAATCCAAAAGTGCTGTAACATGAAAGGAGGTAGAGGGAAGTTCCAGACATACAGCCAACAGTGATTCCTTCCTGGTAAATTGGTTGGGGAATGCTCAAGCTTAACCTCTCCTCCGTAAGCTAGGAGCAGGAGTTTCCCGGTTGTTGAATACAAGACTTAACAAAGTGGTTGGCCGCCCCACAATACATGCAGAGGTTTTCCTGTCTGCGTCTTTGACGTTCCTCATTGGTGAGACGAGAATGGTTGACCTGCATGGGTTCTTCAGTAGACAGTGAGGATGGTCTAGGAGTGGGACAGGGCCGAGATTTGGGTCGCTCTAAACTTGTTCTCTCAAGACAGCGCTCCTTGTATCTTAGATCAACCTTGTTACATAAAGAAATAAGCTAAACGAGCTTAACTGGCACATTGTGAGTGACCAGGTCATCTTTAATTTTGTCGGAGAGACCGTTCCAAAAGGCGGCAATGAGAGCCTCTTCATTCCAGCCCACTTCGGAAGACAGAGTACAGAATTGGATCACGTACTGGGCGACGAAATGGGTTCCCTGATGCAGATGCAGAATCTCCAAAGAGGCAGAGGTGGTCCGGCCTGGCTCGTCAAAGATTTTACGAAAAGTTGCATGAATTTTCGGGTAATTCAAGAGTATGGGATCAGTTCTCTCCCATAAGGGTGAAGCCCAATCCAGAGCTGGTCCAGTCAGAAGTGAAATTATGTATGCGATTTTGGTCCGATCAGACGGAAAGTTAGCTGGCTGAAGCTCAAACTGGATCTCGCATTGATTGAGGAACCCTCGACATTGCTTTGGACTACCGTCAAATTTACTGGGTGGCAGTAGTTGTAAACGAGGAACAGGAATCGACACTAGAGGATTAGGTGCTGGTGGATTGGAAGCTGGAACTGGAGTCCGAGATGTGGAAATGGCTGTGTGAAGAGAATCCAAACGAGTGGACATATTCTGCATGAACTGTACAATCTGTGCCTGCATGGCCTCCTGTTTATTTAGACGAGACAGAATATCCACAGAGGCATCGCCCCCGGTAGCCTGCTCACTTGCCGGATCCATTGGGCCAGTGCTTACTGTCAGTGCTTACTGTCACGCTCGGCGTAAGTTGGGGTTCCAACAACCGAGTTTTGGCTGAAGGGACAGCTACCTGTGAGGAGAGTAAACGAGGTGGCTGACTGTAATTCCTCCTCATGGGGTGGAAGCTAAACTAAGTGTTAATGTTGGCCGGAGGGCGTAAAGAAAAGGAGGACTTCGTAGGAAGATAACTGTAGTTTTAATGAATAATCAGGCTGTACACAAATATTGGAGTAATTGAAGAAACTGGAAGAATTAGAGTCTATGGTTAAATGACTTGAAGAGTGAAGCTGAAGAACTCTACTAAAGAAGAACTGAAGACTGTGTTTTATGATTAAAAGACGAGGCTGAAGAACTTGGACTTTGAAGAAATGAAGGCTGTGGTTTGTAATTGAAAGACGAATCTGAAGAACTTGGACTTTAAAGAAATTAGGACTGTGGTTTATAATTGAAAGACTAGGCTGAAGAACTTGGACTTTGAAGAAATGAGGACTGTGGTTTGTGATTGAAAGACGAGGCTGAAGAACTTGGACTTTGAAGAAATGAAGACGTCTGCGGGAACCACCGTTAGCACCTGGAGCTCCTCTACGACCTGGGACCCCGTGAGCGCTTCCACGAGTGGCGACGGACGCAGACAGCAGGACTGCAGCAGCATTTAGGTGACCGATGGATGAGAGCAACCAGGACCAGGGAACCAGAAGTAACCTGGGAGCACAGAGCTGGAGAACCTTTCACAAGGAGGTAACATGAAGCACTGGCACTCTCCCTCTGAGCCAGCCCCCTTTTGTAAGGGGAGAACACACAGGATTGGCTGGACACAGATTGGGAACTTCATTGGTAATACTCTGGTCTCCAACATGGCTGCCCCCAGCACAGGAGACATACTTAGCCGTTAGCACACAGTTTTAGCCAGCTTCTGTCTCTGACACACTATACTGTGTCACCACTAGAGGACCTTACCGCAGCGATCTCTTTGCCCCCAGCCCTTGGCAGCCGCACATCCGTCCAGAAGGACCCGCCGCCAGCAGCTCCCTGCCGCTGCAGCCGCACCAACCAGCGGGATGGTAACCTGCGGGAGCACCCGCCGGAGGTAAGGCTCCAGAGCCTGACAACAGTAAGGACAATACGTGTTTGGAATTCCCTGCCTGAGAAAGTAGTAATGGCAGACTCGGTCAACACTTTTAAGGATGACCTAGATATATTCCAAATAGATAAGGATATACAGGGTTATGGTGGTTAGATCACGTACCATAGTTATAATAAAATGAGGAAATACAACACAACGGACGACTTTATCAACAGATAAAAATGCTGGGTTACACTGCACTGCTCCAGCACACACACACAGGGTTACACTGCTCTGCTCCAGTACACCCACACACTGGGTTACTCTGCACTGCTCCAGCAAACACAAACTATGTTACACTGCAATGCTCCAGTACACACACATGCACCGGGTTACACTGAACTGCTCCAGCACACACATACGGTTACACTGCACTGCCCCAGTACACACACAGGGATACACTGCACTGCTCCAGCAGACACATACTGGTTACACTAAACTGCTCCAGCCCACATACATGCACACACAGGCACACACAGGGTTACACTGCAATGCTCCAGTATACACACATGCACCGGGTTAGACTGAAATGCTCCAGCACACACTCACACGGTTACACTGCACTGCTCCAGTAGACACACACTGGGTAACACTGAACTGCTCCAGCACACGCACACACACACAAACAAACAAACACACACACACACACACACACACACACACAGGGTTACACTGCACTGCTCCAACATACATACACACCGGGTTACACTGCACTTTACCAAACAACAAACACACACACACACAATTACTGTTCACTTCTCACATGCACACACTGTGTTACAGTACACTGCACACACACATAATGGGGGTAATTCTGAGTTGATCGCAGCAGGAACTTTGTTAGCAGTTGGGCAAAACCATGTGCACTGCAGGGGAGGCAGATATAACATGTGCAGAGAGAGTTAGATTTCGGTGGGGTGTGTTCAATCAGCAATCTAAATTGCAGTGTAAAAATAAAGCAGCCAGTATTTACCCTGCACAGAAACAAAATAACCCACCCAAATCTAACTCTCTCTGCACGTTATATCTGCCTCCCCTGCAGTGCACATGGTTATGCCCAACTGCTAGCAAACTTGCTGCTGCAATCAACTCAGAATGACCCCCAAAGTTCCTGCTGCGATTAACTCAGAATTACCCCCATTGTATGTATATAGCTGTCCATCTGTCCTTACCTTTCCACACTTCTAGTGCTGATCTGCTGAATCAGTCAGGGCCCCCTCCTCTCAGTTTCTGAAGTGCGCCGTCACACACACACATCGCTGGCAGAGGATTACATGTGTGTGAAGTGGTGCTTCTGTGTTTCTGGGAAGCAGATATCCGGAGCATCCTGACGAAGCGTAGTGCCTCTTTAACCCTGAGCCATCCTGCACCACATGTCCCCACTTACCTCCTCGCACCGGCACCCTCTCTCATTCCGCGCCCAGGTCGCGCCCAGTTCTAACTTATAATTCATAATGGTGTTTAGGTTTTAGAAAAAATCACCCTCAAGTGTTTTGGTACAGATACAAATCAACTAAATAAAATCGATAATAATTAATAAAAATCGATAAAAACAGCTGAAATCATGTAATGCTTGCAATCCAAAACCTGAAATTCGTATTTAAAATCCCAATTCTGAACAGTGGGAAGATCCAAACCGGAGCTCAGGGTCTTATTCAGGTTTGTTAGCAAACAAAAAAAGTTTGCAATTTGGCAAAACCATGTTGCACTGCAGGTGGGGCAGATGTAACATGTGCAGAGAGAGTTAAGGCCCCCATACTTTAGAGCAGAGCTGGCCAAACCAGTCCTCAAGATCTACCAACAGTTCACATTTTCCAGACCACCTAGCTGGTGCACAGGTGTAGTCATTACTAATTAAGATGTGCTGCATTTATTCCTTCCTGACAATTCTACAGATCTCCAGGAGGCCTGGAAAACATGAACTGTTGGTAGATCTCGAGGACCGGTTTGGCCAGCCGTGCTTTAGAGTGATATTGTGCCTTTTAGCATGATATCAACGCATCAAGCCAACGTATTGCGAGTAAGTGGACCACATTGTGTGTGTAGGTAAGATCTGGCCCTGTTGCTTGTGATGAGAGTGCTTAACGTTAGATTGCAAGAGATCTAACGTTAGCACATCATGAGTGTAGGTGACCTGGACTCACAATATCGCCATACTGGATGTTGCTGTTTAGTGCTGTCAAATTACATTTAGCAGTGACTTGGATTGTATGTATGTGTAAAGGCTCTGCAAAGGCATAAGGTAGCAGCTCCAAAAGTCAGTCCGGATGCAGGCACGGATTTCCCACAATGCAACCTAAGCACCCACCTAAGGCCCCGTGGGTCCCATTGGGCCCTTGGATAGACCCCACAAAGAAATTTGGCCTGTCCAAAAGTACTCCAAAGTAGCACTGTGCGACTACCGCGTGATGTCATGACAGACTCACCCGTAACCCCAGAGTCCCTTTGTTTGCACAGTGCATGTTAGGTACTTGTAATATATGTGTAATGTAAGGCAGTTCTGTCCACTTCCCACCTACCATAAAAAATAAATCCTATAATGTGCTTAAAAAAAACAGCGGTGGGCCTGTCTGCCTGTATACTTATGCCATCATCTACTGTATCAATTGCAGGGTTATAATTGGGTTGTCAGTGTCTAGCTTGTGACATTACCCTGGCATCCCAGTAATGTCACACTAGCCAGACAGCAAACAGATGCAAGTTAAAGCACTGTTCCACGCAGCCCAGGAAAGGTAAACCCACCATACTGTAGTCATCACTATCATTACATGTCATAGGCACTAAGCAGGGCAGAGTCATATACATTACTGTGTATGTACATTAACCCACCACACCACAGCCCCCACTGCATATGTCACCTTGCAGCAACCTTCTAATCCATAACACTCTTTCAGATCAGAATTGCATGTTGTATGTAAGAAACAATGGGGAGAGACCCCCACCTTTATAGTACCAAGAGGGAAAAATTTAGGGGTAGGGTATTAGGGTTAGTTTAGGGATTTGGGTTAGGACATTATGGATAGGGTATTAGGGTTGGTGTAGCAGTTTCAGTTAGGGTATTAGGGTTAGTTTAGGTATTTGGGTTTTATGGATAGGGTATTAGGGTTGGGTAGGGTTTAGAAGATTGGGTTTGGGGTTAGGGTTTTAGGGTTAGGGTTTATGGATAGGGTGAGGTTTGGGGTTAGGGATGAGTTAGGGCCAGGATTAGGGTAGGGATGCTAGGTGTCCTGTATTTACAGATGTAAATATCTGTGTAGATTCAGGCCCTGGGCCAGAGTATACAGTTTTTAACTGCTGTGTAAGCAGAGCCGGCCCTAACCAATATGATGCCATGGGCAAGATTCTGGCTGGTGCCCCCTAGCACCACTGCTAGTTCTGCCTCTGACCCTGCACCCCTTTCCCAGCACCATCACCACACAACCATAGCAGTCCTCATTTTGGTGTTCCTAACCCTTATATTTTAAATAGGAATGGTGCGCACATGTGGCGCACAGCCCATAAAGGGGTGTGTTCTTGCTGGGCAGGGGCATGTCCACACAATAGTACCCCCAATTTAAATTATGCCAAACAGTATTGTAACTTTATTCACATTTTATCATGCGATAGTGTCCCTAATTCATGTTACATCACACAGTATTACCACTTTACTTTACAAGGGGTTTGGTATGCGTAACTGGTGGTCAGGAAACCAACGTTCTCCACAACGACGCCTGGATCCCAACACCGAGATGGCTGCAGGAGGTGGGGTGGTAGGTGCGAGTGAATTAAGCCACGCTGCGCTTGCCACAGGTTCTATTCCCACTCTATGGGTGTCGTGGACACCCACTAGTGGGAATAGTCCCTGCTAGTCGGCATGCCGACTGTCGGGATTCTAAGGGGGTGGGCTATAAGGGGAGGTATTATCCCATAACTACATCCCCTTATAAACGTTAATCCCCACAGTAGTGCTCCTTATTCACATTACACCACACCATATTGTTCTTTATTCACATTGGACCACACTGAAGTGCTCTTTCTATACATTACGCCAACAGTAGAGCACCTTTTACACATAATACCACACAGTAATGCCCCTACACATTATGCCAACCTTTATTAATGCCCTTATACACATAATATCCCTAACACATATACCATACATTGTTAATGCCCTTATACACATAATGACACACATAATGTCCCTTTCACATATGCCGCACATTATTAGTGTACTTATACACATAATGACACCCATAGTGCCCCTTACACATTTGTCGCACATTATTAATGCATTCATACACATTACACACATATTGCCCCTTACACATATGCTGAACAATACTGCACAACCAAAACACCCGCACACAGCACTCAAATTACCACTAACACTCTGACCTCTGCCTCTGCTTGGATACAGATGTGTTGTCATACATCTTACCTCAATACCCCATGCAGCAGGAGATACCTGGTGTGAGTCAGCTGGCAGCTTTGCTAATGTCGGGCGCCTTTTTTCGATGAAAATGCATCTTATTTGCATTACTATGTGGCTAGGATGCAGAAGCAGCTTCTGCTGATTAAAATTATATGTAGCATGCCTATATTCTGTGTGCGACTGTGACTGCATACGAAATGCTACGTTACAATCATTTCCAGGGATACATGGTAACATAGCATTTCGTATGCAGATACAGCCGCAGTGACACACAGAATATAGGCATGCCGCATATCATTTTAATCAGCAGAAGCTGCCTGTGCCCCTAGGCATACCAAATGCCCTAGGTATTTGCCAAGTTTGCCTATGCCTAGGGTCGGCTTTGTGTGTAAAGTGGAATTGGAGGTCTCCTTTACACACTCATCTATACAGCTAGATCCTGTCTAGCCCAAGAAATACAAGGTCCTGAACCAGTAATCCTGAGAATGCAGCCTGTCGATTTATAAGAACTAGCGGTCTACAGCGTGATTCAGTTTTGTACGCAATGCCGATGTTCATGCAATTGAACAATTATTGGTAGTCTGTGCACGCGCTGTGATCGCATTATGTATGCATCAAGGTACTTTTGTGATGCTGCTCACTATCAAGAATGTAAATAAAGTGCTAAAGATTATTTGAAGGAGGTGGGCCCCAAACCGGTATCTTGCCTAAGGCCCCATTGTCTAAATCTGGCTCTGTCAGGAGGTACCCAACCCCACATCTCTAAGACAGCCACCAGCCCCTCACTGCTGTCAGGAATACCTACCTAACTAATACACTGCATATCTTCCCTCATAAGGTAATAATAAACTGCTAACCCGTATAAAATTATTATTTTAGAGAGATCTAGATTAAGGCTGGTCACCGGCTAAGGAGGGGTATATTCATTATCCTTTAAATGTCACAATGATGTAGAAATTGTGACATTCATCAAACTCCAGAAAAACATTTTCTCCGGTGTTTGCACATAAAACTCTTCACAGGCTGCCGTTTACACAGTAGCTTGTGCAGCTGGGGTAGGGGGAAGGAAGGATGCTGCGGCTGCAGTGCGAACTCTGCAGCTCCGGCTGTAAGGTCCTGGGGGAGGGGGGGGGGGGGGGGGGGGGGCTCGGCTGCAGCATGACCTGGCAGCCTCAGCAATAAAGACCAGTGCAGCTGGGCAGGCATGGAACTGAAAGTCCCGACAGGGGGGGTGAGGGGGCTGCGGCTTAAGCTAACCTCTACCATATCATGTTCTACCACATGGGTCTTCAACCTGTAGTCCTCCAGCTGCTGTGAAACTACACATCCTAGCATGCCCTGTCACAGTTTTGCTATTAAGGTATGCTAAAACTGAGGCAGAGCATACTGGGATATGTAGGTCCACAGCAGCTGGAGGGCCGCAGGTTGAAGACCCATGATCTACCATATAACAGCTTCTCCATTAAATTAGGAGTTTATCACCAACCTGCAGTGTTCCAGATCACCTCCTTGAGTATATTAACTCCCTCTATTCCAACTATCTGCAAGTAATTTACATCTAGAGATAGCGGCTACATAATGCACCTTCTGCTAGCACCTACAATTTTATAAGGTAAATGCACCAGCAGAAATAAACTCCAAATACTGTAGGGCTGATTGAAAGTACACAACTGTGTATAACTTGACAAGTGGTGTAACCAGAGTATGGTGAATAGGGCACGTGCCCTGTGTACCGTGGCAGGCCTGACAGAGGGAGGCGCTGATGGCCAGGGCAGCATACCCGTACTGGCTGCCTGACACAGACTTTATACCTGTGACCTGCCATTGCGCCGCCGACCATGACTGCACCTCCTGCTTTGTTGTGGCCAGAATGCTGCCGGGAACGTGACACTGACGTCACGCTCCCTGTCTTGCTCTCCATCCACTGGCTCATCCATGGCAGAGGTGAGGGTGTATGGCAGTTAACAGGGGAGAGGGGAAACACAGAGAGACACAGAATGAATGTGAGGGAGAGACACATAATGAAGTGGGGGTTTGGACACAGAAGAAAATGGGGGGGGGCAGAGAGATATAGAATGAAAGGGGGGCACAGAGAGACACAGAAGGGGGGCGGCTGTTTGACACAGACTGAAGGGAGGTCTGAGAGACACAAAGTGTGGGGGATGGTGAGAGACGCAGGTGGAACATGATGGTGTGGCAGAGAGATGCAGTCAGTAGATGATGATGTGGCTGAGAGATGCAGGCGGGAGATGATGGTGAGGCTGAGAGATGCCAGGGCAGGAAGTGGCACAGGGGGCATTTGTCTAGTTGAACCACTGTTATATGATAATGACCTTGGTAATATTCCTAAACAACCAGACATCTTCCGGCCCATGTGATATCCTACATGAATAGCGAATACTGACTTAAGATGCCGTCTTTCCAGGGAGGATACATTTCTTCAGAGGATCCCCATTGTGAGAAACCATCATATACCGTAGATAAGGTGCATATTGACTGGAAAGTAATGTTCCCAGAGTGGTTAGAAATGGGTGGCCACACCCCTTGTGGAATGTGGCCATGCCCACTTTTTTTGGCAAGCACAGTGGAGGAAGGGGGGGCGCCATTCTTCATCTTGCCCTAGTTACGCCTCTGAACCTGAGCCAGCATAAGGATCAGACAGGCAATTCTTTCAGGGAGAGAAATTCTTTGTGGCCAAATCTACTCTTCTTTGCAGTTTACTGAAGTTAAAGATTTTGCAACTGGACTATGGGGGTGATTCAGACCTGATCACTGGGCTGCAATCTTTGCTGTCCTGCATTCAGATAGTCACCGCCTCCAGGGGGAGTGTAAACTCGCTGTGCAAGTGTGATCCCATGTGTATGCAGAGCTGCAAAAATCCACTTTGTGCAGTCTCTGTGCAGCCCAGAACTTACTCCTATAGTGCGATGAGAACAGGCTGATCGGGGCCGGAGCTGACGTCACACACCCTCGCTGAAAATGCTTGGGCACGCCTGTATTTTTCTGGACACTCCCAGTAAACAGTCAGTTGCCACCAACAAACGGCTTCCTCTTGTCAATCACCTTGCGAATGCCCGTGCCATCTGAATTTTTCCACCATCCTGTCACTGACCGGCGATGCCCGTTGTTGCTGTCCAATGCTTGGGTGTATTGCGGTGCGTACACATGCGCAGTTAGTATCTGATCGCCCGCTGTGCGAAAGCACACAGCAGCGATCAGGTCTGAATCACCCTCTATGTGTACGTATGGTTACGGTTGTTTAGCTTTGTAGGGGGGTGAGCTTATTCAGTAGAAGTGAGGGTTTAACCTCAGAGTTCAACTCACTGAGTAAGAAGTTTGGAACCTCGGAGGGGTTTTTGTATACAGACACCTGAACAGCTGTACCTTATGATTGTTACAGTTCTGCTGGTTATTAATGATAAAAATATATTCACTGCTGCTGTGAAACCGATTAATCTATGTTGAATAATAGAAAAAATATGCTGATATTGTATCTTTGTCAGTATCCTCTCCTTGGAAATTAGAGATGTGCATGTGTACAGAAAATACTTGCCTGTCATTGTGTTCCTGAATCCGCTGTATTGGCTTAGGGGCCTATTTCTTAACATTATTTTTTAAATAAAATATTGTGATAAAGGGTGTTTTCACACCCTTTTCACATTAGTTTAGTATCACCTGAATGTATTAAAGGGCATTTAGAGCAGTTTTCATGAAAAACTGATCCAAACCCTTTAATTCACTTTTTATTAGTAACCCACATCGCATTCCCCATACTTATAATGGGAAATGCGATCTGACCAGATTTACTAAAATAAAATGTGAAAAAATACCACAATGTGCCATGTGATTATCTCTCACAGGGCAGCATTGCGATAAGCACCCTTTTGCCCAGCTTTCTCTGCCCCTGGCAAGGAAAGCTGAGCAGGGACCAGGCTCCAGTGATCAGCTACGTGTGTCCGATGGACACACAGGTTGATCAATGTGTAAAAAAAAACAAAAAGTTAAAAAAAAAACATACTCGCCTGTCCAGGGAGCCGGTGTCCGCTGCTCCGTTGAGCACTGCCAGGCGCCGGGTCACCCATGTGCTGCAATGTGACCCTGGTGCAGCAAAGTGATGCTGAAATGGCAGCGCACTTTACAGCACCGGGGGTCACAGCGCAGGAGAAGGACCCAGCGCCCGGCAGCCTCCTAAAGCAGCGCGGACCGGCTCCCTGGACAGGTGAGTATATTATCCTGCAGGGGGGAAACCACGGTGCACAGGTGTAGTTGCGATGGGGGTGGGACGATTGTGCGGTGGCGGCAATGTTGGCGCATGCGCAGCCGGACATCGGGGTATTTTACGAAAAATACCCCAATGATGCTGCGAAGAAGCATTGCAGTGACAGAGCTTGACCACAGACCTTGAAATGCATGTGATAGACAGAGCTTGACCTGCATGCGATAATTGATACATCCCTGTAAACAATTATCGCAGTGCGAGTTTGGGTGATTTTATCACGTCTTCCGCATCCTGGATACAGATGGTGATAAATAGGCCCCTTTATCACCTAAGGAAAGAATATTTATAAAGTATTGATATACTTGTTTTCTCTTACGTCCTAGGGGATACTGGGAATCCATTTAGTACCATGGGGTATAGTCGGGTCAGCTACGAGCCATGGGCACTTTAAGAAATTGATAGTGTGCGCTGACCACTCCCTCTATGCCCCTCCTACCAGACTCAGTTTAGAAAATGTGCCCAGAGGAGCCATCACGTCTCTGGAAGCTCCTGAAGAATTTTCTGCATTTATTTTCTGTGTTTGTTATTTTCAGGCTGGACTGGATGGCACCAGCCTGCCTGCTTCGTGGGACTTAGGGGGTGGGAATGGCGCAACCTCTCTCAGGGTTAATGGTCCCGTTCCCCACTGACAGGACACTAGCTCCTAAGGGAACTATTCGCAAGTCCCACCACGGCGAGCCTACATTCCCGCAACACGCTGCCAGCCCTAACAGAGCCAGAAGAAAGAAGAGTGGTGAGTACTAAGCCGGCGTCCTGGTTAGCGGGTCGCCAGCCATTATGGTGGCATGAGGGTACGGAGACGCATGGCTTCTAAATGGGCAGACTGCGTCTCCCGCTGTGTAAGGACACAGACGCTGAACAGCGGACACAGTACCCAGACTGGCAACAAAGCCATAAAAGAAGTCTGTCTCCATTTTATGCACTAGACACATACAACCAGTATAAAAAAGATTGGGAAGCCCACGCACCATTGAAGGGTCAGGGCTTCACTATGAGCGGATCCAACAGCTCACCAGCGCCATTTTCCCTCTGCAGCTGGCACAAATGCTGACTGACAGGGATGCGCAGCTCTTCCGGAGAGACTCCAAATTACCTCAGCGGTACCAGGGGGGAGCAATTGTTAGTGTACTACGTCCCTAATCTAGGTACTTAGTCTTCGACACAGCTAAGCTTGGCATTAGCGTTAAGGGCGCCGTGTGCTGGTTCCACACTTCCTCTGTGTCTCCCTGGAAGGGCTCTTTGTAGGTGAATTGTGCATTTAGCCTTTTCCTCTGTGTGTGTGTGTGTGTGTTGTCACTATATAGTATGTTAGGCAAAAAGTGTGTTTCACGTAAAGCACAGTGTTCTTCTTCCCCAGGGGGTTCACTAGTGTGTACTCAATGTAGTGTCCCTTCCCAGGATAGTGGGGCAGAACCAGCATGGCTGGACTCCATTAGGGGTATGATTTCCACAATCTCCACTAAGTTATCTTGGAATGAGAAAGCGACGCAATACTTAAGACAATCTATGACTGAGTTTATGAAAAGAGACTCCGTACCCAAATCAGCATCTCAGTCCCCTGCCATTTGTCCACATAAACGCACTTTGGCCCATATCCTGCAGTCTGACTCAGATGATGAGGGGTCAGACATGGAGGAGGGTGAGGTTGACTCAGAGGTAGGGGAGGGTACTCTGTTGCAGGGAACAGAGGGTCTTATAGAAGCTATCAGAGAAGTTCTGACTATCCCTGATAAGGTGTCAGAGGAGAGTGAGGAATTTTGGAGGTCATTCCGAGTTGTTCGCTCGGTAAAAATCTTCGCATCGCAGCGATTTTCCGCTTAATGCGCATGCGCAATGTCCGCACTGCGACTGCGCCAAGTAAATTTGCTATGCAGTTAGGATTTTTACTCACGGCCTTTTCATCGTTCTGGCGATCGTAATGTGATTGACAGGAAATGGGTGTTACTGGGCGGAAACTGGCCGTTTTATGGGCGTGTGGGAAAAAACGCTACCGTTTCCGGAAAAAACGCAGGAGTGGCCGGAGGAGTGTCTGGGCGAACGCTGGGTGTGTTTGTGACGTCAAACCAGGAACGACAAGCACTGAACTGATCGCAGATGCCGAGTAAGTCTGGAGCTACTCAGAAACTGCTACGAGGTGTGTATTCGCAATATTGCGAATACATCGTTCGCATTTTTAAGATGCTAAGATTCACTCCCAGTAGGCGGCGGCTTAGCATGAGCAAATCTGCTAAAATCCGCTTGCGAGCGAACAACTCGGAATGAGGGCCCTTATTTTAATATAAAAAAGAAATCCTCAGCCACTTTTCCTGTGTCAAGGGAATTAAATACCCTGTTTGAAGAACCATGGGTTAATCCTGATAAGAAATTTCAAATCACTAAATGGTTATTATCATCCTTTCCTTTTCCTCCTGAGGATAGGAAAAAATGGGAAAATCCAAAAATAGTGGATGCATCAGTATCCAGGCTCTCACAGAAAATTGTATTGCCTGTCCTGGGTGCAGCCTCCCTGAAAGACGTGGCTGACTGCAGGATTGAGACTACGCTCAAATCTTTATATACAGTGGGGTGTGGCCCAGAGAACCACTATAGCATGTGGGTGGAATACGTCAGCTATTGCTAAATGGTCGGGTAACCTAATTGAGGGGTTAGATACCTTACCTCAAGGAGAGATTGTTTTGTTCTTGCAACATATACAGGACTCTGCAAACTTTATGGTCGAAGCTATAAAAGAAATAGGCTTGCTTAATGCACGTACTACAGCTATGGCAGTGTCTGCATGCAGGGGTATATGGCTATGCGGATTCCAGGAAAGGAGTGGAGGGCCTACCTTTCACAGGCGAGGCCTTATTTGGAGATGAACTAGACAAATGGAACTCCAAAGCTACTGCGGGTAAGTCCACATACCTTTCTTCCGCAGCTCCCCCAGCTAGGAAGGCCTACTCAGGACCAAATTCACAGTCCTTTTGGACTGCCAAATTTAGGGGCAAGCCCAGAGGTTCTTCTACCATCACCAGAGGCGCTAGAGGTAAACCACACAAACCAGCAACTGCCGGTTCACAGGAACAGGGCTCAAGCTCTGCTTCCTCAAAGCCTTCAGCATGACAGTGGACCAAGATGCCTGGAAGACTGGCAGGTGGGAGCCCGGCTACAATTCTTCAGTCACATCTGGACAACGTCGTGCCAGGAATCCTGGGTCATAGATCTTGTTTCCCAGGGCTACATGCTGGAGTTCCAACCTCACAGATTCTTCTAATCAGGCTTACCAGTTTCACAAGAGGCAAGTATAACTTTACAGAACGCTATTCAAAAACTGGTACAGACCCAGGTCATTGTTCCAGTTACACCTCATCTGCAAAACAAGGGGTACTATTCCAACTTGTATGTAGTACCGAAACCGGACGGTTTGGGGAAGCTGATTCTGAATCTCAAGTTGTTGAACCCGTACTTACGAGTGTTCAAATTCAAGATGGAGCCTCCGAGAGCGGTGATCTCAGTTCTGGAGAAGGGGGAATTCGTAGTGTCTCTGGATATCAAGGATGCGTACCTTCACATTTCAATCTGGCCACCTCATCAGGCTTAGCTAGGATTTGCACCGTAAGACTGTCACTACCAGTTCCATGCCCTGCCATTTGGTCTCTCCACAGCACCAAGAGTGTTCACCAAAATGATGGCAGACATGATGTTTCTAATCCGCAAACAGGGAGTGTACATAATTCCATACCTGGATGATCTTCTGATAAAGGCACCTTCCAGGGAGCGGTTGTTGAACAGCATTGGCCTCTCAACCAGACTACTCCTGAAACACAGGTGGATTCTGAACCTACCAAAATCTCACCTGGAACCGACACAGAGGCTTCCTTTCCTGGGAATGATACTGGACACAGAGTCTCAGAGAGTGTTTCTTTCCTTGGAAAAGGCTATGGTTCGGGCAGTCTTGAAGCCAAATTGGATATCGGTGCATCTGTGCATTCACCTTCTGGGGAAAATGGTGGCCTCTTACAAGGCGCTTCAGTATGAAAGATTTCATGCGAGGCCCTTCCAACTAGATCTATTTGACAAATGGTCTAGATTGCATCTACATATGCACAAGAGGATCCGTCTGTCACCAAGAACGAGGATCTCCCTTCTGTGGTGTCTACAGACTTCTCACCTCATTGAGGTTCGGGATTCAGAATTGGATTCTGCTAACCACAGATACAAGCCTCAGAGGTTGGGGAGCAGTCACCCAGGGGGTGCAGTTTCAGGGAAGATGGTCAAATCAGGAAGTCATCCTTCCAATAAACATGTTGGTACTCAGGGCTATCTACAACGCCCTTCTGTAGGCCTCATCTCTACTTTGGAATCAGGTCATTCAAGTCCAGTCGGACAATGTGATGGTGCTAATGTACATAAACCGACAGGGCGGATCAAAAAGCAGTACAGCAATGTCAGAGGTGTCAAGAATTCTCCTCTCTGCGGAAAAACATGCTGTGGCATTGTCGGCAGTCTTCATTCTGGGAGTAGATAACTGGGAAGCAGATTTCCTCAGCAGACACGACCTACAGCTGGGGGAGTGGGGCCTTCACCCGGAGGTGTTCCAGTGGTTAACACGTCGGTGGGGATATCCACAAATTGACATGATGGCCTCCAGACTCAACAAGAAGCTCAAGCAGTATTGTTCCAGGTTGAGGGACCCAGAAGCAGTGGCGGTAGACGCTCTGACAACTCCATGGGTCTATCAGCTGGTGTACGTTTCCTCCACTTCCTTTGATCCCAAGAAATCTAAAAAGAATAAAAACAGAAAAGGTTCAAGCAATCCTCATTGCTCCGGACTGGCCACGAAGGGCCTGGTATGTGGCTCTTCACGAGATGCTGCTTGAAGATCCATGGCCTCTACCTCTTCACGAGGATCTTCTGCAACAGGGCCCGTTCGTCTATCAAGACTTACTGTGGCTACGTTTAACATCATGGAAGTTGAACGGCTCATTCTAGCCAGAAGAGGGATTCCTGACAAGGTCATCCCGACTATGGCCAGGAAGGGGGTAACGTCAAAGCATTACCATCGCATCTGGAAGAAATATGTCTCTTCTCTTGGTGCGAGAGCAGACAATATTTCACGGTGGAATTTCATCTGGGACATTTCCTGCTCTTTCTGCAGTTGGGAGTGGATGTGGGCCTAAGTCTAGGCTCCATAAAAGTCCAGATTTCGGCCTTGTCTATTTTCCTTCAGAAACAACTGGCTTCTCTCCCTGAGCTCCTAACGTTCTTGAAAGCTGTTCTGCACATCCAACCTCCCTTTGTGCCTCCAACGGCAGCTTGAGATCTCAATTTGATGCTGCAGTTCCTCCAATTGGACTGGTTTGAACTATTACAGGAGGTTGACGTAAAGTACCTTACATGGAAGACTGTCACACTGTTGGCCTTGGCTTCAGCAAGACGTGTTTCGGAGCTAGGGGCGTTGTCTCACAAGAGCCCCTACTTGATTTTCCATGAGGACAGGGCTGAACTCAGGACTCGTCAGCAATTCCTTCCTAAGGTGGTGTCGGCGTTTCACATCAACCAGTCAGTTGTGGTCCCGGTTGTTACTGACACTTCTGCTACTTCAAAGTCCTTGGATGTTGTAAGGGCTTTGAAGGTATATGTAAAGAGAACAGCTCATCACAGGAAATCAGAATCGCTGTTCGTTCTCTCTGATCCCAATAAAATTGGGTGTCCTGCAGTCAATTGCACACTGGATCAGGCTCACTATCCAGCATGCTTATTCAATGGCAGGCTTGCCGGTTCCAAAATATGTACAGGCCCACTCTACTAGGTCGGTGGGTTCTTCTTGGGCGTCTGCCCAGGTTGTCTCGGCTTTACAGCTCTGCTGAGTAGCTACTTGGTCAGTCGAACACGTTTGCTAAGTTTTACAAGTTCGATACTTTGGCCTCTGAGGACCTTCAGTTTGGTCAATCAGTTCTGCAGGAACTTCAGCACTCTCCCACCGGATTTTGGAGCTTTGGTACTTCCCCATGGTACTAAATGGATTCCCAGTATCTCCTAGGACATAAAAGAAAATAGGATTTTAATTACCTAACGGTAAATCTTTTTCCTGTAGTCCGTAGGGGATACTGGGCGCCTGCCCGGTGCTTAGTTCTTCCTGCACTGTTACTTGGTTAAGTATTCTGGTTTGTTCAGCTGTTGCTGTTCCTGCTTCAAGTTTGGTTAGCATGGCTTTCCTCTTATTTGTGTGTGCTGGTTCGTAATCTCACCACTTTCCTTATCTATCCTTCTCTCAAAGTATGTCCGTCTCCTTGGGCACGGTTTCCTAGACTGAGTCTGGTAGGAGAGGCATAGAAGGAGGAGCCATGCGCACAATATCAATTTCTTAAAGTGCCCATGGCTCCTAGTGGACCCATCTATACCCCATGGTACTAAATGGATTCCCAATATCCCCTACGGACTACGAGAAAAGGATTTACCGGTAGGTAATGAAAATCCTATTATTGCATGTATATGTGAAGTGTTAATATTTAATCTTATATAACTTCTGCATCACCTTTAAACAGAGTCGTATACTATTGGTCTCCAAAAGCGGTCTGATAAATAAATCAGAAATGATTTATATCTTGTGTGTTTATTGTGTCTGGGTTTGGGGATTCCTTTACCTTTCTGCCAAGGAAGTGGGAGGAGTTGCTACCGGAAGAGACCATCCTACCATCACCTGTGAGTGAGAGTCTTACACTTACACTAATCCCTTTCTTGTCAGCCTGCATGTTCATAATGCTGTAATCCCTGAAAGTGACCACATCACCGTTCCACTTTCTCACCCACTTCCTCTTCCTGTCTGCTGGCAACATCTCACCTCTTTCAAGGAACAGACTGGGGTCAAAAACTGGCCCTGGCTTATGTGTGCACTGTGAAAGGGGGTGCACTGACATTACCCACGGGGGCATGCCATGAGTTAGGGGGGCGTGGATTCACGACACGCCCCAATTTCTGTGGAGACAAGCAGAGGGGCAGGGATGTGTCACGAAACACACGGGGGGCGTGATGCGAGTCAGGGGGGCGTGGACTCATGGCACACCTCCACTTCCATGGAGACAGGCGGGGAGATGAGGGGGCGGCCAGACCAGAGAGCCAGAGGCTGCGCTGTGCGCAGCCTACCTGTCTCTCTGTATGACAGAACCGGCCCACCAACATTTGCCAAAAGTGCCAGATGAGCAGTCGGGCCCTGCAGATTCCTCTCTAATTTCTACAGTCATTTGTCCCATGACTGAAACTGGTCTCTACCGCTCTACTACTACTTCCACTTTCGATCTCTCCTGTGGAGGGCCTCCACCTTCATGTAGGAAGGTGAGCTTCTTTGTCATCAGCTGTTATGTGTCCGCTGCCCAGTTTTCTCCAAATGTTGTGACAACTTAGTTTTCTCAGTGATGGCGTTTCACCAGTAATGCGTGCTGTTGGTCAGCTGACTCCTGTGGATCCACTCACTGGGAAATTACTATATTTCTCACATGACCTATGCCATCAAGACAAGAGCGCCCTATTTGAACCCTCACTTGCACTAGCACAATGTCAGCACAACTTGCATGTAACTCGTTGCTGGTACAAGTATTAGCATGGGTGTGGATCAATGGATTGACAATGTTATTGTTAACATGTACAAAAGGCTGACCATGACAATGGTCACCATGTTTTTTTTGTATATTTCATGTTATGTGACCACCATCAGTACAAACGTGTACGGTCACCGCGCCTCACTTTCCACAGGTTACTATTCCCAATAGATGTCCAAGTGGACAGTAAATCATGCAAATGTTTTGAAAACATGTTGAAAAACCCAATAAATGTGTCAACCAAATGTCATGACCTTTCATCTGTCGCTTTTTTTTTTTACCTGTCAACCATATGGTGTAGACCAAGCCATTGTGGATCTATTATCCGGATCCACAACAGCAGCTCTATCTACTGATTCCTGTTATCTGCTAGTGCTCCTTTCCATTGTGCATCAGCACAGCTCTGTTCATTATCTCCAAGCACTGTGCTACTACTCTTCAGTTGTTCCTGTGATCAGTTCGTGCTCAGCTCTTCCTATCATGCCAGTGTGCTTTTCTGTCCCAGCTTGCAATACCTCAGCTGGAATGCGGTTAATTTAAAAGATGTCGGGATCCCAGTGGTCAGGATACAGACCCCCAGAAACCCAACAACCAGGGAAATTCTGACAGTCGGAATCCCGGCCGAATAACAGTGTGGCAAGACCGGGCCCGATGCGTGGCATTCCGCCTGTCGGGATTCCAGCATTGGTCTCCTGACTGCTGGGATCCAGACCGCCGGTAAATCATACCAATCCCCCCTCAGCCTGTGTATTCATATGTGCAGTCTCAACAAGCATATTCCTGCACGCATTAGTCTGTCAATATATAGCAGTTCTAGTTGCATCCTGGCTATTCCTGTGTACAGCTCAAGCTACAGCCTGCTATATCTACATCATCAGCAGAGGTGCATATGTCTAGTTTGTCTTATACTGTCTAAACCTGATCCACTGTGTTCCTGTCAACACCAAGTTGAGCACCATTCATCTCTCAGTGTTATAGGTAATAGTAGTTTTACCATCATTGCTGGGTAGTACACCAGTTCTTTGGCCTATTATATATTCTGTTCAGAATCCTGAAGGTAGAACTGATTGAGAAGCGTCATTCGTTCACCTAGCTTCATTCACTAAGTTTCCCACCATGCCTGCATGTGGTCCTAATTCTGTGCCCACAACATACTTAGATTCTGACAGTATCAAGTATATATTTTACAAATACAAATTGTTTCTTGAAAACATAAAATGCTGGCAGTATTATGGACATTTCTTGAGGTTTATGCTGGGATACAAAATGGGAAAAAAAAGTTCAAATTGAGCATTAAAAGGGGAGTTTCAACAGTTTATCATGTCCAATCTCCCGTTTAAAGTGACGGGAAATCTGAGAGACGATATCATTTTTTTTTCCAGAGCCCAGGTTTAGCTGTGTAAACATGAAAAGAAATTTACAAACAGAAAAAAGAAAAAGAATCGGACTCAGATAGGTGCACTCCGTCCCTCACAATTTTATTGTTTAAAATACCTTTTATTTAAATATACTAAAATTGCATATGAACATATACCTTTATGGTAAGGCTCTATTCCTTGAATCTATTCAGCCTCTAGGGCTGAGTAAAGCGAAGTATGAAAAAAGTTGATAGAAAGAAAAACTGTGACAAGAAAAATAAAAAACTAATGTGTGAACAAATAAAACATTAAAAATATTTGCTGTATCCCATTCTTTTGTGTGGATGTATATAATTAAAGACTTATTCTGATATAGGTTGAAGCTCTCACGGTCTCATTATCTAAGAATTATGGATCCTTAACATTAAAAGGACCAATAGTCCCTGAAGTCTTTTCTGACTTTGTTTGTCTCTGGTGCAGATAAAAGCTTCTTTATCCATTAGCTGTGTAAACAGCTAAACCTGACCAAAGTGCTGGGCGCGATGTGAAATATTCCATTTGGGCGCCCAACCAGATCACTATTCGCTTGTTTCCGCTCACCAGGAATGGGGGACTGTGAGCTTAAATGCCAGTGCTGAAAGCTGTTCACGCCCGAACAGAACAACAATTGAATTGCTTCGTCAGGCGCCATCTAGTGGCTGCCGGAGTGTAAAACAATTATTTCCGCTCTAAGAGTGCTTAATACTGCCCTAATTATGAAAATTAATAAAATTTCCATCTTTGGTCTTAGGATTCAGCATCAGGTTGCATTATACGAAGACATTTCTTACTGCTATTTTACATTGGAAACGGGGGGTGTTCATCTCACAGGAAGGAGCACTTAGTGATTTAATGAAGTGAGAAAGTTAACAATGCCCATACTCTGTCAATATTCCAAAATTTTTTGTTCATGCTCCATTCTACTGAAAAAATGTCAATTGAGTACATGTACAGAGTGTAGAAGTGTATCAGTATGTGGCCTATTTATCAAATTAGTAACTAAGTAGATGAGGGTAATGGAGTAGAACAGCTTATGAAGGTTATGTGTGGTTGGTTCAGCAATTTGATAAGCTTGCCTGAGGAGGAAAGGTTTCAGGGAATGCTTGAAGGCTATACATGTTTGTTGTTGTGTGAGGGAGGGCAACCCAGAGTGTTCTCAGCACAAAACCAGTAGGTGCCTCCCAAGGTTGTGTTTGGGCCTCTCCTTTGCTCCTTCTATATGTCCATTTTAGATGAACTCATCAGCTCTCTTGACAATCAATATCAACTCTTTGCTGATGATACTCAGATCTACCTTTAATCCCATGACTTCTCACCCACAGGGTTTATCATTTGGTGATCACAAAATAACTTTTCAGGGGCTAAATAATTTGATAGAGGAGATTTCCTTCCATCAAAGGAGGGTAGCCGTGACTCTGTGGATGCCAGGAATGGAGGGATTTTTACTTTGCTCCCCATACAAAATGCAATAGCCTTCAGTGTTATGCTGTTAGTAAGATGAGCATAATGACATTTTACACTCCTTTGCAATGAGTCATGAAGCCTTGCCTAGAAATAGAGGACCATTTAAGTAATAGGCCCTACACACTTAATGACTGACACAGAGCAATATGAATGATCTCGTTCATTACTGAACGAGATATCATTCAGTGTGTAGGCACCAACGATGAAGGATGCGCAGCCCTGCGGCCGTTCATCGTTGATGCTGACTCTTTTATACATGCATGCCAATATGGACAATCTCGTCCATATTAGCATGCAGGGCTATGGGGCCGAGTGATGTCAGGGAATTAAGAAACTTCACCCCCCGATCCCCCGCAGGGTCGTCCGTATCGGCTGTCGGGCACCTTGGCCGAAGTGTAGGGTCCTGTACCCCCATTTCAGCTCCAGCTCATGGCAAGTCGGGCTCCCCCGAACTTATTTTCAGGGAATTTAACATCACCATTGACTACCCTATTGGCACTATTACATCTTTACTCCTCATTCTTACATATACACCTATCCTCTAATCCCACCGAAAAGCCACATTTGGTGTGCCACAAACTTTGCAACTAAGTCACTCCATGTATCTCACCATAGACTTTTTCAGAAAATATGCATCTTATTTGCATCACTAATATGGCACTATTGGTGGCAGTACACACTGTGGGGTATATTTAATAAAATTCGTATTTGTACCGATTTGGAGTGAGATTCATCACGAATGACATCGAATGTGTAATTGTGCAACTTTTTGAATTTTTTACAACTAATGTACTAAGCTGTCGTATTTTTCTTTTTCGTGATTTCCGATGTCGATGTCATTTGTAGTTTTGTAAGGTAGAATGCGGCAGATTTAGTGGTTTTGCGGCCGTGTTATGTGGTTTTTTTACGACTGCGTCACATTTTGGTTACGGCAGTGTTTGTCCGTTCACTGCCGCGTTTTTTTCCTAAGTTTCGTTTTTGTCACTCTTCCGTGATTGGTTTGATTCGTGATGGAGGAGTGTCTGTGCACATTACTATAAAAACGCCCCAAACCGTCAGCACCTCGTGGCTTTAGCTAGTGGAGAGGTGAGAGGAAGGTGTGTTAGGAGTTGGATAGTTGTTTGGAGTTTGTGGAGGATTTTAGGAGTTTTTTTGCGATTGTTGAGTGCTGTACTGTGTGTGTAAGTAGTCTTGTCATACTTGTTGTGTAGTTATTTAAAAGTTTGTTTATTTTTTTGTCATTGTTTTTTATTTAACGTCTATTGTCATTGTTTGTGAGTGAGTGAGTGAGTGAGTGAGTGTGCGTGTGTGTTTGGTGTTTGGTGTGTGGTGTGTAGTGGTAGTGGAGGAGTGTGTTTATTGCTTTTTTTTTCTCAGTGTTATTTGTTGTTTGTCCTGATTATATCCCAGTCAGAGGTGAGTGAGGTGGAGGAGGTGAGTGAGAGGGAGGAGGTGAGTGAGGTGGAAGAGGTGAGTGAGAGGGAGGAGGTGAGTGAGAGGGAGGAGGTTAGTGAGGTGGAGGAGGTTAGTGAGGAGGAGGGGGTAGCTGCGGCCTCCAGTGATAGTGATGGTGTTGTGGCTCCGCAGCCACGCACCACTACAAAGACTGGCCGCAATGTCAAATTTAGCTACGCTGAAAATATGGCTTTGGTGCGGGAGCTGATGAGGCATCATCGGCAGTTGTTTGGCCATGATGCTGCAAAGGTGTCGTCACGTAGGAAGAGTGTTCTGTGGGGGAAGGTCATTGCGGCTGTGAATAGTGAGGGTGTGGTGAGGCGGACCGAGGACACGTGCCGTAAGCGTTTTTACGATATAAAGCGCAGTGTCAAGACAAAGATGGCCAAGGAGGCTAAATCGGCCCGCCAAACCGGGGGTGGACCCCCCTTCCGTGCATCTTACCGCGATTGGGAGGAGCCTGTGCGTGCACTCATTCCGCAAGAAGTGGTTGGTGGCACTTATGTCCGGGATTCGGATCGGCCAAGGCAGGATGGTGAGTTATTTGTGTTTTTTTAAAAACAATTTAAGCATGTGTGCTTTGTCCTTAGTTGTCTGAAATGTCTTCTTGCTAATTGTGGTTGTCAGTTTGTTCATTCTTCTAATGTGTTGGTGATGTAGTGCAGGCCTGGCCAACCTGTGGCTCTCCAGCTGTTGTGAAACTACAAGTCCCATCATGCCTTGCCACAGTTTTGCTATTAGGGAATGAAAAAACTGTGGCAGGGCATGCTGGAATGTGTAGTTTCACTACATCTGGAGAGCCGCAGGTTGGCCAGGCTTGATGTATTGTTTTTTTTTATTTTTTTTTAAATATTACTGGTTGCCTTGGAGTTTTTCTGGTGTTGTAACTCAAAAGTAAATGTTTGTAGGTGTGTTGTAATGATTTAAAATTTTTACATTGTAAACAAAGGTTTTTTGTAAATACATTTCATCTCATTTATGATTATTGTGTGTTGTTATGGGTTGCCCTTTGTGTGCTTGATGTGTTTTTGATTGCATATTTGGTTGTGATGTTTCCAATTTTTATTAGATATTTTGGAGTAGTGTTTTATTATTATTATCCCAAATTGGGTCCTTAGCGTGCAATATTGTGGTTGTGTCAAGCTACGTTTTGTTTTTAAGTAGTATAATTGTTTGCATTATGCGCCTGTTTTTTTTTCTTTTTTCTAAATTTATGCTAATTTAAAGAATACGCAACCAATGACGTCAGGCAGAAAAGCATAAGCATCGTTTAGTTTAATTCTCATCAGGTACCACATATGTTTACATCACAATAAGGAATTTGCAAAAACATATCACCAAAATAGTATGTTCATAAGGACATTCTTCATATTTCTACAGTACGCCAGAGAAGCAGCACAGCCAGGCCACAGCCAACACTGCCGAGAGATGCAGATGGTGGCAATGCCTGTAAGATTTAACTGTATACACATATTCTGCAAACACATAGAAACACAATTTATCGTGTTTTGTTTATCGTGAGGGAGACGGTTGGGACATCACCTGTGGAGTTGAACGGCTGGTTCCGGGGACACCCAAATTTAAACATCTTTAAAACCTGCTATTATTGTCTACTTTGTAGACCACTTCATATGGTGAGAGACCACCCTTATCCCTGTCCTATATGTTTTAGTACAGTGAATAAAAGATATTGCACCATTGGAGGTCTTTTATCTTCTCTTTTTGGGTACTGATTGTGGAGAGGAAGACCAGAGGCACACAGAATCCTGACTGGTGGAATTCCCACTCCCCCCAAAAGCGTGACTGTCTACTCCTAAAAAAGTAGACTTATCTTTAGGTATAAGACCAACCAAAAGAATTTAAATTAATTGAATTTTCCATATACACACGTAATGCACTATGAATGTTTGTTTGTGTTTTTTGTTTTGAGCGCCTCTGGATTCTAATGGTATTCTTTTGACCACAAAATGTTAATGTTTATCTTATCACACAGGTTCTTCTTCGGCAAATCCACCAACACTAAGGCGCCCATCACAGGGCTCGGTTACTGTGGCAACGAGGCCACCCAAGAGACGCCGTCTTGAGGCTCCAGCTCCAGCATCACCACCCCAACGGCGCATCTCCGCAGTGTCGGCCGTGCCACCACTAGTTCTATTGGCCAGCCCCCAAAGTGAGGATCCACAATCCCCGCAGTTGTCTGGTGAGTAAACATAACAATTATGTGTAAATAAGTAAACAAACAGTGTTGTTGATTTATTAACCTGGAGAAGGCATAAGGAAGTGAAAAAACACTGATATGTGCAAGGTGATAAAGGCAGCAGTACAAAACAAACACAACTGTTAATGTACATATTGGATCTGTTTGCCTTGTGCCTTTCTCACCTTGCACATATCACTGGTTTTTCACTTCCTTATGCCTTCTCCAGGTTTATACATCTGCCCCACTGTTAGTACATCGAAAATTATAATACACTAATGACCAGTCATCCTTGCAATAATCAACAACAACAAGCAGATGGTGTTAAGGTATTTTTAGATGGATAATTGTCAGATGGGATGTTGGCCATATCAACACTTTTTTGACACAAAATTTTTGAAGTAAAAAAAAACAGAAATATTAAGTCTCATCCAATTGTTTTGCATGGCCAACAACACCACTTCTAAACATAGGGCACCTTAATACTTTTTCATCCATTGTTAATGTGTACATTTTAGGCCACTATATTTTTTTTAGTTTTTGGCAAACCACTGACTGCCTTGAACAATGTATGAGTGTATTGGCCAACACATTTATTGTATTGTGTGTGTTGTTCCAAAGGAAGCTTCATACCCAATATGTAAATGTAGTACTTTGTATTTGTTAGAGTTCTTCGTGTTTAAACATTAATTATGGCTCAGAATCCTACTATACCCCCCCAAAAAAAAACAAATGAGTAGTGAACGTTAGAAGCCACATATTTATAAAAAAAGGTGAGCTACATAGTTAAGTTTATGCCACAATCTATTTAGCAATTACAACATTAATATTAAGAAGTAATGCATGTTGAGGTAAAGCTATACTAAGACCAATGCTACATATTTACTAAATAGTGGCTATCTTCAACCCCATACAGACCCAGGCATCATCACCGAGGATGCCCAGCAGGAAAGTGACCAGGAGACCTTCACACTCCACCTGCAGCCCATCGATCCGACTCAGATAACCACGCCGCAGGACATACCCCAAATATCCCACAGCCCCCAATTGAGCACAACACAAGTTGACACACAAATGGGCCCTGAGTTTTGGAGCCGTTGGTCGTCACAACAGGCGCAATACTGCGCAAGCCTCAACACCCACAGCCAATACCTGTCAAGTCTGCCCCATCATTTGCCTAGACTGAGTCGCAACTCAGGCAGACTTATAGTGCAAGTGGGCCGAATTGCAAACTCCATGGAACAGATGAGGGCAGACAACACCCAAATGCAGTCAAACCTCCAACGCATCTTGGATGATCAGCAGCGGCAGCAACAATCACTTATACAGATTATACAACACAATCAAATGATCAATGACAACCTCTCACACATGATAGCTAACAACACTGCCGCTAACACTCAGCTCACAGCAAGCTTGAACAATCTAAGCCAAAGCCTCAGTGTGTTGGCATCACACCATGCCACATCTAGTTCTGGGACAACGACACCAAGCCACACCCCAATTCATTCCCCAGTCCAACGCTCAAGTCGAACCCACACCAACGAGCCAGCACAATCCTCGGCACCCAGCACACAAAGAAAAAAACATTAATAATGTTCAGTCAGAATATATTGACCATTACAGTGTTTTTTCTTTTAGATTGGTCGCAAAAAGTTGTGTGTTAAAATTAATAAATTGTGAACACGCAATATGTGTATTGTTTAATTAGCTCCACAAACCACATGCACATTAGTGTCTTGGGCCAGATGTGGATTGTTAGAAATATATTGCCTGCCCCTAGGTGTACTCAACTCAACATGTGTGTAAGCTATGTCACCCAGCACATTGTCCATGGCCGCAAGATTAGATAAAGCTACCCTGACTGCATAACACTGCGACTCCTGGGTAGGGAAGCAGAGAGAGGCATCTATGTAGCCATCAAAGACATCCAAAACCTGAGTGGCCCTTCAAAAATTAAACGTGAGTGTCATGACCTGTAATCAATACAATACTGTTTTCTATTACATTACAGAAGCTCCACTTAGACATAGACGTGTATGTATGTTTTAACTCACCTGAATTAAATATTTTTAAAAGGTGGCCTGTGAGATACTAATTACATTGCCAGTCACAGGCTGGAAGCTGCCGGTAGCCATAAAGTGCAACACAGGCAGGAGTTTGGGCAGGCCTGAGACAGAGCGAGCGTACTGTCTCAGGGTCTAGGGTCAGTTTGACAAGGTCATACAGAGGGAAAAAAATAATTACATTTAGTCTGAGCATCTGTATAACATGGTCATCAGCAATTTTGTTATCGTTTAAAGTCACACAAAAAAAACAAGCCATGGCCAGCCTATGCGGAACATGTACAACCTGCTTACCCTGTTGATTTTCCTGGCCAGGGTTTATTGTAGCCTCACGGAGCAGTGTCAGGTATCCCCCAGCAAACAAGACAGCAGTACTACACACAGTAGCAGCCATTTCAGATTGAGAGTGGTGAAAAATGTGCTTGGGCCCCTTTAAAGGTCCAAAAAGTCAGGTGTGACTAATGTAGAATTGACAACACATGTAAACACGCTTCTCAAAAGCAGGTCTACTTTTTTTTAGGCTTTTTGTACGATTAGTAATTTTTTGCGGCCGCAAATCCATTTTCACGGTTGAGATTTCAAATACGAATGCTTAGTAAATGACCGAGTTCTAGATCTAAACAGCCGCGTTTGACCGAAGGTGTATTCATTCGTATTTTTACTACACAGCCGTAATAAAAATACGAATGCCCTCATCACTGCCGTGATTTGAGTTTAGTAAATTCCCAAGATGACACTTTGATGAAAAAACACCATCTCGGTGAAAATCGGGAGCTTAGTAAATTTCCCTATGTGTGTGACTGAGATGCTAAGCTGTGTTAAAAGGCAAGATGGATGTCCAATATTAGTGAGCCCTACCACATATCATGTGCATAATCTGTGACTTTATAACTATTCCTTTGCAACAAAAATGTAAATCTATTGAGCCCAGTACTCTGAATGTGCCTTTGTGTGCAGATAATAAAATGTTCAATTTAGGAAACAGTATGAAAGTTCAGGAATTGCTACCCATGGCAGAGCGTCTAAGTTGCCAGATGCCTCACGCAAAATATTGTAAAAAGTTTCGGTGAATGAGGGCACATTTGTCTTTTATCCTGGAGCCTCTCCCAGTGGACATCTTCTACCATTAATCATGATGGACACTTCATGATCCGTATGTTCTACTATATGCATAAGTTTCAGCTTTTCAAACTTGTCTTTCTGCTCTCTGCCTCTTGTCTGTGTGTGCACAGCAAGACCAGAAAAGTCGCTCTAGAACACCAATTCTCTTTCCAATTTCTATCCTCTCCTGCTCTTGTCCTACAGTCAGTCACATTCTGCAAATCAATTCAGTGTCATTTGCACACTTCTCACACAATCTTAATTCCACCTCTGGCATTCCAGACTTGCCACCCTTGCAGTATTTCTGTACTGCCAAGCACAAATGCAAACTTCCTCCATAACAAATGCCTTGACACTTTATCACTCTCTATAGCCAAGCAAAGTCTAAGGGGTAGATTTACAAAGGGGTGCGTTGTCAAAGCCGATGATCATCAGCAGCTTTGACTGATAGCTTTAAAATGGTAATAGGAACAAGATATTATACCTAGAACCATTTTAAAGCTATTAGTCAAAGCCAGCAATGATCAGTGACTTTGACAACTTGCCATTTAATCAGCCACTAGATCTCTAACACCCACCTTGGTGCCAAACTGCAGGCATGTCTTTGGCACATTCAACTTGCTTTCACTGCCCCCTCCAATGACCCTACACTTGTTCCTTCACTTTTACGCCGGGACATACTTACATAAAGAAAGGTTTAACAAATCATAACAACATAATTTGATATAAACTCCTGAATTTGTATGAAGATTCAGTTTTCTAGGAATGTTGCAAGAGTTAATACAAACAAATCTGTGGTTGGCTTTTTGTTTTAAGAAAAGAAAACCGATGACACGGAGGGAAACCCTGTATGAAACTGTGTGAAAAAGAACTTTATCAATTTATTTTTAATCTTATAGGGGCAGATGTACGAAGTTTGGAGAGTGAAAAAGTGGAGAAAGATAATCTACTAGTCAGCACCCGTCATTTTTCAAACACAGCCTGTAACATGGCAGTTAGGAGCGGATTGGCTGGTACTTTATCACTTTTCAAGAATTAGTACATCTTCCTCTTAATGAGCCGGGTTTCTCTAAGGTGAGTCAGAATCTAATTATACAGAATTCTGGCATAAACAGATTCCAGTGCATTAATTACAAGAATACATTTTAGACTATTCTAATGAACTATAAAGTGTTTTATAGAAATGTTTAATTGTGGTGACACATCTAACAGACACTTATCTTAAAAAGGTCACGTACACACGTCAAATGAAGACTGAGATCAAACCATGTACACAAACTAGCCAAAAGTTTAGGAACATCCTTATATTCGTGTTTTTTATTGAAATTCAAGCAATCCAAGCTTTAAATAAAGGTAAGCAGCATAAAAGTTTAGGTTAGCAAAAGCTGAAAAATAACATCTCGTGTATATATATATATATATATATATATATATATATATATATACACATATATATTTTTTTAGAACAAATTGGAATGGTAATAGGCGCAAAACCTTTTTAAAAACCAGAGCCGTTTTCTTTGCTGTTATATTGATAGCTTTTGTTTCCTAATACACTCCCCTAGATTCCTTTTTAAGGGGTGGCAGCCCTTTCCTCCTGTGGTTTGCTGTTCAAGCGCACCTTTTAAAATCTGAAAAACAAAGGGTGAGAATAGGTGCCTCCTAGTGTAGTATTATGTAAAACAGTGTGCCCAACACCTTCAGTATCACCCCTACAAATTTAAGGTGTACCGTATATGGTGGAATTCCAACCACCTTTCTTAATGGCAAAAATGTCACTTCGAATATGCAGTGAAATTAGATGTCATCTGTGGTATCCTGGTGGTATTTCTCCTTTGTTTTTACCTCATGTAACGTACACAGGAGGGAGGCGGCAGTGAACGGCTAAGTCAGCGGCCGCAGTTGTAGATATCACACTCCTGAGGAAGTCCAGGCCATGGGCAACGGACGAAACGCGTTGAGTGTTTTACTCGTATGGACGACCAATGACAGATAAGCCGTTTTTAATCTTTTACATTGTACGGGCAATTTTTTATCATTGGACTAGTTCTGAATAAATGTGTTTTTATTTTTAAAAACGTATTGCACCATTGGTCCTTTTCTGCTCTTATCTCCCTTACATGAGGTAAAAACAAGGGAGAAATACCACCAGGATACCACAGATGACATCTAATTTCACTGCATATTGAAAGTGTGACATCTTGCCATTAAGAAAGGTGGTTGGAATTCCACCATATACGGTACACCTTAAATTTGTAGGGGTGATACTGAAGGTGTTGGGCACACTGTTTTACATAATACTACACTAGGAGGCGCCTATTCTCACCCTTTGTTTTTCATATATATATATATATATATATATATACATACATAGCTCAAAAAATTAAAGGGAACACTAAAATAACACATCCTAGATCTGAATGAATGAAATGTTCTTATTAAATACTTTCTTCTTTACATAGTTGAATGTGCTGACAACAAAATCACACAAAAATTATCAATGGAAATCAGATTTATTAACCCATGGAGGTCTGGATTTGGAGTCACACTCAAAATTAAACTGGAAAAACACACTACAGGCTGATCCAACTTTGATGTAATGTCCTTAAAACAAGTCAAAATGAGGCTCAGTAGTGTGTGTGGCCTCCACGTGTCTGTATAACCTCCCTACAACACCTGGGCATTCTCCTGATGAGGTGGCGGATGGTCTTCTGAGGGATCTCCTCCCAGACCTGGACTAAAGCATCCGCCAACTCCTGGACAGTCTGTGGTGCAATGTGGCGTTGGTGGATGGAGCGAGACATGATGTCCCAGATGTGCTCAATTGGATTCAGGTCTGGGGAACGGGCAGGCCAGTCCATAGCATCTATGCCTTTGTCTTGCAGGAACTGCTGACACACTCCAGCCACATGAGGTCTAGCATTGTCTTGCATTAGGAGGAACCCAGGGCCAACCGCACCAGCACATGGTCTCACAAGGGGTCTGAGGATCTCATCTCGGTACCTAATGGCAGTCAGGCTACCTCTGGCGAGCACATGGATGGCTGTGCGGCCCCCCAAAGAAATGCCACCCCACACCATTACTGACCCACTGCCAAACCGGTCATGCTGGAGGATGTTGCAGGCAGAACGTTCTCCTTGGCGTCTCCAGACTCTGTCACATGTGCTCAGGGAGAACCTGCTTTCATCTGTGAAGAGCACAGGGCGCCAGTGGCGAATTTGCCAATCTTGGTGTTCTCTGGCAAATGCCAAACGTCCTGCACAACCCCCACCTGTGGACGTCGGGCCCTCATACCACCCTCATGGAGTCTGTTTCTGATCGTTTGAGTAGACACGTGCACATTTGTGGCTTGCTGGAGGTCATTTTGCAGGGCTCTGGCAGTGCTCCTCCTGTTCCTCCTTGCACAAAGGTGGAGGTAGCGGTCCTACGGCCTCCTCCACATCTCCTGATGTACTGGCCTGTCTACTGGTAGCGCCTCCATGCTCTGGACACTACGCTGACAGACACAGCAAACCTTCTTGCCACAGCTTGCATTGATGTGCCATCCTGGATGAGCTGCACTACCTGAGCCACTTGTGTGGGTTGTAGACTCCGTCTCATGCTACCACTAGAGTGAAAGCACCGCCAGCTTTCAAAAGTGACCAAAACATCAGCCAGAAAGCATAGGAGCTGAGAAGTGGTCTGTGGTCACCACCTGCAGAACAACTCCATTATTGGGGGTGTCTTGCTAATTGCCTATAATTCCCACCTGTTGTCTATTCCATTTGCACAACAGCATGTGAAATTGATTGTCAATCAGTGTTGTTTCCTAAGTGGACAGTTTGATTTCACAGAAGTGTGATTGACTTGGAGTTACATTGTGGTGTTTGTGTTCCCTTTATTTTTTTGAGCAGTGTGTGTATATATATATATATGTATATATGTATATATATATATATATATATATATATATATATATACATATATACACACATATATGTGTAGTATATATAGTGGTGGCCAAAATTGTAGAAACCTTTTGGAAAATGTCTGTTTTTAGGGTTTGATTGCATATAACTGCATTTTTATATTTTAAAGAAAATCAAGTGAAGGTACTGTATATATCACTGGATTATTTTATGCACAATATAATGCAGTTCACCGCAATTAATTATCTTTATTACCTAAAAAGTTATAGCCAAATAAAGATAAGGAGACTTTGTTATGTAAAGAAAGGATTTCTTCAACTCAAAACTAACCAATAGGAGCATTTGTTCTGAGAGCCAATCAGGTGTTGCAATGCCACAAAATGGATCCAATAAGGCTTTAGCATGAGTAAGCTCACATTTATTGCTACCAGAATTGACAGTAAAACAACTTATTTAGTTGTTTGATTATCACTAAATTGGTCGCTGTTTTTTTGAGTTTATTTTTTACTTTAATTTCCTGCAGTAAGCTGTGTAATTTATTTAGGATGACAAGCAAAGTAAAGAGAGTTGACTGGTCACCTAGAAAGAGATACAAAATAATTACTTTACGTGAAGAAGGTAAAACAATTGAATTATAAGTAAAGTGGATGGCAACATAACTAAAGGAGGAACTTCGAAACTGTAGAATAAGTAACAACAGACTCAGTCCATTCAAAACCAAACTAGTAAAGGTAAGAAAAGATCCACAACACCATGCTGTGATAGAATGAAAAAACTGTGCTTGAGAGACAGAAAAAAAAGCGTCTTAGGCAATTTAAAATGATTTATGTGGATGTGATGTAAACATCAGTGCCAGGACAGTTTGATACAGACTTCAATATTTTATTTTAAATGTCACTTTTCTCTCTCAACCACAGACAGAAAAGATTAGAATGGGCTAAATATAATAGGATTTTAATTACCTACTGGTAAATCTTTTTCTCGTAATTTGTAGGGGATACTGGGAATCCATTTAGTACCATAGGGGGTATAGACAGGTCAACTAGTAGCACTGGGCACTATAGAAGTTTGATTAGGTGTGCTGGCTCCTCCCTCTATGCCCCTCCTACCAGATTCAGTCTAGGAAATGATGCCCGAGGAGACTGACATACTTTGACAGAAGGAAATAGGTCAGGAAAGCAGTGAGATTTCGAACCAGCACAACCAGAACAAGAGGAAAGCCATGCTAACCAAACGTGAAAACAGGAGCAGCAACAGCAGAACCAAACAACAGTACGTAAACAAGAAACCGTGCAGGAAGAACGAAGCACCGGGCGGGCGCCCAGTATCCCCTACAGACTACGAGAAAAGGATTTACCGGTAGGTACTTAAAATCCTATTTTCTCTTACGTCCTAGGGGATACTGGGAATCCATTTAGTACCATGGGGAAGTACCAAAGCTCCCAAACCGGGTGGGAGAGTGCTGAGGTTCCTGCAGAACTCACTGACCAAACTGAAGGTCCTGAGAGGCCAAGGTATCAAACTTGTTAAACTTTGCAAACGTGTTCGAACCCAACCAAGTACTGTAGGATCTGCTCAGCAGGCTGTGTTCAGGAGTTTAGAAAATTGTGCAAAAACCACTCAGGCTAATAGCAAAGGGGATTACCCAAGATCACTTGTGTATTAGAAGAATCAATCATCTGTTGTATTATATAGCACACATCTATGGATAATTCGATTATTCAATCAGTTGCTGAAGTTTAATTTCATCTATAATGGCAATTTAGCTTAGCGAAGCACCTTATATATAGAGGTATTTAATCTGTGCCAAACAGCAATCGCATTACCCAGAAGAAAACTGCAGGGATCAGGAATCTCACAGCAGCTAGTGGATTAAGCTACACCATATTCTAAGGGTCAGTCTAGTCAGCAGCAGCGGATTTAATCAGCACAACAATCCTTATAGAAAGGACTTGTCTCCCTACATTAGGGACTACCGACCGCTAAGGCTGATAGGATCATTATTATAATACCACCATGTATTAGTATTTATGATCCCTTAGTGGACATGGCCATACAGTGCACACAATATATATCTCTATAATACAAGCAATTAGCTCTTTAAGAGGGATATACGTATATGATCTGCAAGTTCACAGTGTGTCACTTATTTATAACGTAAGCGATTGACTTTTCAATAAATACATATGTGTATGAGCCACAATGACAATAGTGTGCTATAGATTTACACAGTAAGATACTAATCACCAAGAACGATTCTAATACTAGATACACCAGTGAAGTGTCATATTACAAACCCTTACCCTGTCTCATGAATCTGCATTGCAACAATTGTTGCTCTTTTGTAACACCAGTCCAAGGACATTCTGCCACTTCCCTTTCCCTATATTTCAACAGTGTGGACTCAAGTGGACACATTCTGTGCCCATATTTACAAAAAGCTATAACTGCAGTATGAAACTAGATTTTCTATTACACAGCTTAGTGTAAGATAGGGCACTGGTGGCATATTTCCCCTCATGTCCTAACCATCTATGCTAATGTAGTCTTTGTTATCTATTAAAGAATAACCCACCTGCACTGCTTTGAGGTAGGAAAGGAGTCCCAATTGTGGCATTCAATATATCTCACTGCATCCATGTATTAGTGGCAGTACCAACATTCAAGTTGGCTTAAGGTGACAGATACTCAGAGACAGGGGCATACCGTATAGGCAGGTTTAGAGTCCCAATATAATATTTACTCAATTGTGGTTACATTTAATTTCCCCACACGACATTAAGTATATTTAGGGACGTGTAAACCTTATCCAGTTTGTGTCCTGAGTGGTTTCTGTTCCACACAGAAATAAACAATTATACAAGTTGCAGGAGTTACTGTGGTGACCCCACTTTTTAAGTATCTGTCTTACACAATCTTTCTTTCTTTATCACATATGTTTGTAAATGTCATGTTTTTAACCCCTATATTTTGCTGTATGTGTCCCATGACAAGGACCTTCTTATTATTAATATAAGCAATAAAAGCTACATTTTAAATTTGATAATTAAATCAACAAATAGATATTGTGCACCCAACTTAACAACCGCTTTTCTAGTTCTTCTTACTTCTTGAGAAACTGGTAAGCCTGATTTGAAGAATCTGTGAGGTGGGAGATCCTGGAACTCCAGCCTGTAGCCATGGGATACAAAATCTATGACCCAGGGATCCTGGCAAGATCTTGTCCAGATGTGACTGAAGAATTTAGCCGGGCTCACACCTGCCTGTCTCCCAGGCATCGCAGTCCACCGTCATGCGGAAGGTTTTGAGGAGGCAGAGCCTGAGCTCTGTTCCTGTAAACCAGCAGTCGCTGGTTTTCGTGATTTACTTCTAGTGCCTCTGACGGCGGTAGAAGAACCTCTGGCCTTGCCCTTAAACTTTGCAGTCTAAAAGGACTGTAAATTGGGTCCTGTGTAGGCCTTCCTAGCTGGCAGAGCTGCAGAAGGTAGATAGGTGGACTTACTCGCAGTAGCTCATGAGATCCACTTGTCGAGTTTGTTGCCAAATAAGACCTCACCTGTGAAAGGCATGCCTTTCACACCCGTCTTGGAGTCTGCGTCAGCAGTCCCCTGACGTAGTCATAATCCCCTGCGTGCCATCACTGCCATAGCTGTGGTGCATGCATTAAGCAATACCTATCTCTTTAATGGCTTTCACCACAAAGTTTGCAGAGTCTTGTATGTGTTTCAGGAGTAAAACGATTTCCTCTTGAGGTAAGGTGTCTAACCCCTCAATTAAATTGCCAGACCATTTAGCAATGGCTAAATCCCCCCACATGCTATAGTGGGTCTCTGGGCCACCCCAGCAGCTGTATACAAAGATTTGAGTATAGTCTCAATCTTACAATCAGCTGCATCTTTTAGGGAGGCTGCACCAGGAACAGGTAATACTATTTTACGTGAGAGCCTGGAGACTGAAGCATCCACTATCAGTGTATTTTCCCATTTTTTCCTATCCTCAGGTGGAAAAGATAATAACTGCCTAGGAATTTGAAATTTATTATCTGGATTAACCCGCGGTTCTTCAAACTGGGTATTTAGTTCCTTTGACACAGGAAAAGTGTCTGAGGATTTTTTCTTTGCATTAAAGAAAGATTCCTCACACACCTGTCACCTTATCAGGAATATTTAGGACTTTCCTGGTAGAGTCTATGAGAGCCTCAACACCTTGTGACAGAGTACCCTCCCCTACTCCTATGTCCACCTCACCTTCCTCCATTTCTGACCCTTCATTATCAGTCAGAATGCAGGATATGGGCCAAAATACGGTTTTGCGGACAAATTGTAGAGGACTGAGACGCTGTTCTGAGTCCTTTTGCATAAACTCAGCCATAGACTTAAGTATTGCTTCTCTTTCTCATTATGAGATAATTTAGTAGAGATGGTGGAAATCATCCCCCGAATGGAGTCCAGCCATGCTGGCTCTGCCCCACTAGCCTGAGAAGGGATACTACACTGAGTACACACTAGTGAACCCCCGGAGAGGAGGAACACTGGGGGTCATTCCGAGTTGATCGCTCGCTAGCAGTTTTTAGCAGCCGTGCAAACGCTATGCCGCTGCCCACTGGGAGTGTATTTTAGCTTAGCAGAAGTGCGAACGAATGTATCGCAGAGCGGCTACAAAGTTTTTTTGTGCAGTTTCAGAGTAGCTCAAAACCTACTCAGCGCTTGCGATCACTTCAGACTGTTCAGTTCCTGTTTTGACATCACAAACCTGCCCAGCGTTCGCCCAGCCATGCCTGCGTTTTTCCTGGCACGCCTGCGTTTTTTCCGAACACTCCCAGAAAACGGTCAATTGACACCTAGAAATGCCCCCTTCATGTCAATCACACTGCGGCCTCGCTAGACCCTGTGCAAAACTACATCGTTCATTGTACTCATACGCAGAACAGCCGTTTTTTAGCCTGATCGCTGCGCTGCAAACAAATGCAGCTAGCGATCAACTCGGAATGACCACCACTGTGCCTTGCACGATACACATTCTTTGCCTGACACACTGCAGTAATAACAGCACTCGCACTGAAAAAGGTTAAGAGCATAATTAATCCACAAAGAACCCTTCCCGAGAGACAGAGAGAGAGGATAGAACAAGCACACAATGCCCTTATCGCTAAAGCCAAGCTTTAGCTGGGTCACAGACTAAGTACCTAGATTAGGGACTTAGTACACAAGTATAAAGCTCCCCCCTGCTATGACCCCCTGGTACCGCAAAGGTAACCTAGAGGCTCTCCGGAGGAGCTGCGCGTCCCTGCAGTCAGCATCTGTGTTAGCTGCAGTAGGGTAAAATGGCACCTGTAAACTGCTGGATTTGCTCATAGTGAAGCCCCGCCCTTTCAATGGTGCACGGTTTTCCAGCTCTTCTTTATACTGGCATTATGTGTCTTAAGTGCATAAAATGGAGTAAGCCCTCTTTTAAGCTGCAATGCAAGTCTGGGTACTGTGTACACTGTTTACTGTGTACTCAGTCTGCCCCGCTAGAAGCCGTGCGTCACCGTACCCTAATGCCACCGGGTGTGGTTCATCAAATCTAGGTCGACAATGTTTAGGTCGACCACTATAGGTCGACAGTCACTAGGTCGACATGGATGGAAGGTCGACAGGGTTTCTAGGTCGACAGGTCTAAAGGTCGACATGAGGAATTTTTTTGTGTGTGTCGTTTTCTTTGTAGAGTGACCGGGATCCCAAATTAGTGCACCGCGTCCCCTCGCTAGGCTCGCCATGCTTCGGGCATGGTGCCTTCGCTCCGCTACCGCTTCGCTCAGCACACTTTACCGTTCCAATCGTAGTCCACGTGGATCGTTAAGTATGAAAAAATTCAAAAAAAGAAAAAATGTGAAAACTCATGTCGACCTTTAGACCTGTCGACCTAGCACATGTCGACCTAGAAACCCTGTCGACCTTCCATCCATGTCGACCTAGTGACTGTCGACCTATAGTGGTCGACCTAAAAATTGTCGACCTAGACACTGTCGATCTTCAGACCGGATCCCAATGCCACCATAATGGCCGGTGACCCGCTGACCGGGATGCCGGCTTAGTGCTCACCACTCTTCCTTTTTCTGGCTCTGTTAGGGGTGGCGGCGTGCTGCGGGAATATATGCTTGCCGTGGTGGGGCTTGCAAATAGTTCCCTCAGGAGCTAGCATCCTGTCAGCGGGGAACGGGACCATTAAACCTGAGAGAGGTTGGGAAATTCCCCCACATAAATCCAATGAAGCAGGCAGGCTGGTGCCATCCAGTCCTACCTGAAAATAACAAACTTTTAAAATAAATGCAGAAAACTCTTCAGGAGCTTCCAGAGATGTGACTGGCTCCGTCGGGCACATTTTCTAAACTGAGTCTGGTAGGAGGGGCATAGAGGGAGGATCCAGTACACCTAATCAAACTTCTATAGCGCCCATGGCTCCAAGTGGACCCGTCTATACCCCCTATGGTACTAAATGGATTCCCAGTATCCCCTAGGATGTAAAAGAAAGATTAATCAGAAAAACAATGGAACAGTGTCATCTGGAGTGATGAAACCAGAATATCCATATTTGTAGTGATGGAATGGAATATGCCCGCAGAAGAATTGGAGATTTGCTACCTGAGTGCACAATCCCTACTGTGTAACATCCAGTTAGTGTTATGCTGTGGGTATGTATGACAGCAAAAGGTGTGCAGCGAATGTGTGATCAATGGCACTTTAAATAGCAGCAAATACATCAGTGTCCCGCAGTGGGAAGGGCGGGGCAGTTGGGTGGGAGCACAAACTATGCAGAGCAGTGGGTAAGCAGCAGGTGAATAGACAATATATGCATGCGCACAGCATCTATACTCCCCCACAGTGCCGGTAACAGGAGAGACATGAGACTCCGCCCCTTTTCCATAGGCTCCACCCCTTTTCTGGCTTGGGCTCGCATTTGGCCCGCCAAAGGTCCCGATCCACTGGCCACCAATGTTGGAAGGCATGTAATTGCAGCAAAAGGCCTCCCAACAAAGTACTAATGAATATTGTGCGAAACTAAGAAATGTACTTTCCCACAGTTCAGTACGTATAACTGTTTTCAAAATGTAAAATTGTGTTATAAAGTTCATTGTATTATGTTCTAAATTAAATTGCCGTTGTAATGATGTCTGCGTTTTTTGGTATAATTCTAAAACATATTTGTGCTACAAGCTGTTAAAGCTGCAAAAATGCATTCAAAAATGTTTCCACAATTTTGCCCATTACTGTATATTATATAAATATTATTATTAAATATATATATTACATCACAAAATTTCTTTGTAAACAATATTTGCAGATTTTTCCTCAGGGATTAACATAAAAAGATGCTTAGGGCTACTGCCATTTCAAGCTGGCCATGGGAGAAGCAGCTGGTCCTGAGATCTACGCATGCAGCCCTGAACGTTTTCCCCTATGACTTGTTGATCATCATAGCGAAGTAGACTTACAGAAATTTGCAGGTGTTTGAATTGAAAAGGAAAATTTGGGGGATAAAGGGTATACATTGTATAAACACCATCTCACCTGTGCCACATCCCGTTAGACTCTCTGCCTCAGTTAGGTTTCTCTGCAGAACAGTCACTTTAAGTCTGGGTCCGTTACATAACTTGGGCAAAGTAAAGTTCTGCAGAAGCATGATCGGAACACTAACATTCAGTGTGCTGAGTGTCAAGCATTGTTTTTCCCTTATTGGTCCTCTCCCTGATATCACATCAAGATCATACATACCTCTGTTTCTTTCTAGGCCACTAAGCTATACAATAGTGAAAATGCAATCCAAATTCATCCAGTAGTTGATGCCAGAATGAACAGACTAACAAAAATTCCAATTTTTTTTCCTTCGTCTCCATAGTTCATAAGAACAGGCCCTAGAAGTAGATTTCTCAAAAAATAAAAAAATTGCTATGTAAAGACACAACCCTTACAGTTTTAATATATGTATACTTATAGCTACCGATCAGCCATAACATTAAGCCACTGACAGGTGAAGTAAATAACGTTGATAGGTATGGGATATTTTAGGCAGCAGGTGAAAACTCAGTTCTTCAAGTTGTATTGGAAGCAGGAAAAATGGGCAAGCATAAGGAACTGAGTGACTTTGTGATGGCTAAACGACTGGATCAGCGCATCGCCAAAATTGAAGGTCTTGTGGGTTTTCCTAGTATGCAAGTGAACTGGCATCAGGGTCATGGGTGCCCAAGGCTCATTGGTGTGCGTGGAGAGTGAAGGCTAGCCCATCTGGTCCTATCCTACAGAAGAGCTATTGTAGCACAAATTAAGCTTAACTGTAACACAAATCAACACTTAAAAATGAGACACAAAAAACATTAAGATTTCTTTAATAAATGCAAAACATGATTATCACACCTAAAAAAAAGTAGAATATGTACATCTTATCAAGCCCAATTTAACCAGTTTCCTATGAAGTGATTGTTCTGAATGTTTAATAACAATGAACTATGATGGGCAAGCTGTGGTTCTATGCTAGCAAGCAAAGCTCTATGGGAGATTTACTGACAATAACTGCATCGCTACAGATTGCCCAAGTCATATGTATAATGAAAGATAAACCAGTCATAAAAAACAAAAACAAAAAAGTGACCCATTTTTAAAGCATATCTCTTCTTATATTATTCACTAAATCATTAAAGTAATAGCTGTGACAAAAAAAACTAAAAAATAAAGAAACAGTCCAGCAATTTCCGCTCATTCCTCTCAGGAAAAATAATACACACTGAATTTAGTAATATGTTAAACTCAAGAACCGAACAAGCCATTTCATTTGTTTTCTTCTGGAAGATTTCATTACATATTTATAAAGTATATACATATCCCTGAGCTATTTTACAGACAAATATATTTAACGAATCCTTTTTTTTTTTTCTTTACATCAAATTTGTCCGTTCACCTTAAATTCCAATCAATAGCAGGAAAGATTGGAAACAAAAGTTTTTTCTTAACTGAAAAAACCCCACACACAGTAGAGCTATACACAATGATTAGACCATAGAGCAGTAATAAAACAATATTTGTAGAGTTGACTCAAGACTAACATAGGACTGCCAAAACTAGTTTGTGGCAATCTGAACAGCACAATTTTTCTCAAAATCTGGCAAAGACTTTGATACTGGCACTTGGCTCTAACATCTGTAAATTCAATTTAAATAAAATATTAACAATATTCTGAGGTAATGAATTAAATCAATATACATGTATATAATGATTTACACAGTCAATTTTCAGACAAGTACTGCAAAATGAAAATGCCCTTTAACAAGGAGAGGGATACCTATATTGGACACGTATAGATTTTAACCAGTAACAGAGAAAGGGGCGGGAGAAAAAAAAAGGGAGACAGTTTTTTAAGTAAAAAATGTTTCTGACAATAGTAGTTTTGCTACAATACACATTTGCTTTCTAGATATTTTGTGCTTATTTATTGCCATTTTATTTTCTGGTGAAAGTTTAAACATCTTTACTTTATCCCTGCAATTCCTGACGTGGGAAGCAGATGTATAATGAGGTCTGTCTCCTTCTTTCCTTGGTCATATGCTCTATTTTTTGTAGAGAAAAAATAATCCACATTGACAAATAGAAGGTAATACAGCATATTGAAAGTACAAACACACACTTGAAAGTATATTTTTACAATTAATGAAGTGGGTATGGATTGCTTCTTGTGATTAGGTCAGCACAATAAAACTATTTAACAGCATAGATATCAGAACTAACCTATTAATTGACGTTTCACCTATTTTATGTGCCATCAGGTACATTATGTGCCTACCATTTTAAGACTGGCCAATTACCGTTCACATCAAACACCTACTGAGTCCTAATTTCACTTTAAAGGGGAAACATATTTGTTAAGTTTATTACAGGGCATAAACATTTACAGCGTGTTATTAAGCTTTTTCTTTATTCAGTGACACGGCTTGGTGTATTTTGATACGCTTTCTGTAATGCCCTGAAATGCACATTCACCACGTCTGATGTGGTACTGTAAATAACATTTTATACAGGTGGAGTCTCCCTTATCCAAAATGCTTAGAACCAGAAGAATTTTGATATTTTTTTCTTATTTTGAAACATTTTACATACCATAAATAAGATATATTGGGGATGTGACCCAAGCCTAAACACATTTGTTTCATATATACATAGCCTTATATATATCATTTTGTGCATGAAACAAAGTTTGTGTACACTGAACCATCAGAAAACAAATGTGTCACTATATAAGACACTAAAAGAAAAATATTTTGAATATCAGATTTTCGAATATTGGAGACTCAACCTATAACTGACAGACTGTCATCCAACAATTTTTCAAAACCGGTTTCATGCATTTGCTATCGCTGAAAGGGACACATGTAAACTGTATAGATGGTTTAGCCCAAGAGTTGCCTTTGCTAAACTAAACTTGCTCTATTTGGACATGGGTTGAACAGATGGGCAGACAATAAAACTTGCAATGTATAGTACTAGTAAAGAGGATTAGCAGGTAAATCTACAGAAAAATATCTGGTAAAATACTGTAAACCAACATTACATTTTCATTTATTTAATTTTAGACGTGAGCCTATATTGCACCTATCATGCCATTTGTCCTAAAGAAACATACCATACCAACTTGTGTCGCATGACTAGATATGAAAGGGTTTCATACATGACAGAGTAAGGACAAAACAAATCTCTAGAGCACACTGCCTGTGAGCAAAGATCATCCAACTGCTTCTTGCACAGGTAGGCTTTTTGCTATTGAAATGGTTAGATAATCATTTACCCACTGAATGCCTACTTTTTATGGATTGCTATACAAATATAGAAAAAAAATGTCTGTTGATCGGACATAGCAGTGAATACACTGACTTATGTGGCCAACTTACAACTTAAAAAGTATTGCATCGGATGGACATGCCCGATGCGATGATATGACATGTTCGACCATTTTATATTTGGGAGATACACGATATTTGGTGGATCGCCCATATATTTGTAAAATGTATGCCCCGGAATAAGTGAATGACTTAGTCCGTTTTTCTTTTTCTTTAAGGCGTTAATTATTGCTACGTATAGAGTGGAGAACATCCCAGCCAGCCCTTGTTGAGTATCTGTAGACAATGGTGGAAATATAGATATTTCCCCCTTTCCTTCACTGGGAAGGAACGGGAAAATGTCTACTCCCCATGGAGGGAACCCAGATAAGGTGTGGCGGAATACATACTAAATCCCGGTTGTTGGGACGCTGGCGGTGAAGATCCCTACAAATGGTGTGTGTGGGGGGGGGGGGGGGGGGCATTGAAGTATTTCTACCCCTCCATCCCCTACACTAAACCTCGGGGGCTGGCGGCTACAGCTAACCCTAACCCTGATACTCCCCTTCGGCATCCCAACTGTTGGTGATCTGGCGCCGGTCTCCTGAGTGGACCATAATATTTGATGGATATCACGTCTATCAGTAATCAGACAGTGTACGCTCAACATTAGCACTAAACTTTTTCTGGTATTTACAATTGGTATGTAAAACTGGCCACTAAGGAATTATGAGCAGGTTTTAAAATACACATCTCTGACTTACCACTTATGCTACAGCAACAATAGGCAAAGAGTAGCACAAAATGATGAATTCAGTGACTTAATGTATATGTTTTTCTATAGAAGAAATAACTACTGTATTTCAAATTTGCTGTGTGTGGCAAACTACTATAAAGTATTACATTTTACCCAACAACAATAATTAAGTGTGTCCTTTTGAGTTTGCAGAACATGGATGATCCTTGCCAGCTCATTCACAGCAGAAATGCTGGAAAAGCTTTGTGGGATGTGTAATTCAGAAACGATTCTAGTTCTTGCATGCCCATGGTGAAGTGGAAGTGGGATAATCAAAATAGGTCTATGTGAACTCATTGTGCTTCTTCAGGAGTCATTCAAACATCAAGCCAAAATGCAAACACACATTCTAGCTCTAAACAAGGACTAGATTGATTTTTCAATGCATTTTCTACCGGTTAAGAATGTAAGAGTTTTATTTACTATATTTATTTGTGATTACCTCATTTTCTCCATCTGTCTGAGGATTCGGCTAAAATCAGAAAAGTAAGTAGAGGCACCCTTGATAAAATGGCACAAACCAATTTCAATGTGACTAACAAATCACATCCACAGAACTGTGTTTGGGAACATTTGCATACTGTAGCAGTCTATCAGGGGTCAATGGCAGCCATTTATTTCAGATTATAAAATACACTTTAGATTAAATGTAATTGCGTTTAATTGCTTAAAATTTACTACTTTGGCTTAAGTTGCCAATAATGCCAGGATTTTATTATTTTGCCATTGTCTGACAAGTCCTCCAGACTTACATTACACGCTTGCAATAAATTTGTCAAATGGAACATTATCCTAATCTATTTAACACACAGATTGAACGGAGTGAGTCTGTGTTGATTCGGCACACTCCTAATCGGTGCTTCAGTGCTTGTTTCAGGATTGATTGTGGGTAAATAACAGTATTAAATACAAAGGCACAATGGTAGGTCACAATTATATTTATGCTGTGGCATTCTTCTGATTTACATAAAGCAGAAGAAAGCCATCTCCAGTGATTTTAATGAGTGATACTACAGTAAGCAAAACTTTGAAGCATCTGACATTGATGTAATGAGGATTGCCTAGTCATGGAACATGATATACTATTAACAAGTAGCCTTGCAGAATTAAGTAGTAGGACACGATGTTCAGACAAGTCTCAACACTAGTAGAACGTCAAAAAGTGCATAGAGACCATTTTATCTAAGTGACCATCCTGCGGTGCACAGGCAAGTTAAAACATGTTAATCAGCAAGTCTTTCTTATTTAACATTCTATTCAAAAACCACTGTAGCAAACGTATAAACTTAGTAATCAAAGACCTACGGTTGGGTCAGAAGTAAGAACTGCAGAAAATGACATCCATGGATAAAGATCACATTCAATAACGAGCATACAAGGCAGTGTACCTATATAGTACCTATATCATATATGTGTGTGTGTGTGTGTGTATATATATATATATTTTTTTTTTTTTTTACACAGATGCACATATCTGTTATGATGTATATTGTCCTACTGAAAAAGTACACTAAAAGCACTTGAACTCTGAAAATAATGGGGAATGTTTCATCCCTTTCCCTTGTGATCTCTTAACAAAAACAAAGAAGATAATTCATGTTGCCTTATGTTTCAATGGCTAGAAAATTGGTTTCATAGGTACACAACTAGTTATATTCAAAATTGTATTAAATATGTTCTTATTTTGTTGCAAATTTACAGAAAATGACCAATGTACATATTTATAAATGCTCAATATGTGCTAGATTCAACAAAAGCCCTTGAAAAAAGGTAATGTATAGTTTGTCACTAACTGTACACAAGTCTTGTGCATTTCAGGATGGAAATATCACAATAAATCTCTTCAAACATAATGAAGGCGCATTCTGTCTGTGCGGTTTGAACACTGCATTGTCCATTCACCATGTTGTTCCATTTCTTCACTGCCTGTTCCAGACATAATGAACTGAAGACAGGGATTCATCTCAGTAAAACTGTCAGTTTGCCATCTTTAAAGGTGGGCTTCTAAGTATTCTACACATTATCCTTCTACAGTCTTCATTCCAGGAGCTAGTAAGACTTGCACATACCATACAGATTTGCAACACATTGCATTTCGTTCTGTTCGGCATAAGGCAGGCTCTGTTCACATGTAGCTTTATCAAGCCAGGTTATGCAATCATCACACTCCCATATCTTCCCATGTTCGTTCAATTTTTATAGTGAGATCCTTAAAGGATGGACGTTGATTAATGTTGTTATTCCAGCACTCAGTCATGATGCGATAGATCTAGAAAAGAGAAAGGGAAAATGCATACACATTGAAATATTGTTTTGTTTTTGTTTCACAACCATACAATTTAATGCTGCTGCTTTTGAACTGAAATTTTTCCATCTCTACCGTGTGTAAAATAATCCAAAATGGATGAAATGTTGTTTCATCATAGCACTATTCTAGACATTTTCATTCATTTTAACAAATAACAAAATCTATTATTATTATTATTAGAAGTTTTAGTAGTATGTGGCTATTTTTGTTAATCTTTGTATTAATTTGCAAAGGAGTATGTGTATATACTACAGTTGCAACTCATGCCATAACCACAGTAAAAGGGTAATTGGAATCGCGGGGCCTTAATTATCTAAAAGGAATAGTTTTTTAAAAATAGTCTGGATGCTTTTCTTGGTGTAGCTATAATTGGTAGATTAAATGCTGTAGGGAAAATGTAGGGAAATCACCTTTTATGGAGTCTGGAAAGAAACACCCTGCCATCGGTTATGTTAAATTAGCAAATGCCTTACTATGGATCATTGCAATTAAAATATATCAATTAAAAGGGGTTTCTTTTTTTTTTTTCAACCTTACTAACTACAGATGGATCCGCAGTCCGCTTACCCAGGAACGTGCCACACATGCAGCTGCATCGCGATTGTGCGTGTGACTATGTCACACATGCAATAATATAGATCACGGCAAACGGCTCACATTTGCGGTGGCAAGCAGCAAAGAGAAGGGGAGAAAGATCTGTATATGAATTGTGCCAACATTGGCACTTTACTTGTTACTTATGGTGAATTATTAAAAAAATATATTACTGTAGAGAGGCGGCTCTTGCCTGGCCCCTCCCCCTTCATTCTTTCTGGCATGGCCATTCCTCCTATACCATCCTACTGAACAACTTCCCACTAATACGCCTATAACTGTGCACCATTCCTCAATGTGTATCGCTTGCAGTCTTCAGAATATTGTTAGCTTATTTCTTTGACTATTTCTATTCAAAACTTTAATAAAACATCTTTGAAGAAAAAAAAAAAGAAGTTATACCACTTTCACACAGAAAACTCCCTAAATCCCGGATTTTACCTGGCATTTGAGTGCCGCGTCATTTTGCTCATCTCAGCAGGACCCCCTTTCACGCAGAAAAGCAATTTACCAGGTGAAGCAGTTCTACCCGGTAATTTGCCAATCAACCCGGGTATTTCTCCTGTGTGTCTTAGACCCTGGTAAGAACCTACACAGATACAAGTTCAATACCTCATTAGGGCAGAAGTCAGGTTGTGGTAGTCTCCCATTATTCTTCAACAGCTCTATCAGGTGAAACACAATCATTTGTCCTTGTTTATCAGGCCCAATCATCCTCATGAACTCCTAAAGGATACAAAATATAGAAAAGTAAAACAGTATGAAGATCTAGTAATCTGAGGGGCACATAGGTTAAGGCCGTTTTTAGGATATTTTAAATATTTTTCTTTTTTATTATAAGTTTTGTTGTTTATTAAATCAAAGACATGTCTTGACACAAGGGACATATAATTATAAACATACAAGTGTAGTGTAAAATTATTCTCATAGAGCCAACAAAAAGATTTAGTACAGAAATCAATCACCAAAACAAATATTAATCTCTAATACACAAAACACCTGAGGTACTATATAATTTTCTTAGGCAGTGAGCCGATATTACTGCATCTTCCCCCTCCCCCCCCCAAAAAAAAAAAACCCCATCATCTGATCAGATTATTATTGGATAGGTTTGAAAATGTAATCAGAAGATGACAACTATCAGCCACTGCTTGCAGTCATCTTTTGACCCAACCAACAGTTCCCAGCTAAGGCAGAAGCAATACATCTATAGCTCATTTATTTTAGCTACATACTGTAGTCCTAATCACACACTAATTACCAAGCAGTAGGACTGTCCATGCGTGGCCAGCTTTAGCATAGAGACCAAGAAGTTTAGGGATTGATATAAAGTAGTGCTATCATGGAAGGTTCTCCAATTATGGGGGAGAGAAAAGCAATTTCTAACCAGTTTTTCAAATGCTGACATTTCGGGGGCATCACCTAGGAATGTAAATTATCTTTCTACAACCCACTTATAAAGAGAAGAAGAGGTGTGTGAAGTTAGCCACTCTGAGCTATTACTTTATATTCACCAAGAGATGGTGAGCAAGGGTAACTAATGTAAAAAATATGCCTAAGGATAGGGGTCAGGTTCACAATGAATTAGGGAGAATGAAATGGGATTGAACCAGAGTTCTAAGTGGCTGTAGTTGTGTGTAGCCATGGAATCCTGATTTACTAGCTTACATGGTAATGCGAGATTCCGTAGGAGTAATGTGGGGGGTTTGTGTGTCTGCAAGCAGAAAGCCAGCATGGCCCACTGATTTTACGCAAACCTCAGTATCTGCACTTGCACCAGCCCCATGTTAGGTACAAGAGATCTCTCATAAATAGGATCCCTTTACCCGTATACTGTACACAACTAAGAATCGCACAAAGCTTTAGATACACTCCCACAAATCAGGGCAGTTACGTGTGATCACATTGTTACCGCCCAGTTCCTGCATCAAAATGCCCTATTTTACAGAAAGACAAATCTGGCCAAGTTACATCCGACTTAGACTAGTACGCAGATACCCCAAAAATAGTAAATTTGTTTCTGCATATGTGTTGTATGTGATAACTCGCTTTTTGTGCCATGTGAATAGAGATCTGTCCGACTCGGCAACAGGCCCAACATCATCAAAACAAACTGCTACTCAAATAAAATAAAAATAAAACATTCATTGGCAGTAACCCAACTTTTTCATGTGTGGAAACCAGGAAAGCATCCCCTGATATATACAAAGATAACCCCTTCAAGGGCTGTTATCATGATAATGCACGGTATCGGTTTTGCTAAAACCAACTTTTTAACATTTTAATCTATGCATGTAAAATACATAGTATACTGCATTTGTTTCAGGCTAATAATGCTTTTTTATATAACATATTAAAATAGACTACTTTATTTTACAGATATCTAAAAATTGACAAAAAGAGAATCTCCAGAATTCTTCCATAGTTACTCTTGCATACTTGGAGCAATCATACAGATTCACCCTGAAATTATTTGTCTAATGCTGTTGAGCACAGAACCAAATGAGTCTATTTTATACAAAGTCTTGAGGCAGATTCAATTAGCTGTGAGGGTTTAGTTCCGAACACATACGTTTCTAGCCTAATAACTGGAACCATTCTAGACGCAGACCTATGAATCAGAGCAGGGGATGCGGTCAATTTACCTACAATCAAAATTCAAACGGCCAAAATCCCGACAACCATTGACAGATGGTCAAAATCCCGACATTTAAAATGTTGACAGGTCAAAAAGTCGACATGACTTTTAGGTTGACCAACGATTCCAAACTTGACTGTCCAACTAAAACGCTGCCCCACACACCTATCCAACTTTTTTTTATCAGACTAACCAACGTGCAAACTTTTTCAGCATACCAGACATCTTCTCTCTAACTTGCGATGTCACAGGAGTAGGTGAGACGGGCTATGCATTGAAATATATATATATATTTTTCAGGAAAAAATTACTTTTGCAAGTCTATTTATTATTTTAAGATGATAAAACGTACCCTTTGAACTATTTCTGGACAACTTGTTCAGATAAATTAAGGATTAAAGTAACACATGTACATTGCGCACCAAGGACGCAAACCAGGAGCAGTGTGATAGTATAAGCTATCACGCTGCTTCCAGCTCTTCACAAGGACGGGCTCTAAATTGGAGAAAGAGCTGAAAACTCAAGTGAAAATATTCCATTTCATGGGGGTGATTGGGGGATTGTGTGATCGTGAGGTTGGGTGCAGTCAGAGGAGACTGAAAATGCTGTTACAGGGAAGGGGGGTGGATCAGGAAGGGGGAATGCAGACAGGGGAGACTAAAGGTGCTGAAATAGTGGGGAGAGGGCGATCTATTTACAACTGAGACATAAACACATAAACAGAGCACTAAACAAGACAATCTACATTCCCTATCGTACAATAGTAGATGGATAGAGCGCAACCAGTGGCAGGCAGGTAGGTTTGTCCAACTGGCAGGCAGCAGGCGGGTCTCTGGATACAGGCGTACAGCATGCTCTTACTCTGCAGCAAGGGTGAGTGGAATACAAGTAGAAATGGAACACAGAGTTCCTTTCAGCTTCCATTTCCTGTGTACAGTGTACACAGCACACGGTCCAGACTGCCTGTCATGTAACTTTAGTCCCGCCCCCAGCAAACAGGCACTATCCCTGCTGGACCTCCCATGGTAAGTGCTGTGGAGACGATGGGGTAATTTATCGTGTGCCACAGCAGACACTACTGTAAGTTCATTGCCTACCTTGTCAGCCAAAAGGGTGAGTGGGGAGGAGAAGGGACGCTTCATCTGGGAGCTCTGCTTGGCAGTCAGTGAGGTATGAGGGACCAGGGCTCTTCACACTGCCAGTGCCACAATATGTCGGTACGGTTTGACAGGCGCAGCGGCACCCAGCAGCAACAGTGAGTAGACAGTAGAAAAGTAACAGAGGGGAGAGAGTGCCTCTTTAGCCCGACGCCTCCCTGCTTTCCAGACTTTGCTGAGCGGGTAGCGCCGGCCCTGGCTAGTCACTAATGAGTTTTAAGCCAGACCCAAATTGTTGGTTGTAGAGAGGATTTTTGTTTCATATTTACATATTATTTTGGTCATCATACACATTTGGACAGAGCTGCTAGCATCATAACATTTTATCATGTGCACTTAATGTTTTAGCACCATTTCCCAAAATGATCATGATAATACAACTTCCAAGAAACAGTAGTATTGTAGAGATTAATGTAATGTACGGTAGGGTCCACCCGTTCCTGCAATTTTCACTCATCTGACAGGACAGTCAACGAAACTTCCACAGAGTGCCTCTGGAATTTGGCAGTTTTTTTCTACTAGAGTAATGGTCATTGAAACTGAACATAGTGGCATTACCATCCACCAATGTTCCAGATCACTCTGAAGGTGCATTTGTTTTTTGCATGCAGGAAATGTACGGGCTGTGTTTGCATGTAGCTGGGGCAGCTTTGTCTTACACTGAAATTCAGAATGAAGCTAGGACTTTAATCCATCTGTAAATCTCTGCATATTTTAACTCTGCAGTACAACATGGTTTTCTGAAGGTGTACATCAGTCCATTATTGCTTTTTTTTTTTTTTACTTGCTCATGTTAATTAGGTTCATAATAGTGAACGCACCAGACTTCCCCAAAAAATTAAAGTATACGATTGTATCAGCAGCCTAGGGCGATATCCTATTTGCCGCAGTAAAACATCGGGTGTGAAAAACGCCTGTTTTTCCTAGTGTTTCCCGATGTTTCACAGATATATTTTTACAGGCTATCCAATTAGAATGCCTGTATAAAAAAAAAAAGCCTTTTGTCCCGAATACACACAGGTTCAGCAAAACCTGTGTGTTTTCGTGAGAAACAGCCACTGTTTCCGGGGATTTGGTTTCACCTGCCTGAAGAATAGCTACTGGCGGGACCTTTAGCTGCAGTAATGTGTTGTACTGTAGCTAATAGGATACCGCCTCTAATATAGTGCTCAAATCAAACAAAAAAAAGGAGAGTTATGGTAGACTTACCTTTGTTAACTTTCTGTCCATTGGATCCACAGGGGTGACAATGGGGTGTAGGTGGTGGATAGGACTGGCACCAAACAGTTAAAGCTTTAACATATCCCAGGATGCTCCGGTCCTTTCACCCTATACCCTGCCCACAGCCTGAGGCTAATCAGTTTTGTCAACAAGCCCAAGCAGGAGAAGGATAGGAGAGAAGGAAGACTGGTACACACAAGAATCACATTCCACGCAAGAGTGAACGGAACCAGTGAGGAAAAAGTTAAGTCTACCATAATTCCTTTTCTTCTTCAGAGTCCATAGGGCTCTACAGGGGAGACAACTGCCATGTCCCAAAGCTGTTGTTCAGGGGAGGGGATGCTCCTGAACTGAGAGGAGAATCCGGCGTCCAAATGAAGCATCCTGGGAGGCAAATGTATCAAAAACATGGAATTTAAGAAAGGTGTGGATAGAAGATCAAGTGCAAACGCGCCACAGCGGACTGCCCATGAAGGACTCACAAAGTGAGTAGAATGAGTGGAGAATGTATCCGGCAAAGAAAGGTCAGCCTGCGTGTAAGCTTGTGAGATAGTTATGCAAAGCCATCTGGACAGAGTCTATCAGCTAGCAAGAACCTCTTGTAGAATCCCTAGAGGACAAAGAGGGAATCTGATTTCCGGATGGAGCTGATACAAGCTGGAGGAGCTGGTACAACCTAGATGGAACTGGTAGATCCGCAGGATATGGACCAAATCCAGGGAGGCCTTCCCCGCCGAGAGGTCCGGGGAGTTGGAGGCAGGTATCACTAGTTCTTCGTTAAGGTGGAAACTTGAGACCACCTTGGAAAAGCAGCCAGGACGAGTTCGAAGAACAGCCCTGTCTTCATGAACGATCAGAAAAGGAGAGCGTCAGGAAAGCGCCACTAAATCTAACACCCTTCGGGCCAATGCAATAGGCAAAAACGGGGGGTGGGGGGGAGAGAGTCTTTTGCGTAAGCAATTTGAGGTCCACTGACTCCTAAAGTGCCTGGAGAACCAAGCATAATTCCCACGGAGCCAATAGAGGGACAAAATGACTCTGAATACGGAGTACGCCCTGAAAAAATTTTGCAAACATCTGGCAGTGGAGCAATTGTGGAACCATATGGACAGAGCGGAGACGTGCGCTTTCAGAGAGGCCAGGCAGAGTCCAAGATCCAATCTGGCTTGGAGAAAGGCAAAGATTCGAGAAATTCGAAAAACCAGAGGGTTATAGTATAAAGTAGTGCACCATTGTAAGTATGTATGACATACATGGTAATAAATATGGGCGGAGGTCGGCTTTCGCGCACTGAGTATAGTCTGGATCACAGAGTGAGAGAAACCTTTGGACCTTTGTAGGGATGACTCAAGATCCACGCCGTCAAAGACAGACGGGCTAGGTCCAGGTGTAGACAGGGACCCTGAGACAACAAGTCTGACCATTGTGGAAGTGAGTCTGGGAGTGTCTATGGAGAGATTCTGAAAATAAGAGAACCAATGGTGTCTGGGCAAGGCCGGAGCTACTAACTGGACGGTGCCTCCTTCTTGTTTGAATTTCCGAAGGACCCGAGGAAGGAGGGAGATAGGAGGGAAGAGGTATGCCAGCTGGAAGGTCCACTTCACTGTCAGGGCATCCACGAAGGCTGCGTTGGGATCTCTTGTTCTGGACCCGTACAGGGGAACCTTGTGGTTGTGTGTGAGGCCATGAGGTCCACGTCCGGTAGGCCCCACTTGTCCACCAGAAGCTGGAAGACCTCTGGGTGTACAGCCCGGTTCCGGTATGAATGGTCGACCATGTTATGGTCGACAGTCATTAGGTCGACCACTATTGGTCGACGTTGACATGGTCGACATGGACACATGGTCGACACATGAAAATGGTCGACACATGAAAATGGTCGACATGAGTTTTTTAACTTTTTTTGGTGTAGTTTTTTGCGTAAAGTGACTGGGAACCCCAATTAGTGCACCGCGTTCGCTCGCCATGCTTCGGGCATGGTGCCTTCGCTCCGCTACCGCTTCGCTCGGCACAGATTACCGTTCCAATCGTAGTCCACGTGGATCGTAAAGTATGGAAAAGTTCCCCAAAAGAAAAAAAAGTTAAAAAACTCATGTCGACCTTTTCATCTGTCGACCTCTCATGTGTCGACCATGTGTCCATGTCGACCATGTCAACCAATAGTGGTCGACCTAATGACTGTCAACCATAACATGGTCGACCATCTGTACGGATACCGTACAGCCCACTCGCCGATGTGCATGTTGCAACAGCGGATGAAGTCCGCTTCCCTGTTGAGAATTCCTGGGATGAACACCACCGAGATGGCAAGGAGATGGCGTTCAGCCCAATGGAGAATGTGAGCCACTTCCAGCATTACCAACAGACTGAGTGCGTCCCTGATGATTGAGGTAGGCCAACGCAGTGATGTTGCCGGACTGGACCTAGACTGGTCTGCCCTGGAGAATGTCCCATGCCAGAGTGAGTGCTCTGCAGACAGCTCGTAGTTCCAGGACATTGATTGGTAAGCAACATTCGGTGGGAGTCCAACAGCCCTGAAAGGAGTGTTGAGCGGACACGGTCAATCATCCATGGAGAGAATGGTCCCCAAGACCTGCATAGCTGAGTGGATTGATACTTGGCGACTGGGAAGAAACTTGCGCAATCGCTGCTGTAGTGTGGAAATTTTGTCAGCTGGCAGGAAAATGAATTGTACCTGAGAATCCAGGAAAGCTTCCAGATGTAACATCCTTTGAGAAGGCATAAGGGATGACTTTTTCCAGTTGATCAGCCAGCCGTGTTTTTGCAGGGAGGCAATGGTCAGCTAAAGATGGCGGTGAAGGGCCTCCGTAGTGTGAGAGGATTAGCAGGTTGTCCACGTATGGGAGTATTTTGACCCCCTGATGACGCAACTGCTCCGCCATAACAGCCATAATTTTGGTAAAGACCCTGGAGTAAATTTACTAAGATGGGAGTTCTATTTAGGATGGGTTGTTGCCCATAGCAACCAATCAGATTCCAGGTATTATCTTCTAGAAGGTGCTAGACAAATGAGAAGTGGAATCTGATTGGTTGCTATGTGTTAGGCGCGGCGGTCTTCGGCCGTGCCCTGACTGAGCAGCGGTCACGGCCGCCGCGCCTCTCTCCTTCCCTGTCCCCCGCACGGCGCCTAGCAACGCCAGGACGCCATGCGCACGATAGCCGCCGGGTCCCTGGCAACGCACGACGCCGTGCGTGCAGGGCCGCCGGGTGCATAGCAACGGGGACGCCACAGGTGGACTGCGTTCCCCGTTGCTAAGAACAGTTAATTAGGTTGCTCGTGCAGCAGGGCAGCTGCACGGCAACTAGTAATTAGGGTCTGGGGGCTGGTCCTGCTGGCCCTCCTGTTATTGGCCAGCAGGGCCTTTTTATGTGAGCCAGCACACTGCAGCCCCGCCGGTGATAGCTTCTTGTATGCTGTTCCTGCCGTTCAGAACTCTGTTCCTGTCAGCCGTGTTTGGTGGATCTTGCTCCGTGCCCTTTGGTACTTTGGAGGTCCGAAGCCGGTTCTGGGAATCCTTCTAGTCCTTGCGAACCTGTTTGTCATCTGGGGTTCTCGCCCGGTTTCGTGAGTAGCGGCTGCTTCCGCGCGTTGCGGCCTATGCCGCTTAGTGTTTACTTTACTGTGAATTGGTGCATTTGCGGAGGTTTCCGCTTTCACTGTCCTCCCCGGAACTCGGCGGTGCCGTGTAGGGGAGTGGACAGTGGTTTCTTTGTAGTTCTTTTCCTTTGGCGGCGTGCCGCACATACGTTTAGTTTTTAGGTAGTTTATAGCCCCTAGCGTGGTTGTTTCAGTTAGAGGTCCCCTTGTTATTACCCTGTCTCAGTTCACGCCTTGTCTCTCTTTAAGACCTGAGGGGGCATCGGAGTTGGGCAGACCTAATCCGCCCTTCAAACGCGGCTGCCATGGGCCCAAGAAACCATAGTCGTTCAGGCGTGAATTGATAACACGGGTAAGACAACGGAGGTAGGGTGCTAGGGGCTATTTCCTTCCCATTTCCCAATCCCAGCATTCCGTCTTGGTGCTCAGGACTCACTACATAAGATCTCCCCTGTCCTGAGCATCAAGATCGTAACATTATCACCGGCCCACATAAAATAAAAGGGGGGTTTAATTTTTTCCGTTGTATTGGTGGGCCTAGAAATTCGGCCTCATGAATCCGGCAGGTTTAGGGCCAAACCCCAGTCAGCTTTTGGTTAACCAAATACAGGAATTAACTCAGATGTTCAGGACCTTACTCTTCGGGTGAGATTGCAGGAAGATCTTTTGCGAGCCTCCCCGAGTATGGTTCCAGAACCAAAGATGCATTTACCTGACCGTTTTTCGGGTAACCGAAAGGATTTTTTTAATTTTAAGGAAGCTTGTAAGCTTTATTTTCGTTTAAGGCCCCGTTCCTCTGGTACTGAGTCTCAGCGGGTCGGGATTGTGATGACTCTACTTCAGGGTGATCCACAGACCTGGGCGTTTGGGCTAAGAGCGGATGATGCTGCTTTGTTATCAGTAGACGCCTTTTTTAAATCTTTAGGCCTCTTATATGACGACCCAGATAGAGAAGCATCAGCTGAGAGTCACCTGCGTGCCCTTAAGCAAGGCAAAAATCCAGCAGAGGTGTATTGTACCGAATTTCGCCGTTGGTCGAACGACTGTGGCTGGAATGACCCGGCCCTGCGCAGTCAGTTTCGCCTCGGTCTGTCGGAAGTGATTAAAGACAGTCTCCTTTAGTACCCCGCTCCTGAGACTCTAGACAAACTCATGGAGCTCGCTATTAAAATTGATCGTAGTCTCCGAGAGCGGAGGGCTGAAAGAGGAACAACTTTTAGGCCTAATACATGTGTATATACTTTTCCTGAGGACGTCGAGGAGCCCATGCAAATGGGTCTCTCCCGGCTGTCCCCAGAGGAAAGAACCAGAAGGTTAAGTTCTGGTCTTTGTTTGTATTGTGGTGGTAAGGGACATATCGCACGTAACTGCCCGAACAAGTCGGGAAACGCTCTGACCAAGTGAATTGTGAGGGGGTTCACTTGGGTCTGCAGTTAATCTCCTCTAATAATTCTCTATTAGTTCCGGTAAAGATTTCCTTTGGCAGCCTCAGTTCGTTGGTGTCGGCCTTCGTCGACAGTGGAGCTGCAGGAAATTTTATGGATTTAGCTTGGGCTAAGGCTTTAGGCGTTCCACTGATACCCTTAGATAGACGTATCACCATGCACGGCTTAGATGGGGGTCCGCTTTCCAATGGGGTTATTACTCACCGCACACCTCCAGTATTGCTGACAGTGGGGGCCCTACATTCAGAATAAAATAAGATTTTACTCACCGGTAAATCTATTTCTCATAGTCCGTAGTGGATGCTGGGAACTCCGTAAGGAACATGGGGAATAGACGGGCTCCGCAGGAGACTGGGCACTCTAAAAGAAAGATTAGGTACTATCTGGTGTGCACTGGCTCCTCCCTCTATGCCCCTCCTCCAGACCTCAGTTAGGATACTGTGCCCGGAAAAGCTGACACAATAAGGAAGGATTTTGAATCCCGGGTAAGACTCATACCAGCCACACCAATCACACCGTATAACTCGTGATACTATACCCAGTTAACAGTATGAAATATAACTGAGCCTCTCAACAGATGGCTCAACAATAACCCTTTAGTTAGGCAATAACTATATACAAGTATTGCAGACAATCCGCACTTGGGATGGGCGCCCAGCATCCACTACGGACTACGAGAAATAGATTTACCGGTGAGTAAAATCTTATTTTCTCTGACGTCCTAGTGGATGCTGGGAACTCCGTAAGGACCATGGGGATTATACCAAAGCTCCCAAACGGGCGGGAGAGTGCGGATGACTCTGCAGCACCGAATGAGAGAACTCAAGGTCCTCCTCAGCCAGGGTATCAAATTTGTAGAATTTAGCAAACGTGTTTGCCCCTGACCAAGTTGCAGCTCGGCAAAGTTGTAAAGCCGAGACCCCTCGGGCAGCCGCCCAAGATGAGCCCACTTTCCTCGTGGAATGGGCTGTTACTGATTTAGGATGCGGCAATCCAGCTGCAGAATGCTCCAGCTGAATTGTGCTACAAATTCAGCGAGCAATAGTCTGCTTAGAAGCAGGAGCACCTATTTTGTTGGGTGCCTACAGGATAAAAAAACGAGTCAGTTTTCCTGACTCCAGCCGTCCTAGAAATATAAATTTTTAAGGCCCTGACTACGTCCAGTAACTTGGAGTCTTCCAAGTCCCTAGTAGCCGCAGGCACTACAATAGGTTGGTTCAAGTGAAAAGCTGATACCACCTTAGGGAGAAACTGGGGACGAGTCCTCAATTCCGCCCTATCCATATGGAAAATCAGATAAGGGCTTTTACATGACAAAGCCGCCAATTCTGACACACGCCTGGCCGAAGCCAAGGCCAATAACATGACCACTTTCCACGTGAGATATTTCAAATCCACAGTTTTAAGTGGCTCAAACCAATGTGATTTGAAGAAACTCAACACCACGTTGAGATCCCAAGGTGCCACAGAAGGCACAAAAAAGGGGCTGAATATGTAGCACTCCCTTTACAAAAGTCTGAACTCCAGGCAGTGAAGCCAGTTCTTTCTGGAAGAAAATCGACAGAGCCGAAATCTGGACCTTAATGGAACCCAAATTTAGGCCCATAGTCACTCCTGACTGTAGGAAGTGCAGAAAACGACCCAGCTGAAATTCCTCTGTTGGGGCCTTCCTGGCCTCACACCACGCAACATATTTTCGCCAAATATGGTGATAATGGTTTGCGGTTACTTCTTTCCTGGCTTTTATCAGCGTAGGAATGACTTCCTCCGGAATGCCCTTTTGCTTTAGGATCCGGAATTCAACCGCCATGCCGTCCAACGCAGCCGCGGTAAGTCTTGGAACAGACAGGGCCCCTGCTGTAGCAGATCCTGTCTGAGCGGTAGAGGCCATGGGTCCTCTGATATTATTTCTTGAAGTTCTGGGTACCAAGCTCTTCTTGGCCCATCCGGAACCACGAGTATCGTTCTTACTCCTCGTTTTCTTATTATTCTCAGTACCTTTGGTATGAGAGGCAGAGGAGGGAATACATAAACCGACTGGTACACCCACGGTGTCACTAGAGCGTCCACAGCTATTGCCTGAGGGTCCCTTGACCTGGCGCAATATCTAGTTTTTTGTTTAGGCGGGACGCCATAATGTCCACCTGTGGCCTTTCCCAACGGTTTACCAACAGTTGGAAGACTTCTGGATGAAGTTCCCACTCTCCCGGGTGTCGGTCGTGTCTGCTGAGGAAGTCTGCTTCCCAGTTGTCCACTCCCGGAATGAACACTGCTGACAGTGCTAAGACGTGATTTTCCGCCCATCGGAGAATCCTTGTGGCTTCAGCCATCGCTATCCTGCTTCTTGTGCCGCCCTGTCGGTTTACATGGGCGACTGCCGTGATGTTGTCTGATTGGATCAGTACCGGCTGGTTTTGAAGCAGAGGCCTTGCCAGACTTAGGGCATTGTAAATGGCCCTCAGTTCCAGAATATTTATGTGTAGGGACGACTCCTGACTTGACCAAAGTCCTTGGAAATTTCTTCCCTGTGTGACTGCCCCCCAGCCTCGAAGGCTGGCATCCGTGGTTACCAGGACCCAGTCCTGTATGCCGAATCTGCGGCCCTCTTGAAGATGAGCACTCTGCAGCCACCACAGTAGAGATACCCTGGTCCTTGGAGACAGGGTTATCAGCCGATGCATCTGAAGATGCGATTCCGACCACTTGTCCAAGAGGTCCCACTGAAAGGTTCTTGCATGGAACCTGCCGAATAGAATTTTGCTTCGTAAGAAGCTACCATTTTTCCCAGGACTCGTGTGCAGTGATGCACCGATATCTGTTTTGGTTTCAGGAGGTCTCTGACTAGAGATGACAGCTCCTTGGCTTTCTCCTGCGGGAGAAACACTTTTTTCTGTTCTGTGTCCAGAACCATCCCCAGGAACAGCAGGCGTGTGGTAGGAACCAGCTGTGACTTTGGAATGTATAGAATCCATCCGTGCTGTTGTAGCACTTCCCGAGATAGTGCTACTCCGACCAACAACTGCTCCATGGACCTCGCCTTTATAAGGAGATCGTCCAAGTACGGGATAATTAAAAACTCCCTTTTTTCGAAGGAGTATCATCATTTCTGCCATTACCTTGGTAAAGACCCTCGGTGCCGTGGACAGTCCAAACGGCAGTGTTTGGAATTGGTAATGGCAATCCTGTACCACAAATCTGAGGTACTCCTGGTGAGGATGGTAAATGGGGACATGTAGGTAAGCATCCTTGATGTCCAGGGATACCATGTAATCCCCCTCCTCCAGGCTTGCAATAACCGCCCTGAGCGATTCCATCTTGAACTTGAATTTTTTATGTATGTGTTCAAGGACTTCAAATTTAAAATGGGTCTCACCGAACCGTCCGGTTTCGGTACCACAAACAGTGTGGAATAGTAAACCCGTCCTTGTTGAAGTAGGGGCACCTTGACTATCACCTGCTGGGAATACAGCTTGTGAATTGCCTCTAGCACAGCCTCCCTGGCTGAGGGAGTTGTCGGCAAGGCAGATTTGAGGAAACGGCGGGGGGGAGACGCCTCGAATTCCAGCCTGTACCCCTGAGATACTACTTGAAGGATCCAGGGATCCACCTGTGAGCGAGCCCACTGATCGCTGAAATTTTTGAGGCGGCCCCCCACCGTACCTAGCTACGCCTGTGGAGCCCCCGCGTCATGCGGTGGACTCAGAGGAAGCGGGGGAAGAATTTTGATTCTGGGAACTGGCTGACTGGTGCAGCTTTTTCCCTCGTCTCTGTGCAGAAAGGAAGCGCCTTTGACCCGCTTGCTTTTCTGAAGCCGAAAGGACTGTACCTGATAATACAGTGCTTTCTTAGGCTGTGAGGAAACCTGAGGTAAAAAATTTTCTTCCCAGCTGTTGCTGTGGATACGAGGTCCCAGAGACCATCCCCAAACAATTCCTCACCCTTATAAGGCTCTATGTGCCTTTTAAAGTCAGCATCACCTGTCCAGTGTCGGGTCTCTAATACCCTCCTGACAGAATGGACCTTGCATTAATTCTGGATGCCAGCCGGCAAAATATCCCTCTGTGCATCCCTCATATATAAGACGACGTCTTGTGTTCGCAAAATAGTATCCCTGTTTGACAGGGTTACAGACCACGCTGCAGCAGCACTATCTGCAGGTCTCAGTCTAGTACCCGAGTGTGTAAATACAGACTTCAGGATAGCCTCCTGCTTTTTATCAGCAGGTACCTTCAAAGTGGCCGCATCCTAAGACGGCAGTGCCACCTTTTTTGACAAACGTGTGAGCGCCTTATCCACCCTAGGGGATATCTCCCAGCGTAACTTATCCTCTGGCGGGAAAAGGTACGCCATCAGTAACTTTTTAGAAATTACCAGTTTCTTATCGGGGGAACCCACGCTTTTTCACACTTCATTCACTCATTTGATGGGGGAACAAAACACTGCCTGCTTTTTCTCCCCAAACATAAAACCCTTTTTTAGTGGTACTTGGGTCAATGTCAGAAATGTGTAACACATTTTTTATTGCCGGGATCATGTAACGGATGTTCCTAGTGGATTGTGTATATGTCTCAACCTCGTCGACACTCGAGTCAGACTCCGTGTCGACATCTGTGTCTGCCATCTGAGGGAGCGGGCGTTTTTTAAGCCCCTGATGGCCTTTGAGACGCCTGGACAGGCGCGGGCTGAGAAGCCGGCTGTCCCATAGCTGTTACGTCATCCAGCCTTTTATGTAAGGAGTTGACACTGTCGGTTAATACCTTCCACCTATCCATCCACACTGGTGTCGGCCCACAGGGGGCGACATCCCCTTTATCGGCATCTGCTCCGCCTCCACATAAGCCTCCTCATCAAACATGTCGACACAGCCGTACCGACACACCGCACACACACAGGGAATGCTCTGACTGAGGACAGGACCCCACACAGCCCTTTGGGGAGACAGAGAGAGAGTATGCCAGCACACACCAGAGCGCTATATAATGTAGGGATAAACACTATCAATGAGTGAATTTTCCCCAATAGCTGCTTGTATAAACAATATTGCGCCTAAATTTAGTGCCCCCCTCTCTTTTTAACCCTTTGAGCCTGAAAACTACAGGGGAGAGCCTGGGGAGCTGTCTTCCAGCTACACTGTGAAGAGAAAATGGCGCCAGTGTGCCGAGGGAGATAGCTCCGCCCCTTTTTCGCGGACTTTTCTCCCGCTTTTTTATGGATTCTGGCAGGGGTAATTATCACATATATAGCCTCTGGGGCTATATATTGTGATTATTTTGCCAGCCAAGGTGTTTTTATTGCTGCTCAGGGCCCCCCCCCCCCCCCCCCCAGCGCCCTGCACCCTCAGTGACCGGAGTGTGAAGTGTGTATGAGGAGCAATGGCGCACAGCTGCAGTGCTGTGCGCTACCTTGGTGAAGACTGAAGTCTTCTGCCGCCGATTTTCCGGACCATCTTCATGCTTCTGGCTCTGTAAGGGGGACGGCGGCGCGGCTCCGGGAACGAACACCAAGGACGGGTCCTGCGGTCGATCCCTCTGGAGCTAATGGTGTCCAGTAGCCTAAGAAGCCCAAGCTAGCTGCAAGCAGGTAGGTTCGCTTCTTCTCCCCTTAGTCCCTCGTTGCAGTTAGCCTGTTGCCAGCAGGTCTCACTGTAAAATAAAAAACCTAACATATACTTTCTTTCTAGGAGCTCAGGAGAGCCCCTAGTGTGCATCCAGCTCGGCCGGGCACAGAAATCTAACTGAGGTCTGGAGGAGGGGCATAGAGGGAGGAGCCAGTGCACACCAGATAGTACCTAATCTTTCTTTTAGAGTGCCCAGTCTCCTGCGGAGCCCGTCTATTCCCCATGGTCCTTACGGAGTTCCCAGCATCCACTAGGACGTCAGAGAAATAGAATTTTACCTTACACATTGTCCGGCAGTTCCAGTAGTTTTGGGTCACCCCTGGCTTGCCTTTCATAATCCCACCATAGATTGGCGGTCTGGGGAGATTTCCCAATGGGGTCCTTTTTGTGTTAAGGAGTGTATTTCCCATCCTGTCCGGGTTGCGGCAGTTACCCCAGAACTTATTCCTCTGGAATATCATGATTTTGCTGATGTGTTCTCCAAGGGTAATGCGGACGTTCTGCCTCTCCATCGGTCCTATGACTGCGCTATAGATTTAGTTCCCGGGGCCACTTTACCTAAGGGGAGATTATATGCCCTTTCCGGGCCAGAAACCACGGCTATGGATAATTATATCCAGGAAAGCCTGAAAAAAGGCTTCATTAGGCCTTCGAAATCTCCTTTGAGTGCAGGATTCTTTTTTGTTGAGAAAAAAGATGGGTCGCTCAGACCATGTATTGATTTTCGGGCTCTGAATAAAATTTCTGTTAAAAACACCTACCCTTTGCCTTTGATTTCAGTACTTTTTGATCAGTTACGCTCTGCCGTTATCTTCTCAAAAATCGATCTTAGAGGAGCTTACAATCTCATCCGAATAAGATCTGGGGATGAGTGGAAGACGGCTTTCAGCACACAGTCGGGTCATTATGAATACCTGGTGATGCCCTTTGGGCTGTCAAATGCTCCTGCGGTATTTCAAGACCTCATCAATGATGTTCTTCGTGACTTTCTTGTAAAGTTCGTTGTCGTTTATTTAGACGACATTTTGATTTATTCTGAGTCTATGGAACAACATATTACCCATGTGCGTCTGGTTCTTCAAAAACTACGGGAGAATCATTTACACGCAAAACTAGAGAAATGTGATTTTCACATCACGGAAGTGTCCTTCTTGGGGTATATTATTTTTCCCCAGGGATTTTTCATGGAACCGAAATAACTCCAGGCCATCCTTAATTGGGCGCAACCCACAAATTTAAAAGCAATTCAGCGCTTTTTAGGGTTTGCAAACTATTATAGGCGGTTCATTCATACCTTTTCTGATTTGGTCGCTCCTATAGTAGCATTGACTAAAAAAGGAGCGGACCCTTCCAATTGGTCGCCTGCAGCCGAGTCTGCCTTTCGGGCCTTAAAGCAGGCCTTTTTCTCAGCTCCTGTTCTCAGGCACCCTAACCCGGAGCTCCCCTTTATAGTCGAGGTAGATGCCTCAGAGGTTGGAGTGGGGGCTATCCTATCTCAGGAAGATCCGGGGTCTCAGGAATTACACCCTTGTGCCTTCATGTCCAGGAAATTCTCCTCCGCAGAATCCAACTATGACGTTGGTAATCGAGAATTGCTGGCAGTTAAATGGGCTTTCGAGGAGTGGAGGCATTGGCTGGAGGGAGCTAGGCATACTATTACAGTGTTTACTGACCATAAGAACCTGCAGTATATTGAGTCAGCTAAACGGCTTAATGCTCGGCAGGCACGTTGGGCTTTGTTTTTTACTCGTTTCAGGTTTATTATCACCTTCAGGCCCGGTTCCAAAAATACTAAAGCTGATGCCCTGTCACGTTGTTTTCTTCCGGTTCACAATAACCATCCTGCTACTACCCCCATAGTTCCATCATCTGTCATCCGGGCAGGCCTCACACAGGATTTATTTACTCAGTTAGTCCAGCTTCAACAGCAGGCTCCTAAACCGACTCCTGCTGATCGTCTCTTTGTCCCTGAATTTCTGAGAGGCACTGTTTTAGCTGAGTTTCATGACAACAAAGTCTCTGGTCATCCAGGTATCACTAAGACCTTGGAGTTAGTCTCTCGCTCGGTGTGGTGGCCTAGTCTTTCTAAAGATGTAAGGGAATTTGTCCATTCCTGTCAGGTTTGTGCACGGCATAAGGTTCCTCGTTCATTGCCGATCGGGCAACTCGTACCTTTAGCCGTTCCTCTAAGGCCATGGTCACATATATCCATGGATTTCGTGGTGGACCTTCCTCTTTCAGCCGGATTTCGAGTCATTTGGGTGGTAGTAGATCGTTTTAGTAAGATGGCTCATTTCATTGCTCTTCCCCGATTACCCTCTGCTCAAGGGTTGGCAGTCTTGTTTCTCCGTCATGTGTTCAGGCTCCATGGGTTGCCCAGGGATATTGTCTCTGATCGGGGTCCGCAATTCATTGCTCGTTTCTGGAAACGTTTTTGTGCCTCATTAAATATGAAACTCTCTTTAACATCTGGGTACCATCCACAATCTAACGGACAAACCGAACGAGTTAACCAGTCATTAAAACAGTATTTACGGTTGTATTCGGCCAAACTCCAGAATGATTGGTCTGAATTTCTTCCGTTAGCTTATAATAACTCTTGTCATTCTTCCACCAAGGAGTCCCCATTCTTTTCAGTCTTTGGCTTTCATCCTAGAGCCAACTCTTTTTTTCCTCATTCTCCAGTCTCCTCGTTGACCTTAACCTCCCATCTCAGAACAATTTGGAGAAAGGTGCACCTTGCCTTGAGAAAAGCTGCCTTCCGAGAAAATAAATTTTCTGATAGGCTCCGACGTCCTTGCACTTTTAAGGTGGGAGATAAGGTATGGTTGTCAACTCGCAACATCAAGCTCCGACAACCTTCGGCTAGATTGGGACCCAAATTTATTGGACCATTCCTTATCATTAAGAAGGTCAACCCAGTTGCTTTTCGGCTACGCTTGCCGAGATCTCTCAAAATTGGCAATACTTTTCACTGTTCTCTTTTGAAATAGTATTTTTCTTCCAGGAGATTTCCTCGGAGGACTTCCCAGGGTAGATCTCCGGTGGATGTTCAGGGGCAACAAAAGTTCTTGGTGGAGAAGGTTTTAGATTCTAAGCTTTCTCGGGGTCGGCTCTATTTTTTGGTCCACTGGAAAGGTTATGGCCCTGAAGAAAGATCTTGGGTGTTGGATAAAGATTTACATGCTCCCAAGCTGAAGAGGATTTTCTTTCAGGAGTTTCCTCAGAAACCTGGCTCTAGGGGTTCTTTAACCCCTCCTCAAGGGGGGGTACTGTTAGGCGCGGCGGTCTTCGGCCGTGCCCTGACTGAGCAGCGGTCACGGCCGCCGCGCCTCTCTCCTTCCCTGTCCCCCGCACGGCGCCTAGCAACGCCAGGACGCCGTGCGCACGATAGCCGCCGGGTCCCTGGCAACGCACGACGCCGTGCGTGCAGGGCCGCCGGGTGCATAGCAACGGGGACGCCACAGGTGGACTGCGTTCCCCGTTGCTAAGAATAGTTAATTAGGTTGCTCGTGCAGCAGGGCAGCTGCACGGCAACTAGTAATTAGGGTCTGGTCCTGCTGGCCCTCCTGTTATTGGCCAGCAGGGCCTTTTTATGTGAGCCAGCACACTGCAGCCCCGCCGGTGATAGCTTCTTGTATGCTGTTCCTGCCTTGCAGAACTCTGTTCCTGTCAGCCGTGTTTGGTGGATCTTGCTCCCTGCCCTTTGGTACTTTGGAGGTCCGAAGCCGGTCCTGGGAATCCTTCTAGTCCTTGCGAACCTGTTTGTCATCTGGGGTTCTCGCCCGGTTTCGTGAGTAGCGGCTGCTGCCGCGTGTTGCGGCCTATGCCGCTTAGTGTTTACTTTACTGTGAATTGGTGCATTTGCGGAGGTTTCCGCTTTCACTGTCCTCCCCGGAACTCGGCGGTGCCGTGTAGGGGAGTGGACAGTGGTTTCTTTGTAGTTCTTTTCCTTTGGCGGCATGCCGCACATACGTTTAGTTTTTAGGTAATTTATAGCCCCTAGCGTGGTTGTTTCAGTTAGAGGTCCCCTTGTTATTACCCTGTCTCAGTTCACGCCTTGTCTCTCTTTAAGACCTGAGGGGGCATCGGAGTTGGGCAGACCTAATCCGCCCTTCAAACGCGGCTGCCATGGGCCCAAGAAACCATAGTCGTTCAGGCGTGATTGATAACACGGGTAAGACATCGGAGGTAGGGTGCTAGGGGCTATTTCCTTCCCATTTCCCAATCCCAGCATTCCGTCTTGGTGCTCAGGACTCACTACATAAGATCTCCCCTGTCCTGAGCATCAGGATCGTAACACTATGGGCAACATCTCATCTTAAATAGAACTCCCATCTTAGTAAATTTACCCCCTTGGGAGCAGTAGAAAGGGAAGTGCCCGAAACTGGAAATGTTGCTGAAAGACAGCCAACTGAAGGAACCGCTGATAAAAGGGAAGGGTGCTGTAGATAAATGCAGATAAGCACCCTGAATGTCCAGGGACACCATAAAATCCCCAGGATTCATAGCTAGGACAATGGAGCGAAGGGTTTCTATATAAAGCCTGGGTACTTTGATAAACCTGTAGAGAGATTTGAGATTAAGGCTAGGTTGATGAGACACATTGGGTTTCTGAACCAGGAACAGGGTAGAGTAAAAACCTGTCCTGCATTGTGACAAAGTGACTGGAATAACCACCCCTGATTGCAGAAGGGACTGAATGACCTGCTGGAGGGACAAGGCCTTACTCGGGTCCAATGGGGGGCCTGTACAAAAGAATTGCTGAGGGTGCATCGCTAGAATGAGACAACGTACCCGTAAGTGACCACTTCTTGCACCCAGGCGTCTGTGGTGGTCTTACGCCAGGACTGTGCAAAAAGTCAGCTTCCCACCCTGGAATCACCAGGAGGAGGCCCGCCCAGTAATGCTGAGTGCTTGTCTTCAGACTTGGTAGTTGGACGTCGAGTAGCCCAGGCCTGCTTGGTCCTGGGTTTGGAGGTCTTTGTAGAAGATGACTATCGAGGGAAGGACTGTCCTTGGGGCGAAAAGGACCAAAAGGTAGATGTCCGAGACCTCAGAGTAGAGGCTGAGGGCAGGAAATCAGTTTTGATGACAGCCAGAGTAGCCATGATTTTGTCCAATTCAGTGCCAAACAGGATATCCGCAGTGTAAGGCAGCAATGCCAGGGCCCTTTTGGAATCCGTGTCCGCTTTCCATGAGTGTAACCAGAGGATGCAGTGGGCTATCAACGAGGTAGCAGATGCCCTGGAAACCAGTATCCAGAACTGCTTCACCTAGGCAGCCAGCATCCCTGATATGCGCGTGATGTGGGACAGAAGATCCTGGGAAACGTCAGAGGGAAGGCATACCTCAAGAGCCTCTGCCCAGCTGTCAATGACTTCGGCTACCCAGGCAGCGGCCACAGTAGGCAGAGCAATAGCTCCTGTAAAGAAACAGATTTGAGAGAGGCTTCAATCCTCATATCCATAGTCTCCTTTAAGGAGGATGTTGTAGGGATAGGTTAAGTGGAGGTTTTAACCAGACATGCCACATGGGAATCCACAGCTTTGGGAATTTCCAACTTAGCATAATCAGTTTCCGGAATAGGGTAAAACGAAGCCAGACACTTTAGCAGCTGAAAATTTTTACCAGGGGTGGTCCATGCTTCCCAAATTTAGGAAATTCAACCTTAACTACTTTCTGGCCCTTAAACAGAGGGTCTTTTTTTGATGGAGGAGCAGGCTCTTCCTCTTCTATTTGTAGAATAGATTCGACGGCCCTTACAAGTGCAGACACATCTAAGATAATCCTCCCCTGAGGGGGACTCAGTGAGACGAACCGGAGTGCACATCGGCACCTACGGTCTGTCTCCCAAGACAGGAGGTAGGCCTGCTATGTCAATGACGCAGGTTCCCACTCCTCCATGCTCTGGCTGCTGTCCAGGGTCCTCTTGTGGAGCTGTGCTAGCCAGGCCCCTATGGGCCCCGCTGAAAGTACCAGACTGCAGGCAGGAGTTGAGGCACCGGCAGGGTATTGCTAGAGCAGCAGTGCTGGCGTCCAGCTCTGTTTAGTAAAATAAAGCTTGGGCGGCTTAATAGTAGCCGCACTGTTCCTGCTGGAACCAAAACAAAACTGATTGGCTTCCTTCTCTCCTATCCTGCTCCTGCTTGTTGACAAAACTGATTAGCCTCAGGCTGTGGACGGGGTATAGGGGGGGAAGGACCGAAACATCCTGGGACATGTTAAAGCTTTAACTGTTTAGTGCCTGGTTCGATTCACCACCTACTGTACACCCCATTGTCTCTCCTGTGGAGCTCTATGGACCCTGAAGAAGAAAATCCCCTTAACAGAATGATGCAAACAAACGTCACATTTAACAATAAACACTGAGAAAGCTAGTGATCTGCCAAACCTATAATAACCTTCTAAGTGTGACATGCACAAGCAGATGCATCAAACTTAAGGATTACCACATATTCTTTTCAAAATGCTGTATTTTACTACTACAATAAACTCCTCCCAAACAGCACAATATGTGGGAGGAGAGAAAAGATCACAGTTTACTAAATGGAACATCTATGAAAGCATGGCTAAACAGGAAAATTATAAATTTTCTCAACAGTATAGACCGTGGCTAGAAAATAAATCCACTAATCATCCACCAAAAATTTTACTTTCTGTGGTTCATGTTCAGGTTGTCATCTACAAGAATGACAGAACCATTATTAATTACATGCCAACTAGAGCAATCACAGGTCCATTTTTGAGTGTTCAGTCATTGCTCTATAGATATACACTGGTATATACTGGTTCACTGCGAGTTGTGGAAGTCTGCAACTAAAATATGAATGAAACATAACAGCCAACAGAATGAAGTAAGTTAGTGACACTGATTTTCTGCTGGTAATACTAGTTTTATATTATTTTTGAGACATACTAACCGAAGGCGGGCTTTTATTTTTCTCACTGTATGTAAACAGCTCATAAAGAACAACTCCAAAACTCCAAACATCTGAAGCCACAGAAAACTTGCTCTCTGTCAGACTCTCTGGAGAATACCTGTAAGGATGACACAAGCAAACTAGTGATTACAAATGATACATACAGTACTGCAGCTTCAACAATTAATATGAAAACATTGTCATTTTACCAAGACTACAAAATCATTTTTAATCACTAACTAAAAATTCTGCAACCAGTCATGATTCCTGATATATATATCTATACAGGTTGAGTATCCCTTATCCAAAATGCTTGGGACCAGAGGTATTTTGGATATCAGATTTTTCCGTATTTTGGAATAATTGCATACCATAATGATATATCATGGCGATGGGATCTAAATCTAAGCACAGAATGCATTTATGTTACATATACACCTTATACACACAGCCTGAAGGTACTTTTAACCAATATTTTTTTATAACTTTGTGCATTAAACAAAGTGTGTCTACATTCACACAATTTATTTATGTTTCATATAGACCTTATGCACACAGCCTGAAGGTCATTTAATACAATATCTTTAATAAATTTGTGTATTAAACAAAGTTTGTGTACATTGAGCCATCAAAAAACAAAGGTTTCACTATCCCACTCTCACTCAAAAAAGTCCGTATTTCGGAATATTCCGTATTTCGGAATATTTGGATATGGGATACTCAACCTGTATTTGCTGTAATGCTTCTCATTAATGATCATTGCTGTATACATATATCTTTTCTCTTGGGGCATTTGAATTGCAGAGTAACAAATCTGATGTAGCTATTACTATATAGAAAGCATACTGACACACAAACCAGCTATGACAGGATAATAGTGAAACAGGTACCGGACGGTGCCATCCGGGCCCATGCAATATTAAAAAAGGAGAATAGTAGAGGTAAGCATCAGCAGAAGCAATAGAAACTCCAATCAGTAGAGAGGAGTAGTGTAAACTCTGTGTAGAAAATATGGAAAACCCAAGTTGGGAACACCCCAGGCATAAAACATTATATCGGACCACTCAGACAGAAACCTGGCTCAATTAGACAACTGTAAAACAAACATGCACCTGATAAATAGAAATAAAACATACAAAATACACATCAGCCATTATCTCTATCTAGAGCATGGGCAGCGACACAAAACACCTTGCCTCCACATTCCCCTTTCCTCCGTAAAATACTCCCAACCGTTGCATATCTGATCCCTAACACAGGAAAATGAGGGCAACTACACTCATGTACACTGAGGCCATGCTGCATCCAGTCCAGGAACAAAGGGGCAACAAAGGTACTCCCCAAAATAGTAAACAAAACTTCTTAACTGAGCAGAGAACCTAAACAAATAATCAAACAGGAGTATAAGAAGGACAAGGTAATGGATTAAACCATGAAAGCAATTAAATCCAAGCAAAAAATAAATATATGCGCACAGGATATAATAGTGAGAAAACATGTAAACAGAATTCAAGAATAAAACAGAGCATTAATAAGATACAGTAAAATATAAAGTGCATTTTAATTATTCAAGGAGGGTTATCTTGCTTTGAGGCCTGTTAAGTAACCCAAGCTAAAATAAAGACACAGGATACTAGAGTGAAGGAAGAATTCCAGTTCTAATAACGCAAAGTCTTAACAAAAAAATGTCCGCAGGGAAACCCTCGGCAAACAAGGTGAGAGTAGCAGTCGGCAAACCCAGGGACTAGCAAACTGAGTGACAATCTTAATCGAAGGCAGTCGTTAACCAGAATTGAAGGAGCTACTCAGAATGATAACGCCCCTATTCTCTCAGGCAATAGAACTATACAAATACCGGAAGCAACCTGTAATGCCCCTGAACCGGTGCTGGTATTTTGTCAACGGAGATTCCAAGGAAACTGGCTGGTTGGGAACTGCATATCTTGTCAGAGAAGGTATAGGGCCATAGACAACTTGGCAGTATGGATGTGTAATGGTTAGCATTACTGCCAGGTCATGGGTTTGATTCCCACCATGGCTCTGTTTGGAGTTTGTATATTCTCACCCGAACTTGCGTGGGTTTTCTCCGGGTACTCCGGCTTCACCCAAAAATATAGTGGTAGGTTAATTGGCTTCTGACAAAAAAAAAATCCTAGCAAGTGTGTGTGTGTGTGTACACATGGCTAGACTAGATGGTTCTTACATGATGTCAAAATGTTTCTATGTTTCTAACTCGGCTATCCAAGCCATCAATCTTTTTTCCCTGAGCTATTAATGGCGTGAATAAGCAGTTTCTTAGCAACTACAGGATGCAGTCAAAGCAGCAAAGGACTGTGTGTAGTACGAGGATACTGGATTCGCTGACACAGATAGAACAAAGTCGAATACAGTATATGAGCAAAACTGGAAAACCTTGTCAGAACGGCACAGGAGACAAAGACAAAAAGGTCAGCAGTAGAGAAGATACACTATGTAGACAAAAGTGTTTGGACACTGACAGCAAATAGATCAATGAGAATGTATTGATGTCAGTACTTGTAGGCCCACCACGTGCAATGACTACTGCAGACACCCTTCTTGGGAAATGGTCCACAAGTTCCTGGACAACACCAGGAGGTATGTGTTGCCATACTGCCTTAAGTACAGTGACCAGCTGTGTCACTGAAGAAGGTCGAGTCGTTCTAAAATACACTTGCCGCTCTAATTCGTCCAAGAGGCTCTCAGTGAGGTTAAGATCTGCACACAGAGCTGGCCAATGCATCCGGGTTACCTAATTTTCTGTATACAAGTCCAGCATCGCCATGGAAACATGACATCGTGCAGCCTATGATGATCCCCTTTTCAAACTCGATTAGCTCCTTCCAGCAACCATTTCACTAGCAAATAATCTAATCAGTACCCCCTTCCCATTTTATACCTACACAAACATGTATCTGCTGCAGTAGCACACCATTTCGCTTGTGCGTGATAGGGGTAATCATTTCTGTCTATATAGTGTATGATAATAAAGTTCCATAGGGTAGCCCTGAAGAGGAGACTGGAGGACAGGAGCAGCCAAGCAAAAAGGATAATATAAACACTATCCTCAGCAAGCACCAAGCAAGTTAGTATAGTCAATACCTCAGAAGGTACATTATTTTCATGCATCAAGGTGCATTAAAGCATACTGTCTCGTGGATATAGGGCCTGATTCTGAGTTGAGAATAAAGCAAGAAACAACAAGTAACTGTGCACACAGGCAAAAACCGTGCTGCCAGCAGGGGAAAGGGGCAGATTTATAATGTTCACATGCAAAAGCAGTCAGTATTTATCCCACATGATTTTTTTTCTATTTGCACCCATTGTATTGCAACATGGTTTGCCTAGGTGCACGGTTACTTGCTCTTTCTTTGCTTTATTCCCAGCTCAGAATCAGACCCAAAATCCTGTTGTTGGTACAACGGTAAATCTCTCTCACAGCATGTACAAGACTCCCTTTTGAGCTCCACAAAAATAATTTTCTTCTCTTCACAATTACAGAAGGGCTTGCACCCAAATGTAAAGAAACTATACAAAACTCCACCTAAACTTTCCCTCCGTCCTCATGCATTGGCTTACTATGATAACGCTGTCTGTCAGGTAACTCGTTTGAGGTCTCACCTTCTAGATGCTTCAAGCCTTCTCTGCACTGAACAGGGTATATTCAGAGAGCAGGGTAGCCCCGAGCTGGGAGCTTCCAAGCGATGCACGTTACCTCAGACTATGATGCAAATAGAGCATCTGGAACTAGGATGAATAGCAGGTCCCCAAAATTACAGAGATCCCAAGGTCAAGGCGGGAAGTCAGGGCTGCGGAAGCAGTGCAAGAGCAGCCACCAGAAGATAGGGAGCAGCTCGTCAGGAGCCACAGAGCTCTGTGGAGAGTCCAAGCAGGGGACGGCAGGCAGGAGAATGCAGCAATGTCGGTGTGGTGGCTGGAATTGGTGAACGCCTCAAACTGCACTTATCAGCAGGGAGACAAAGATATGGTCCAGAGCCCGGAAATAATACCTCAAGGGCTGTAGGAGGAGTTCCAGTGAGGAATAGATGTAAGAAGGAGTCTTAGGCTAGCCAAAGGATGTATCAGCAGGGTGTACAGGCTGGAGAGCTTAGGACTCGTGTCTTACTCCATGTCTGTCCATGCCAAGACTCTCCAGTTTTATTTTACTTTTAAATAGCATTCTGAAAAAATGTCAACTAGAATATGGCTGGTGCCCAGTTTTTCTAAAGACCACCAACTCCGTATAAACAGAATAATGTGGTTTCAGAAATTTCAGAACACACTTATCATGGCCATATACGTATATGCATTTGCAATCAGCTGTTTCACAATATTAAGCCCTGCAACAACATATTAGATCACCAAAAAATAAGAATTTACTCACCGGTAATTCTGTTTCTCGTAGTCCGTAGTGGATGCTGGGAACTCCGTAAGGACCATGGGGAATAGCGGGCTCCGAAGGAGACTGGGCACTCTAAGAAAGAATTAGGACTACCTGGTGTGCACTGGCTCCTCCCTCTATGCCCCTCCTCCAGACCTCAGTTACGGAAACTGTGCCCGGAAGAGCTGACAGAATAAGGAAAGGATTTGGAATCCCGGGTAAGACTCATACCAGCCACACCAATCACACCGTACAACTCGTGATACTATACCCAGTGAACAGTATGAACAACAACTGAGCCTCTCGAATAGATGGCTCCAAACAATAACCCTTTAGTTAGGCAATAACTATATACAAGTATTGCAGACAATCCGCACTTGGGATGGGCGCCCAGCATCCACTACGGACTACGAGAAATAGAATTACCGGTGAGTAAATTCTTATTGTCTCTGACGTCCTAGTGGATGCTGGGTACTCCGTAAGGACCATGGGGATTATACCAAAGCTCCCAAACGGGCGGGAGAGTGCGGATGACTCTGCAGCACCGAATGAGCAAACTCAAGGTCCTCCTCAGCCAGGGTATCAAACTTGTAGAATTTTGCAAACGTGTTTGAACCCGACCAAGTAGCAGCTCGGCAAAGTTGTAAAGCCGAGACCCCTCGGGCAGCCGCCCAAGAAGAGCCCACCTTCCTCGTGGAATGGGCTTTTACAGATTTAGGATGCGGCAGTCCAGCCGCCGAATGTGCAAGTTGAATCGTGCTACAGATCCAGCGAGCAATAGTCTGCTTAGAAGCAGGAGCACCCAGCTTGTTGGGTGCATACAGGATAAATAGCGAGTCAGTTTTTCTGACTCTAGCCGTCCTGGAAACATATATTTCCAGGGCCCTGACTACGTCCAGCAACTTGGAATCCTCCAAGTCCCGAGTAGCCGCAGGCACCACAATAGGTTGGTTCACATGAAAAGCTGATACCACCTTAGGAAGGAATTGGGAACGAGTCCTCAATTCCGCCCTATCCATATGAAAAATCAGATAAGGGCTTTTACATGACAAAGCCGCCAATTCTGATACACGCCTGGCCGACGCCAAGGCCAACAGCATGACCACCTTCCACGTGAGGAACTTTATCTCCACGGTTTTAAGTGGCTCAAACCAATGCGACTTTAGGAAATCCAACACCACGTTGAGATCCCAAGGTGCCACTGGGGGCACAAAAGGGGGCTGAATATGCAGCACTCCCTTCACAAAAGTCTGAACTTCAGGCAGTGAAGCCAGTTCTTTTTGGAAGAAAATCGACAGAGCCGAAATCTGGACCTTAATGGAACCCAATTTTAGGCCCATAGTCACCCCTGACTGTAGGAAGTGCAGAAATCGACCTAGCTGAAATTCCTCCGTTGGGGCCTTCCTGGCCTCACACCAAGCAACATATTTCCGCCATATGCGGTGATAATGTTTTGCGGTCACATCTTTCCTAGCTTTAATCAGTGTAGGAATGACTTCCTCCGGAATGTCCTTTTCTTTTAGGATCCGGTGTTCAACCGCCATGCCGTCAAACGCAGCCGCGGTAAGTCTTGGAACAGACAGGGCCCCTGCTGCAGCAGGTCCTGTCTGAGCGGCAGAGGCCATGGGTCCTCTGAGATCATTTCTTGAAGTTCTGGGTACCAAGCTCTTCTTGGCCAATCCGGAACCACGAGTATACTTCTTACTCCTCTCTTTCTTATTATTCTCAGTACCTTGGGTATGAGAGGCAGAGGAGGGAACACATAAACCGACTGGTACACCCACGGTGTCACTAGAGCGTCCACAGCTATCGCCTGAGGGTCCCTTGACCTGGCGCAATATCTTTTTAGTTTTTTGTTGAGGCGGGACGCCATCATGTCCACCTGTGGTCTTTCCCAACGGTTTACAATCATTTTGAAGACTTCTGGATGAAGTCCCCACTCTCCCGGGTGGAGGTCGTGTCTGCTGAGGAAGTCTGCTTCCCAGTTGTCCACTCCCGGGATGAACACTGCTGACAGTGCTATCACGTGATTTTCCGCCCATCGGAGAATCCTTGTGGCTTCTGCCATCGCCAACCTGCTTCTTGTGCCGCCCTGTCGGTTTACATGGGCTACCGCCGTGATGTTGTCTGACTGGATCAGCACCGGCTGGTGTTGAAGCAGGGGTCTTGCCTGACTTAGGGCATTGTAAATGGCCCTTAGTTCCAGAATATTTATGTGTAGGGAAGTCTCCTGGCTTGACCATAGTCCTTGGAAGTTTCTTCCCTGTGTGACTGCCCCCCAGCCTCGAAGCCTGGCATCCGTGGTTACCAGGACCCAGTCCTGTATGCCAAATCTGTGGCCCATTAGAAGATGAGCACTCTGCAGCCACCAGAGCAGACACACCCTGGTCCTTGGAGACAGGGTTATCAGCCGATGCATCTGAAGATGCGATCCGGACCACTTGTCCAACAGATCCCACTGAAAGATCCTTGCATGGAACCTGCCAAATGGAATTGCTACCATCTTTCCCAGGACTCGCGTGCAGTGATGCACCGATACCTGTTTTGGTTTCAGGAGGTCTCTGACTAGAGATGACAACTCCTTGGCTTTCTCCTCCGGGAAAAAAACTTTTTTCTGGTCTGAGTCCAGAACCATCCCCAGGAATAGTAGGCGCGTTGTAGGAACCAGCTGTGACTTTGGAATATTCAGAATCCAGCCGTGCTGTTGTAGCACTTCCCGAGATAGTGCTACGCCGACCAACAACTGCACCCTGGACCTCGCCTTTATAAGGAGATCGTCCAAGTATGGGATAATTAAAACTCCCTTTTTCCGAAGGAGTATCATCATTTCGGCCATTACCTTGGTAAATACCCTCGGTGCCGTGGACAGACCAAACGGCAACGTCTGGAATTGGTAATGACAGTCCTGTACCACAAATCTGAGGTACTCCTGGTGAGGAGGGTAAATGGGGACATGCAGGTAAGCATCCTTGATGTCCAGTGATACCATGTAATCCCCTTCGTCCAGGCTTGCAATAACCGCCCTGAGCGATTCCATTTTGAACTTGAACCTTCTTATATAAGTGTTCAAGGATTTCAAATTTAAAATGGGTCTCACCGAACCGTCCGGTTTCGGTACCACAAACATTGTGGAATGGTAACCCCGTCCTTGTTGAAGGAGGGGTACCTTGATTATCACCTGCTGAGAATACAGCTTGTGAATCGCCTCCAGCACTGCCTCCCTGTCTGGGGGAGCTGTTGGCAAGGCTGATTTGAGGAAACGGCGAGGGGGAGACGTCTCGAATTCCAGCTTGTACCCCTGAGATACCACTTGTAGAATCCAGGGATCCACCCGTGAGCGAGCCCACTGGTCGCTGAAGTTCCGGAGACGGGCCCCCACCGCACCTGGCTCCGCCTGTGGAGCCCCAGCGTCATGCGGTGGACTTAGAGGAAGCGGGAGAGGACTTTTGTTCTTGGGAAGTGGCTGTATGGTGCAGCTTTTTCCCTCTACCTCTGCCTCTGGGCAGAAAGGACGCGCCTTTAACCCGCTTGCCTTTCTGGGGCCGAAAGGACTGTACCTGATAATACGGTGCTTTCTTTGGCTGTGAGGGAACATGGGGTAAAAATGTCAACTTCCCAGCTGTTGCTGTGGAAACGAGGTCCGAGAGACCGTCCCCAAACAATTCCTCACCTTTGTAAGGCAAAACCTCCATGTGCCTTTTAGAATCTGCATCACCTGTCCACTGCCGAGTCCACAATCCTCTCCTGGCAGAAATGGACATTGCATTAATTCTAGATGCCAGCCGGCAAATATCCCTCTGTGCATCTCTCATGTATAAGACTGCGTCTTTAATATGCTCTATGGTTAGCAATATAGTGTCCCTGTCGAGGGTATTCAATATTATCAGACAGGGAATCTGACCACGCAGCAGCAGCACTGCACATCCATGCTGAAGCAATAGCCGGTCTCAGTATAATACCTGAGTGTGTATATACAGACTTCAGGATAGCCTCCTGCTTTCTATCCGCAGGCTCCTTTAAGGCGGCCGTATCCTGAGACGGTAGTGCCACCTTCTTTGACAAGCGTGTGAGCGCTTTATCCACCCTAGGGGATGTCTCCCAACGTATCCTGTCCTCTGGCGGGAAAGGGTACGCCATTAGCAACTTTTTAGAAATCACTAATTTCTTATCGGGGGAAGCCCACGCTTCTTCACACACTTCATTCAACTCATCAGATGGGGGAAAAACCACTGGTTGCTTTTTCTCCCCAAACATAATACCCTTTTTTGTGGTACCTGGGTTAATGTCAGAAATGTGCAACACATTTTTCATTGCCGTAATCATGTAACGGGTGGCTCTGTTGGAATGTACACTAGTCTCATCGTCGTCGACACTGGAGTCAGTATCCGTGTCGACATCTGTGTCAGCCATCTGCGGTAGTGTGCGTTTTTGAGCTCCTGATGGCTTTTGAGACGCCTGGGCAGGCACGGGCTGAGAAGCCGGCTGTCCCACATCTGCTATGTCGTCAAACCTTTTATGTAAGGAGTTGACACTGTCGCGTAATTCCTTCCACATATCCATCCACTCAGGTGTCGACCCCGCAGGGGGTGACATCACATTTATCGGCAACTGCTCCGCCTCCACATAAGCCTCCTCATCAAACATGTCGACACAGTCGTACCGACACACCGCATACACACAGGGAATGCTCTGACTGAGGACAGGACCCCACAAAGTCCTTTGGGGAGACAGAGAGAGAGTATGCCAGCACACACCACAGCGCTATATAATGCAGGGAGTTATACTACACAAGTGATTTACCCTATAGCCGCTATATATATATATATATATATATATATAGTATTTGCGCCTAAATTTAGTGCCCCCCCCCTCTTTTTTTTACCCTATTGAGCCTGGAAACTGCAGGGGAGAGCCTGGGGAGCGTCCTTCCATCGGAGCTGTGAGAGGAAATGGCGCCAGTGTGCTGAGGGAGATAGCCCCGCCCCTTTTTCAGCGGACTTCTCCCGCTTTTATAATAATAATGTGGCAGGGGTATTTTACACACATATATAGCTTCTTAGGCTATATTATGTGTGATTAGCCACTTTAAGGTACTCTAATTGCTGCCCAGGGCGCCCCCCCCCCAGCGCCCTGCACCCATCAGTGACCGGAGTATGTGGTGTGCATGGGGAGCAATAGCGCACAGCTGCAGTGCTGTGCGCTACCTTAATGAAGACCGGAGTCTTCAGCCGCCGATTTCCGTGAAGATCTTCATGCTTCTGGCTCTGCAAGGGGGACGGCGGCGCGGCTCCGGGACCGGACGACCGAGGCTGGGCCTGTGTTCGATCCCTCTGGAGCTAATGGTGTCCAGTAGCCTAGAAGCCCAAGCTAGCTGCAAGCAGGTAGGTTCGCTTCTCTCCCCTAAGTCCCTCGTTGCAGTGAGTCTGTTGCCAGCAGATCTCACTGAAAATAAAAAACCTAATAAAAACTTTCTTTACTAGAAGCTCAGGAGAGCCCCTAGTGTGCAACCAGCTCGAGCCGGGCACAGATTCTAACTGAGGTCTGGAGGAGGGGCATAGAGGGAGGAGCCAGTGCACACCAGGTAGTCCTAATTCTTTCTTAGAGTGCCCAGTCTCCTTCGGAGCCCGCTATTCCCCATGGTCCTTACGGAGTTCCCAGCATCCACTAGGACGTCAGAGAAACATATATTGTAGTGCCACCATGACCCTACTAAACCTGCATTATTTACTTAGCAGACAATCAGTAATGATGCAAGACAGAGAAACAACATCATCTTCTAAGCAAGGTCAGTTTTCTAAGGAATTGTATGATGTTATTTTGAAAAGGTTCAGTTACATGGAAAGTGTAGTTATTTCATGTATACTATTTTACCAGGTGCACCAACAGCGGGGAGGTGTGTCAAGACTCCCTCCTTAGAAAACATTAAAAACGATAGTTGATGTGCCACTGTGCCTTACATAAACAGTCTGGGTACAGTACACCCCACCCCTCTCGGCACAGGTCCGGGTAGAGTACCCCCACCCCTCTCTGCGCCACTGATTTTTACATGTCACACAGTCATTGCAATATATTGCTGTAATTATAGCATTGTTTACGCTTCAAAACTAGTTTTCAAAGCCAAATCCGGAGTACGGCAACTAGTGAAAACCATTCTATCCACCTACCAGAAAATAGGACTTTCTCCAGGTTCTTTAACCTTGTAGTACTCTTTATCTTGTGGTAGTACTTTTGTCAATCCAAAATCTCCAATCTTTACTCTGTTCTCATTTTCAACTAAAACATTTCTTGTTGCCAAATCTCTGTGAATATACCTTTTGATAGTGAGATATTCCATGCCCTGTAAAGCCAAAGATTACAATGTTCAATAAATGACATACAATTACTTGTTCAATTGTTTCAGAACCTTTGCAGTCACTGCTGTAGTGATCACTAGGGCCAGGGTTGTGCTGGCCAGAAGGGGGCCAGTGATATTCCTGGTTCCCCTCCCCCAAAACGCACACTTGTGGTAAAGGGCATTGTTGAAAACTACTACTAAATACGCTGCCAATGTCTCTCTATTGAAGAAGGATGTCTGAGGTCACGGGTGGGAGGAGCTGAGCTACACACCACACAGGACTCAGGCGTTGTAACCAGCAAAAACCACACTAATGAAGTAGCATTTCAACAAACAAACAAACACATTAAAGCATGCCCCATTGCAGGAGGGACAAATTCCTCTATTCCTGGACTTCTTTTTTAATGTATAATTACCTTCACCTGTGGTGAAACAACTTTTTGACACTTAACTAGTTCAACACAGGTGACGGCAATCATAATTTAGGAGAGAAGTCCAGGAACAGAGCAATTTGTCCCTCCTGGAATGGGTCACGTTGGGAGGTATGATTAAGGAGTCGTATGAGGTCATATAGGGGGCATGGAAGTTTCTGGTGGCATATACAAGGGGTGCCTGGGAGGGTCAGATGGAATATAAAAGGTATGAAAAGGTGTATCATGGCATAAGGGGCATCTGATGGCATATAAGGGAACATGTGCAGGAACCCGATGGCATGTAAGGGGCATGTTGAGAAGTTTAATGGCATGTAATAGGACGTGTCTGATGGCATAAAAGGGGCAAGTGTCAGAGTCTGTGTACTGACTTTGCAGGTGGTCAGTCTGCTGTTCTTATATAGCTTACTTTAGTATGGTGTCTCCACTTACATCTCTGGGTAGTTCTTTTTGTACTGTATTTGCCCTTTGTTGACCTGTGTCTTTGTCAATTCTTGCCCAGTTGTGTGTCAATCAACTTATCACACTGAGTATCTCTAATCTCTCTTTTACTTACATTACATAACTGCTTGAAAAAAAACCCCCAAACAATTATAACCCTAAAATAATGACTATTTGCACATGGTTTTGTATCTAAATGAGGGCAAGAGCTGTTATGCTCCTTATACTATACTAGCTGTAGTACCTGGGCAAGTTCGTAACCAAACATCATTAGAAATAAATTGAATGAAGTTATAAGGGCTATGCCTAAACTGGCGTGCGTCATCACTGCACACTTGTGTGTGATGGCAGCGCAACAGTCATCACTACAGATCTTATCATTATGTGCTCTGCGCGGATGAGTTAAAGCCGTGCATGTGCATTGGAGTTAGTTCCAGTACCTCCAGACGTGAATGTGAACAGTGAGTCTGGATGGCAGAATAATGTTTGCTAGCAGTTGCAAGTAATCCGCCAGATGGCAGTGCTAAGGAGCTCAAAGTACCAGTACTGTGCCAAACAGTTTTTCTAAAACAGATAACAGCATCTCCTAAGGATTTACTTTCAAGCTATCTGCATTGTGAGTCTGGCAGCTTTTATGAATAGTAGTCTCGGACAGTATCTCAACATAAATTTATGGCTGCAGACTATTTAGAAGTGACAGTAATCAGTAGACATGACATGGTTATTGTAGCAGTCATCTACACATTCTGACCGAAGGCATTACAAACATTGTGGACTTTACTATGTGTAGCTACTCCATTCTGAATTTCTGTGGTAAGTAGTTTCAGACCGGCTTAATGCTGTGCAGCACATTGCCTGAAACCTGTGTTATTTGTTTTCTGTATACTTTTTATTTGAGCTGCACTACAGATCTCCCTATTTTGCGCTGTGCATGGCAGATTTCGAGCAGCGCATGTGCGTTGGAGTTGGTACGCCAGGACCTAAAAAATGGGAATGCGAGTAGGAGTTATGGGAAATAGCCTATGTTCTAACCTGGCCTCTAAACTATTCTTACACCAATAATTGATTGAAAGGTTTGGCCATGACTGAGCAACATCCATTGCATTTTTACATATTATTTTATATATCAGTAGGGATAGGGAAGGGATGGGTGGGACACACTCCCTCTAATTATTGGCCATGCCTCTGTTCACTGGCTACACCCACTTTGGCACATGGTCATGTCTATTCACAGGAATCCATACCTTTCCATTCCCCTGGTTTGCCCTTCATGTCTCATTCCAACACTGGCAAAGGCTACCCTGTATCTGTGAACAAATTTTCTACTAACTACATTTGTTGTACACAATCAAAACAGAGTAACTACTAATTGATGTTACAGTCATGGTACTGGAAGAGCAATGGAACATTCAAAATTATTATCCTTCCAAAAAATGTTTTAAACAATTTATGCACGGGATCCCTTTTGGAGAGGGGGAATTTAATTAGGTGCAATAATTTTTAACGCAGAAAAAAAAATAACAGGCTTTTTTGCCTGATGAATTTTTAAGCCATTTAAATTAATGCCTGTTGTTTTTGTGGTTAAATTTACCTGTTTTCGTGCTAAAACACAGGAATGCAGTAACTTATCCCTAAATCCCTATGTTTTACGACTGTGGCCATCAAATAAATGGCACTTATTGCGGACTATGTTTCTCCTGCCTCTGGGCAGGTGAAACAAAATCCCTGATAATGCCAGCTTTCGGCATAAATTGAATTACACCCTACCCCGGATAAATTTACCATGGTTAACTGAATTCCCCCTTAGTATTACAGAATTACCTTGCACCACTGAATGTTTTAAAGTTGTTTATAATTTGCTGTGTTAGTATCATATCCAACAGTCACAACAACTTATTTTTCTTTTCTTAATGTGATGTGGTTGTGGATAACTTGAAATTAGAAATTAAAAACCATGGCTCAAGTTAAACATTTTTGGGCAGAATAACTGCTTTATATGATCTGCCACAGCACAATTATGCAGATACGTGTAAGAATTACCTTGCATATCTGGGTGGAATACTGTAGAAGCTTTTTGAAGTCAAGTCTTTCCTTATGTTTCTGTAGATAGTCTCTTAGACTTCCATATGGCAAATACTCCATAATCAATCTAAGGTTTCGACGTCCTTTTGTAAAATAAAAAAACACTTGGTCAAATGTAGTAAAAACAAGGAATCAAATGTAAAATTATTTTTTTTTTTAAATTGAGGCAATAACTATATAAACTAGCCTCTGGCTTCCATGGCACATGTCACCAGTAAACCATTTTTAAATCCAACTGTCCAGCTAAACTTTGTACAACAAAAGACTTTCCCGCTTTAAAGATAGCATTGCCTCACTTAGGGAATTGTTAAGCAGACATGAAAATAACTTCTTGTACATCCATTTGATGAACTATGTATCTAAAATAACTTTTAACTGGCATGCTACAGTTCATACAATAGCTTGCATTTATGAAATCTACTAAGATTGAAACTACTTTCTGAAAGTTGGATAAATGACTACATACTTTACTATTGTCATGGCTATTCAGCTATTTTAGACGCATGATTAGCAATAGAGATATACAGTAAAGGGAATTATTTGCATGTATCTTTCCAAAAGCCCCCAAGATGACCATAATTCATTAATATTTTTTTTGGGGGGGGCAAAGTAAAGATCATTTGCATGTTGTCTATTTTAAGAAGATTACGGTATTTTAATTAGTGATGAGCACCGGAAATTTTTCGGGTTTTGTGTTTTGGTTTTGGGTTCGGTTCCGCGGCCGTGTTTTGGGTTCGAACGCGTTTTGGCAAAACCTCACCGAATTTTTTTTGTCGGATTCGGGTGTGTTTTGGATTCGGGTGTTTTTTTCAAAAAACCCTAAAAAACAGCTTAAATCATAGAATTTGGGGGTCATTTTGATCCCAAAGTATTATTAACCTCAATAACCATAATTTCCACTCATTTTCAGTCGATTCTGAACACCTCACAATATTATTTTTAGTCCTAAAATTTGCACCGAGGTCGCTGGATGACTAAGCTCAGCGACCCAAGTGGCCGACACAAACACCTGGCCCATCTAGGAGTGGCACTGCAGTGTCACGCAGGATGGCCCTTCAAAAAACTACTCCCCAAACAGCACATGACGCAAAGAAAAAAAGAGGCGCAATGAGGTAGCTGTGTGACTAAGCTAAGCGACCCTAGTGGCCGACACAAACACCTGGCCCATCCAGGAGTGGCACTGCAGTGTCACGCAGGATGGCCCTTCCAAAAAACACCCCCCAAACAGCACATGACGCAAAGAAAAAAAGAGGCGCAATGAGGTAGCTGTGTGACTAAGCTAAGCGACCCTAGTGGCCGACACAAACACCTGGCCCATCTAGGAGTGGCACTGCAGTGTCACGCAGGATGGCCCTTCAAAAAACTACTCCCCAAACAGCACATGACGCAAAGAAGAAAAAAAAGATGCGCAATGAGGTAGCTGTGTGACTAAGATAAGCGACCCAAGTGGCCGACACAAACACCTGGCCCATCTAGGAGTGGCACTGCAGTGTCACGCAGGATGGCCCTTCCAAAAACTACTCCCCAAACAGCACATGACGCAAAGAAAAATGAAAGAAAAAAGAGGTGCAAGATGGAATTGTCCTTGGGCCCTCCCACCCACAATTATGTTGTATAAACAGGACATGCACACTTTAACCAACCCATCATTTCAGTGACAGGGTCTGCCACACGACTGTGACTGAAATGACGGGTTGGTTTGGACCCCCACCAAAAAAGAAGCAATTAATCTCTCCTTGCACAAACTGGCTCTACAGAGGCAAGATGTCCACCTCATCATCATCCTCCGATATATCACCGTGTACATCCCCCTCCTCACAGATTATCAATTCGTCCCCACTGGAATCCACCATCTCAGCTCCCTGTGTACTTTGTGGAGGCAATTGCTGCTGGTGAATGTCTCCACGGAGGAATTGATTATAATTCATTTTAATGAACATCATCTTCTCCACATTTTCTGGATGTAACCTCGTACGCCGATTGCTGACAAGGTGAGCGGCGGCACTAAACACTCTTTCGGAGTACACACTTGTGGGAGGACAACTTAGGTAGAATAAAGCCAGTTTGTGCAAGGGCCTCCAAATTGCCTCTTTTTCCTGCCAGTATAAGTACGGACTGTCTGACGTGCCTACTTGGATGCGGTCACTCATATAATCCTCCACCATTCTTTCAATGGGGAGAGAATCATATGCAGTGACAGTAGACGACATGTCTGTAATCGTTGTCAGGTCCTTCAGTCCGGACCAGATGTCAGCATCAGCAGTCGCTCCAGACTGCCCTGCATCACCGCCAGCGGGTGGGCTCGGAATTCTGAGCCTTTTCCTCGCACCCCCAGTTGCGGGAGAATGTGAAGGAGGAGATGTTGACAGGTCGCGTTCCGCTTGACTTGACAATTTTGTCACCAGCAGTTCTTTGAACCCCAGCAGACTTGTGTCTGCCGGAAAGAGAGATCCAAGGTAGGTTTTAAATCTAGGATCGAGCACGGTGGCCAAAATGTAGTGCTCTGATTTCAACAGATTGACCACCCGTGAATCCTTGTTAAGCGAATTAAGGGCTCCATCCACAAGTCCCACATGCCTAGCGGAATCGCTCTGTGTTAGCTCCTCCTTCAATGTCTCCAGCTTCTTCTGCAAAAGCCTGATGAGGGGAATGACCTGACTCAGGCTGGCAGTGTCTGAACTGACTTCACGTGTGGCAAGTTCAAAAGGTTGCAGAACCTTGCACAACGTTGAAATCATTCTCCACTGCGCTTGAGACAGGTGCATTCCACCTCCTATATCGTGCTCAGTTGTATAGGCTTGAATGGCCTTTTGCTGCTCCTCCAACCTCTGAAGCATATAGAGGGTTGAATTCCACCTCGTTACCACTTCTTGCTTCAGATGATGGCAGGGCAGGTTCAGGCGTTTTTGGTGGTGCTCCAGTCTTCTGTACATGGTGCCTGTACGCCGAAAGTGTCCCGCAATTCTTCTGGCCACCGACAGCATCTCTTGCACGCCCCTCTCGTTTTTTAAATAATTCTGCACCACCAAATTCAAGGTATGTGCAAAACATGGGACGTGCTGGAATTTGCCCAGATTTAATGCACACACAATATTGCTGGCGTTGTCCGATGCCACAAATCCACAGGAGAGTCCAATTGGGGTAAGCCATTCCGCGATGATCTTCCTCAGTTGCCGTAAGAGGTTTTCAGCTGTGTGCGTATTCTGGAAAGTGGTGATACAAAGCGTAGCCTGCCTAGGAAAGAGTTAGCGTTTGCGAGATGCTGCTACTGGTGCCGCCGCTGCTGTTCTTGCGGCGGGAGTCCATACATCTACCCAGTGGGCTGTCACAGTCATATAGTCCTGAGCCTGCCCTGCTCCACTTGTCCACATGTCCGTGGTTAAGTGGACATTGGGTACAACTGCATTTTTTAGGACACTGGTGAGTCTTTTTCTGAGGTCTGTGTACATTTTCGGTATCGCCTGCCTAGAGAAATGGAACCTAGATGGTATTTGGTACCGGGGACACAGAACCTCCAACAAGTCTCTAGTTGGCTCTGCAGTAATGATGGATACCGGAACCACGTTTCTCACCGCCCAGGATGCCAAGGCCTCAGTTATCCGCTTTGCAGCAGGATGACTGCTGTGATATTTCATCTTCCTCGCAAAGGACTGTTGGACAGTCAATTGCTTGGTGGAAGTAGTAAAAGTGGTCTTACGACTTCCCCTCTGGGATGACCATCGACTCCCAGCAGCAACAACAGCAGCGCCAGCAGCAGTAGGCGTTACACGCAAGGATGCATCGGAGGAATCCCAGGCAGGAGAGGACTCGTCAGAATTGCCAGTGACATGGCCTGCAGGACTATTGGCATTCCTGGGGAAGGAGGAAATTGACACTGAGGGAGTTGGTGGGGTGGTTTGTGTGAGCTTGGTTACAAGAGGAAGGGATTTACTGGTCAGTGGACTGCTTCCGCTGTCGCCCAAAGTTTTTGAACTTGTCACTGACTTATGATGAATGCGCTGCAGGTGACGTATAAGGGAGGATGTTCCGAGGTGGTTAACGTCCTTACCCCTACTTATTACAGCTTGACAAAGGCAACACACGGCTTGACAAATGTTGTCCGCATTTCTGTTGAAATACTTCCACACCGAAGAGCTGATTTTTTTGGTATTTTCACCAGGCATGTCAATGGCCCTATTCCTCCCACGGACAACAGGTGTCTCCCCGGGTGCCTGACTTAAACAAACCACCTCACCATCAGAATCCTCCTGGTCAATTTCCTCCCCAGCGCCAGCAACACCCATATCCTCCTCATCCTGGTGTACTTCAACACTGACATCTTCAATCTGACTATCAGGAACTGGACTGCGGGTGCTCCTTCCAGCACTTGCAGGGGGCGTGCAAATGGTGGAAGGCGCATGCTCTTCACGTCCAGTGTTGGGAAGGTCAGGCATCGCAAACGACACAATTGGACTCTCCTTGTGGATTTGTGATTTCGAAGAACGCACAGTTCTTTGCTGTGCTTTTGCCAGCTTGAGTCTTTTCAGTTTTCTAGCGAGAGGCTGAGTGCTTCCATCCTCATGTGAAGCTGAACCACTAGCCATGAACATAGGCCAGGGCCTCAGCCGTTCCTTGCCACTCCGTGTGGTAAATGGCATATTGGCAAGTTTACGCTTCTCATCCGACAATTTTATTTTAGATTTTTGAGTCCTTTTTTTACTGATATTTGGTGTTTTGGATTTTACATGCTCTGTACTATGACATTGGGCATCGGCCTTGGCAACGACGTTGAAGGCATTTCATCATCTCGGCCATGACTAGTGGCAGCAGCTTCAGCACGAGGTGGAAGTCGATCTTGATCTTTCCCTATTTTTGGAACCTCAACATTTTTGTTCTCCATATTTTAATAGGCACAACTAAAAGGCACCTCAGGTAAACAATGGAGATGGATGGATACTAGTATACTTATGGATGGACGAGCAACTGCCGACACAGAGGTAGCTACAGCCGAGGACTACCGTACTGCGTCTGCTGCTAATATAGACTGGATGATAATGATATAAAAAATATATATATATCACTACTGCAGTCGGACAGGTATATATTATATAATGACGGACCTGCTGGACACTGTCAGCACTGCAGACTCCTAAAGTAAGCTACTAGTATCAAGAAGATAGAAAAAAAAAAAACACAACAGGTAGGTGGTATACAATTATGGATGGACGAGCGACTGCCGACACAGAGGTAGCTACAGCCGTGGACTACCGTACTGCGTCTGCTGCTAATATAGACTGGATGATAATGATATAAAAAATATATATATATCACTACTGCAGCCGGACAGGTATATATTATATAATGACGGACCTGCTGGACACTGTCAGCACTGCAGACTCCTAAAGTAAGCTACTAGTATCAAGAAGATAGAAAAAAAAAAACCACCACAGGTAGGTGGTATACAATTATGGATGGACGAGCGACTGCCGACACAGAGGTAGCTACAGCCGTGGACTACCGTACTGCGTCTGCTGCTAATATAGACTGGATGATAATGATATAAAAAATATATATATATCACTACTGCAGCTGGACAGGTATATATTATATAATGACGGACCTGCTGGACACTGTCAGCACTGCAGACTCCTAAAGTAAGCTACTGTGTATCGTTTTTTTTCAGGCAGAGAACGGATTATATTAAATAATAATAAAACTGCACTGGTGGTCACTGGTCAGTCACTAGTAAACTCTGCACTCTCTGAGTACTCCTAAGCTCCAGTAAATCAAGTATCTCACTCTCACTCTCTATCTATTTCTATTCTAAACGGAGAGGACGCCAGCCACGTCCTCTCCCTATCAATCTCAATGCACGTGTGAAAATGGCGGCGACGCACGGCTCCTTATATAGAATCCGAGTCTCGCGATAGAATCCGAGCCTCGCGAGAATCCGACAGCGGGATGATGACGTTCAGGCGCGCTCGGGTTAACCGAGCAAGGCGGGAAGATCCGAGTCTGCCTCGGACCCGTGTAAAAAGGCTGAAGTTCGGGGGGGTTCGGATTCCGAGGAACCGAACCCGCTCATCACTAATTTTAATTACAGAGAAGAGCTTTTTGGTCGCTTTTAGCATGCCTCACCATAACTTTACTAGTGGTTCTGTACCACATTTTAGTGAAAAAAAACCAAACACATAAATACTCAGATAATGCTGGTATATCATGGAATTGAAAGGCCAAAAATGTCATAAAATATTACTGGGTGTCTCCCTATTGTATAAAAAGACGAATTGGCACTGACTGTGATGTATTAGTACAGCTGACTATGACAATACCCACCCACCTTCTTTGTTGTCCCTGGATGATTTTAGACTCTGGGTTGGTCCACAAACTGAAACATTTCTGAACGGACTTACCTGCGCTGTAGCACACTCCCTTGTATTTGACGATATTCTCATGTTGGAGGGATTTCAAGATCTCTATTTCCCGTTCAAAATCCCTCAGGTACTCTTCTGTGCTATGCTGGAGTTTCTTTACAGCTACAACTTCACCCGTGTTATCTTGCAGAGGGTCATATCGGCACAGTTCAACACTTCCAAAGTTACCCTAAAATTAGAAAGCAGACTTCCACATTATATTCTCTAAATGATTATGATGCATTTTGTTCAGTTGATTTTTGTTATAGTGAATCTGCCACCGTAAACATAATATCATGTATTGAGTATACACTCAGTGGTCAGTTTATTAGGTACTTCTACTCATTTATAGAAATAAGGAGATTTATGTTCTTACCTGTGAAATCCTTTTCTTTGAATACATAGGGAACACAAACTGTCTGGGCACCAAACGGTTAATATTTCTTTCCCAGCAGCCAAGGCTCCCTCTCCCCTATACCCCGCCCCCAGCCACATGCATCAACTTACGTTATCAAGCCTAAGGCAATGAGCAAGAAAAAGGAGAAGACCGGAAAACACTCAATTCAAAACACAAAATGGATGTGAAAAGGGGAAAGACCGCAGTACCTCCACATGACTGGTGCATCAGGGTGGGTGCCCATTGTTCCTCATGAATTTGAAAGGTTTAATAGGTAAGAACATAAATCTCCTTTTCTTCTTAAGTCACAGGGAACACAGGGATAGCACTGGGATGGCGGGTACGCACTTGACCATAAGGCCACATCCGCGGAGGCAAAGGTGTCAAAGGAATAGAACCTGATGAATGTATGGGCAGAGGTCCAAGTGGCTGCTTTAAAAAGCTGTTCCGCAGAGGCTCCATGCCAAGCTGCCCAAGAAGTTCCAGCTAACCGGGTGGAATGAGACATCACTACGGCAGGGGCTGGAAGGCCCACCACAGAATAAGCGCGGCAGATAGTCAAAAGGAGGCATCTGGCCAAGGTCTACTTAGTAGCTGGCCAGCCCCACATGTGAAAATCATACAGGACAATGAAAATCAGTTTTACAGAGATTCCTTGTCCTGTCCACATAAATCTGGATATCTTTCACTAGATCCATGGAAGCCTCCTCCGGTGAAGAATCCGGTACTTGGAAATAAGGGACCACGATCTCCTGGTTGAGACATGCTGCATATAGAGTACACCCTGCAAAAAAGTCTGTACATCAGGCAACATCACAATGTGTCGCTGGAATAGGACATAAAGGGCTGAAACCTGGAGACCCAAATCTAGACCTGCAAGATAGGAAAGGACTCATGAGAGCTGGAACAATCCGGGGTTGAAGCCTCGAGACGAACACCAGCTAAAGTAGGTCCTACAAATCCGGTGATAAATCCTGGCAGAAGATGGCTTCCGAATATTACGCATGGTACGAATGACCAACCGTGAGAACCCTTTAGCTTTCAGGACTGATATCTCAAGAGCCACCCCGTCAAAATGAGACAGGCCAGTTTGAGACACGGACTGTGAGATAGAAAATCCGCCTGTAGAGGAAGACGCAGCAAATCGGCCTAGAAGATCTGTGTACCAAGCCCGTCACAGCCAATCCAGAGCCACTAGGATAACTGTGCCTCTGTTCAACTGCAAATGCAGGGGACCCGCAGAAACAGATTGGAGGGACAATGTACATGAGAGGGAAAGTCCACCGAATGGTTACAGCGTCCACCAAGAGAGCTTTGGAATCCATGGTGTGTGAGTAGTACCTCAGCAGCTTGCGGTTGGGCCAAGAAGCTATCATGTCGATGCAGGGAACTGGGAGCTGAAAGATGCCTGGGTGTAGGGCCCACTTGCCCGAATGGAAGCCCGCCTCCCAATTTTGCCTTCCCTCAGAAATGAAGACTGCTGACAGAACTGGAAAATTATGCTCCAGCTCAGGAAGAACGCGAATCACCTCCTGCATGGCGCCATGACTGTTAGTGCCACCCTGATGGCTTCTGTAGGCGATGGCTGTAGGCACCTGGACCAGTCGATGCTGGAGGAGTGGCAGTGCTAGGCAAAGAGCTCTGTAGACCGCTCAGTGCTCCATAATATTGATTGGTATACGGCTCTCCTGAACTGTGCACAAACCCTAAAATATTTGATGGAAAGTCACCGCTTCCCACTCCTCGAAGACTTGAGTCAGTGGTGAGAAGGACCCAGTCCTGAATCCTAAAGGGGCAGCCCTTGTCCAGGTGGGACTGGTAGAGCTACCACAAGAGGGAATGATGGCCCTACTGAGAGAGCATAATCATCTGCGACCTGAGCTGCAGATGGGACTTGTTCCACCAGGTCAGAATCTCCATCTGAAAAGGACGGAAGTGTAACTGGGCATACTCCACTATGTCAAATGTGGAGAGTAGAGCGGCCAGGATCTGCAAGCAAGAGAGTATTGACAATATGAGCATCCTCTGGCTGAGGGGACTCTCATTTGGCCCTATCCGCAGCTGGGTGTGCGTAAAAGGATGCAATACGCTTAGATACCTTGAAGTGCTTGTTAAAGTGAGCCCATGCCTCTGCTAGGAGGTCCTCAAGTAGAGCAGAAGGGAACTCAGAAATAACCTTTTTCTGACATTTAAATATGGGGGTGCTTGACTTAGAGGTCTGATCCAAATCCTTGATCTAAAACTCAGATTTAACCACCTTTCTTAGGGCCTCCACATACACCTGTCGTGGGGCGTCATCTGGAACAGAGGAGTTCTCAACATCCGACGTCGACATTATCATCGTGATTCAATGAAATGTCAAGAGTCGTAACCAGACAGGGAAGTAGAGCTGTCTCGCCTGGTAGGCCTGCGCTTGGATGGGCAGTACTTATCTAGCATCTGTTGGAGAGATGTTGATATTTGCAACAACCCCTGCACAGACTGAGTGAAGGACTGCATCGATGGTGGTTCTATGGCAGACGGCTGTGAATCACCCTGAGCTGGTAGAATACTATTACTAATAACCTGGCCCGCGCCTGTAGGTAGTTTAGCAGGGGGAGTGGGACTGGGGTTTGCAAGCCGATTAACTGCATACATTACATGTGGAAGTGTGGAAGCCAATGCTGGTTCCTGACTGGAAGCTGTGGCGGAATGAACCTCCCACTGTGCAGCTGTAAAACACAGGACACAGACCATCGTGGTCTGGAACCTGAGGAGAAAGCACTACAGCACAGGTCCTACAGTTACTCAACACAGGAGCGCCCACCTCCCTGGGTGCTATAGCCTCGGAAGACATGTTAAAAGATTCCAAGGATGTCCCCACACAGAAAAGTTACAAAAACAGTGGTGTGCAAGAAAGGTATACAGCAATCAGTGTGAAAGCACCACAAATATACAAATATGCTAATTGAAAGAGTAATACATAATTGTGAAGGCGTATAGACACATTGGTGTCCACCTACATACAGTAACTAAAAAGCGGTATCTATCCAAGACAGAAGAATAGAAATGCAAGAGAAATACAAGAATTTAGAAATAGTTAGAAAGGAGACAGTGAGATAAATGTAAGTACTCCTAAACACTTAAAAAAATTAACACAGAGCAACTGAAACATACGGGTAGAAAATGCACAACAAAGCAAACCCCAACAGGGAAGGAAGGAGTGGTCTTTGTATAACCTGCCCACCAAGAGTGAGGTATGCAGGGAGACCAGATGTGCTGAGGCAGGCAGTGTATAAAAGGCTGCTCAGCGTGTCTCTGAGGGAAAGGAGGAGAAAAACCCAGTGGCGGGATACCTGCTGAGAGGAAACATGATAAACGGTAGGGGAGAGGCTAACAGGGAGACAATGCATAGACCCCAGAGCAAATGGGCGCCACAAATGAGTAGCACCCTGTTCCCTTAAATGCCCTGGTGGTCTAGAAGGGCTGCGGAGACAACCTGGGCACCCATTGTCAGCCTCCCACGAACACAGGGGGTCTCCTGCACTGGTGTCGACAGCCTATATACCTAGTGTTATCCCAGTGTTCCCTATGGCTGAAGAAGAATTCTAATCAAATAAGTCACAAGGCAGCAACTGAATGCATAAAAGAATTAAGATATGGGGGGGTCATTCCGAGTTGATCGCTAGCTGTTGTTGTTCGCTGCGTAGCGATCAGTAAAAAAAGGCTAATCTGCGCAGGCACCACAATGTGCACGCGCGTCGTACGGGTACAAAGTCCTTTGTGGTTTTGCACTGGTTCTAGCGACGATTCCAAATGCACAGCCGATCGCAAGGAGATTGACAGGAAAAGGGCGTTTCTGGGTGTCAACTGACCGTTTTCTGGGAGTGTTTGGAAAAACGCAGGCATAGCCGGGCGTTTGCTGGGCGGGTATCTGACGTTATTACCGTGTCACTCGTCGCAGCAATCATCACACAGGATAAGTAACGACAGGGCTGGTCTTGTTTTGCACAAAATGTGTTTGCAGGCGCTCTGCTGCACAGGCGTTCGCACTCCTGCAAAGCGAAAATACACTCCCCCGTGGGCGACGACTATGCGTTTGCATGGCTGCTAAAAACTGCTAGCGAGCGATCAACTCGGATTGACCCCCATGGTCAACAGCTTGAGTTGTTGTTGAGACTAATCACCAGAGTAATTACTGTGGTCAGACAGGGTGGTTTAAGAATCTCAAAAATTGCTGAACTCTAATTTCATACACAACAGATTCTGAATCTAGAGTTTACAGAGGATGGTGCATGAAACAAAACATCCAGTGAATTGAATGTCAGTTCTGAGGGCAAACGCCTTGTTAAAGAGGGGTGTAGTATGGCTGACCGGCGGTCTCCTGACCGCCGGTCAGCCTACCGACGCCGGGATCCCGGCGGGGAGGGGCGAGTGCAGCAAGCCCCTTGCGGGCTCGGTGGCGACCTGCGCTCGCCACGGGTTCTATTCCCACTCTATGGGTGTCGTGGACACCCACGAGTGGAAATAGTCCCTGTTGGTCGGCATGCCGACCATCGGGATAGTGAGCCTTCGGGATGGTGGAGGAGGTCATGTGACTGTCGGTCAGCAGACCGCCGGTCACATGAATACCACCCGTTAAAGAGAGCAGCTAGAGTACAATCGCCACACTGGTACAAGCTGACAGAAAAACGTCAAGAACTCAGGTAACTGCATTACAATAGGGCATGCAGAAAAGCATACTAGGAACACACAGCAGATCAAAACAGCAGAAGAGCATACCAGATTACACTCCTGTCAACTAATATCAGAAAACATAGGTGGTCATTCCGGGTTGTTCGCTCGTTGACGATTTTAGCTATGCTGCGATTTGTTGCTAAATGCGCATGGTACGCAGCGCGCATGCGCTAAGTTATTTAACACAAAACTTAGTAGATTTGCTGGTGTTCGTACAACGCTTTTCAGTCGCACTGCTGTTCGGTAAATGATTGACAGGAAAGGGGCGTTTCTGGGCGGCAACTCAGCGTTTTTACGGCGTTGGCTAAAAAACGCAGGCGTGTCAGGGAAAAACGCGGGAGTGTCTGGAGAAATGGGGGAGTGGCTGGCCAAACGCAGGGCGTGTTTGTGACGTCAAACAAGGAACTAAACGGACTGAGCTGATCGCAACCTGTGAGTAGGTCTGGAGCTACTCAGAAACTGCAAAGAATTATTTTGTAGCAGTTTTGCTAATCTTTCGTTCGCAATTCTGCTATGCTAAGATACACTCCCAGAGGGCGGCGGCCTAGCGTGTGCAATGCTGCTAAAAGCAGCTAGCGAGCGAACAACTCGGAATGAGGGCCATAGTACAGTGAACACAAGCACGCCAAAACTGGACGCTTGAGGATTGGAAAAAGTTGCCAGATAAGACAAATCTCAATTTCTGTGGCAACATGTAGATGGTAAGGTCACAATTTGTCGTATACATGAATCCATTCTGCTATATGTCAAATGCTCAGGTTGTTGGTGAAGGTGTATTGTTATGCAGAATATATTCTTGGCTCAATTGAGCATCACTTAAATAACAAAGCCAACATGAGTATTGTTGCGGAGCATGTGTATCTCATAATGGATCCAGGAACATAACAATGCGGCATATTCAATTAGACGTGATTCAAAAAGCGGGGATTAACCCACACGTCAATCCCCACGGGTGTACTTTTCCTTAAAGCTTCAGGAACCGAAAGGAAAAGTGCACAAACTCCCCCCCTTCCCCCCACCATAGGAGGTTAACGAATGGAGAAAACCCCATTGATTACACAAGTTACACTGGGAAAAGGAATGTTGTAGTAGACTTACCATGGTTAACACTCTTTCTGCGAGGTACATTGGGTTCCACAGGGAAACATCGGGGGGGGGGGGGGGGGGTAGAGTGGATCTTGATCCAGAGGCACCAACAGGCTAAAGCTTTAGGCTGTCCCAGGATGCATTGGAGCCTCCTCTATAACCCGCCTCCAGGCACTGAGAGCTCAGTTTCGTTAACCAGTCCAATGCAGGAGCAGGCAAGAGAGAAGGCAGATGTAAGTCACATAGAACCACATTCTCACGACAGGAGAAGGTACCAGCGGCTAAAGACACACAAACCCATAGAAGCTAGGTGCATCAGTGTGGGCGCGCTGTGGAACCCAATGTACTTTGCAAAAAGAGTGTTAACCATGGTAAGTCTACCATAACACTCCTTTTCTGCAGCAGGGTACATTGGTTTCCACAGGGAAACATCGGGGATGTCCTAAAGCAGTTCCTCAAGGGAGGGGACGCGCCTTAATGGATATGAGAATCCGGCGTCCAAAGGAAACATCCTGGGAGTCGAAGGTATCAAAGGCATAGAACCTAAGAAACGTGTTCACTGAGGACGACGTAGCCGCCTTGCACAATTGTTCTGGGGACGTGCCACAGCGGTCCGAATAGAATGGGCTTTAATAGCAGCAGGAGCTGGGAGTCCAGTCTGCGCATAAGCTTGTGCAATCACCATTCTAATCCACCTGGCCAAAGTTTGCTTATTCGCAGACCAGCCATGTTTGTGGAAACCAAACAGGACAAAAAGGGTATCAGACATCCTGATGGAGGCAGTCCTCTCCACATGTATACAGAGAGCCCTAACCACATCCAAAGAACTTTCTTTGGGAGACAAGTCTGAAGAGATAAAGGCCAGAACCACAATCTCTTGGTTAAGTTGAAAAGATGACACCACCTTAGGTAAATAACCCGGTCGAGTTCGTAGAACTGTCCGGTCACGGTGAAATATCAGAAAGGGTAGACGACAGGAAGAGGCGCTTAAGTCTGACATCCTTCTTGCTGAGGCAACAGCCAGCAAGAACAGGACCTTGGCCGTGAGCCATTTAGGGTCCACCGACTCAAGAGGTTCAAATGGACACACTTGCAGGGCCTTTAGTAAAACACTCAGATCCCATGGAGCCACAGGAGGCTGAATCCAAGGACACCCTGAATGAAAGTATGAACATCAGGTATAGAGACAATTTTTCTCTGAAACCATACCGACAAGGCAGATATTTGAACCTTCAGAGAGGCCAGATGAGAACCTAAGTCCAGGTCTCTCTGCAGAAAAGCCAGAATTCTGGAAGTTCTGAATCTATGGACATCATAATTCTTATCAGCACACCAGGTAAAGTAAGAATTCCAGACCCTGTAATACATCCGGGCAGAGGCTGGTTTGCGGGCCTTCAACATAGTCTGGATAACCGCCTCAGAAAAACCTTTGGCCCTCAGGAGTGATGCTTCAAGAGCCATGCCGTCAAAACCAGTCTGGCCAGACACAAGGGTCCTGGATGAGGAGGTCTTGCCACTGAGGAAGTAGAAGGGAACGCCCCGTCGACAGACCCTGCAGGTATGAGAATCAATGCCATCTGGGCCACGCTGGAGCGATAAGAAGTAGCGATCCACCTTCTCGTTTGAACTTCTGTAGTACCCTGGGCAGAAGTGACACTGGAGGGAACACGTAGGCCAGCCGAAAGTTCAATGGAATTGGCAGTGCGTCCACGTCCCTGGTCGAGATCCGAAGACCAGAACCTTGTAATTGTGTTGAGATGCAATCAGGTCTACATCTGGTAGGCCCCACCTGTCCACTAGGAGTTGAAAGACTTCTGGATGAAGTCTCCACTCTCTGGTGTGCACGTCCTAGCAACTGGAAAGTCCGCTTCCCAGTTCCGTACACCCGAAATGAACACTGCCGATATGGATGGCAGATGGTGATCCGCCCAACTAAGGATTTTTGACACTTCCATGTGCTGCCTTGATGGTTCATTTATGCCACCGTGGTGGCATTGTCTGACCGTACTTGAACAGGCCTGTTCTATACCAGGAGGCAGGGTGAGAGACTGAACACCACCCGCAGCTCCAGAATGTTTGTTGGGAGGAGTGATTCCTCCTTGGTCCAGCGACCCTGAAAAGAGTGTTGCTCCAACACCGCACCCCATCCCCTCAGACTGGCGTCTGTTGTCAGCAGTTGGGAATTCAGAAGGGACGGCCCCTGCTTAATTGCTGGTCCTGTAGCCACCAGGTCAGCGACAGATGAACCTCTGGAGTCAAAGTGATCATGTGAGATCTGATCAGTTGAGGTAGGCCGTCCTACTTGGAAAGGTTTAACCTCTGTAGAGGACGGGAATGAAATTGAGCATACTCCACCATGTTGAATGCCGACACCATCAGGCCAAGTATTTGCATCGCCGAGTGTATTGACACTCTGGGACGACAAAAGGAAGCATCTTATCCTGTCCTGAAGCTTTAGGACTTTTTCAGCAGCTGACTGTGTGTCCAGGAGTGCCCCCAGGTGCAACATGCTCTGAGCAGGGACAAGCGAGGACTTCTTCCAGTTGCAGGAAGGTTACAGTCAGTTGCAGATGATGGAGGACACTGTGGGAATTTGCCAGAATAAGCAGGTCATCAAGATACGGCAGGATTCTGACACCTTGAAGACAAAATGGGCTGTCATCATGGCCATGACCTTGGTGAAGATCCGAGAAGCCGTGGCCAGTCCAAATGGCAGAGCCTGGAATTGATAGTGTAGGTTGCCAATAGCAAACCGCAGAAAATGCTGATGCAACATGGCAATAGGAATATGCAGGTATGCATCCTGTATATCTAGGGATACCATATAGTCTCTGGGTTCAATAGCCAGTACAACGGAGCAGAGTGTTTCCATACGAAACCTGGGCACTCTCACAAACTTGTTCAGAGATTTGAGGTTGAGTATAGACTGGAAGGACCCATTGGGTTTCGGGACTAGAAACAGGGTCAAGTAATAACCTCTGCCCCTCTGGGACTGAGGTACCGGCACAACCACTCCTGTACTCAGGAGAGAACAGACAACCGTTTGCAATACTTGCACCTTTAAAGGGTCCTAAGGAGGGACCGTGGTGCAAAACTGGCGAGGGGACATCTCTTGAAAGAGACAGCATATCTGTGAGAGACATCTTCCAGCACCCATGCGTCTGAAGTGGTTTTTAACCACTTGTTATGTCTTGAAGGTGTCATGAGTCACCGCTGTGGCTCATTACTGTATGTGAAACTGCAGCCTGTCTTCTGTATGTGTGATCTGTGCAGTTTCACCTGTCAGATAATTAGGCCATTACCTTGTGTCTGGTGTTCCAGCTGCAATTAATCAGTGTTCAGGAGGCTTGTTCTTTTCCATCCATCCTGATTGAGGCTTGCTTTCTTATTACCCAGCTTGCCCTTCACCTGAGGCTGGTGATAGCTTTTTGTTCCTGTGTCCGGTCCCTGTCCTACAGTAGTATCTTGATCCTGAGCAGTTGGTGCTATTACATTACTTGTGATACCCAGTCCAGTTTGAATCCTGTGTACTCTGTCCTGCCAGTAATCTGAATTCCTGACTGTGTATGTGCGACCTAGCCTGAAAGTACATTCCGACAGCTCCAGCCTTACCTTGCCTTGTCTTGTCCTGCCTTACCTGGAATCCAGGGGACTCCTGCAGCTAAGTAATCTTGTTATATGTACCTTGCTCTACCTAATTCCTTAAAGGAACTCATTGCTAAGTTATTCATTGCTTGTACTTAGTTGATTATAACACCCTATGCATTGTTGCATTCATATACAGTCTATGTTTAGTTGCTAATACCATCTTGTGCATTGTTACATTTACATACAGTTTATACTCCGTTGCTAATACCACCCTGTGCATTGTTGTACTCATGTACAGTATGTTACTTATCCCAGCTTGAGAATTGGTCAGTTTAATCAATGTAGTATTCAGTGAGCATCTCTCTGCACTTGCGTTTTACTCTTGCCCAGCATCCTATAGTCTCCTTGTCCACCCATAAGTCCTGGGGGCATCTGAGTTCTGGGTGGACCTAATTCACCCTGGAAAGGCAGCTGCTAAAGATGAAACCAAGCATTGCAGGAGACTAAAAGACTGCTGGGCAAGTGTAATCACGTAAGTGCCACCTTGTACTACCTGGATGCCTTATAAACACAGTCATTACAGTTCTACATATCAGGCCAACCCACTATATCCATATCATATCCAGACTGCTGCCCATGTATCTACTTTGAATCATAACAGAAGGCTTGTCTTGTTTAGAACCAGGCTGATGGGTCTCCCAGGATTGTTTCGCATTGGGCTTGGTGGATTTGGGAGCACGAGATGTCTCAGGTATGCCTGACCTTTTGCTTTCCCTTGAGGCCGAAAGGAACGAAAGGTGGTACCTTTTGCTTTCTGTGCAGATGGATTTGTATTTGGAAGTAAAGCAGTCTTAGCAATTGATAATTCTGACACAATTTTATTCAGGTCTTCCCCAAACAGAATTTCCCCAGTGAAGGGGAGTACTTCCAAGGTCTTTTTGGAGTCTAGGTCCACCTTCCATGACCTCAACCACAGAATACGGTGAGCCAGGATACACGTAGTCGACGCCTTGGCTGCCAACACACACCTCAGAGGATGCCTCCTGAATGTAATGGGCGGCGGTGGTAATGTGAGACAGGTACATTCTGGCACTGTCAGATATATCCTCGGGCAGCTCCTCCTCTAATGCCTGAACCCAAGCTTCAATACCTTTTGCAAACCAAGAAGCAGCAATAGTGGGCCTATGCAAAACTCCTGTAAGGGAGTAAATAGATTTCAGGCATCCATCCACGCGCTTATCTGTCGGTTCCTTCAGTGAAGTGACAGTGGTGACAGGCAGAGTGGACAACACCACGAGGCGGGTGACGTGAGAATCCACTGGCGGTGAATTTTCCTACTTGTTGCATAACTCTGCAGGAAGAGGATAGCAAGCCAAGGCCCGTTTAGACAGTGGGAACTTCTTCCCTGGAATAGACCAAGGTTCCCGCCTGATGTCCACTAAATGGTCAGAATGGGGTAACAGATTTTTAACCACCTTCTGCCGTTTAAACTTATCAGGTTTCTTTGTCACAGTAGTGGAATACTCATCATCAGAGATTTGTAGGATTTGCTTAATAGCAACCACTAAGGCAGGGACATCAATCTGCAAGGGAGAATCGTCCTCAGTAACACTTGATTCAGTGTCTGACAGGAACGTATGCTCCCCATCCTCTTTAGATGAAACATCAGAGAGGTATGTGGATTGTGAGGAGGAAGCAGCCCGCTTAGATGACCCAAAGACACGAGATTGACCTGGGGTGGATTTTTGTCTAACCAAAAACTGATTTCATTGCTGCAGCTGGTTAGATAAATATTCTACCCTAGGTGGACTAACCATAGGGACAAATTGTGGCGGTAGTGGCACAGGTGGTCCCATAGGGGGTGTAAGACGTTCTACCAGAGTACCCAGTAGGTTAGTGAACGCAACCCAGGGTGGTTCCTGAGTAGGCACAGGAGCTGCAGATTGACTAGGAGGCGTTGGACACACAGTACACAAACCATCATACAAAACATCCCCCTCTGGTAAATCCTTGGAGCATGCTCTGCATGCTGCAAGAGCATCCACAGATTTACTGCCCTTTCTGTTAGACATTATTATATGAATGCAACAACAGTGCGACTTAGTACAATAAAGCCAGACAAAGTACAATACTTGCAAATAAATCTGGTAATACGTAACTAACACAGTAGAATATATCTATGCAATAAGGCGCCACAAGTGCTTTGCAGCGCCGTACAAAGGACAGTACAGGGAGACAAAACTTAACACTACAGTAAATAAATAACAAAAATAGAGTACAGGTAACAAAGAGCACCACAATTCTCAAAACATACTACAGCTTAGATGTAAGTAGCGAGTGAGTGATCAGTGTATTACTAGGAGCTGGTTTCCATAGATAAAGATGAGCCTTTACTGGCAGAAGAAAAAGTGGGTAAAGATGGTCGCTGAGTAGGAGAGAGCTATAAGTGAAATGAGTCGAGAAGAGGGCTTTGACAGGAAGAGGAAAGAGGGCCCTGCTCTGAGGAGCTAACAATCTAGTGGGAAGGGGTGACATACAGATGATATGAGGTGCAAGCAAGCGGGAGGTAGCCTGATGGCAGGATGTAAGCAAGGAAGAGATGGTCAAGGCATGAGGCAGGGGGATGAAGGAGCAGCCTCAGGACTAGGTTATGCATCGGAAGGGTATACTTTGATGAATAGGCGAGTTTTCAGTGCCCGTTTGAGGCTTTGCAAGGTCGGGGAGCGTCTAATGGAGCGGGGGAGCGCATTCCACTGAAGGGGTGCAGCACGGGCAAAATCTTGAACTCGAGCATGGGAAGTAGTGACCAGGGTAGAGGAGAGGTGATGGTCATTGGCCGACCGTAGGGGGCGAGAGGGAGTATGAAGGGAGAGGAGGTTGGAGATGTAGGGAGCAGTGGAATTAGAGATGGCCTTGTATGTGACGAGTTTGTAGAGGATTCTGTAGAGGAATGGGAGCCAGTGCAGATTTTGTCGAAGGGGAGTGGCAGATGTGGAGCGGCAGGAGAGAAAGCCTAGCTGCGGAGTTGAGGACAGATTGGAGAGAACAAGATGGGAGCGAGTGAGGCCAATGAGGAGAACGTTGCAGTAGTCGAGCCATGAGATGACCAGTAAGTGGATGATAAGTTTAGTTGCACTCTGGGAGATAAATGACCTGATGTGAGCAATGTTGCGTAGCTGCAACCAACAGGATTGCACCAGAGCTTGGATGTGGGGTGCAAAGGAGAGGGAGGAGTCAAGAGTGGAGTTGGGGAACGAGGGAGATGATGGTACATTAACGGACCCAGACGCAACTAGCCCTTAGGGTACAGAATATAGTGACAGTTGTATGTGGGAAACACTGAAGTGAAACCACACAGCAGAAACAGGCACACAGTCACAGGCAATGCAGAAATAGGTCTGTAGAAAGACATGTAGGATACTTAAGTGTTTAAGTCTCAGTGCTGTATACAGGCGGCTTTACAAGGGAGACCTTGTCCTGCAGTCCCGGAGACCAGCCGCAGATATATGCTCAGAACATGGCGCCCAGCATCTCTGTCAGGGAGTCAGGGAGAGTGTGAGGCAGCTCCAGGGTGGGAAATCTGCAAGGAGATGGTGCCCTGGGCTGGAGGAGGGGCTAAAGGTCAAGCGCCGCATCCCCTATGCTGGACTTTCACCCCGGGTACTGTGAGCCTTAAATGGGTTGTTAGTACACCCGACCTGTACTCAGATGCCCCGGTTGTCTAGGGGGTCCCTGCTCAGTGACAGTGTCCACGCCAGCGCCGGGACCCGCCTCCCCAGGTCGCGGACGGAACGCGATTTAATGGAGGATCCAGCCTGTGGAACCCTTTTACCTTCTCCCCGTAGCAGCCATGTGAACCAGGAGAGCAGTCTGCGACTCTGTGCCTAAGCTGAGACATCTCCGCTGCAAGTACCCGGGAACCGAGCTGCGGGAGTATGCGATGCCGCTTGGGAGGTGATGGAGCCGCATCACTGAAGTGTCACCCTGACATACAGCGTTGACAGCCCAGCCAGAAATAGGAAATTCTACTAGAAGCTTTTTCAGGGCTGCCCAGTGCAGTCCCCCTGTTAACTGACCTGCTGCAGGCACCAACTCGAAACTGAGCTCTCAGTGCCTGGAGGCGGGGTTATAGAGGAGGCCCCAATGCATCCTGGGACAGCCTAAAGCTTTTGCCTGTTGGTGCCTCTGGATCAAGATCCACTCTGCACTCCCGATGTTTCCCTGTGGAAACCAATGTACCCTGCTGTAGAAAAGCCTATTAAATTGAATAGACTATCCCCTTGCCACACGGTAATTGCTCCGACAATTAGCAGCGCTACTTGAATATGACTTCTGTGCACTCCAGCAGTGGCCTCGACAGTTTACATTACAATAGAGCATCTTTGGGATGTGGTGGAAATATCAAAACTGAAGCAATTGTGTAATGCTATCATGTCAACACAGACCAGAATCTGTGAGGAATGTTTCCAGCACCTTGTTGAATTCATGCCCCAAAGATTCAGGCTGTTCTTGGACATGTCTCCTACACAGTGCTAGAAAGGTGTAACTAATAAAATAACAAATGACTAACAATTAGGTAGTTATACAAAGTGGTTCCCAAGCATTGCATCTTTAATGAATCAGCTATGGGCTACATTATACAATCCTATATAATAAAAGGCTAAAGCTGCTCCTCACGTCTATGTGGGAAATTAAAGTGTTTTGTGCCGGTGGTGACTAGATGGTGCCCAATGGAACAATTCAAGTGTTGCTCCGTATGGGTGCACACAGCATCCAGTGCTAACATTACTGTTATGTTGTACCGTCATTTTGATGGGCTGGTAACTAGAATTTGTATAAATAATAATGGGCAGCCTTAGGCTCAATTAATTTGTAGCCTCAGGCACCTAGGCATATGACTGTAAGGGAAGCGGTTAACATACCGCCAGTCGGGACCCTGGCGACCACAATACAGACGCCAGAATCAGGACAAGCGGTGAAATGCAGACACTGGAATCCCGGTGACACAGGCTATTCTCCATCTTTGGGTGTCCACGACACCCATAGTGGGAGAAAATAACCTGTGGCGAGTGCAGCGAGCCATCGTGCACGCAGTGTGGCGAGTGCAGCAAGCCGGCAAGGGGCTTTCTTGTGCTCGCCCTGCTGCCGACATACTGGTGGCCGGGATGCCACTGTTGGTATACTGATGATTGGCATCTCAGCCGCCGGTATATCATACCGAATCCGGCTGTAATAGTATGTGCACTTACATTCAGCACTTCAGATGTGTAGTTTAACAACAGCTGGAGTGCCAAGGTTCCCCATCACTGCACCAGGCATTACAAGTAATAAATACACAGAAAATTCATTATAGTTCCTAATGTCAGAAACTTTTGAACTGTAGCACAAGACACTATTTACATATCGTATATGAATTGCACTAATGAATTACAAATCGCACATCCACATCCCTAACCTTACTGTACGCCTTCCAACAAAACAGCAGTCTAGCTAATTAAAAACCACACAAATCAAGGCCTTTAATCCATTAAACCACACAAGTAACTACATTTATTGCAACAAATGAAGAAAAGCTCTTCCAATTCAGTCAACAAAACAAAATAAATATTAATATAGTAACAATTTAGTACCCACCGCAGCTCAATTGCAGTCACTTACCACCCATCCCACTTCATACCACTTTATTTATCTTATGAGAATCCTTCAAACAAACACCCCAAAAAAAAAGTAACAAAGAATTAAAAACATCTTACAGCTTACATACGGTGGCTGTCACTTTTACTGTACATATAATGTTAAACAACTTCTCAATGTGCCAACATAACAAGACATCATATATCTGTTTGCTGTTATTTACAGCATATATTAAAATGAAGTACTGAAGGCACAGACTGTTATAATGAGTGCTATGTGTTAGGCAATAACTAGCTGGTTGCAGAAATTTGTACTTCTTTGTGACATGAATGACAGGCAGAGTCCAGATCCAAACAGAATAGAGCAGAGTTTCCCGAACTGTATGCCATGGTGCCTAATGTCGCCACAGTGCAGATAGAGGGGTGCTGTGGGCGTGTGGTCCGGTCCAGTCCCAAATCAAATTATTTTCGCCTGCAAGTTTATAGGCCTGGAATGTCAAACTCGATAATCGCTGGATGCTGGGTGGTAGATCAACAATGTATTCCAGTGACCTCACTTTATATATTTTCAGTACTGATAATACTTGGCCAGTAATCACAGCACTAAGGACATGGGTTTGAGTCCCACCATGCCTCACAGCACTAAGGACATGGGTTTGAGTCCCACCAAGGCCCTAACTTTGTGGAGTTTGTATATTCTCCCCGTACTTGCGTGAGTTTCCTTCGGGTGCACTGGTTTCCTCCGACAATCCAAACAATATACTGGTAGGTTAATGGGCTTCTAACAAAATTAACCCTAGTATAAATGTGTGCGTATAAATGTGGTAGGGAATATAAATTGTAAGCTCCACTGGGGCAGGGACTGATGTGAATGGCCAAATATTCTCTGTAAAGCGCTGCGGAATATGTGTGCTCTATATAAATAACTGGTAATAAATAATTGTAAATGCACTGCTTGCAGAGAGGGGGGAGGGGGTAAAGGCATGCAGCAATTTGGACAGTGTTGGGGGTGGGTGTCAGGTGGTAGCTTATGCAGTGCTAGGAGAAGGTAGCAGTTGGGGTAGACGGAGGCAAAGGCATGTGGCAGAGAAGTGGTAGAGGTAGATAGAAATTATGTCAGTATTGTGGGGCAAGGAGGGGGTAGGGGTAGTACTGTAGGCAGTGTTAGGGGTACGGAAGCATCAGTGCGCAGGATACGGCGCTTCCCGTTCCCCCATCACCTCATCTGTGTCCTTGTTGAAGCCCTCCCGCTATAATGCGATTCCTGAAGTGTGTGCGTATGCTGCCCACTGTGTAGGTATGGGGGTTGTTTGTGTATATGCTAAGTACTGTGTGTGGATATGGGAGTTTATGTATGCTGGGCACTGTGTATGGGGGGGGGGGCTTATTCAGGAACAAATACACAATGAATCTAAATGAAAGCTACTATAGCAAAAATAAGATTTTACTCACCGGTAAATCTATTTCTCGTAGTCCGTAGTGGATGCTGGGAACTCCGTAAGGACCATGGGGAATAGCGGCTCCGCAGGAGACTGGGCACAACTAAAGAAAGCTTTAGGACTACCTGGTGTGCACTGGCTCCTCCCTCTATGCCCCTCCTCCAGACCTCAGTTAGGATACTGTGCCCGGAAGAGCTGACACAATAAGGAAAGGATTTGGAATCCCGGGTAAGACTCATACCAGCCACACCAATCACACCGTATAACTCGTGATACTATACCCAGTTAACAGTATGAAATATAACTGAGCCTCAGTAACAGATGGCTCATAACAATAACCCTTTAGTTAGGCAATAACTATATACAAGTATTGCAGACAATCTGCACTTGGGACGGGCGCTCAGCATCCACTACGGACTACGAGAAATAGATTTACCGGTGAGTAAAATCTTATTTTCTCTGACGTCCTAGTGGATGCTGGGAACTCCGTAAGGACCATGGGGATTATACCAAAGCTCCCAAACGGGCGGGAGAGTGCGGATGACTCTGCAGCACCGAATGAGCAAACTCAAGGTCCTCCTCAGCCAGGGTATCAAACTTGTAGACTTTTGCAAAAATGTTTGAACCCGACCAAGTAACAGCTCGGCAAAGTTGTAAAGCCGAGACCCCTCGGGCAGCCGCCCAAGAAGAGCCCACTTTCCTCGTGGAATGGGCTTTTACAGATTTAGGGTGCGGCAGTCTAGCCGCAGAATGTGCAAGTTGAATCGTGCTACAGATCCAGCGAGCAATAGTCTGCTTAGAAGCAGGAGCACACAGGATAAATAGCGAGTCAGTTTTCCTGACTCCAGCCGTCCTGGAAACATATATTTTCAGGGCCCTGACTACGTCCAGTAACTTGGAGTCCTCCAAGTCCCACGTAGCCGCAGGCACCACAATAGGTTGGTTCACATGAAAAGCTGATACCACCTTAGGAAGGAATTTGGAACAAGTCCTCAAGTCCGCCCTATCCATATGAAAATCAGATAAGGGCTTTTGCATGACAAAACCGCCAACTCTGATACACGCCTGGCCGACGCCAAGGCCAACAGCATGACCACTTTCCACGTGAGGTATTTTAGCTCTACGGATTTAAGTGGCTCAACCCAATGCGACTTCAGGAAATCCAACACCACGTTGAGATCCCACGGTGCCACTAGAGGCACAAACGGGGGCTGAATATGCAGCACTCCCTTAACAAAAGTCTGAACTTCAGGCAGTGAAGCCAGTTCTTTTTGGAAGAAAATGTACAGAGCCGAAATCTGGACCTTAATGGAACCCAATTTTAGGCCAGTACTCACTCCTGACTGTAGGAAGTGCAGAAATCGACCCAGTTGAAATTCCTCCGTTGGGACCTTCCTGGCCTCACACCAAGCAACATATTTTTGCCATATGCTGTGTTTTTCGATCAGATCTTCCTAGCCTCAATCAGCGTAGGAATGACTTCCTCCGGAATGCCTTTTTCCTTTAGGATCCGGTGTTCAACCGCCATGCCGTCAAACACAGCCGTGGTAAGTCTTGGAACAGGCAGGGCCCCTGCTGCAGCAGGTCCTGTCTGAACAGCAGAGGCCATGGGTCCTCTGAGATCATTTCTTGAAGTTCTGTGTACCAAGCTCTTCTTGGCCAATCCGGAACCACGAGTATAGTTCTTACTCCTCTCCGTCTTAGTATTCTCAGTACCTTGGGTATGAGAGGCAAAGGAAGGAACACATACACCGACTGGTACACCCACGGTGTTACCAGAGCGTCCACAGCTATCGCCTGAGGGTCCCTTGACCTGGCGCAATATTTTTTTAGCTTTTTGTTGAGGCGGGACGCCATCATGTCCACCTGTGGCCTTTCCCAATGGTGTACAATCATTTTGAAGACTTCTGGATGAAGTCCCCACTCTCCCGGGTGGAGGTCGTGCCTGCTGAGAAAGTCTGCTTCCCAGTCGTCCACTCCGGGAATGAACACTGCTAACAGTGCTAACCCGTGATTATCCGCCCATCGGAAAATCCTTGTGGCTTCTGCCATCACCATCCTGCTTCTTGTGCCGCCCTGCTGGTTTACATGGGCGACCGCCGTGATGTTGTCTGACTGGATCAGCACCGGCTGGTGTTGAAGCAGGGGTCTAGCCTGACTTAGGGCATTGTGAATGGCCCTTAGTCCCAGAATATTTATGTGTAGGGAAGTCTCCTGACTTGACCATAGTCCTTGGAAGTTTCTTCCCTGTGTGACTGCCCCCCCAGCCTCGAAGGCTGGCATCCGTGGTCACCAGGACCCAGTCCTGTATGCCGAATCCGCGGCCCTCTAGAAGATGAGCACTCTGCAGCCACCACAACAGCGACACCCTGGCCCTTGGTGACAGGGTTATCAGCCGATGCATCTGAAGATGTGACCCGGACCACTTGTCCAACAGATCCCACTGGAAGAACCTTGCATGGAACTTGCCGAATGGAATTTCTTCGTAAGAAGCTACCATCTTTCCCAGGACTCGCGTGCATTGATGCACCGACACCTGTATTTGTATTAGGAGGTCTCTGACTAGAGATGACAACTCCTTGGCCTTCTCCTCCGGGAGAAACCCTTTTTCCTGTTCTGTGTCCAGAACCATACCCAGGAACAGTAGACGCGTCGTAGGAACCAGCTGCGACTGTGGACTATTCAGAATCCAGCCGCGCTGTTGTAGCACTTCCCGAGATAGTGCTACTCCGACGAACAACTGCTCCCTGGACCTCGCCTTTATAAGGAGATCGTCCAAGTACGGGATAATTAGAACTCCCTTTTTTTTTTGAAGGAGTATCATCATTTCGGCCATTACCTTGGTAAATACCCTCGGTGCCGGGGACAGACCAACGGCAATGTCTGGAATTGGTAATGACAGTCCTGTACCACAATTTTGAGGTACTCCTGGTGAGGAGGGTAAATGGGGACATGCAGGTAAGCATCCTTGATGTCCAGTGATACCATGTAATCCCCTTCGTACAGGCTTGCAATAACCGCCCTGAGCGATTCCATTTTGAACTTGAACCTTCGTGTTCAAGGATTTCAATTTTAGAATGGGTCTCACCGAACCGTCTGGTTTCGGTACCACCAACATTGTGGAATAGTAACCCCGGCTTTGTTGAAGGAGGGGTACCTTGATTATCACCTGCTGGAAGTACAGCTTGTGAATTGCCGCCAGTACTACATCTCCTCAAGGGCAGCAGGCAAGGCTGATTTGAGGTAACGGCGAGGGGGAGTCGCCTCGAACTCCAGCTTGTATCCCTGTGATACTACTTGCAGAACCCAGGGATCCACCTGTGAGCGAGCCCACTGGTCGCTGAAGTTCCCGAGACGCGCCCCCACCGCACCTGGCTCCACCTGTGGAGCCCCAGCGTCATGCGGTGGACTCAGAGGAAGCGGGGGAAGATTTTTGATCCTGGGAACTGGCTGTCTAGTGCAGCTTTTTCCCTCTTCCCTTGTCTCTGTGCAGAAAGGAAGCGCCTTTGACCCGCTTGCTTTTCTGAAGCCGAAAGGACTGTACCTTATAATACGGTGCTTTCTTAGGCTGTGAGGAAACTTGAGGTAAATTTTTTCCTTCCCAGCTGTTGCTGTGGATATGAGGTCCCAGAGACCATCCCCAAACAATTCCTCACCCTTATAAGGCAGAATCTTCATGTGCCTTCTAAAGTCAGCATCGCCTGTCCACTGCCGGGTCCCTAAAACCCTCCTGGCAGAATGGACATTGCATTAATTCTGGATGCCAGCCGGCAAATATCCCTCTGTGCATCCCTCATATATAAGACGACGTCTTTAATATGCTCTATGGTTAGCAAATAGTATCCCTGTCCTAACAGGGTAATAGACCACGCTGCAGCAGCACTATCCATGCTGAGGCAATTGCAGGTCTCAGTATAGTATCTGAGTGTGTATATACAGACTTCAGGATAGCCTCCTGCTTTTTATCCGCAGGCTCTTTTGACAAACGTGTGAGCGCCTTATCCACCCTAGGGGATATCTCCCAACGTGACCTATCCTCTGGCGGGAAAGGGTACGCCATCAGTAACTTTTTAGAAATTACCAGTTTCTTATCGGGGGAACCCACGCTTCTTCACACACTTCATTCACTCATCTGATGGGGGAACAAAACACTGTCTGCTTTTTCTCCCCAAACATAAAACCCCTTTTTATTTGGTTACCTGGGTTAATGTCAGAAATGTGTAACACATTTTTCATTGCCGAGATCATGCAACGGATGTTCCTAGTGGATTGTGTATATGTCTCAACCTCGTCGACACTGGAGTCAGACTCCGTGTCGACATCTGTGTCAGCCAGCTGAGGTAGCGGGCGTTTTTGAGCCCCTGATGGCCTTTGAGACGCCTGGGCAGGCGCGGGTTGAGAAGCCGGCTGTCCCACAGCTGTTACGTCATCCAGCCTTTTATGTAAGGAGTTGACACTGTCGGTTAATACCTTCCACCTATCCATCCACTCTGGTGTCGGCCCCACAGGGGGCGACATCACATTTATCGGCATCTGCTCCGCCTCCACGTAAGCCTCCTCATCAACCATGTCGACACAGCCGTACCGACACACCGCACACACACAGGGAATGCTCTGACTGAGGACAGGACCCCACAAAGTCCTTTGGGGAGACAGAGAGAGAGTATGCCAGCACACACCAGAGCGCTATATAATGCAGGGATTCACACTACCCACAGTGATTTTTCCCTTATAGCTGCTATATACACAGATTTGCGCCTAAATTTAGTGCCCCCCCTCTCTTTTTAACCCTTTGAGCCTGAAAACTACAGGGGAGAGCATGGGGAGCTGTCTTCCAGCTGCACTGTGAAGAGAAAATGGCGCCAGTGTGCTGAGGGAGATAGCCCCGCCCCTTTTTCGGCGGACTTTTCTCCCGCTTTTTTATGGATCCTGGCAGGGGTATTTTACACACATATATAGCCTCTAGGACTATATATTGTGCTTATTTTGCCAGACAAGGTGTTAATATTGCTGCTCAGGGCGCCGCCCCCCCCCCCCCCCCCCCCCAGCGCCCTGCACCCATCAGTGACCGGAGTGTGAGGTGTGCATGAGGAGCAATGGCGCACAGCTGCAGTGCTGTGCGCTACCTTGTTGAAGACCGAAGTCTTCTGCCGCCGATTTTCAGGACCATCTTCATGCTTCTGGCTCTGTAAGGGGGACGGCGGCGCGGCTCCGGGACCGGACGATCGAGGTCGGGTCCTGTGTTCGATCCCTCTGGAGCTAATGGTGTCCAGTAGCCTAAGAAGCCCAAACTAGCTGCAAGCAGGTAGGTTCGCTTCTTCTCCCCTTAGTCCCTCGTAGCAGTGAGTCTGTTGCAGGCAGATCTCACTGAAAATAAAAAACCTAAAATATACTTTCTTTTCTAGGAGCACAGGAGAGCCCCTAGTGTGCATCCAGCTCAGCCGGGCACAAGATTCTAACTGAGGTCTGGAGGAGAGTCATAGTGGGAGGAGCCAGTGCACACCAGGTAGTCCTAAAGCTTTCTTTAGTTGTGCCCAGTCTCCTGCGGAGCCGCTATTCCCCATGGTCCTTACGGAGTTCCCAGCATCCACTAGGACGTCAGAGAAATAATGCTTATATAATACCCAAGAAGCAGATGATGGAAACAGCACTCTGATATCATGGAAAGGTTCCGCAGAGCTTTAAATCCTTTTCACAATAACATTACTTTAAAATGCATCAGGGCCTGTCACGGTAACCACAATGACTATGCCACAAAGAGGATGTGAAATCAACAATCAGTGAACCCTAATGCTTAGAGTCGAGTTTTGAATAGCGCCATAAGATACAGGACCAGTTCACATGGAATAATGGTGGGTCATCATACAGCAAGTCATGTGACGCCGACAGGCGCCAACATCACCCAGTTACCCACACAAAAATCATAGTCATAATGCACTTTTTTTGTGTAGGTTCTTACAATTCAGTACACACATACCACAATGTTTATAAATCTATGCATGTACATCAATAATACAGCTAACCTGTAGCTTACTGCAGAACACTATGTTGCACGCTTTTTATTATTAATATTATTATTAATCGTAAGTATTTGAATGAGACCACGGACAGCATGCTTAAACAAGTCACCTTGATTGTGGTACCACAAGTCTCAGCCTGCCATGCTGGGACTACAAAAGTTGGTGTGCGACCCTCTGGTTTACAGTAAACAAAAATGACTTTAAAATAAGATTTTACTTACCGATAAATCTATTTCTCGTAGTCCGTAGTGGATGCTGGGGACTCCGTCAGGACCATGGGGATTAGCGGCTCCGCAGGAGACAGGGCACAAAAATAAAGCTTTAGGATCAGGTGGTGTGCACTGGCTCCTCCCCCTATGACCCTCCTCCAAGCCTCAGTTAGGATACTGTGCCCGGACGAGCGTACACAATAAGGAAGGATTTTGAATCCCGGGTAAGACTCATACCAGCCACACCAATCACACCGTACAACTTGTGATCTGAACCCAGTTAACAGTATGACAACGTAGGAGCCTCTGAACAGACGGCTCACAACAAGAACAACCCGATTTTTTTGTAACAATAACTATGTACAAGTATTGCAGACAATCCGCACTTGGGATGGGCGCCCAGCATCCACTGCGGACTACGAGAAATAGATTTATCGGTAAGTAAAATCTTATTTTCTCTAACGTCCTAGTGGATGCTGGGGACTCCGTCAGGACCATGGGGATTATACCAAAGCTCCCAAACGGGCGGGAGAGTGCGGATGACTCTGCAGCACCGAATGAGAGAACTCCAGGTCCTCTTTAGCCAGGGTATCAAATTTGTAGAATTTTACAAACGTGTTCTCCCCCGACCACGTAGCTGCTCGGCAGAGTTGTAATGCCGAGACCCCTCGGGCAGCCGCCCAGGATGAGCCCACCTTCCTTGTGGAATGGGCCTTGACAGATTTAGGCTGTGGCAGGCCTGCCACAGAATGTGCAAGTTGAATTGTGCTACAAATCCAACGAGCAATCGTCTGCTTAGAAGCAGGAGCACCCAGCTTGTTGGGTGCATACAGTATAAACAGCGAGTCAGATTTTCTGACTCCAGCCGTCCTTGAAATATATATTTTCAATGCCCTGACAACGTCCAGCAACTTGGAATCCTCCAAATCGCTAGTAGCCGCAGGCACCACAATAGGCTGGTTCAGGTGAAACGCTGACACCACCTTAGGCAGAAAATGAGGACGCGTCCGCAGTTCTGCCCTGTCCGAATGGAAAATCAGATATGGGCTTTTATACGATAAAGCCGCCAATTCTGACACTCTCCTGGCTGAAGCCAGGGCCAGTAGCATGGTTACTTTCCATGTAAGATATTTCAAATCCGCCGATTTGAGTGGCTCAAACCAATGGGATTTGAGAAAATCCAAAACTACATTAAGGTCCCACGGAGCCACTGGGGGCACAACCGGGGGCTGTATATGTAGTACTCCTTTTACAAAAGTCTGGACTTCAGGAACTGAAGCCAATTCTTTCTGGAAGAAAATCGACAGGGCCGAAATTTGAACCTTAATGGACCCCAACTTGAGGCCCATAGACAATCCTGTTTGCAGGAAATGTAGGAATCGACCCAATTGAAATTCCTCCGTGGGGGCCTTCCTGGCCTCACACCACGCAACATATTTTCTCCAAATGCGGTGATAATGTTGTGCAGTCACCTCCTTCCTGGCTTTAACCAGTGTAGGAATGACCTCTTCTGGAATGCCTTTTTCCCTTAGAATTCGGCGTTCAACCGCCACGCCGTCAAACGCAGCCGCGGTAAGTCTTGGAATAGACACGGTCCCTGCTGAATCAGGTCCCGTCTTAGAGGTAGAGGCCACGGATTTTCCGTGAGCATCTCCTGAAGTTCCGGGTACCAAGTTCTTCTTGGCCAATCCGGAGCCACGAGTATCGTTCTTACTCCCCTTTGCCGTATAATTCTCAGTACTTTGGGTATGAGAGGCAGAGGAGGAAACACATACACTGACTGAAACACCCACGGTGTTACCAGAGCATCCACAGCTATTGCCTGAGGGTCTCTTGACCTGGCGCAATACCTGTCCAGTTTTTTGTTGAGGCGAGACGCCATCATATCCACCTTTGGTTTTTCCCAACGGTTCACAATCATGTGGAAGACTTCTGGATGAAGTCCCCACTCTCCCGGGTGTAGATCGTGTCTGCTGAGGAAGTCTGCTTCCCAGTTGTCCACTCCCGGAATGAACACTGCTGACAGTGCTATCACATGATCTTCCGCCCAGCGAAGAATCCTTGCAGCTTCTGCCATTGCTCTCCTGCTTCTTGTGCCGCCCTGTCTGTTTACGTGGGCGACTGCCGTGATGTTGTCCGACTGGATCAACACCGGCTGACCCTGAAGCAGGGGTTTTGCCAGGCTTAGAGCATTGTAAATCGCTCTTAGCTCCAGTATATTTATGTGAAGAGACATCTCCAGGCTTGACCATACTCCCTGGAAGTTTCTTCCCTGTGTGACCGCTCCCCAGCCTCTCAGACTGGCATCCGTGGTCACCAGGACCCAGTCCTGTATGCCGAATCTGCGGCCTTCTAACAGATGAGCACTCTGCAACCACCACAGAAGAGACACCCTTGTCCGTGGCGATAAGGTTATCCGCTGATGCATCTGCAGATGCGATCCGGACCATTTGTCCAGCAGATCCCACTGAAAAGTTCGTGCGTGGAATCTGCCGAATGTGATTGCTTCGTAAGAAGCCACCATCTTTCCCAGGACTCTTGTGCATTGATGCACAGACACTTTTCCTGGTTTTAGGAGGTTCCTGACAAGTTCGGATAACTCCTTGGCTTTCTCCTCCGGAAGAAACACCTTTTTCTGAACCGTGTCCAGAATCATTCCCAGGAACAGCAGACGTGTTGTCGGGGTCAACTGAGATTTTGGAAAATTCAGAATCCACCCGTGTTGTTGCAGCACTACTTGGGTTAGTGCTACTCCGTCCTCCAGCTGTTCTCTGGACCTTGCCCTTATCAGGAGATCGTCCAAGTAAGGGATAATTAATACGCCTCTTCTTCGCAGAAGAATCATCATTTCGGCCATTACCTTGGTAAAGACCCGAGGTGCCGTGGACAATCCAAACGGCAGCGTCTGAAACTGATAATGACAGTTTTGCACCACGAACCTGAGGTACCCTTGATGTGAAGGGCAAATTGGGACATGCAGGTAAGCATCTTTTATGTCCAGGGACACCATAAAGTCCCCTTCTTCCAGATTCGCTATCACTGCTCTGAGTGATTCCATCTTGAACTTGAATTTTTGTATGTACAGGTTCAAAGATTTCAGATTTAGAATAGGTCTTATAGAGCCGTCCGGCTTCGGTACCACAAATAGCGTGGAGTAATACCCCTTTTCCTGTTGTAGGAGGGGTACCTTGACTATCACCTGCTGAGAAAACAGCTTGTGAATGGCTTCCAATACCGTCGCCCTGTCTGAGGGAGACGTTGGCAAAGCAGACTTTAGGAACCGGCGAGGGGGAGACTTCTCGAATTCCAACCTGTAACCCTGAGATACTACCTGCAGGATCCAGGGGTCCACCTGTGAGCAAGCCCACTGCGCGCTGAAATTCTTGAGTCGACCCCCCACCGTTCCTGAGTCCGCTTGTAAAGCCCCAGCGTCATGCTGAGGGCTTTGCAGAACCCGCGGAGGGCTTCTGTTCCTGGGAAGGAGCTGCTTGCTGCCCTCTCTTACCCTTTCCTCTGCCTCGGGGCAGATATGACTGTCCTTTTGCCCGCTTCTTATAGGACCGAAAGGACTGCGGCTGAAAAGACGGTGTCTTTTTCTGTTGGGAGGGGGTCTGAGGTAAAAAGGTGGATTTCCCGGCAGTTGCCGTGGCCACCAAATCCGATAGACCGACGCCAAATAATTCCTCCACTTTATACGGCAATACTTCCATATGCCGTTTGGAATCCGCATCACCTGACCACTGTCGTGTCCATAAACTTCTTCTGGCAGATATGGACATCGCACTTACTCTCGATGCCAGAGTGCAAATATCCCTCTGAGCATCTCGCATATAAAGAAAAGCATCCTTTAATTGCTCTAAAGTCTGTAAAATACTGTCCCTATCCAGGGTATCAATATTTTCAGTCAGGGAATCCGACCAGACCACCCCAGCACTGCACATCCAGGCTGAGGCGATGGCTGGTCGCAGTATAACACCAGTATGTGTGTATATACTTTTTAGGGTAGTTTCCAGCCTCCTATCAGCTGGATCCTTGAGGGCGGCCGTATCAGGAGACGGTAACGCCACTTGTTTTGATAAGCGTGTGAGCGCCTTATCCACCTTAGGGGGTGTTTCCCAGCGCGCCCTAACCTCTGGCGGGAAAGGGTATAATGCCAATAACTTTTTTGAAATTAGCACTTTTCTATCTGGGTTAACCCACGCTTCATCACATACATCATTCAATTCCTCTGATTCAGGAAAAACTACAGGTAGTTTTTTCACCCCCCACATAATACCCCTTTTTGTGGTACTTGTAGTATCAGAGATATGCAAAGCCTCCTTCATTGCCGTGATCATATAACGTGTGGCCCTACTGGAAAATACGTTTGTTTCTTCACCGTCGACACTAGATTCAGTGTCCGTGTCTGGGTCTGTGTCGACCGACTGAGGTAAAGGGCGTTTTACAGCCCCTGACGGTGTCTGAGACGCCTGGGCAGGTACTAACTGGTTTTCCGGCCGTCTCATGTCGTCAACTGATTTTTGTAATGTGCTGACATTATCACGTAATTCCATAAACAAAGCCATCCATTCCGGTGTCGACTCCCTGGGGGGTGACATCACCATTACCGGCAATTGCTCTGCCTCCACACCAACATCGTCCTCATACATGTTGACACACACGTACCGACACACAGCAGACACACAGGGAATGCTCTATTGAAGACAGGACCCCACTAGCCCTTTGGGGAGACAGAGGGAGAGTTTGCCAGCACACACCCAAGCGCTATAATATATATGGGAACAACCCTATATAAGTGTTGTATCCTTATAGCAGCTTAAATATAGTAATATCGCCAAAAAAAGTGCCCCCCCTCTCTGTTTTACCCTGTTTCTGTAGTGCAGTGCAGGGGAGAGTCCTGGGAGCCTTCCTCACAGCGGAGCTGAGCAGGAAAATGGCGCTGTGTGCTGAGGAGAATAAGCCCCGCCCCCTATTTCGGCGGGCTCTTCTCCGGAGTTTGTGAGATCTGGCAGGGGTTAAATACATCCATATAGCCTCAAGGGCTATATGTGATGTATTTTTTAGCCATAAAAAGGTATTATACATTGCTGCCCAGGGCGCCCCCCCAGCGCCCTGCACCCTCCGTAACCGCTGTGTGAAGTGTGCTGACAACAATGGCGCACAGCTGCAGTGCTGTGCGCTACCTCAGGAAGACTGAAAAGTCTTCTGCCGCCTGCTTCTGGACCTCTTCCATCTTCGGCATCTGCAAGGGGGGTCGGCGGCGCGGCTCCGGGACCGGACTCCATGGCTGGGCCTGTGTTCGATCCCTCTGGAGCTAATGGTGTCCAGTAGCCTAAGAAGCCAATCCATCCTGCACGCAGGTGAGTTGACTTCTCTCCCCTAAGTCCCTCGATGCAGTGAGCCTGTTGCCAGCAGGACTCACTGAAAATAAAAAACCTAAAAACTTTTTCTAAGCAGCTCTTTAGGAGAGCCACCTAGATTGCACCCTGCTCGGACGGGCACAAAAACCTAACTGAGGCTTGGAGGAGGGTCATAGGGGGAGGAGCCAGTGCACACCACCTGATCCTAAAGCTTTATTTTTGTGCCCTGTCTCCTGCGGAGCCGCTAATCCCCATGGTCCTGACGGAGTCCCCAGCATCCACTAGGACGTTAGAGAAAAGAAGTTAAATCTGCTTCTAAGTCTCATACCCAATGGCATGGCCCCTTTATCAGAGAGGTATTAATCCTTATCCTACCTACCCAATGCGCTGTGTAGAGAAGCAGCACCCAGTGATGCTGTACCCAGTGCTGTGCCCAGCAGTACCCTTATTATGTGACTGCTATCAGTGTACGGTAATGATGCACATCTATGCCTGCTAGCAGTACAGTATATGTATACAGATAAGTACTGAGTATGTCCGCAGTGTCCCCCAGCCTTTCTCACTAGCTTGGTCGCTCGGTACGGGCCCGGCCCTAAGATGCAATGTTCCATTCTTGCACCCTGGCCCGGCCTCGGGATGCGGTGATCCTTGCTGCCCCTGCACGTCTCCAGCCGCCAATCCGACGCTTCTGCGTTTCCAGGAGACAGGGACAGTTTGAATCCCGTACTTCTGACGGGTGCCTGCTACTTGTCAGCAGTCTCTCAGGGGCTGGAGCGACGCGCTGGTGGGCAGGTAGGAGGGAAGTCTCAGGAGGTGCCGGTGGTGATTGGCTAGGGAGATGGGCTGAGGAATGAGCGGTTTTCTGAAGGAAGCGCTGTGATTCAGAGTCCTGGGTGTGCCTCAGCCAATACCACCTCATTATTGGCTGAAGCGCACACAGGACTGACTCACAGCGCATCCTGTAGGACCTGCACATTTTTTAAAAAATGAGTCCCTCACTCCCAGTACCTCGTAAAAACGTGCTATACCTCGTATTTTGCTAATACTGTATTCAATATTTTATAGTATTGCATACTGGAAGAGACAAGTCTACAACTACTCATAACAATACTAGTGTATACAATATGCTGTGTTAAATAGACTTGCATAGGTGCAAATCATTTTAGACTGCCCCTTGCTCCCAAGCCTGCCACCTCACCGATTGTTAATTTCAAGGAGGACTCAAGGAGCCAGTTCAGGGAACTGTTGCATGATGTTATGTGGGAGCACTGTGGCATGATGTTATGTTGGGGCACTGTGGCATGGTAAGTGGGGAAACATTATGTTATGTGGGGGGATATTATGATCTCTCCTCCTCACCCCAGACTCCCTTCCCGCCCCATATCTGCCTAATCCTGTGTGTTTGTCTCTAATTCCTTGTGCAAATAATTACTCGTGCAAAATTCCAGATTCACAAATGGTGCCATGACCAGAGACAGTTTGGAAATAACTAGAATAAAGTGGTGTGTCCTATTTAGTGCAATGGGAATATGATACATGATTTGTAAAGTTCTATTTCAACTACTTGATAGATTTTAGCTTACTAGAACAATGACACTTGCTTGCAAATATATTGCTGAAAAATCACTGAAGACCAATACTGTAACTAACTACCATGATCTAACAAAACTGTACCCAGGAGTAGAAACTCCTCTTAGCAACCTAACTGTAATCTTCTACTTTAGCCATACCCTAATTCTTCCTACCCCAAATCTTAACTTACATGAAGAATGAGACGCGTGCCAACATGGCTTTCTGAGCACTAAATCCAATATATATTTTACCTTGCCAAGTTGCTGTAAGAATTTAAGATGTCTCTCTTCAAAATGAGTTGGATCACGATCTTCAAAGCCTCCGGAAAAGCCAAATGCTCCAATTCTCATATTGGGAAGTAAATCACTTTCTGCCAATAGCTCATAGTCTGGGGGGAAAATACAGTAAGTGTACATTACCCACTTTACAAAATGTGACAAAACAGCTGGAAACTTAAACAGCAACTGAGAAAACACTCTGTTGCACTGCATCAGCAAGCTTCCTGCACCACTGATTTCAGATTCCTACCTGGAGTGAACAAGCTGTTAAGTTCCCTTATAACTGCTCGAAACGAAGGTCGAAATTCTGGCTCATAATCCATGCAACTGTTTATCAGGTTTGCAAGCTCAATCCACTTTGGCGTTGGTAGTTGATGTCTATCTTCATAAAATTGCAACTTCTTAATAATAATAATAATAATAATAAAAAAGGGGTAAACATGGAAGAAAGTGTAATAAAAATAAAATTTATTAACAAGAAATTTTCACTTCATATGTCACTTCCCACGCAAATGCATTTTATTTTCAAATTCTTCCCAGGTTAAGCTATGAGGAATATGCGTCACAGTGTGCAGGTGTGAGCGCCTTCTGACTCTACAGGTACTGAGAGGGAAACGGTATGTAATCCCGATCTAGGTTTTTGTGTGCCTTTTACCCTACATAACAGTGTAAGACATAAGTCAAACAGCTAAGTTACTACTCCCATTTCAAAACAGTGTAATAAATTCTTGAATGCTGACAAAAAATAAAAAATTGTGAAACATATTTTAATGTTTCTACTTTCTCTCCTTCCTTCTTTGCCACCACATCGCTGGGACCTGCATAAAATATGAGCTATCAATGGCTGCGTTAATATTGGTGGCTAATCACGCTTCTACTTGACAGCAGTCACAGAAGCTGCAAGTACTAATCTGCTCTTCTGTTCCCCACAGTTTTTTATGTTGTAAGCATTTGTGTCATGATCCATTCAAGTGTGTTGTGGTGCTTTGTAGATACATTGTAATAATTGCTTAAAAACATGAATAGAATAATATTAGAACATTAATATTATAGGTGTTGTAAAGACATAAATAAAATAAAAATAAAAACACAAGGACCACTCCCCAATTGTAAATAGATCACTCGGGGTCTATGTTTTGTAGCACTGTGTGTTTTGCCAAAAAGTTACATAGACTTGCATAGTGGCAAATAGTTTTAGACTGCTCCTTGCTCCCAGCCTGCCACTTCACTAAATGTCTATTTCTGGAATGACTGTTCAGCATCCCTGCCCCCTACTTTACTGACTGCGCTCATTTCCTGTCATTCACACTGTTGGCAGTAATACCCCTTTTACACTCGCACACCCGGGTCACTCCCGGGATGCGTCCCAGGATGCATTCCCGGTACTGACCCCTTTCACACTGCACTAAGACCTGGGATCGACCCGGGACAGCCCCATTTACACTGATCCCGGGATATCCCTGCAAATGCATATGTATGTCATTAGAAATGGCCTTTTTCTGGCTCACATAGATGAGGTCACAGTAGTCAACAAAGGGAGGGGTGGTGCCTGCTCACACCATTGCTGCAGTCATGGCCGACGGAGTACCAGTGTGTATGCCTGAGCTCATGATTCTTTCTGCTTTGCAGATGTTTCATACAGCCAGTGACAGCCTCCTCTCCCCTCATGCTCAGCAACTCTCTAACCTCCTGGTCTGTCCAGGTCGCCATGCTGCCTTCCTCACACGCATCCAGGACGCTCCCCAGGGCTCTGGAAGATGACATCATCTTTTCTGAGCCCATGAAAGCTCCAATCGGAGGCCTTTTAGCAGTCCCGGGTAGGGAATTCCGGGACGGGCCCTTTCACACTACCCAGCTTCCCGGGACGGTCCCGGATTCAACCCTGGTCGAGACCTGGGTTGAAATCCCGGGATGCTCGACCCGGGAAATTGTCCCTGTACCCTTTCACACTGACAAAAAACCCGGGATGATGCGCGTTCACGTGCAATATCCCGGGATCTTCATGCGAGTGTAAAGGGGGTATTACTCAGCAGAGGAGACACGCTGCAGACTATGAAGAGGCAGATTAATGACAGTGCTAGTTTAGCTAATAGTGTGTGAGGGGAGGGAATGTTATGCACTGTAATTTGTTCAGTGGTTAGACAGTGCGGAACTCCCCCTATAAGTGGGGAAGGAAAACTTCCAAAAAGCCTCCTCAATGTTAAAAGCCGATTTTGTCAGAAATGTATATATAGGCAATATAGGCTACACTGAAAAAATAAAAACCTGACACACATCTAAATTCCCATTCCCCACAAATGCTTATCCATCTTGAAAAGTAGAATTATCAATTTTTAAATAAAGCCTAATTAAAGATTTGTAATTGTGTTAACAAAATAAATGCATGCAATACAAAGAAACAGAAATATAATAATCCTAAAACAAATAATTTGAGGTACAGATGCGTCCTCATACATCTAGCCTCAATACACCATGCAGCGTGAGATGCCTGGCATGAGTGAGTTGCCAAGTGCATATCTGTACATTGATGTTGTAATAAATATTAGCTAACATGAATAAACTTACTGGTTACACCTATAAAAATAATAATGCTTAAAGCTAGACTTGAAACAAACGCCAGCACTATAGTAATAATGCACGGATTTGGACTGAGCATTTAGGCAGGCATACTTTTAGTCTATTTATCAACAAATGCAGAGCATGCCTTAAGTCCACCATAACCATATAAATTCTGCTAGTGTGGACAAAGCTTCCATGACCAAAGCTACGATATTAGTTATGTATTGGCATACTGACTCACTCTCCCACATTTTAAGTGAAAGGAAAACTATACAAATCTTAGGCATAATGGGAGAAATACCCACAACCGATGTGTAAATACAATCCCTACAGCTAACAAAAAAATGTTGAGCCCAGGGGCATTATCCCAGAAAGTGCCAAACTGTGTGCCTGCATTTAGGACAATTTATTTTTCCCCCCATTATATTCAAGCTGAGAGGTGATAAATACATTCTATGGAGAACACATCATTGTATTTGATGGAATATTAAAAATAATGTAAGCATCGAATTGGTCTTAAATTATCCCGTAATATTCTTTACTCTGTATTATGTTCTGAATTTACAGACCACTTTACTGGTTACATTTTTTTTTATTTTTTTTATAGGTTTTTAACAATTAAAATTTTAATCCTCATCCATGATACTGTTTGTGCAACATAATGTTAATAATGAGGTCATTAAGTGTAACTTGAGGGAGTTTGTGTATTATTATATATGTATATATAAAATCAATTTTGACTGTGAGTTTATGATTGAAATAGGTAAATAAGAAAATTAAAACTAAGAAAATTTAATTTTCCAAATGCAGACAGGAGATGGGTTGAATTCAGAATTGGTAACAAAGCAAATCTGCACATTGGCAAAATGATGTGGTACTGCAGGTGGGGAGATGTAAAATTCTCAGTGACTTAGCACTGGGAAGCGCGTGTCCTAAAGGAACGTTAAGCTGCAGTGTAAAAATTAAGCTGCCCACTATTTGTGGGCTAAACTGAAAAAAGGAATACAAGTATTTACACCCCTTGCTTTTCAGCATGCTCTGTCAAGGTGCAGAGTGTTTTTATTTGCTACCAACTCTGAATTAGCCGCAATGGCTGAAAACAAACCCATCCCCCCCTCTCAAAAACAAAATGTAATTCACAAACATGATTATGACACATTTAAATTCTACTGAACACCTTGTACCCAAATGAAGAATACATGATAAGGAATGGTTTCTGATCACCATTTAACTCAAACTTACTCTTTGAGAATCCAGTGCATTCAGCGGCTTGTCACCACCGCTGCATATTTCCCATAAGGTGGTACCAAAACTCCATTTGTCTACCATTGGGTTGAGATTTTTTTGATTGTCAATGCACTCAGGAGCTACCCATGGAATTCTTTCCAGAAGAACTTAGTGGGAAACAGAAGAACACACACATATTATCTTTTGTTTATAAGGCGCAGCAAAATGTATGCACCGCCGTATGGAGTAAAACATACAAAAAACATTTCACATTACTGGATCTTAAATAAAATACACAATGGAATGCCACAGCATATATACCAAATAAGAAATAATCAGACCAGACCGGGGAGGACAGATAACTGGAGCATAGATAGTGCAACTCAATGAAGCAAGTGGGAGAAACAGGGGAGAATCAGTTCAGTGCTTAGTGATCCTGTACCCAACATATGGGCGAGCAAACCGAGATACTAAAAGGAGATGAGAGGAAATTACTTCAGTGGAGAAGCAGAGAGAAGGAGCAGAAAAGGTGGGAGGAAGTGTGATGTCGAAAATGTAGGGAGGGGATGAGTGATTTAAAGGCTTACAGGTGAGGAGTTTGAAGTGGATTTAAGTCACAAAATTTTATTGACAAGAGAGAAACAATGACAAATGGAAGTAATTGACATACTCAGAGCACAAGAAAACTAGAATAACAACAACATAACACAGAAGAGGTGAGAGCGTAAATTAACATGTTGGAGTACATAGGCTATAAAATTAAGTGCATGAGTTTGTCTCTACGGTTTTTTATTATTATTTTTTAAACAAACCCAAAAACAATCAAGAATTAGGAACAAAAATAGAAAATAATAAAGAATATTCCGAAGGGCCAACCAGTGGAACCCTTGGAAGGGCTTGTAGGAAATTGCCAAGACAGTCAGAGGGAAAAAGAAGCAAGAATGATAATAAAAATTGAGGAGAGAAAAGAGTAGAGATAAATAAAGAGTGAAGAAGCAAAAACAAATCACAGACGAGGGGAGAGCGAGTCGGGGGAAAAGAAGGGTGAGGAAAAAGGGTAAGGTGAACTAGGAGAGACCTGGGAGAGCTACTTGAAATTTAGTGTACCAAGGTGTCCAAACGCTGTGGAATTTATCCACTGTGTTGTTCATCAAGGAGGAAAGGTATTCCATCTTTGCTACAAACCAAACACGGTTCATAAGTTCAGGACGGGTTGGAGGGGTGGGGTGTTTCCATGATTTAGCAATCGGGAGTTTAGCTGCACAGGCTATATGCATAGCCAGTTTGTTTTCTGGCTTGGATAGCTGACAGGCTGGGGCACACAGGAACAGCGTCTCAGGAGGGAGGGGGGGGCGTCCGGAATAAGCGACTGAATAAGGATACGGACCATTAACCAGAAAGAGGCTATCTTCGGGCAGCTCCACCAAATATGAAAATACGAGCCTACTTGACCACATTGGCGCCAACAGAGGTTAGAAGTGTTCGGATATATTTGGTGTAAGCGTTCGGGAACCAAATACCAGCGTGCATAGACTTTGTAGGAGTTCTCCTTAATGGAGACGCTAATAGAACATTTAGAAATATTCAATCGAACAGATTCCCATACGTCATCATCTAGGGAGGTCCCCAAGTCAGTTTCCCATGCAAGTTCATGTACTGTGCGTGGAGGCGAAACTGGAGACAAAATGGAGTGATACAAAATAGAAATAATGCCTCGATCCGTGGAGCGGTACATGCAAAGGCGCTCCATCGAAGTCGGGACATTAGGAAGAGGCCTTGTCCTAGTAGAGGACATCACGAAATTTCGAATTTGAAGGTATTGATAAAAATATGAAGTCAGAAGAGAGTGCTTTGTTTGAAGGTCTGCGAATGAGTACGGTACATTGTTATGAAGTAGATGATGAAAGCAGGAGACGCCTGCCCTAGACCAGTTGGAAGCAAAATGATAGGTTCGGCCCGGGGTGAAGGAGGGGTTGTTCCAGATGGGGGTTAGGGGAGAGGGATGTGTGTGAAGTGAAAGTTTAGATTTTAGTGAGTCCCACACCGATAAAGTTAGGGATATTGTTGGCACTGACTGAATGGTTGTAGGTCTGTGCAAGCGGGGGAGCCATGGAAGATGAGAAACTGAGTCGACCTGAGCCAAGTCACTCTCCAAGTCCACCCATCTCCTTGTGTGTCGTGGAGAATGCCAGGCAACCAGTTGGCTGAGTGCCGTGGCATAGTAGTATCTCGATAGCGAGGGAAGGCCCAAACCACCACACATAGAGCTCTGTTGGAGAGTCTCCCTACGCAATCGCGGCTTCTTATCATTCCAAATGAATTTACCATATTGGGTCTGGAGGGAGGATAAAATCCGGAGAGGGACTGGGAGGGTCTGGAAGAGGTAAAAATCTTGGGGATGACATTCATCTTAATAGCATTAATCCTGCCAATCCAAGAAATGAAATGTTTTTTCCATCCTAAAATGTTTTGAGATATTTCCTTAAATAAGGGAGGAAAGTTTGCGTCATAGAGAGAATGGTAAGATTTGGTAATATGCACCCCCAAATATTTAATGGAGGTATGACGCCATGCAAAAGGGAAGTTGGATTTCAGAAGATTCAGCGTGTTGAGAGGGATGTGTAATGGGAGAGCCTCTGACTTGTCATTGTTCACCTTATATCCAGAGAGGTCCCCGTAGAGAGTTAATTCTTTGAAAAGATTGGTTAGGGAAATTAACGGGCTAGTGAGGGTAAGGAGGACGTCATCCGCAAAAAGGGAAAGTTTGTAGTGTGAGTCTTTGATAGAAAAGCCCGTAATGTCCGGATTAAGACGGATGCGACAAGCGAGAGGTTCAATTATCAGAGCGAAGATGAGAGGCGACAGGGGGCATCCCTGTCGCGTACCATTGGTGATGGCGAAGGAGTCTGAAAGAATTCCATTCGCTAGGACAGAAGTAGAGGGGTTGTGATAGAGTGCTGAAATGGCTTCGAGAAATTCCCCGCGAACACCAAAGCTACGGAGTGTTTGATCGAGAAAAGCCCACGAAACCCTATCGAAGGCTTTCTCCGCGTCTAAGGCCAACAGAAGAGAAGGTAGTTTGACAGAGTTAGCATGGTGGATCAGGTTAACGGTGCGTCTGGTATTATCTAGAGCTTGGCGTGAAGGGACAAATCCGACTTGGTCGGGATGTATAAGAGACGGAAGAAGGGGGTTCAGGCGTAGGGCAAGAATTTTTGCAAAAAGTTTCAAGTCGGTGTTGAGAAGAGAAATAGGGCGGTAATTAGAGACCTGTTGGTGATCTTTACCAGGTTTGGGAATAACAGTAATTAGTGCTTTGGTGGTTTCGCTATGGAAGAGTTCCCCATTAAGGATTTTTATTAAAAGTAGACGTCAAGTGAGGGACAAGAGAACACTCGAATGTTTTATAGTAAGCAAAGGGTAGGCCGTCCGGTCCCGGAGCCTTAGAGGGTTTCTGTAGTTTAAGAGCAGCAGATACTTCCTCGTCAGATATAAGCTTACATAATGCAGTGGATGAGGGAGTATCCAACTGCGGCAGGGAGCATGAGGTCAGGAAGTCGGAGATGCGCGTGTTTGAGTCAGATAGGGAGGACGTACTGCCTGGGGAGTTATACAAACGAGTGTAGTATTCCTTAAAGATAGAGTTGATGTCTGAGGGATTATAGTGTGTATTACCGTTAGAGTCTTTAAGCGAGACTATAGAAGAGAGGGCTTTGCGTGTCTTTAATCTATTTGCTAGGAGGGCATCAGCCTTGTTGCTTTTCTCATAAAATCGCTGATTCAGCCAACGTAGGGATTTATCTATCTTTTCTGTTAATAGTGCATTGAGAGTTGCCCTAGCTGCCATAAGCTGTTTATAGTTCGAGTCCGTGGGACTACGCTTATGAAGAGAGTCTAGGATTTGGACCTGATCAGTGAGATTTCTAAGTATTGCTTTGTGTTCCCTATTGCGGTGAGATGCAAAGCTAATTACGTGGCCTCTGAGGACGGCTTTGTGAGCTTCCCAGACTAATGGGGAACATCCTGATTCAGGATTGTTAAGAGAAAAGTATTCCGTGAGCAGTCCAGCTATCTTGGATTTGAAGGAGGGAATTTTAAGAAGTGTCTCATTCAGGCGCCAAGATGGGCGGAAAGTTGGGGCATCCAACAGATCAAATGCGGACGTGACGGAAGAGTGATCCGACCAGATATTGGGGATAATCGATGAGGACAAAATGTGGTTAGAGGCCGGGGGGCTACAGAAAAGGTAGTCAAGTCTGGAATAAGACTGATGGGGATTGGAAAAAAAAGTGTAGTCCTTGGAAGATGGGTTAAGAGCACGCCAAGTGTCGAAAAGAGATGCTTCTTTAATAAGTTTAGAGAAAGTATCGGATATATGACAGGTGCGAGGGTGTTTCTGGGGAGCGGATTTATCTAAGAAAGGGTCTAGAACTGCGTTGAAATCCCCTCCCAGGAATACATAACCCGCTCTGTGTTTTTGGAGAGCCGTGAAAAAGGATTTCAAAAAACGTTGTTGGCCCGTGTTGGGAGCATAGAGGTTAGCTATAGTCACTTCCAGGTGCCCCAGCCTGCCAACCAGAATGATATACCTCCCCTCTGCGTCAACATGAACCGAGCTTTGCGTGAAGGGGAGTTTGTTGCTTATCAGGATAGCGACTCCGTTATGCTTAGATTCACTTGAGGAGTACAACACAGTGGAGAATCGTCTGGAAGACAAAGTGGGGTGGCCAGATCGCTTAAAATGTGTTTCTTGAAGTAAAACTATGTCTGCGCGTAGAGTGCGGATTGTACGGAACAAGTGAGAGCGTTTATGGGGCGTGTTAAGGCCCCGGACATTCATAGAGGCAATGGTGAAAGGCATGGTGCTGAGAGAGGGGGGAGTAGAGAGGGGGTATTGAAAAGGGGGAGCAGAGGAAAGGGGCCGACTCGCTCAAGAGAAAGAGTTTAGAAAAGAGGGAGAGAAGAAAAGGAGCAGAGTACACAATTCGGATTGAGCAAAATAGAGACAGGTAGGAAAAAGAGGAAGAGCAGGTTACTCAATACAAAGGATTGGTACTCCTATAATTAGGACTTAGTGGTCCAGAAAGGCGAGGGAACAAAAGTTCCAAGTCGCCACAAGGGAATAAAAAATAAATAAAATTGGGGGTGGTGGAGATCGAAATGAGTAGAAAAATATCACATGCAGGGAGAAGAACAGGGAGTATACGCACAACCCAAGAAGAGAAGGAATAGTGCGTTAAACAAAACGGGTACTAGTATGTAGGAGACAAGAGATGGATCGGTGTCCCCTGGGTGAGGAGAGACAAGGGAGAGGGATAATAAAAAAAAAAAAAAGGGGGTGGGGAGAACAATCATCACCAGAAAATACATTGAGTAATTATCATCTGGAAATACCAGAAACTTTTCGGAGCACAAAGATACACACTTGTTAAAACCAGTAGGGGCGACAGGCACAGAGGGCCCACAGTGCGGCATATGGAGTCTGGGAAAAAGCCAACGGAGACGCTGGCTAAGTATGTGAGACCTCTGCGCCCGTGGACCACGCCACAACCCAAAACAGATAGAACTTGTAAATGTTAGGACAACGGGAGAGAAGAGACCTAACAGTGCATGGAGCTAAAAATATTACTTTGGAAAACTAAGAGAAACATTAATTCCCTGAACTGGGAATAAACTAACAACGGAAGGTAAAATGCAGCATTGGGGAGCGTTAAAGTCAAACCGTGGCTAGGAGTAGCATGCAAGGCTAGGGGCGATTGCTAGAAACCGAAATTTGGTCACCCAGGCTACTGTAAACATAGTGGGGTATATTTACTAAAGTCCCGATTTTGACCGAGATGCCGTTTTTTCTTCAAAGTGTCATCTCGGTAATTTACTAAGCAAAAATCTCGGCAGTGATGAGGGCATTCGTAATATTTTGGAAGTCCTAGGAAAAAATCACGAATCAATACACCATCGGTCAAATACGCCTGCAATTTGCTAGAAATCGGTCATTTACTAAAAAGTGCAAAACACAAACACTGCCGACAATAGCCAAACACTGCCGTGCTGAAATACAAATCGTGAAAAAGTGCTAAAAAAAAAACAGACCTGCTTTTTTATCCCGTGTTTGTATAGGCATGCACGGATCCATGAGATCCGTGCATGTTTATCAGTGGGAAGGGGTGGGAAATGTTATAATTTAAAAAAAAAAAATTGCGTGGGGTCCCCCCTCCTTGATCAAACCAGCCTCGGGCTCTTTGAGCCGGCCCTGGTTGCAAAAATATGGGAAAAAAATTGACAGGGGTTCCCCCATATTTAAGCAACCAGCACCGGGCTCTGCGCCTGGTCCTGGTTCCAAAAATACGGGGGACAAAAAGCGTAGGGGTCCCCCGTATTTTTGAAACCAGCACCGGGCTCCACTAGCTGGACAGATAATGCCACAGCCGGGGGTCACTTTTATACAGTGCCTTGCGGCCGTGGCATCAAATATCCAACTAGTCACCCCTGGCCGGGGTACCCTGGGGGAGTGGGGACCCCTTCAATCAAGGGGTCCCCCCCCCAGCCACCCAAGGGCCAGGGGTGAAGCCCGAGGCTGTCCCCCCCATCCAATGGGCTGCGGATGGGGGGCTGATAGCCTTTGTTCAAAGTAATGAATATTGTTTTTAGTAGCAGTACTACAAGTCCCAGCAAGCCTCCCCCGCAAGCAAGTACTTGGAGAACCACAAGTACCAGCATGCGGCAGAAAACCAGGCCCGCTGGTACCTGTAGTACTACTACTAAAAAAATACCCCAATAAAGACAATACACACACACCTTGAAAGTATAACTTTAATACATACATACACACCACCATATACACATACTTACCTTATGTTCACACGAGGGTCGGTCCTCTTCTCCAGTAGAATCCATGGTGTACCTGTTGAAAAAATCCTACTCACCAAATCCAGTGTAGAGGGCTCCTCGGGTAATCCATTTGTAATCCACGTACTTGTAAAAATAAAAAAACGGGACACCCGACCACGAACTGAAAGGGGACCCATGTTTTCACATGGGACCCCTTTCCCCGAATGCCAGAAACCCCCTCTGACTGATGTCTAAGTGGGTTTCTTCAGCCAATCAGGGAGCGCCACGTTGTGGCACCCTCCTGATCGGCTGTGTGCTCCTGTACTGTATGACAGGCGGCACACGGCAGTGTTACAATGTAGCGCCTATGCGCTCCATTGTAACCAATGGTGGGAACTTTCAGGTCAGCGGTTGACCGAAAGTGACCTCACCGCTGACCTGAAAGTTCCCACCATTGGTTACAATGGAGCGCATAGGCGCTACATTGTAACACTGCCGTGTGCCGCCTGTCATACAGTACAGGAGCACACAGCCGATCAGGAGGGTGCCAAACGTGGCGCTCCCTGATTGGCTGATGGAACCTTCTTGGACTTAAGTCAGAGGGGGTTCCAGGCATTCGGGGAAAGGGGACCCATGTGAAAACATGGGTCCCCTTTCAGTGCGAGGTCGGGTATCCGTTTTTTTATTTTTACAAGTACGTGGATTACAAAAGGATTTACCGAGGAGCCTAAAACACTGGATTATGTGAGTATAATTTTTTCAACAGGTACACCATGGATTCTACTGGAGAAGAGGACCGACCTGCGTGGGAACATATAAGTATGTGTATATGGAGGTATGGATGGATGTATTAAAGTTATACTTTCAAGGTGTGTGTGTGTTGTCTTTATTGGGGTATTTTTTTAGTAGTAGTACTACAGGTACCAGCGGGCCCATTTTTCCGCCGCATGCTGGTACTTGTGGTTCTCCAAGTACCAGCTTGCGGGGGAGGCTTGCTGGGCCTTGTAGTACTGCTACTAAAAACAATATCATTCACTTTAAACAAAGGCTATCAGCCCCCCATCCGCAGCCCATTGGATGGGGGGGGACAGCCTCGGGCTTCACCCCTGGCCCTTGGGTGGCTGGGGGGGACGACCCCTTGATTGAAGGGGTCCCCACTCCCCCAGGGTACCCCGGCCAGGGGTGACTAGTTGGATATTTGATGCCACGGCCGCAAGGCACTGTATAAAAGTGACCCCCGGCTGTGGCATTATCTGTCCAGCTAGTGGAGCCCGGTGCTGGTTTCAAAAATACGGGGGACCCCTACGCTTTTTGTCCCCCGTATTTTTGGAACCAGGACCAGGCGCAGAGCCCGATGCTGGTTGTTTAAATATGGGGGAACACCTGTCCATTTTTCCCCCATATTTCTGCAACCAGGATCGGCTCAAAGAGCCCGAGGCTGGTTTGCCTTAGGAGGGGGGACCCACGCAATTTTTTTTTTACATTTAAACATTTTTTTTTTTTTTTACAAGGTGCACAATGAAGCCCAGCACGGATCTCTCAGATCCGGCCGAGATTCATTGTATTAAAGTCGGCAGTGTTTTACAAGTCACTCACGTAAAACACTGCCAAAAAAAACGAATGACATCGACATCGGAAAACCCGAAAATGCAGAATACGGCAGCTTAGTAAATTAGTCGTAATCAATTCAAAAAGTTGCATATTTACACTTTCGATGTCATTCGTGATTGAACTTTGACCTCAAACGGGAAAATACGAATCTTAGTAAATATACCCCAGTGAGTTTAGTGAGTTTGAACTGCTACAAAGAGTGACCACGAGACATTTCCAGTAAAAGAACAAAAGGCATCATGGGATGGGGAGGGGGGGTAAAAAAAAAAATGGGGGAGGAGGGGTGGACATATGCAGTACGTGAACATACCATTGAAATCCTTACAGTCGTATAACAAGGGGTGATCCCCAGGCAGCAAACAGTCAGTGAAAAGTTATACAAACGTCTGAGGGGGGAAGTAAGCATAATGGCGGAGCTTTTTCAAGGGCTGAGGTACTTATCATCGGAAAGGAAAAAGGGCTGGTAGGAAAACATAAAACCCAACGCATAGCCAAATTTTAAGTTGAGTGGTCTGCCCCAGCAGGGGGTCCAGCCTCCTCTATATGCGAAAGCAAATACTTGCCCTCACGAGGATCTCTGATGATGATTGTTTTTCCCTGAAGGTCAACGATCAGCTTGAAGGGGAAACCCCATCGGTATCGGATGTTCCTGTCCCGTAGTGCCTTTGTTAGATCACGGAGTTCCCTCGGTTTAGCTATGGTTAGAGGGGGCAGATCTTGAAAGAACTGTAGTTTAGATGAATTGTAGAGTACATGAGGCTTTCCACGAGTAGAATTGAGGACCCTTACTTTATCTTTAAACTTGAGAAAGCGGAGGACCACATCACGAGGAGGCTCACCATCCCTAGGCTTAGGACGAAGGGCACGATGAGCCCTCTCTAGAGGAAACTGTACATCCCCCAGGTCCGGTATCAGAAAGGAGAAAAGGTTGTGAAGGTAGGGTTCGAGTTTATCCACACTGACGGATTCAGGGATGTTGCGAATGCGGAGGTTGGATCTGCGTTCGCGGTTCTCAAGATCCTCGTTTTTAGTATGAAGTTCAGACAGTTCTGAGACAATGTGGTCCAAGTCACGACCCGTATCGTTTAGAGCTTTCTGGAAATGGTCCTGACGAGATTCCATTTTGGAGGCTCTGGAAGCGAGGGATGAAATGTCCGTCTTAATGGAGGCCACCGCTTTGTCTAGTTTGGACTCCAGAGAGTCCTTAAAGTCCGTAATAAGGGAGCGGAGAGCTAAGATATCATCCTTAGTGGACGGAGCAGAAGGCGGTGTGACGGAGTTATCCATAGAATCGTGAGGAGGGGAGGGGAGACCCCGATGTTGGGTATTCTTGGTGCCCCTGGTAAAATGTTGAGATATCAGCACCCCCTTGTTTAGGAGTCTTGGACGAAGATTTCTGCATGTGGACCGGACCAGTGTAGAGTATTATACTATGAAATATGATCCGTCAGGGGAGACAGGAAGTCCAAAAAAAAAATATGGGACAGGGTAGTGAGAAAAAAAAAAGGGGGGGGGGGACAGGGACACCCAGGGGGGACCACGCACCTCACTTTCAGGTGGTCATAACACCGGGGGATGGTATGACGGAAATGCTGGCAGTGAGCACTCCACGTCAGAGGTAGGAGGGAGTCCCCTAGACAAGGGCACGGCCTCCGTCGCAGATAGGGGAGTAAGAGTCCCGGGTATTAAAGCAGGCCAGGCAGTGGTGTCATCAAAGCAAGTCAGGTGCCAGTGCGGTTTTGTTGGGGACAAGAGCTGGTGTCACCGGAGTCAGGGCAAAGCCGGACGGAGTTGTTAGCAACCGGCGTATGATGTCAGGAGCCAGTGGCGATTCCGCAACCCCCAGGAGGCGATCAGACCCGCATATGGAGTCGGTGCGTGTAGAAGCAGGGACTAGCAATGATGTCCCGGCACGAGGGGGGGCAGAGGCTGATCCGTAGTGTAATGTAATGAGGGGGTGCCACTGAGGTCTTATGGCAGCAGCTCACTTACCCCCCATTGGAGATGCAGCTCCCGGGCGTTCTGCGGCGGACCCACGGCCTCCGCCGTGTGCCCCTGAGCCTCCTCCAAGATGGCCGCCGGGCCCTCCGCAGCTCCACCAACCTCCGGCGGCCCCAGCGATCCCGGGCACCCGCAGAAGCCGGCAGCGGCAGGAGACGCTCCCCCAGCAGGTCCCACAGTGAGTAGTGCTCCAGAGGGCAGGGGAGAGGTGCACGATTCTTTCCCGCGGCCCCGGAAGTGCGCGCCGACCCGGGAGTTTAATCTAGGCCCCGGTCTGGGGGCCGTCTGTAGGCCTCCCGGACCCACAGCGCAGGGGAGAGCGGGAGGAGAGCGGGCGTCAGTGCGGCAGCCCGTGGAGCCCGGGCGGCCGGCCGCACAGCTCCCCGTGACCCAGGCAACAAGGAGGACGTAAGAAGCAGGGGAGGTGAGGCGCGTCCAGCGGCTTCGGAGGACAGCGGGCGCGGCGGCTGGCAGGGAAGCTCCGAGCACGGAGCAAACTCAACCGCACGTCAGGGCACGACCCTCCATCCACCGGGGAGGGCACAGGGGGCCCGAGCAGGGCGGTAGGATGGTAAGGGGAACCACCGGGGGCCAGTCCACGGCAAGGCTCCACTTCCCAACGGCCGGTCCGGGCCGCCTCCCAACTCCAGGCCCCGGCTTCACTCTGGGGGGAAGGCCGCAATCCGCAGGAGCGCTTAAAAGCGCTCCCAGACTCCGCGGGTCCCCCCAAACACCTGCAGCAGGGTAGTTGTAGCCGCTGAGGGGTGTCTGGGACAGTCAGGCAGCAGTTAGGAGGGTGAAAAAGACAAAATAAGAGCAATGCCTGCAGGAGCTGGGGAGATGCACAGCTACCCTCCACAGCAGCCAGGCCACGCCCCTCAGTTTGAAGTGGATTTAGAGCATGATTGAGCACCAATAACTCATGCTGCATAGGTGGGGAGAAGAAAATAAGATGAGCAGCAGCGTTTAGGATGTATTAAAGAAGGGAGAGGCAGAAGAGAGGTTCACTCAGCACACATCTCTCCCCTGATCTGCCGATGAGTACTGGCCTTTAAGGATGTGGGAGGTCTAGGGCGAGTTTAAAAGAAGTCAGAACTCAGCCGGAAAAGAGGCTGAAGTTATGGGTGAGTTGGGAGCAGACATCAGTGGAGAGAGATAATTGGAGGTGGGTGGCTATGGGGTCAGGTTGAGGGGTGACATGATGAGAATAAAATACAATTGTTGCTAAGTAAATAGGACATTATGCAATAGGGAAGTTTTAGGTTTGCTTCTAAGAATGTTCAAAGCACATATATTAATGCATCTCAACATACAATATTTTGTCAGTGCTTTAACTAGCACAACATTTCACAGTTTTTTTTGTACAAGCCAAAACTATTTGACAAAATGGTTACAAAAAAGCAAAATACGAAACTGGCATAACATATTTTACTTTCTCTCGGCAGAACTGAAATACTGATTCCTGGATCGCTGAGCTTAATGAAAGCAGGGTTTCCGGTTTTCCGATCTTCTTCTCTGACCAGCAGAATGTTCTTTAGACATACGTTGCCATGCACCAAATTTCGATCTTCCTAAAATATGAAAAAGAAAAGAGACAGATAGTTAAACTATAATTATAAAGAGAATTCCCTTGTATTGTTTTCAAATTAGAGAATTTTTTTTTAAGATAACACATACAAAAACCAACTGTATAGTTGGCCCTACTAAGTCGGTGTGCCATTTATGCTTTAGTGGTAGTAGCAAAAGTGTGTACAAGTTACATAAATCTATAGATGTTGTGACAAGATCACTGGAATAGTGGTGGAAGTCAAGTATATTTGCCCCAGGTTTCTTACCTATGCGTTTCAAAACCCCAGGAATATTGTGTTGGTTCTGCTGAGAGCTTTTGGTAAGAACCAGATTAGGGTTCTGGGGTTGGATGTGAGAAGGCGGGTTCACCATCCATTTATGGCCAGTTCAGGTATTTGGGCTAATCCTAACAGAAGGATAATTAGAACTTTCAGCTGTAGGTGTGTGTTAAAAAGCTGTCAAGCCTGATCATCTATCTCTCATACTGCCTGGAGAAAGAGGAGAGATTATGGAGTCTCTGTGGGTCATTCCGAGTTGATCGCTCGCTAGCTATTTTTTGCAGCGCTGCGAGCAGATAGTCACCGCCTATATGGGAGTATATTTTTGCTTTGCAAGCGTACGATCGCATGTGCAGCCGAGCACTACAAAAAAGTTTTGTGAAGTTTCTGAGTAGCTCAGAACTTACTCAGCCGCTGCGATCACTTCAGCCTGTCAGGTTCCGGAATTGACGTCAGACACCCGCCCTACAAACGCTTGGACACGCCTGTGTTTTTCCAAACACTCCCAAAAAACGCCCTCTTCCTGTCAATCTCCTTGCGATCGGCTGTGCGAATGGATTCTTCGTAAAATCCATCGCTCAGCAACGATCCGCTTTGTACCCGTATGACGCACCTGCGCATTGCGGTGCATATGCATGTGCAGTTCCGACCTGATCACAGCGCAGCGAAAAAATCCTACCGTGCGATGAGGTCGGAATGACCCCCTCTGCGAGACAGAAACCTGCTATTGAAAACCAGTGAGCAGTGCCTGGTAAATTTCTCCTTGTATTTTTTCTTTAGTGAGTTAGGTTTATCCTGTGTTTAGTTAGTGCCAGCCGGCAAGGTATTTTATTTTTTTACTTTACGGCTGTTGTTCTGCACAATAAAACTGGCTAAGGCCAGTTGCACCAAACCAACAGACTTGTGTGAACTCTCAGCTGATGCACACTGGGGCTAATTCAGACCTGATCCCTAGGGTGCGTTTTTTGCATCCCTGCGATCAGGTAGTTGTCACCTACAGGTGGAGGGAAAATTTGCAGTGCAGGTGTGCGATCGCACGTGCAGAGAGCTGCACAAACAAAATTTTGTGCAGTCTCTGCACAGCCCAGGACTTACTCAGCCGCTGCGATGATCGGGGCCGGAGTGGACGTCATAAACCTTCCTTCCAAACGCCTGGATCCTCCTGCGTTTTTCCGGACACTCCTCTAAAACGGTCAGTTGCCACCCACAGATGGCCTCTTCCTGTCAGTCACCTTGCGTCGGCCTGTGCAAACGGATCCGTCACACATACAAACCGCTGAGCGGCGATCCCCTTTGTACCCGTGCGATGCGCCTGCGCAGTTTGGACCTGATCGCCTGCTGTGCGAAAACGCACAGCAGCGATCAGGTCTGAATTACTCCCACTGCCATCTACCCAAGGAGATGGTACCTGTTCCACTGACACTGTTACACATTATTAACTAAAACTTCCTTAGAGTATAGATATAACATGCAACGTGGATTTCAGCAGACAAACTACCCAAACCCAATATAGTAAATAAATCTGAAGTAATCTAAATAAATTCGTGCAATTCTACTATTATTCTTTACAACAGTGACATGCGGTGAGGTGAGGCAGAGCCTTTCCTGTCATACTAACATGTAAATCAGGGATTTGACTATAAAAAGTATAAAAAAATACAAAGAATACTGTATATTAGAAATATCTTTTTATGTATTATTCTAATAATATTTATAGCCAAAACTTTGGAGCAAAAAGTCTATGGCAGGTGAGGCAGTGCCTGCCTTTTCTGCACATCTCTGATTAAAACTCATCAAATTTCCAGTAGTACATATCGCTGCACCTGTGTATAATGGCCCTCATTCCGAGTTGTTCGCTCGTTCTTTTTCATCGCATCGCAGTGAAAATCCGCTTAGTACGCATGCGCAATGTTCGCACTGCGACTGCGCCAAGTAACTTTACTATGAAGAAAGTATTTTTACTCACGGCTTTTTCTTCGCTCCGGCGATCGTAATGTGATTGACAGGAAATGGGTGTTACTGGGCGGAAACACGGCGTTTCAGGGGCGTGTGGCTGAAAACGCTACCGTTTCCGGAAAAAACGCAGGAGTGGCCGGAGAAACGGTGGGAGTGCCTGGGCGAACGCTGGGTGTGTTTGTGACGTCAACCAGGAACGACAAGCACTGAAATGATCGCACAGGCAGAGTAAGTCTGGAGCTACTCTGAAACTGCTAAGTAGTTAGTAATCGCATTATTGCGAATACATCGGTCGCAATTTTAAGAAGCTAAGATTCACTCCCAGTAGGCGGCGGCTTAGCGTGTGTAACTCTGCTAAATTCGCCTTGCGACCGATCAACTCGGAATGAGGGCCAATGCCCGCATGAACCTTTTGGCTCATATATTTTCAGTGTAAATCTGGCTTTGGTACTAGCAAGTACCTCCTTAGCCATTTTCCTCACCGCACGTCCCAACTCTACAATGTACAAAATTCCGTCATGACACCATCCGTGTTATATTACTCAGTTTAATGGCTTGATGCCTTCCATATATTTGCTAGCCTTTAAAGAAAAAGTCTTGTGAAAACTACACCCATTTCGGAATAACTGGATGCAGAAATACATCATATATTTTACTAAATTTGCATAACTATAGAAATGGTTCTCAGATTACTTGTGTGTGTACATTTAAACAAAGAAGCCACTTTTTTCACTAAGCCTTCTCCAGTACTTGTCACTTTCTTTAGAATACCTGCTTCAACCACTGACTTTATGTTGCTGCTAGCTCCAACACACTCAACTACATCACTGAATCGTGGACTTAAGAATTCAATTTGACGCTATGTCAGTGGTTCCCAAACTTTTTTGAATCATGGCACCCTAGAGTATCAGATTTTTTTCCCACGGTACCCCTAAGCCAATAGTTTCATATTGAAAAAGTTAGAAAGAAATATTAAATTAAGTAAATTGTCTTTTTAGGTCATCCTTAGGGTAACTTATGTGGTGAGGGACAAGATTTGCTTCTGATTGTCAATATATTTTATGATTGTCAGCCATTAACACTGGTTTTGCTTTTTACATTGACCATGCAGAATTTGAATTGGTTCTGGACCACCAACCCGAGGCACCCCTGCAAGTGTCCTGAGGCACCCCAGGGAGCAACGGCACACAGTTTGGGAACCACTGCGCTATGTAGTGCTACCAGATAAATGGAAAGTTTTAGAATAATGTGTGCAAAAAAAATCAGGTGTGCAGCTACAACAAGCACAAATGAGTACACATCGCAGATGTACTCAAAACAAGAATGAAAAACAATGAATTTTGTACAATAAGAGCATTCTCCAGATACCATGTTCAGATAATAGACACCAGTGCATAACATTCACAAAAGTACAGTAATAGCAATTTAATCAACATAAATGAAAAGGAGGTCCTCTAATCTCCGCAGGACTGAGGTAACACAAAATATTTAACATATTTTTTTTTCTAACTAAAAAAAATTAAGCTCTCAGACTTCTCTTCAGGATCACTTAACTGGATATATTTGAAGGAACCGGAATGTGGTTATGTTACCGGCAGAAGGGATCCCAGCGGTCAGGATCCCGACGCCAGAATCCCACCTGCTTAAAATGCAGACATGCATGATCCTGACATACAGGGTCTATGCCCACTCGTGGGTGTCCACGACACCCATAAAGTGGGAATAGAACCTGTGGCTAATGCAGCAAGCCACCATGCCCGCAGAGTGGCAAGCGCAGCGAGCCCGTAAAAGGCTCCATTGCGCTCGCCACCCTGCAAGCATTCTGGCAGCAGGGATCCTGGCAGCGGTATGCTGACCGCTGGGATCCCTAACGCCAGTAACGCATACCTAACTCAAAGGAACCCATAACTAAATGATACACTTTTATTTGTGACATTAGGTGTGTAATACATCGTCGTTGGGGAAACCAGAGCGCAGGATTGAGATGCGCTGCCCCATAAGAGCATTCAGGATCAAGTACAGCCAACAAACCTTGGAGGACATATATGACTTCTAAAGAAGGAAGAAGTAAAGTTGCCCATAACAACCAATCGACTTTTATTTATTTTATAGAATGTACTTGTATGTCCCATACCTTGTTCCCCAATTTCCATCATTTTGCACTTTTTAACTCCAAAAATGACATGTCATTATTGGACAATTAAAAATAATAAAAAACTTCTAAGTACCTAATTAGTCATTCAGGGGGTTGTCCCAGGGTTCAGAACCAAATCCCCAAATTTAACTTAAAATTCAGGGGGTTGTCCCAGGGTTCAGAACCAAATCCCCAAATTTAACTTAAAATAGGGATTTTCCCAAAGTGTACCATCCTGCTCAGAGTTGGTGAATTTAAATTCGCTGTTAAGTTACAGCAAAAACGTTTTCGTGGACAATTGAATAGGCGTTTGGCGAAGTTACCGATAATTGTGGTAATTTCGCATCTTTTTTTTGCCAGTGATTGAATATCCCCCTCTAAATTAACAATTTGTAAGATCACTGACAAGGTGAATTTCCTAGTCTCAGAGGATCAGGTTACACCACTTCTGCCCTGCTTTTTGTATTCCTGAGAGTGATTAAGTGTGCATCTGAGTAGATATGTTAGGAATAAAATATACTTTACAACTGCTTTCTAATCTGCTGTTAACTGCTCCACAATGTTCAAGTGTCGGTCGTCACATATACCAAAAAGGGTGATTAGATTCCCAAGTATAAAGAGAAATAAGGGAGAACAGGCCAGTGTTCTGGATTTGCCCTTCTACTGCCTGTGTTAGAAAGACTTGTGCACCCTGGTATCATAAGACACTGCAAGGTGCTGTGTCATAATCATTGGTGAGAGAGAGCCAGAGAGAAATACTTATTTTCCAAAAGGTGCCAAGGAGGAGAATCTCTGTTAACCTGGGTCTAAAGGGGGGTACACACGGAGAGATGTATGCTTAATTTCTAAGCAATCTGACTAGATTGTTTAGAAATTAAGAACGGATCTCTCCGTGTGTATGCCCATAGTGATAGCTATCGCCGGTTCTAGATTGGCCTACATGCAGGCACAATCTAGTTACATCTCTCACTTCACCGCTGGGTGAAGTGAGTGTCCCCTCTGTCCCGTCCCCCTCGCTCAGCACACATCGCGCTGGGTGAAGTGAGTGTCCCCTCTGTCCCACCCCCCTCGCTCAGCACACATTGCACTGTGTGCTGAGCGGGGAGAGATATGTGCTGAGCGTTCTATGATAGATCGCTCAGCACACATCTCCCCCGTGTGTAACCCCTTTAAGAGTGCCCTGTGCACACAGTTGTACTCAGCAATTGCGCGTTTCACCCCACTGGGCTTGCACACATTGCTGCCAGCATTGGTGAGTGTGTTGGTAACCAGTCCATGACGTTACAATCTTCAAGTTGCCATTGTGCTAAATACCATTTACAGTATGCTACTTTGCCATTCTGCTAAATACCATTCCAAACGTAAGTTGCATTTCATGGAATATATAGTATATGAATAAAGGTGGAACAGGGACTGCTAATTTAGCCAGCTATATGGTATGGTTTTAAACTGGGGAAAATTTCAAATGTCAGTTACATGTGCCAAATTTCCTAGCCACATGAGAATAGCGCAAGATACTATGCAGTACCATTTCAGAATTTCGCTCATTTCTACTTGTATACTCACAAGAAAATGCATGGCCCACGCAAGCTGTTTTGAAACTTCTAATTTCCACATAATATTCACGGAAAGTTTGTTTTTCTTCAAGTATATGTCCAGTGACCCAAATTTAGCATATTCTTGGACTAGAATACCTAGAAAAATAAAACATAGTTTACAGTAAGAATAACAAATGTCTGCTTCTAGATCAACTTCAACAACCTTAGCCTCTACAGAGGTTAAATAAATGGTAAGAAAGGAAAATCTAACTAACACTTATCAAGCTACATATGCACACTCCAAACATAGGCCCTCATTCCGAGTTGTTCGCTCGGTATTTTTCATCGCATCGCAGTGAAAATCCGCTTAGTACGCATGCGCAATGTTCGCACTGCGACTGCGCCAAGTAACTTTACTATGAAGATAGTATTTTTACTCACGGCTTTTTCTTCGCTCCGGCGATCGTAATGTGATTGACAGGAAATGGGTGTTACTGGGCGGAAACACAGCGTTTCAGGGGCGTGTGGCTGAAAACGCTACCGTTTCCGGAAAAAACGCAGGAGTGGCCGGGGAAACGGTGGGAGTGCCTGGGCGAACGCTGGGTGTGTTTGTGACGTCAACCAGGAACGACAAGCACTGAGATGATCGCACAGGCAGAGTAAGTCTGGAGCTACTCTGAAACTGCTAAGTAGTTAGTAATCGCAATATTGCGAATACATCGGTCGCAATTTTAAGAAGCTAAGATTCACTCCCAGTAGGCGGCGGCTTAGCGTGTGTAACTCTGCTAAATTCGCCTTGCGACCGATCAACTCGGAATGAGGGCCATAGTCAGTAGTTGTGGACAGATAATTGCTGACCTTATAGTATTTGCAAGTTATCCCAAACTACAATGCAGTTACTATTTACTAATGCAGTATGAGTAGTCTACAGGCTACAGATAAGACTCCAGTATGCTTATAGTCAACTGGAAACCAATAAGAATCCACTAATGAACACACAACTATAGTGCTGCAACTAACAGCAATGCTGCTGCTTCTTTGCTAATACTGTAGATTTCCGGCCTGGACTTCATGCAATGGAAGTTATTTGAACAAGAGTTTTGTACATAAAGGGGGTGTTCTTTAGGGAGCATGGTGTAATATCACTTGCAGTCAGTATTAATTATATTGCAATATTGTTCGAGTATTTTTAATGAAAGTAATGCAGAAAGACAAGTAAATGTATATTTCAGTGTGCAGCACAAAGACTGCATACAATATCGGTGCACTACAAATTGTACTTACTCTCGTCTCCACATACACAGACTCCATAATTCAAGATCAAATGTCTGTAGGACAGCTGACTCATCATACTTGCTGCTTCAAAGAAAGACTGAAAATCCCACAAAACAAATGAAATGTAAGTAAAGATCCCAGGAAAAAATGTTCAGTATATCAATCCACAATGAGTTGGTAGGTTCTAGCAATTTTTTCTCTCCACTAAATACATTTAAGAAGTAATAAACTCACACTTTGATAATAAGCATAATAAATTAGATGCAAACAAGAGTCTGTAACCTGCAACTGTTTTATTCACACATTTTCAAGGCTTTACTAAGCTATTGAACAAACCTCAGAATAATTTCTGTGTGCTTTATCCAAGACTTTTAGAAGAACATCTGTTTCGTGAATTTGATTGTAATCTCCCAATTCCTCTCGTTTCCCCCTAAATATCTTGGTGAAGGTACCCTGCCCAAGATTTTCCTCCTGGAAGACAGGTAAAAGTACAAGCTAATAAACAATTTCTATGTGCAAAAAAGTAACATTTTGAAAGTGAAATTAGAATATATGTAATAAGCACAATTTAAATTCTTTCCAGGTTTGCAATTCTGTACAATACAAATCGCAGGGCTGTTTGTGGTCTATGATTAAATATATTCAATTCTGGATTACAGAACATCCCGTAGTCAATTAACAGAACACATGTCCTCCGATTTATCAGATTTGGCCATCTTGCCATGTGAATGAGAATGATGATTGAGGACACTTTCAATGGGTATTTTTATAAACTGGTTTATGGTGTTTATTTTGAACTCAAATACTATGATTTGAAAACAGACAACCAGAGCAATAATTTAAATGGGATCCGGTTTTTAGGTCGACAGTAAGTAGGTCGACACTGTCTAGGTTGATCACTATTGCTCGACAGTACGTAGGTCGATATGGTCAATATGTCGACAGACTCTAGGGCGACATGACAAAAGGTTGACATGAGTTTTTAAAAATGTTTTCATTATTTAAAGTTTTTCATACTTTACGATCCACGTGGACTACAATTGGGAACGGTAACCTGTACGGAGAAAACGACACCAAAAGAAGTAAAAAAAACTCATGTCAACCTTTTCTCATGTCGACCTAGTACATGTTGACCTAGAAACCATGTCGACCTACTTACTGTCGACCAATAGTGGTCGACCTAAGTCTAATCTACCTAACATACCACACCCAATATGAATACATTTCAGGCAATCTAACAGGGACAACATGAAGTGTGTTCAGGACAGTCACAGTGTAAAATAATAGCTTCAAGTTTTGGTTATATTTTTGGCTTATAGAAGTAGTAGTATAGTAGTAGTTTTTGTTTTTTACTTGCAGCAAACACCTAAACAAGTGCTAGAGATTAATGGTCTATCTCTCACCACTTTCTTCTTTTAACTCTTTGGTTTGTAGTATAAAATAATTCTAATATTATGCAGCGAGTTAGTATGTAAAGTTTAAGAAGGTGGAATTATCCTTCCACAAGACATAATGGGGGAGATTCAAATGTTTGAAAAGTCAGTTGGGAGTCTGTTTTTTCCTATCTATTATATAGGAAAAAACAGACTGACTTTTCAAACATTTAAATCTCCCCCAATAGGTTTGTTATGGATGCAGAATGAATGCATCACTATAGAAAAACATACATAAATCAAGTCTTCACTCCTGATCTTATGAAAGACCATCTGATTCACGTTATTGTGTCTCTGCAAAGATGGTGTTGTAGGGACATCAGAAACTTTGTTGCTCCTGAAGATTATCAAGTTTGATTTCTCTGAAAAAGGATAAGAATTCATAATTAATAGATACAAATTCTTAAACACCGATAGATACTGTATATTAATCCAGTAAATCTCTAAAACAAACCTAGCTAAATAAATACAGTCTCACAATAGTAATGAAAAATGAAATACAAGTAAAAAAATATAATGTTCCACATTCCAGTAAGGAGCAACTTTTTCTATTGTTGTGCAATATAGGGGTATATTCAATTGAAGTCAAAAGCTGCCGTCTGTCGAAAAGACGGCAGTTTTCGACTTTTTTAGGTCGGAAGGGCTTCCGACCTATTTAATCTAACCCCAAATTATTCGACAAGTCAAGGAATTCGACTTTTCGAAAAGCACGTGGATCGGCGGAATAGCTGCCGATCCACGTGCTTGTGTCGAAAACGGGGCCAAAACCTTTTCGACCATCTCAATTTGAAAAAAGTCGAAGTGAGATGCGGGAGCAGAGACGGGGAGAGCCGCGGGCAGGCGGGGGAGAGCAGCGCCGGAGGATGTGTCACAGCCACCGCTCACAGCAGCGTCCATCTAGCAAGCGAGACCTCGCTTGCTGGAGCCGGGTGGACGCTGCCGTGAGCGGCGGCTGTGATGCGGGGCCACAGAGAGGAGGGACGGGGAGAGGCAGAGAGACGAGGGGGGAGACAGGGGAGAGCCACGGGCAGACGGGGGAGAGCAGCGCTACCGCATCTATATAGCCACTGCTGTAGCGCTGCTCTCCCCTGTCTGCCTGCGGCTATCCCCCTACTAAGCTCCCGCATCTCAATTTGACTTTTTTAAAAGTCAAATTGAGACTGCATTGAATAGCCCAGGTCGGATCCATTCCGACAAATGAATGTCGGAATGGATCCAACTTCAATTGAATATACCACATAATGTTATGTTAAATTTACTACTATCCATTTACTGTATATTACAGTACCCAGCACTTATTGCATGGCATTATAAATGCCTCAGGTGCCCCTAGTTAGTTTGCAGAATGCTAAATTAAGGATTTAAGTCGGGTACACAGTCTAATGAAATTGCCAAACAAGTGAGGAAACATCGGTCACTGGATCATCACTTAAATTATTATTTTAACACTAAGGGGGTCCAATTAGCCGCGATAACGCAGTTCCATGTTAAATTATCGCATTTCAATAATTCGGTATCCTGTTAGTGGTGAAAATTTGTCAGCGATAAGTCTCCATAGGGTTTATAGTGAATTTGTCCCTATTTTAAAGGTACAAATGTCGGGGTTTGGTTCAGAACCCCTGGGACACCCCGATGAATAACTAATTAGGCACTTAGAAGTTTATGATTCATTTTAATTGGCCAATAATGCTTTTTTTTTTAAACAATTTTACATTTCTAAAAAAAATGCATGTAACAGCCATCTGACCCAGATTTAATTACACCAAATAGTTTTATTATGGCCACTAATAGACTTCTATAATGTTTTCCTATATTAGTTTGGCTTTTTGGGGGGTAAAGAGAGATTTTCCCATTTTCTCCTGTACTTATCTTTGGTTTTGCCGGCTAAAATTATTGAGCATATCCAGTTATCGCCAATTTTGAATAGGATAGGTGCAATAAACAGGAGCACGCAGGCTGCGATAAGTAGATTTTTCAGGAGATAGGTGCGATAGCATTAGCCACGATTGTGGATCGCGTTATCAAAGCTGACTGGATACCCCCCTAACTCGTAATGAAAACATAAAAACATAAGAGCCATAATAATACCAACTTTCCCCAGACGTTACATAAATATCTAACAAGAAAAAAACGAGTTTTATGGTAAGAACTTACCTTTGTTAAAACTCTTTCTGCGAGGTACACTGGGCTCCACAAGGATAGACATAGGGGTGTAGAGTAGGATCTTGATCCGAAGCACCAACAGGCTCAAAAGCTTTGACCTGCTTCCCAAGATGCATAGCGCCGCCTCCTATATCACCGCGCCTCCGTGCACAGGAGCTCAGTTTTGTTAACCATCCCAATGCAGTAGCAAGTAAAAGAGACGACAACTGCCAGTTGACACAAACACCACACTCTCCCGAGAGGAGAAGTGTCAGCGGCTAATGCCATACCAACACAAAGAAGCTAAGTGCATCAGGGTGGGTGCCATGTGGAGCCCAGTGTACCTCGCAGAAAGAGTTTTAACAAAGGTAAGTTCTTACCATAAAACTCTTTTTCTGCTGCGGGGTATACTGGGCTCCACAAGGATAGACATAGGGGATGTCCTAAAGCAGTTCCTTATGGGAGGGGACGCACTGTAGCCGGCACAAGAACCCTGCGTCCAAAGGAAGCATCCTGGGAAGCGGCAGCATCGAAGGCATAGAACCTTATGAACGTGTTCACAGAGGACCACGTAGCCGCCTTGCACAATTGTTCAAGGGTCGCACCACGTTGGGCCGCCCAAGAAGGTCCAACATACCGAGTAGAATGGGCCTTAATGTGATTAGGAGCAGAGACCAGCCTTCACATAAGCATGTGCAATCACCATTCTAATTCATCTGGCCAGAGTTTGCTTGTGACAGTTTGCATCTGGCCAGCCCCTTTTGAGAAACCCAAACACAACAAAAAGAGAATCAGATTTCCTAATAGGAGCAGTTCTCTTCACATAGATACGGAGAGCCCGTACCACATCCAAAGACCGCTCTTTGGGAGACAGATCAGGAGAAACAAGTGCCGGAACTACAATCTCATGAGTAAGGTGGAACGAAGAAACCACCTTAGGTAGATAGCCGGGACGAGTCCTAAGAACTGCCCGGTCACGGTGAAATATCAGATATGGGGAACTACAGGACAAGGCACCCAAATCCGACACTCTTCTAGCTGATGCAAGAGCCAGCAGAAACACCACCTTAAGGGAAAGCCACTTAAGGTCAGCTGAACCAAGAGGTTCAAACGGAAACTCTTGTAACGCCCCCAAAACCACGACAAGTCCCAAGGAGCCACAGGCGGGACATAGGGAGGTTGGATATGCAACACGCCCTGAGTAAAGGTATGCACATCAGGTAAGGTCGCAATTTTTCTCTGAAACCACACCGACAAGGCAGATATTTGAACCTTGAGGGAGGCCAGACGCAGGCCTAAGTCCAGGCCCTGCTGAAGAAAAGCCAACAAATTGGCTATACTAAACTTGGAAGCTTCATAATCGTTAGATGCGCACCAAACAAAGTAAGAATGCCAGACCCTATAGTAAATACGAGCAGAAACTGGTTTCCGGGCCCGCAACATAGTTTGAATGACCGCCTCAGAAAACCCTTTAGCCCTTAAGACGGAAGCTTCAAGAGCCACGCCGTCAAAGACAGCCGGGCTAGGTCCTGGTAGACACAGGGGCCCTGAACGAGGAGGTCTGGGCGTTGTGGAAGTAAAATTGGACGCTCTGACGATAGGCCTTGCAGGTCTGAGAACCAGTGACGTCTGGGCCACGCTGGAGCTATGATAAGCAGAATTCCTTTTTCTTGCTTGAACTTCCGAATAACCCTGGGCAGGAGTGACACCGGAGGGAACACGTACGGCAGCCGAAACCTCCACGGTACCGCCAGCGCATCCACGAATGCTGCTTGAGGATCCCTTGTCCTTGCTCCGAAGACCGGAACCTTGTGACTGTGTCGAGACGCCATCAGATCTGGAAGGCCCCACCTTTCCACTAGGAGTTGAAACACTTCTGGATGGAGGCCCCACTCGCCGGCATGCACGTCCTGACGACTAAGAAAGTCTGCTTCCCAATTCAGGACTCCCGGAATGAATATTGCCGATATGGCCGGTAGATGGCATTCTGTAGAATCCGTGAGATTTCCTTCATTGCTAGGCGGCTTCGAGTGCCGCCTTGATGATTTATGTAAGCCACTGTGGTGGCGTTGTCCGACTGTACTTGAACAGGACGGTTCTGAATTAAATGCTGGGCTAAGTTCAAGGCATTGAAGACCGCCCGCAACTCCAGAATATTGATCGAGAGGAGGGACTCCTCCTTGGTCCACCGCCCCTGAAGGGTGTGTTGCTCCAGCACCGCGCCCCAACCTCTTAGACTGGCATCTGTCATCAACAGGATCCAGTTGGATATCCAGAACGGACGGCCCCTGCACAGTTGCTGGTCCCGGAGCCACCAGAGCAACGACAGACGGACCTCCGGAGTCAATGAGATCATTTGAGACCTGATCCGGTGAGGCAGGCCGTCCCATTTGGCTAGAATCAGCCTCTGGAGAGGGCGAGAGTGAAATTGAGCGTACTCCACCATGTCGAATGCTGACACCATGAGGCCCAATGTATCGACATTTGCGGACGAGATAGGAAGCAACGAATCCTGTCCTGAAGTTTCAGGACTTTCTCCTGAGACAGGAACAACCGCTGGTTGTGAGTGTCCAATAGTGCTCCCAGATGCACCATGCTCTGAGCAGGGATGACTTCTTCCAGTTGATGAGCCACCCGTGGGCTTGCAGAAACCGGACCGTCACATCTAGATGACGCAGGAGAAGTTCTGGGGAATTTGCCGGGATTAACAAGTCATACAAATACGGCAGTATCCTGACCCCATGAGGGCGGAGTACCACCGTCATCACTGCCATGACTTTTGTAAAGACTCGCGGAGCCATTGTTAAACCAAAAGGTAACGCCCGAAACTTGTAATGGCAGTTGCCAATCGCAAATCTCAGGTATTGCTGATGAGACACTGCTATTGGAATATGCAGGTAAGCATCCTGTATATCCAGGGAGACAATGAAGTCCCCAGGATCCAAGGCCAGAACTATAGAGCGAAGGGTTTCCATCTGGAACTTGGAAACCTTCACAAACCTGTTCAATGCCTTGAGGTTGAGAATGGGCCGGGAGGACCCATTCGGTTTCGGGACTAGAAACAGCGGAGAATAGTACCCCCAGCCCCTCTGCACAAGAGGCACCTGTACTACGACTCCTGTATCCAGGAGGGTCTGTACCACCGAATGTAGAGTGTTTGCCTTTGTCTTGTCCAACGGGACATCTGTCTGGCAAAATCGATGAGGGAGTCGGTTTTTGAAGGCTATGGCGTAGCCTCGAGTGACGACTTCCCGTACCCAGGCATCTGAAGTGGTCTTAAACCATTCCTGGGTATACCCTAGAAGCCGGCCCCGCACCCTGGGATCCTCCAGAGGGAGGCCCGCCCCGTCATGCGGCAGGCTTATCTGTATTGGTAGTCTCGACACAGAAGGAGCAGTACTTGGCAGACAGGCAGTTTTGGCAGTAGCCAAGTCTCCAGAATCTTATTTAAATCCTCCCCAAACAGAATATCTCCCTTAAAAGGGAGTACCTCCAGGGTTTTTCTAGAGTCCAGATCCACAGACCAGGATCTCAGCCACAATATACGGCGAGCCAGGACTGACGTAGTAGAGGCCTTGGCTGCCAGGATACCGGCATCAGAAGCCGCCTCTTTAATACAACGTGAAGCTGTGACAATATAAGACAAGCATTGTCTAGCATGGTCAGAGGAGATTTCAGCATCTAACTCCAAGGCCCATGCTTCAATGGCCTCTGCCGCCCAAGTATCTGCAATAGTGGGCCTTTGTGCAGCACCCGTTAGGGTGTAAATCGCTTTCAGACAACCCTCCACACGTTTATCCGTAGGCTCTTTTAGAGACGTGACGGTGGTGACCGGTAGAGCTGAGGAAACCACCATCCTAGCCACATGTGAGTCCACTGGAGGAGGCGTTTCCCAATTCTTAGACAGCTCCGGCGCGAGGGGATAGCGAGCTAGCATCTTCTTTTGAGGCACAAACTTCGTACACAGGTATTCCCAGGGTTCCTGACGTATATCAATTAGGTGGTCAGAGTGAGGTAAAACTTGTTTAATCACCTTCTGACGCTTGAACCTATCTGGTTTCTTAGGAGGAACGGATGGCTCGGGATCATCCGTAAACTGTAAAATCAACTTAATAGCCTCCAAAAGATCAGGAACATCCACATGTGAACCACCCTCCCCATCAGCCGTATCTGAGTCAGAACCTGTGGGGTCAGTGTGCCGTCTTCATCCGACGAGGTGTCAGTGACAGCAGTGGATTGTGAGGAGACAAGCGCTCACTTAGAGGACCACTTGGACGTAGGCGAGCGCCGGTCAGACTTTTTAGTAGTCAGGGACTGGTTAAACTTCTTTATTTGAGCAGATAAATCGTCCGCCCACGGCGGGTTAGCTGCAGGGACCATAGGGGGTGTTAGTTTATGAACTAGCGTATGCAGAAGCATGGAAAAAGCGGCCCATGGCGGGTCATTATTTGCCCCCGTTGCCACCGTCCCACTGGGGGGGAAGGAGCCCCCAGAACCAGAGCCCAAAGCTGCTATATTCTCCTCATAGGTATCTGCGGCTTCAGCAACACCGGCAGTGTGTTCAGCCCCAGAACCGTTACCCTCAGAAGCAGACATGATATAACTTGCAGTATCAGGTAACACAGTACAATTTGTCAGCAGCACAATACCTCTTACCCAAACCCCTGCGCAGTGTAGTCAGTACCAGCAGAGATAAAGGAGAGATATGGTGAATAAATCACAGAGAAAAATACGTAATACAGTATATCTTTGTGAAAATCCTATATTAGATAAAACCTGACGCACCAAGCCCCCTCAGGTTATAGAATATAGGGATAGCAGGTTGAGTGAAAGACACGAAATGGACACCATTCAGCTATCAAATGCACACACAAATAGTCACAGTCTGTACAATGCAGAGGTTATTACTAATAATAATACTGCACTGGACTAGCTTACACAGCTATATAACAATAGATATAACAGTACACAGTAAGAACTTGATGTATATCACAGGGTAATTGTACTAGGAAGCCCTGACTAAACGCACTCTTTCTTAACTAAAACTGACTAAAAAAGGCAGGTAGAATACTTAAGTGTCTTGTAAAGTCACAGCACTGACAACCAGGCGGCTTTACATAGGAGGATTTGCCCAAGCATTCCCAGGAACAGTGAGCTAAAGGATAATGGCGCCGCAGACACTGCCAGGGAGTGAGGGAGAGACAGATATGCAGCTCCAGGGCGGGAAAATTTGCGGGAAATGGCGCCCTGGGGCTGGGGGAGGGGCTCCAGGTCTAAGCCTTATCCCCTCTGCTGGCAAAACCACCGGGTACTGCGGGCTACTTGTAAAAAAGGTTTAGAGCGAACACCTGACCTGCACCCATGCCCTGGTGATCTAGTGGGATCGCCTGTACTGCCACAGTGTCCACCGCCAGCGCGGCCCGCCTCCCACCGGCCGCGCCGGATCGCGATAAAGTGCGGTCACGAGATCCCAGAGAACCCCAGCCGTGTGTGACTAACTTGGAAGAAAACCGGAGCCTCCTGCTGTAGGTACCCAGCAACCAGGGCATGGGAGTGTACAGCGCCGCTGGGGGAGAGATGGAGCTGCAGCAGGCAATGTCTACTGACATCCAGCACAATCTGTGCCTCTGCTGCAGCCCTTGTAGTCTTCTTTTTTCCTCAGAAAAAGCTTTTATAGAGCTGCTGTGAGCAGCTCTTCCTGTTACATGCTTGCACTGCAAGCACCAACTACAAACTGAGCTCCTGTGCACGGAGGCGGGGTGATATAGGAGGCGGCACTATGCATCTCGGGAAGAAGGTCAAAGCTTTTGAGCCTGTTGGTGCTTCGGATCAAGATCCTACTCTACACCCCTATGTCTATCCTTGTGGAGCCCAGTGTACCCCGCAGCAGAAAAAAATAGTTTAGCTACAATTTATACTTCCATGACAACATTAAAAATGTCTACCAAACATCTGATTAGTATAAAACAATAAAAGAACTGCTGACCTTTAGGTTTAGGGGGGCAACATCGAGTAAACTGGAATATGATGCCATCAGAGCGGACAGTTTCCTTCTGGTAGCAGTTTAACAAATCCTTTAGAGTGCTAAAGTTTTTTTTGGCACCTCTGAGGTTGTAGTCTCCATTACCATTCTTCGTTATTAAGCAGTGCTTATATTCAAGCAACCCAGCCCGCTGCATATCAAAAACATAAAGAAGCAAATGATAAAAAATAAAAAAATATTTTGTATAAACCAGTTGTTACATTGACACACATTAATGGATATACAGCATGGGGAGGACAGATATTTCAATGGACAACAATCAATCAATCAATCCACAGATCAAAATCAAAGAAATTTACTAGGAGTATACTGTATATATGTAAGTTAAAAGTAAAAGCACGTGTGTTAAAAAAAAAAGGTGTTAAAGATAAATGAATACTACAGTATATACTAAAAGAATAAATATTCCAGGTGGTGCTTAATAATGCATAAAAAATTCCTGTTTTTTATTTTTAAAAAGTACAATAGTATCAAACCTCCCAGGAGTCAATAACAATGTAACAAAGAGAATGTACTTCAATAAAAATACATATGCAATACAATAAGAAAAAAAAATACGATTTTGCTCACCGGTAAATCTATTTCTCGTAGTCCGTAGTGGATGCTGGGAAGTCCGTAAGGACCATGGGGAATAGCGGCTCCGCAGGAGACTGGGCACAACTAAAGAAAGCTTTAGGACTACCTGGTGTGCACTGGCTCCTCCAAACCTCAGTTAGGATACTGTGCCCGGAAGAGCAGACACAATAAGGAAAGGATTTGGAATCCCGGGTAAGACTCATACCAGCCACACCAATCACACCGTATAACTCGTGATACTATACCCAGTTAACAGTATGAAATATAACTGAGTCTCTCAACAGATGGCTCAACAATAACCCTTTAGTTAACCAAGAACTATATACAAGTATTGCAGACAATCCGCACTTGGGACGGGCGCCCAGCATCCACTACAGACTACGAGAAATAGATTTACCGGTGAGTAAAATCTTAATTTCTCTAACGTCCTAAGTGGATGCTGGGAACTCCGTAAGGACCATGGGGATTATACCAAAGCTCCCAAACGGGCGGGAGAGTGCGGATGACTCTGCAGCACCGAATGAGCGAACTCTAGGTCCTCCTCAGCCAGGGTATCAAACTTGTAGAATTTAGCAAATGTGTTTGACCCCGACCAAGTAGCTGCTCGGCAAAGTTGTAAAGCCGAGACCCCTCGGGCAGCCGCCCAAGAAGAGCCCACCTTCCTCGTGGAATGGGCTTTTACAGATTTAGGATGCGGCAGTCCAGCCGCAGAATGTGCAAGTTGAATCGTGCTACAGATCCAGCGAGCAATAGTCTGCTTTGAAGCAGGCGCACCCAACTTGTTGGGTGCATGCAGGATAAATAGCGACTCAGTCTTTCTGACTCCAGCTGTCCTGGAAACATAGATTTTTAGGGCCCGGACTACGTCCAGCAACTTGGAATCCTCCAGGTCACGAGTAGCCGCAGGCACCACAATAGGCTGGTTCAAATGAAAAGCTGAAACCACCTTTGGGAGAAATTGGGGACGAGTCCTCAATTCCGCCCTATCCATATGGAAAATCAGATAAGGGCTTTTACATGATAAAGCCGCCAATTCTGACACACGCCTGGCCGAAGCCAAGGCCAACAGCATGACCACTTTCCACGTGAGATATTTTAAATCCACGGTTTTAAGTGGTTCAAACCAATGTGACTTTAGGAAATTCAACACCACGTTGAGATCCCAAGGTGCCACTGGGGGCACAAAAGGGGGCTGAATATGCAGCACTCCCTTAACAAATGTCTGAACTTCAGGTAGTGAAGCCAGTTCTTTCTGGAAGAAAATCGATAGAGCCGAAATCTGGACCTTAATGGAACCCAATTTTAGACCCATAGTCACCCCTGACTGTAGGAAGTGCAGAAAACGGCCCAGCTGAAATTCCTCCGTTGGGGCCTTCCTGGCCTCACACCACGCAACATATTTTCGCCATATGCGGTGATAATGGTTTGCGGTCACTTCTTTCCTAGCTTTAATCAGCGTAGGGATGACTTCCACCGGAATGCCCTTTTCCTTCAGGATCCGGCGTTCAACCGCCATGCCGTCAAACACAGCCGCGGTAAGTCTTGGAACAGACAGGGCCCCTGCTGCAGCAGGTCCTGTCTGAGTGGCAGAGGCCATGGGTCCTCTGAGATCATTTCTTGAAGTTCTGGGTACCAAGCTCTTCTTGGCCAATTCGGAACAATGAGTATAGTTCTTACTCCTCTTCGTCTTATTATCCTCAGTACCTTGGGTATGAGAGGAAGAGGAGGGAACACATAAACCGACTGGTACACCCACGGTGTCACTAGAGCATCCACAGCTATTGCCTGAGGGTCTCTCGACATGGCGCAATATCTTTCTAGCTTTTTGTTGAGGCGGGACGCCATCATGTCCACCTGTGGCCGTTCCCAGCGATTTACAATCAGCTGAAAGACTTCTGGATGAAGTCCCCACTCTCCCGGGTGGAGGTCGTGCCTGCTGAGGAAGTCTGCTTCCCAGTTGTCCACTCCCGGAATGAACACTGCTGACAGTGCTAACACGTGATTTTCCGCCCATCGGAGAATCCTTGTGGCTTCTGCCATCGCCGTCCTGCTTCTCGTGCCGCCCTGTTGGTTTACATGGGCGACCGCCGTGATGTTGCCTGACTGGATCAGTACCGGCTGGTTTTGAAGCAGGGGTCTTGCCTGACTTAGGGCATTGTAGATGGCCCTTAGTTCCAGAATATTTATGTGTAGGGAAATCTCCTGGCTTGACCATAGCCCTTGGAAGTTACTTCCCTGTGTGACTGCCCCCCAGCCTCGAAGGCTGGCATCCGTGGTCACCAGGACCCAGTCCTGTATGCCGAATCTGCGGCCCTCTAGAAGATGAGCACTCTGCAGCCACCACAGCAGAGACACCCTGGTCCTTGGAGACAGGGTTATCAGCCGATGCATCTGAAGATGGGATCCGGACCACTTGTCCAAGAGGTCCCACTGAAAAATTCTTGCATGGAACCTGCCAAATGGAATTGCTTCGTAGAAAGCTACCATTTTTCCCAGGACTCGCGTGCAGTGATGCACCGAGACCTGTTTTGGTTTCAGGAGATCTCTGACTAGAGACGACAACTCCTTGGCTTTCTCCTCCGGGAGAAACACCCTTTTCTGGTCTGTGTCCAGAACCATCCCCAGAAACAGTAGACGTGTCGTAGGAACCAGCTGTGACTTTGGAATATTCAGAATCCAACCGTGCTGTTGTAGCACCTCCCGAGATAGTGCTACCCCGACCAACAACTGCTCCCTGGACCTCGCCTTTACAAGGAGATCGACCAAGTATGGGATAATTAAAACTCCCTTTTTTCGAAGGAGTATCATCATTTCGGCCATTACCTTGCTAAATACCCTCGGTGCCGTGGACAGACCAAACGGCAACGTCTGGAATTGGTAATGACAGTCCTGTACCACAAATCTGAGGTACTCCTGGTGAGGAAGGTAAATGGGGACATGTAGGTAAGCATCCTTGATGTCCAGTGATACCATGTAATCCCCTTCCTCCAGGCTTGAAATAACCGCCCTGAGCGATTCCATCTTGAACTTGAACCTTTTTATATAGGTGTTCAAGGATTTCAAATTTAAAATGGGTCTCACCGAACTGTCCGGTTTCGGTACCACAAACATTGTGGAATAGTAACCCCTTCCTTGTTGAAGGAGGGGTACCTTGATTATCACCTGCTGCGAATACAGCTTGTGAATTGCCTCCAGCACTGCCTCCCTGTCCGGGGGAGCTGTTGGCAAGGCAAATTTGAGGAAACGGCGAGGGGGAGACGTCTCGAATTCCAGCTTGTACCCCTGAGATACTACTTGTAGAATCCAGGGATCCACCCGTGAGCGAGCCCACTGGTCGCTGAAGTTCTTGAGACGGGCCCCCACCGTACCTGGTTCCGCCTGTGGAGCCCCAGCGTCATGCGGTGGACTTAGAGGAAGCGGGGGGAGGGCTTTTGTTCCTGGGAACTGGCTGTATGCTGCAGCTTTTTTCCTCTACCTCTGCCTCTGGGCAGAAAGGACGCGCCTTTAACCCGCTTGCCTTTCTGGGGCCGAAAGGACTGTACCTGATAATACGGTGCTTTCTTTGGCTGTGAGGGAACATGGGGTAAAAATGCTGACTTCCCAGCTGTCGCTGTGGAAACGAGGTCCGAGAGACCATCCCCAAACAACTCCTCACCCTTGTAAGGCAAAACTTCCATGTGCCTTTTAGAATCTGCATCCTCTGTCCACTGCCGAGTCCATAAACCCCTCCTGGCAGAAATGGACATTGCACTTATTTTAGATGCCAGCCGGCAAATATCCCTCTGTGCATCTCTCATGTATAAGACTGCGTCTTTAATATGCTCTATGGTTATCAATATAGTGTCCCTGTCTAAGGTATCAATATTTTCTGACAGGGAATCTGACCACGCAGCTGCAGCACTGCACATCCATGCTGAAGCAATAGCTGGTCCCAGTATAATACCTGAGTGTGTATAAACAGACTTCAAGATAGCCTCCTTCTTCCTATCAGCAGGCTCCTTTAGGGCGGCCGTGTCCGGAGACGGTAGTGCCACCTTCTTTGACAGGCGTGTGAGCGCTTTATCTACCCTAGGGGATGTCTCCCAACGTGACCTATCCTCTGGCGGGAAAGAGTATGCCATTAGTAACTTTTTAGAAATTACTAGTTTCTTATCGGGGGAAGCCCACGCTTCTTCACACACTTCATTTAATTCATCAGAAGGGGGAAAAACCACTGGTAGTTTTTTCTCCCCAAACATAATACCCTTTTTTGTGGTACCTGGGGTAATATCAGAAATGTGCAACACATCTTTCATTGCCGTAATCATGTAACGTGTGGCTCTATTGGAATGTACACTAGTCTCATCATCGTCGACACTGGAGTCAGTATCTGTGTCGACATCTGTGTCTGCCATCTGATGTAGCGGGCGTTTTTAGAGCCCCTGATGGCTTTTGAGACGTCTGGGCAGGCACGGGCTGAGAAGCCGGCTGTCCCACATCTGATATGTCGTCAAACCTTTTATGTAAGGAGTTGACACTGTCGCGTAATTCCTTCCACATATCCATCCACTCAGGTGTCGACCCCGCAGGGGGTGACATTACATTTATCGGCACCTGCTCCGCCTCCACATAAGCCTCCTCATCAAACATGTCGACACAGCCGTACCGACACACCGCACACACACAGGGAATGCTCTGACTGAGGACAGGACCCCACAAAGCCCTATGGGGAGACAGAGAGAGAGTATGCCAGCACACACCAGAGCGCTATATAAAACAGGGATACACACTACACAGTGATTTTACCCCTTATAGCTGCTTATATATCACAGATTGCGCCTAAATTTAGTGCCCCCCCCTCTTTTTTACCCTATGTAGTCTGGAACCGCAGGGGAGAGCCTGGGGAGCGATCCTTCCAGCGGAGCTGTGAGGGAAAATGGTGCCAGTGTGCTGAGGGAGATAGCCCCGCCCCTTTTCCGGCGGGCTTCTCCCGCTTTTTTTATACAGTTATGGCAGGGGATTTTACACATATATAGTCTTAAAGGCTATATTATGTGTTAATTTGCCAAGTAAGGTGCTTATATTGCAGCCCAGGGCGCCCCCCCCCCAACGCCCTGCACCCATCAGTGACCGGAGTATGTGGTGTGCCTGGGGAGCAATGGCGCACAGCTGCAGTGCTGTGCGCTACCTTAATGAAGACCGAAGTCTTCTGCCGCCGATTTCCAGGAACGTTTTCTTGCTTCTGGCTCTGCTAGGGGGACGGCGGCGCGGCTCCGGGACCGGACTATCGAGGCTGGGCCTGTGTTCGATCCCTCTGGAGCTAATGGTGTCCAGTAGCCTAGAAGCCCAAGCTAGCTGCAATCAGGTAGGTTCGCTTCTCTCCCCTAGGTACCTCGTAGCAGTGAGTCTGTTGCCAGCAGATCTCACTGAAAATAAAAAACCTAAATATTACTTTCTTTCTAAGAGCTCAGGAGAGCCCCTAGTGTGCATCCAGCTCGGCCGGCCACAAAATTCTAACTGAGGTCTGGAGGAGGGTCATAGAGGGAGGAGCCAGTACACACCAGGTAGTCCTAAAGCTTTCTTTAGTTGTGCCCAGTCTCCTGCGGAGCCGCTATTCCCCATGGTCCTTACGGAGTTCCCAGCATCCACTTAGGACGTTAGAGAAAAGTTAATACTGTATCACAACAATGTAGCCTGACTGGAGCTCAGTGTAACATTTAGCTGTCTGCACTTTTAGTTAGCTGATAAAGTCATGGACTAAGCACCACGTGGGATACTTAGTAAATGGTGCAGTGATTCATCATGAGTATAAAATCATACACAGAAATAAAAATTCTGTGAATTAGGTTCACTCACATGTAGATTACAGAGTCCTTGAATCCCTAATAATAATGCAGCACGATGTGCTTAGCACCTAGGGGAAGCAGAAATATGAGTCGGCAATGGTGTTGGAGCTCGGTGTCTGGGATCCCGTATCTTGCAGCCAGCAAGACCGGGATTGTGCAGTTCTGTTGGAGAGGTCACACAGTGTGACTGGCGATGGGCGCTCCGACAGACAGTGAACCTCCGGTGTGCCAGCGGAGGCGGGTGGCAGTCACAGCTGACTGGCGTGCTCAAAGCATATGAACGCGTGGATCATCTGAGGCGCTTCTGTGAGCACCGGTCCCCGTGTTTCCATAGCTCAGGTGGAGATGCAGGCTCCGTTGGCTGCAGCGGAAGCCAGGTGATTAGAGTGAGAGCAGCTGGAAGTCTGAAATTTACAGGATTTACTTGCATTCAGGATTTACTTGCGTTCACTGCCGGCAGAATCATTTCTGTATATACCATCAGCCTGTCTGTTTTACTACACTAACCAGCCCAGCACCAGGAGAGCACTCGGCAAAGCAGACACCATTTGCTATATAGTGAGAGCAGCAATTTCAGACTTCCAGCTGCTCTCACTCTAATCACCTGGCTTCTGCTGCAGCCAACGGAGCCTGCATCTCCACCTGAGCTCTGGAAACACGGGGACCGGTGCTCACAGAAGCGCCTCAGATCATCCACGTGCTCATATGCTTTGAGCACGCCCGTCAGCTGTGGCTGCCACCCACCTCCAATGGCGCGCCGGAGGTTCACTGTCTGTCGGAACGCCCATCGCCAGTCACACTGTATGGCTTCGCTAACAGAACTGCACAATCCCGGACTTGCTGGCTGTGAGACACGGGACCCCAGACACCGAGCTCCAACACCATTGCCGACTCATGTTGCAGCTTCCCCTTGGTGCTAAGCACATCGTGCTGCATTATTATTCGGGATTCAAGGACTCTGTAATCTACATGTGAGTGAACCTAATTCCCAGAATTTTTATTTCTGTGTATGATTTTATACTCATGATGAATCACTGCACCATTTACTAAGTTTTCCCTTGTGGTGCTTAGTCCATGACTTTATCAGCTAACTAAAAGTGCAGACAGCTAAATGTTACACTGAGCTCCAGTCAGGCTACATTGTTGTATACATTACAGGTATTAACTTTTTTTTCTTATTGTAGTGTATATGTATTTTTATTGAAGTATATTCTCTTTGTTACATTGTTATTGACTCCCGGGAGGTTTGATACTATTCTACTTTTAAAAAATAAAAAACAGGCATTTTTTATGTATTATTAAGCTCCGCATAGAATATTTATTCTTGTTGCATGCTTTTTGTTTGGGGTTGGCATCTCCAGCTCTGGGTGGCTGCTGATATACAGAATTGTAATTAACACCATTCACCCTAGCGCCAGAGACCATTTGTTGTTTCTTTACAGTATATACTAGTACTGTATAACAAGTTTATCAGAATAAGACTGGGGGCTAAATGTATTGTGTGATGCTTTTCAAAGCAGATGTGTCTTCTGTAGATACAGCCGTTGAATTTGAAGGGGCAGTTAGATTCAAAACAACACACAAATGGATCTGTATTGAATATAACTGCCCCATTAAATCAAGTGGCTGAAACCACAGCATATGAGGTAGCTTTCAATAATGCCATATAGTTCAGTTAGCCCTAGGACTGCTGTATAATTACCTCTACTGCAAATGTGAGGAAGTACTTGTTAAATTCTTTAGGGCTGCATCGAAGTATAAAAACTCCTTTTTGGTTGCCAGATCTTTTCAGCTTATCAATGGCAAATTCCATCCTATGTTTTGGAAACAAAAATAAGAAATATCAAAAAATAAGAAGCTGATCAGAAGTAATTCTTTGTAACTCATTGAAACCAATGTTTTTGAAGGGAAAGCGGTTACAATACAGTTAGTCGGGATCCCGGCTGTCAGTATTCCAAGAGCGGGATCACGACTAGCGCTGAAATGCAGACGTCGGAATCCTGTAGTCACAGGCTTTTCTCCCTTTATGGGTGTTTACAACACCCATAGAGGGAAAATATAACCTGTGTCAAGCACAGCGAGCCACCATGCCCTCAGCGTGGCGAGCACAGCGAGCCCGTAAGGGGCTTGCCAGGCTCGACCTGCTGCCGGCATTCCTTTTGAAGATTAGTCAGTGAAGTAAAGGCTTTAAAATCGCATCTAATGGAAGCACAAACATATACAAAACCCAAAGCATTTGTAACATTACCGGTTGGAGAAGCTAAAATTGTTACAGTTCTGTACTAGTAGGATGGCAATCATGTTGGAGCTAAGTTGTAAAGAGTGGACTCAGCATTAACCTACATAAACTCTACCACCAAATCAGCTCTTACAGTGCTACATGCAGCCTACTTCTCACATCCAGTACCATAGAGCTGAGAACATCCCTTCATTCCCAGACAAACAACTGGATAATGTAGGCTCAGGGTTGGCCCCACCTTTAGGCAGCTGCCTAGGGAGTCGGGATCTGGGAGATACCACTGAGTCTGCCTATAACAAAATTAAGGATGCCTCTGAAAGAAACTTGCTTGTACTTGCAGGAGGTGGCTGTGGAAGTGGGTATTACTGGTGGTTGGGGACAGTAGGCTGAAGTTTTGGTTAGGGGGCTGAGAAACCTTGCATTGGCACTCTGCATGCTTTTTAACAGATGTTTAACTTAGGCACACTACAGAAATTAGAGCAATACACCTAAGCAAAAAAGTATAGTACAATATACACCTTCTAGTGACCAGTCAAGGAGCACTTGTTTAAGGCTTGTGCCAAGGTAGAAAGGCTACTTTGCCATTAATGCTGATGAGGCAGTGGTCTCGCTTCATTGTAACACCACTTTCAGTGGGCACATAGATACACAAGATGTGTAGGGATTAAGAACAAAGGAAGAGGATTGCTGGTCTTCATCCCGACCAGCAGGAGTCATAAGGAATTGTAAATCATTCGGATTCACTATTCAGTCTTTGCAAAAAGCTTTTTATGCAGTGTGCGGACTCTGCTCATTGAAGGTGGCACTCTTCTTCTGGCTCTCCATTCAGTGCAGTGTGTAACCATCACTAAATCACCTCACTAGTGGTTCTTACCTCCCTAGAACTGCAGTGAGTGTTTGGCATTGCCCAACTTTGTTTCAGACCTGCTACCAGCAGTGGATCCATGCCATGCATGGTTACTCTATGGATCACCCCAAAAAAAAACAAATCTCTATTGAGGAGGATGAAAAGGACACTGTTCCTTGATTTAACTCATGAAATGCTGGTCTGCATATTATAGACTTAGCAGCACTTCCATATTCTTCTGGATGCATTGTTTTTTTTTTTTTTTTAAATATGTTTACTAGTTTTTCCACATAGAGACATAAAGAGAAAAAAAGGCAGAGAAACAATGCAGTACAAAGTGCATGTAAAATGCTTATACTTATGGATTACATAATAGGCAACAAAAGGTATGGCATAGTATCAAACATCACCACTACCACTGGCGCTGTGTGTAGGAGCGAGCAGTGCAGAGGACCATACCAAAGCATCAGCAGTGATGAATATAAAAACAGCAATTTAGGCCTATAATATATTATGAAAGAAAAACTGCACACTATCACATATGTAACAAAACCTAAATCAACTAGAGAATCATAGAGAAAAAGAAAGAAGAAAGAAAAACAACAAAGACATGGATAAGAAGTGTGAGGGAGGAGGGGGGAGTGGGGTTGCAGATGCCTAAAGAATATTCATCATACATGATAAGGCACATTCCTAGGGAATGTGGGGATCAAATCGCTCAGTATCAAGGTATGGGAGCAAGCATCACCCCGGTGTCGAAGGTGGATCATCACCAATAGGGATACATAGTCTGCGGTAAGAATCCCAACTAAGGGAATCAAACAATTTCAGTATATGAGTTCGTTGTGGGGGTGGAAGAGAGTCAATGTATAGTCCCCATTTTTTATAAAAGCGCAAAGCGTTACGGTCAAGGTCTGGGAGAGTGGATTGGCATTCAAAGTATAGTGTATTAGTAAGTAAAGACTTGAGGTTACCTAGGGAGGGAGAGGTTCGATATATCCAAGGATTCAAAATTAACTTTTTCCCCAAGGTCAATAGTACATATAGAAACGGAATGCAGTAAGCCTGGGATGGAGGTAAACTCCAGGTTGTAGTATTAAGGCCGAGGAGTGCCGCTGGATCCATAGGGAGAGAGATCCGGAAAGTGGATTTTATATACCACACTACTTTATTCCAGAATCGTTTAACTTTCGGACAGTGCCAAAAGTTATGCATAAAGAGAGCATTTGGTGCTTTACATTTGGGGCAACGACCAGAGTCTGTAGAGACCATGTATTTGCGTTGTCCCGGGGCAATATATGCCCGATGTATAAATTTAAAGTGGATTTCCTGAAGCTGGGCAGAATGCAGGGCTTTCAGTATAGCGGGAAGGGGGGAGAGGAAGCGCTCCACCGATGGGTCCCAGGACCACTCACTCGACCATTTTGACAACATGGGGGGCCAGAAAACCTCCGGCTTGCCAGGCAACAAGTCCCGGTATAACCAGCATATCCTGTATGAAAAGGTAGATAACGTGACCAACAGGGCGGACAGAGGATCCTTTCTCCGCTCGTGCACAGGAGGGATGGGGAGAGTTTGTACAAAATGGCGTACTTGTAGGAACATGAAAAAAATCAGATGAGGGCACACCGTGTCTCTCGGCTAAATCCGCGAATGACAGTACATGGCCACCCGGGTCAAACACGTCACGAATGAGGGCTATGCCCCTAGATTTCCATGTGAGGAATTTGGTATTATCAAGGGGAGGAGTGAAGCAGGGGTTTCCGCATAATGGGATAAAAGGAGAGTATTCTGGGTTGCGATGCAGGGCCTTGTTAATGGCCCACCAGGAGCGATAGGCGTCCCAGAAGAGAATATTAGGGCGTACCATGGGTGGGAGCAAAGCTTTTGGGGTATGCAGCAAAGCCCTTAGGTCGTAAGGGTGTACAAGGCCCTGCTCCATGTCATAATTAACATATGAGGAGGTGCCCATTAACCAATCCGAGATATACCTAAAGTTCGCAGCCTGGAAGAAAGCCAAGAGGTCTGGGACAGCCAAGCCACCCTGGGCACGGGGGAGTTTAAGTTTAGGTAAAGAAATCCGAGACCTCTTGCGATTCCACAGGAATTTGGAGAACATTCTATCACATTCTTTTAAGTCTTTAGTAGGGGGCTGGATAGGAATCATCTGGAGTAGATAAGAGATCTTGGGGAATACAATACTCTTCAAAATAGCTACTCTTCCTAGTAGGGACACAGGAAGAGATGACCAAGTGGATAGCAATTGGGAAACTTTGTTAAAAACAGCGGTATAGTTGACTGAGTATAGGTCTAAAATATTCACAGGGATATATATACCCAAATATCTAAGGCCTAAGGTGTTTCTCTTAAATTGAGTGAGAACTGGCACCGGGGGGCGCTGACAGGCAATCGAGTTGAGTGGGAAGAGCTCAGACTTAGAGGCATTAACACGATATCCCGCAAAAGCGCCAAACTCAGAAATAGCCTGCATGATCGGCGGGACAGAGGTCTCAGGTCGTGAAATAAAGAGGAGCATGTCATCTGCAAATAAACTCACACGGAGCTCATGGTCATGAACCAATACTCCGGAGTAATCTGGGAGATGACGCAGTTTAATAGCCAGGGGCTCTATGGCGATAGCAAATAAAAGTGGGGAAAGGGGGCAGCCTTGCCTTGTGCCTCGGTGAAGAGGAATAGGAGCAGACAAGTAGCCATTACACATGATGCGAGATGAGGAGGGGGAATACAGATTACGTATCATGTTGATCAGGTCCAGCGGAAACCCAAACTTATCCAGCGTCGTGTATAAGTGATCCCAACTGACAAGATCAAACGCTTTCTCCGCGTCTAGGGAGAGGATGTATTGGGGGTCAGGGTCTCCGCTGGAGTGCAACCAGGTGGCCGCGGCAAGAACTTTACGGATATTGTTAGTGGAGTGTCGGCCTGAGATGAAACCAGTTTGGTCAGGGTGGATAATGGAGGGGAGCAATCCCTTTAACCTATCTGCAATGATTTTCGTAAACAGTTTATAGTCAACGTTGAGCAAGGAGATGGGGCGGTATGAACCGGGGAGATGGGGATCCCTTCCAGGTTTGGGAAGGAGACGTATCAGGGCTTCGTTAAAGTACAGAGGGAGGGAATGGGAAGATAAAATGTTATTAAATACCAGGGTCAGAGGATTCAGCAATTTAGGTATGAGCATTTTGTAGAATTCCCCAGAGAAACCATCGGGTCCAGGGGCTTTCATGGGCTTAAGATGTTTAATTGCCGCTTCCACCTCCTGGGTAGTAATCGGCAAGCAAAGATCCCCCTTCACCGATGCTGATATTTGAGGCAAGGAAACAGAGTCCCAGAAAGAAGTTTTAGCTGCTAGATCGAGGGGAGGGGGGGAGTAAATGTCAGTATAAAATTCTGAGAGGATCTGCGCCATGTCCACAGATCTGGTAGCCAACGAGCCATCGTCTCGTTTCAATGTCTGGATCACTGAGGACGGCACTGAACCCCGCAGAAGATTTGAAAGGAGACGGCCTGTTTTATTGCCGTACCTATAAAAGCGGTGATTTCTGTTAAATGTATGGCGGTCGCCCATTAATGCCAATACAGCACCAAACTGAGACTTGCAATCTAAATATACCTTCTTTGAGGCAGGAGACGGGCACTGTTTGAAGTGTTGGTAGGCATCAGTTAGGCAGCGTTGGGAGGTTTTAAACTCAGAAAGAAATTGTTTCTTTCTTGTGGAAGTATATTCCACAAGCCTACCGCGTATAACCGCCTTCGAGGTCTGCCAGAACAATAAGGGATCAGTTTCAGCAATACTTGCATTATCCAGTCTGAACTCCTCCCAAAATGCCTCCAACCTGTTCCGAAATTGTAGGGAAGAGGTAAAGGAAGTGGGGAAACGCCAGCATTTAAAGGAGCCATAGTCTAATGAGGTGGTAAGGGAAACCCAAACTAGGGCGTGATCAGAAAGAGAAATTGTTTCCATCTGTGCTTCAGTATTTTGGGGAATCAGGGAATCTGAGAGCAATAAAAAATCTATTCTGGACAGAGTGCCGTGGGCAGCCGAGAGACACGAGTACTCCCTGTCAGTGGGATGAAGAAATCTCCAAGCATCAGTCAGATGCAGTTGTTGTGCAAAAAAGGTGACACCTAAGGTAGGAGGGGAGCGCGCACGAGCGGAGGAGTTCGAATCCATATAAGCGGAGACCACAACATTGAAGTCTCCGCCCACAATCATTGGACAGGACATAAACGGGCACAGTGTTGTTATGAGACTCTTGAAAAAATCTTTTGAATATGAGTTTGGAGCATACACAGAACATAAAACATATTTGGTATTATGAAGTAAAATTTCAAGTACTAGGAATCTACCAGCAGGATCGCACAGGGAAGTAAGGACTTCAATATGTAAGCTACGTTTAGCGAGGATCAACACACCCCTAGCCTTAGAAGAATAGGGAGCGTCTGAGAGTACCTGCCAGCCCAAAACACCCAATTTTTGGGCCTCCGGGGTGAGGAGGTGCGTCTCCTGTATAAACACTAAATCCATATGTAATCTATTTAAATAGAGCAGGATCTTCTTCCTCTTGATAGGGGAATGGATACCCCCAACATTCCATGTGCCCACCTTAATAGTAGACATGGGGCATTAAGTAATAAGTAATCATACAGGAGGATATCTTACAAACCCATAAGCAGTGTAGGGTGGGAAAAGACACAAGAGGAAGGGGGGGAGGGGGAAGACACAAGGATAGTAGAGACATAGAGATGAGAAGAAAATATTAGACCCACCGGGGGGTCCCACAGCAATATTCGTGCAACAACTTCACGGTATTATAATTAAAGTGATAACCAAGGGCAGCAAGGAGGATATTGCTCCTAGCCAGCAACCACTATAATGAGCAGCATAGGGGATGGGGGGGGGGGGGGGGGGGGGGGGGAGAGGGAGGAGGGTAGGGGGAGGGGGGTGTAATGGAGGGGGGAGATAGGGAGTGGGAGGGGGGGGGGGAAGAGGGGTAAGGGATATGAGTGAGCGGTCAGAATGACATCAGCCTACCCCCAAATGGATGGGCAAAACAGGCATCCAAGCATATAAAACTATATAAAACTGGAAACAGGCATATAGGTATACATTGCTTAGAGGAAACTTATGTCACTTTAAGATTATATATACATCACCCAGAAGACCACTGAGGGAATAGCGAGAAGGTCCAAATAAAACTAACAGGGGAACTCATAGTCCACGGGGTGGGGATGAGAAATAAATGTATGTCGAGGGTGACCAAGCCAAGGCAACAATGGTGCAGGATAGTTACAGGTCAGTGTCTGTAGAAGACGGCTATTTCGGCACTTGGTCAGAGGCTTCGGTCTCCGAAAGATAAGCAGCAGCATCTTCCGGGGTGTGGAAGTCCTTAAAAGACGTGCCATCGAAAATCCTCAGGCGTGCAGGGTAGAGTAGAGCAAACTTACGGCCCTCGTGGGCCAATTTTGAGCATGTGGGAGAGAACGCCTTTCGTAGCCTGGTAAGCTCCGGGGAGAAGTCCTGGAAGATTAATAATTTGGCATCTTCCCAAACAAGGTCTCTTATACGGCGGGAAGCAGACCACAGGGCCTCTTTATAAAGGTAGTTAAGACATCGAAATAGCACAGCACGTGGTCGGTTGGATGCAGCGGAGCGACCGGGGCCTGTTCTATGTGCACGTTCCACCACGAGATCCGAGCAAATATCTTGAATTCCAAGGAGATCTGGAAGTGTGTGTCGAAGGAAGTGGTAAAGAGCTTGGCCCTTAATCGTCTCTGGGAGCCCAATGAGCCTGAGATTGTTTCTGCGTGATCTATTTTCTAGATCGTCGATCTTAGACCATACCATGTTTTCTGATTTCTGCAGTTTAGCGGAGATGTCGGAGAGTTCAGCGATTTGCTGAAAATTTTCACCAGCAGTATGTTCCACTTGTAAAACACGCTTAGATAGTTGTTTATACTGGCTTTTAATATCCAGGACAGCTTGCTGTAGTGCAGCAGCATGCAGCTGAGCTTGTTCTTGAAATAATGGCTGGACGGTCTCTTTCACCGCTCTAACAATGTCCTCATAGGACAAGGAATGCCCCGGGGTAGAGGAGGGCAGTAACGAGCCTAGAGCAGCGGATCCAGCAAGGGATGGAGAGACGATGGGCACAGGGGCCAAGGGAGGAGCAGAGGTAACCGCCGTTCGAGCTCCGGCTTCCAGAGAAGCCGCGGCGGCCATCTTGGAAGCCGAGCCGGGGCTTTCAGATTTGGCACGTGGAGGCTTTCCCTGCATCGTGGGAGCGAAAAATCGGTCCATAGAGGGGGGCCGGATGTACGGGGAGTGGGCCGGTGTGAGTGACCGCTCAATGGACGCCCAAAGCGGGCGATATGTTAAAGGTTAGTGGCTGCAGGCACCGGAGCTTCTAAGCAGCGTGTCACTTCATGCAGTGCCGGAACCGGAAGTCCTGGATGCATTGTTAGACTACCAGACAGGGAACGAGGCAAGACCTAACCTATGGAGCAGATTATCTTGATTTTGGAAGGACCGGTCTTACCCAGGGGGTCTATTGATCTTTTAAAGACCTGGTACCAACATGAAATATAGTTAATACATTATACATAGGTGTAAATATAGGGAAACCTCAATGGGATAACTGAAGCAGAGCAGATCTCAGTGGGCTTAAAAATTGTTTTTTATTTTTCAAAAGTTATTTCAAACATCTATATTTGCCAGTGCCTCAGGTTTAACCTAAGCAATGTACTATGATTTCTCACCTATGTCCTGGGGAATAGCAGGCAACAATCCATAGATAGGTGTATGGGGCATCAACAACCCCAACATATATTGCTGGGTTGGCAGTGTGATAGTTCCAAGTCTTGGTTGGCCCTTCCCACTTCTTATTACACCATCTATGTAAAGACTGAAAAATGTTGGAGCCCAAGCGAGTCTGGTGCAACAGCTTGGGAATCATCTGGTGCATCTAGGACTATCCAAGGAGCTGCTTATATGCCTTTTTCCTTTAAGACTAGTACTCCCACCCCCAAAAGCAAAACCACAAGCCTGCCATTTGCCAGGAACTGTTTAGGCTCCTGGAAGACTTGTGGTGCTGACAAGTCCTATCTGAAGCCCCTGGTGGTAGACCCCCATTGCCTGTGTATGATGTGATGCATCTCCTCTTGAGCCTTTTTATCCACACATTCTCCTTTACAGCCAGCCTCTACCAGCAGGGTTAGCTGGGCAGCTGGGAGAGTTGTGGTAACATTATACTGGATCTGCTCTGCCTCCCTCCACTTACCTAACCAAACTTGAAAACTGGAACAGCAACTGCTGTTCCAACGGCTGTTGCTGTTGGAACAGCAACAGCCTGGAACAGCAACAGGCTAACCAAACAGCTGAAAACTGGAACAGCAACAGCAACAGTAACCTTGCAGGAAGAACGAAGCAACGGGCGGGCGCCCAGTATCCCCTACGGCAGAGGATCTCAAACTCGGTCCTCAGGACCCCACACAGTGCATGTTTTGCAGGTAACCCAGCAGGTGCACAGGTGTATTAATTACTCACTGACACATTTTTAAAGGTCCACATGTAGAGCTCATTATTTCTATTGTTATTCTATGAGGAGACCTGCAAAACATGCACTGTGTGGGGTACTGAGGACAGAGTTTGAGAACCTGTGCCCTACGGACTACGAGAAAAGGATTTAACGGTAGGTAATTGAAATCCTATTTTATCTTACATACTTGGGGATACTGGGAATCAATTTAGTATCATGGGGAAGTACCAAAGCTCCCAAAATGGGTGGGAGAGTGCTGAGGTTCCTGCAGAAGTCACTGACCAAACTGAAGGTCCTCAGAGGCCAAGGTATCGAACTTGTAAAATTTGGCAAACGTGTTCAAACTCAACCAAAGTAGCCGCTCGGCAAAGCTGTAATGCCAAGATACCCCGGGCAGCCGCCCAAGAGGAATCCACCAACCTAGTAGAGTGGGCCTGTACAGATTTTGGAATTGGCAAGCCTGCTGTGGAATAAGCATGCTGGATAGTGAGCCTGATCCAGCGAGCAATTAACTGCTTTGAAGCAGGACACCCAATCTTGTTGGCATCATATGAAACGAACAGCGAGTCAGATTTCCTGTGATGAGCAGTTCGCTTTACATATACCTTCAAAGCCCTTACAACATCCAAGGACAAGTGTCAGTAACAACCGGGACCGCAACTGACTGGTTGATGTGAAACACAGACACCACCTTAGGAAGGAATTGCTGAATAGTCCTGAGAGTTCAGCCCTGTCCTCATGGAAAATCAAATAGGGGCTCTTGTGAGACAACGCCCCCAGCTCCGACACTCGCCTTGCTGAAGCCAAGGCCAACAACGTGACTGTCTTCCACGTAAGATACTATACGTCTACCTCCTGTAACGGTTCAAACCAGTCCAATTGGAGGAAAGTCAAAACCAAATTGAGATCCCAAGGTGCCGTTGGAGGCACAAAGGGAGGTTGGATGTGAAGAACAATTTTCAAGATCGTCTGAACCTCAGGGAGAGAAGCCAATTGTTTCTAAAAGAAAATAGACAAGGACGAAATCTGAACTTCTATGGAGCCTAGGCGTAGGCCCACGTCAACTCCTGACTGCAGAAAAAGCAGGAAATGTCTCAGATGAAAGTCCACTGTAGAATATCGTCTGCTCTCACACCAAGAGACATATTTCTTCCAGATACGATTGTAATGTTTTGACGTTACCCCCTTCCTGGCTTGGATCATAGTCGGGATAACCTTGTCAGGAATCCCTCTCCTGGCTATAATCAGCCGTTCAACTTCCATGCAGTCAAACGTAGGAGTGGTAAGTCTTGATAAACAAACGGGCCCTGTTGCATAAGATCCTCTCGAAGAGGCTGAGGCCACGGATCTTCGATTGGCATCTCGAGAAGATCCGCATACCAGGCCCTTCACGGCCAGTCCGGAGCAATCAGGATTACTTGAACTCTCCCTTTTTATTCTTTTGAGAACTCTTGGGATCAGAGGAATGGGAGGAAACAAGTACACCAGCTGGTAGACCCACGGAGATGTCAGGGCGTCGACCGCTACAGCTGGTGGGTCCCTCGAACTGGAACAATACCGCTTGAGCCTCTTGTTGAGTCGAGAGGCCATCATGTCAATCTGTGAATAACACCAATGACGTGTCAGCCACTGGACCACCTCGGGTTGGAGGCCCCATTTTCCCGGGTGCAGGTCGTGTCTGCTTCCCAGTTGTCTACTCCCAGAATGAAGATCGCCGACAATGCCACGGCGTGTTTTTCCGCCCAGAGGAGAATACTTGACACCTCTGACATTGCGGCCCTGCTTTCCGTTCCGCCCTGGCGGTTGATGTAAGACACTGCTGTCACGTTGAACTCGAATGGCCTGATTCTGAAGAAGAGATAAGGCCTGTAGAAGGGCGTTGTAGATAGCCCTGAGTTCCACGATGTTAATTGGAATTATGATTTCCTGACTTGACCATCTTCCTGGTGACTGCACCCCAACCTCTGATGCTTGCATCTGTGGTTAGAAGAATGCAATTCTGAATCTCGAACATACGACCCTCCACTAGGTGAGAAGTTTGTAGCCACCAGAGGAGAGAGATCCTGGCTTTTGGCGAGAGATGACCATTTGTCCAACAGATCCAGCTGGAAGGCCCTTTCATGAAACCTTCCGTACTGAATTGCTTCGTAAGAAGCCACCAGTTTTCCCAGAAGGCGGATGCAGAGATGCACTGAGATTAGGGTTGGCTTCAAGACAGTCGGAACCATCGACTGGATCACCATTGCCTTTTCCAAGGGAAGGAACACACTCAGACTCTGTGTCCAGTAGCATTCCCAGGAAATGAAGCTTCTGCGTTGGTTCTAGGTGAGATTTTGGTAGGTTTAGGATCCACCCATGATCCAGGAGTAATCTGGTTGTGAGATCAATGTTCTCCAACAACTGCTCCCTGGACGCAGCCTTTATCAGAAGATCCTCCAGGTAAGGAATTACGTTCACTGCCTGTCTGCGAAGTAACATCATCATCTCTGCCATCACTTTGGTGAACACCCTCAGTGCCGTGGAGAGACCACATGGTGGGGCATGAAACTGGTAGTAACAGTCCTGCAGTGCAAACCGTAGATAAGCCTGATGAGGCAGCCAGATCGGAATGTGAAGGTACGCATCCTTGACATCCGGAGACGCTAGGAATTCCCCCTCTTTGAGACCTGAGATCACCGCTCTCAGAGACTCCATCTTGAACTTGAACACTCGCAAGTATGGGTTCATTGATTTGAGATTCAGAATCGGTCTTACCGAACCGTTCGGTTTCAGAACTACAAACAAGCTGTAATCGTATCCCTTGTTTTGTAGATGAGGTGGAACTGGAACAATGACCTGGGTCTGTAAAAGTTTTTGAATGGCTTCTTGTAAGGTTACTCTTGCTTCCTGCGAAACTGGTAAGCCTGATTTGAATAATCTGTGAGGTGGGAGATCCTGGAACTCCAGCCTTTAGCCCTGGAATATAAGGTCTATGACCCAGGGATCCTGGCAAGATCTTGTCCAGGCCTGACTGAAGAATTGTAGCTGGCCTCCCACCTGCCTGTCTCCCAGGCATCGCGGACCACAGTCATGCGGAAAGTTTTGAAGAAGCAGTCGCTGGTTTGCGTGGTTTACCTCTAATACCTCTGGCGGCGGTAGAAGAACCTCTGGCCTTGCCCCTAAACTTTGCAGTCCGAAAGGACTGTAAATTGGGTCCAAAGTAGGCCTTTCTGGCTGGCGGAGTTGCAGAAGGTAGATAGGTGAACTTATCCCGCAAGTAGCTTGCGAGATCCACTTGTCGAGTTCATCGCCAAATAAGGCCTCACCTGTGAAAGGCAGGCCTTCCACACCTTTTTTGGAGTCCACACCAGCAGTCCACGGACGTAGCCATAATCCCGTGTGCCAACACTGCCATAGCTGTAGTGAGTGCATTAAGCAAATCTATCTCTTTAATGGCTTCCACCATAAAGTTTGCAGTCTTGTATGTGCTGCAGGAGTAACACAATTTCCTCTTAAGGTAAGGTGTCTAACCCCACAATTATATTACCAGACTATTTAGCAATGGCTCGAGTAATCCACCCACATGCTATAGTGGGTCCCTGGGCCATCCCTGCAGCTATATACAAAGATTTAAGGGTAGTCTCAATCTTATGATCAGCTGTATCCTTTAGGGAGGCTGCACCAGAAATAGGTAATACTATTTTACGTGAGAGCCTGGAGACTGATGTATCCACTATCGGTGGATTTTCCCTATTTTTTCCTATCCTCGGGAGGAAAAGAAAAAGATAATAACCGCCTAGGAACTTGAAATTTCTTATCTGGATTAACCCACGGTTCTTCAAACTGGGTATTTAGTTCCTTTGATACGGGAAAAATGGCTGAGAATTTTTTCTCTATATTAAGGTAAGATTCCTCACACTCCTCTGTCACCTTATCAGGGAGGGGCATGCGAATAGTTCCCTCAGGAGCTAGTGTCCTGTCAGCGGGGAACGGGACCATTAACCCTTGGTGTCCTAAACCCCCCCCCCCCCCCCCCAAAGTCCCATGAAGCAGACAGGCTGGTGCCTTCCAGTCCTGTCGGACAATAACAAAAATGTAAAATAAATGCAGAAAACTCTTCTGGAGCTTCCAGAAATATGACCGGCTCCTTCGGGCACATTTTCTAAACTGAGTTTGGTAGGAGGGTTATAGAGGGAGGAGCCAGCACGTTAACAAACTTCTATAGTGCCCATAGCTCCAAGTGGAGTAGTCTATACCCCATGGTACTAAATGGATTCCCAGTATCCCCTAGGACGTAAGAGAAAATAAGATTTTACTCACCGGTAAATCTATTTCTCGTAGTCCGTAGTGGATGCTGGGAACTCCGTAAGGACCATGGGGAATAGACGGGCTCCGCAGGAGACTGGGCACTCTAAAAGAAAGATTTGGTACTATCTGGTGTGCACTGGCTCCTCCCTCTATGCCCCTCCTCCAGACCTCAGTTAGGATACTGTGCCCGGAAGAGCTGACACAATAAGGAAGGATTTTGAATCCCGGGTAAGACTCATACCAGCCACACCAATCACACCGTATAACTCGTGATACTATACCCAATTAACAGTATGAAACATAACTGAGCCTCTCAACAGATGGCTCAACAATAACCCTTTAGTTAGGCAATAACTATATACAAGTATTGCAGACAATCCGCACTTGGGATGGGCGCCCAGCATCCACTACGGACTACGAGAAATAGATTTACCGGTGAGTAATATCTTATTTTCTCTGACGTCCTAGTGGATGCTGGGAACTCCGTAAGGACCATGGGGATTATACCAAAGCTCCCAAACGGGCGGGAGAGTGCGGATGACTCTGCAGCACCGAATGAGAGAACTCAAGGTCCTCCTCAGCCAGGGTATCAAATTTGTAGAATTTAGCAAACGTGTTTGCCCCTGACCAAGTTGCAGCTCGGCAAAGTTGTAAAGCCGAGACCCCTCGGGCAGCCGCCCAAGATGAGCCCACCTTCCTTGTGGAATGGGCTTTTACTAATTTAGGATGCGGCAATCCAGCCGCAGAATGCGCCAGCTGAATTGTGCTACAAATCCAGCGAGCAATAGTCTGCTTAGAAGCAGGAGCACCTATTTTGTTGGGTGCATACAGGATAAAAAGCGAGTCAGTTTTCCTGACTCCAGCCGTCCTGGAAACATAAATTTTCAAGGCCCTGACTACGTCCAGTAACTTGGAATCTTCCAAGTCCCTAGTAGCCGCAGGCACTACAATAGGTTGGTTCAAGTGAAAAGCTGATACCACCTTAGGGAGAAACTGGGGACGAGTCCTCAATTCTGCCCTATCCATATGGAAAATCAGATAAGGGCTTTTACATGACAAAGCCGCCAATTCTGACACCCGCCTGGCCGAAGCCAAGGCCAATAACATGACCACTTTCCACATGAGATATTTCAGATCCACAGTTTTAAGTGGCTCAAACCAATGTGATTTCAGGAAACTCAACACCACATTGAGATCCCAAGGTGCCACAGGAGGCACAAAAGGGGGCTGAATATGAAGCACTCCCTTTACAAAAGTCTGAACTTCAGGCAGTGAAGCCAGTTCTTTCTGGAAGAAAATCAACAGAGCCGAAATCTGGAACTTAATGGAACCCAATTTTAGGCCCATAGTCACTCCCGACTGTAGGAAGTGCAGAAAACGACCCAGCTGAAATTCCTCTGTAGGGGCCTTCCTGGCCTCACACCACGCAACATATTTTCGCCAAATACGGTGATAATGGTTTGCGGTTACATCTTTCCTGGCTTTTATCAGCGTAGGAATGACTTCCTCCAGAATGCCCTTTTCCTTTAGCATCCGGAATTCAACCGCCATGCCGTCAAACGCAGCCGCGGTAAGTCTTGGAACAGACAGGGCCCCTGCTGTAGCAGATCCTGTCTGAGCGGTAGAGGCCATGGGTCCTCTGATATCATTTCTTGAAGTTCTGGTTACCAAGTTCTTCTTGGCCAATCCGGAACCACGAGTATCGTTCTTACTCCTCGCCTTCTTATTATTCTCAGTACCTTTGGTATGAGAGGCAGAGGAGGGAACACATAAACCGACTGGTACACCCACGGTGTCACTAGAGCGTCCACAGCTATCGCCTGAGGGTCCCTTGACCTGGCGCAATATCTCTTTAGCTTTTTGTTGAGGCGGGACGCCATCATGTCCACCTGTGGCCTTTCCCAACGGTTTACCAACAGTTGGAAGACTTCTGGATGAAGTCCCCACTCTCCCGGGTGTAGGTCGTGTCTGCTGAGGAAGTCTGCTTCCCAGTTGTCCACTCCCGGAATGAACACTGCTGACAGTGCTAGTACGTGATTTTCCGCCCATCGGAGAATCCTTGTGGCTTCTGCCATCGCCATCCTGCTTCTTGTGCCGCCCTGTCGGTTTACATGGGCGACTGCCGTGATGTTGTCTGATTGGATCAGTACCGGCTGGTTTTGAAGCACGGGCCTTGCCTGACTTAGGGCATTGTAAATGGCCCTTAGTTCCAGAATATTTATGTGTAGGGACGACTCCTGACTTGACCAAAGTCCCTGGAAATTTCTTCCCTGTGTGACTGCCCCCCAGCCTCGAAGGCTGGCATCCGTGGTCACCAGGACCCAGTCCTGTATGCCGAATTTGCGGCCCTCTAGAAGATGAGCACTCTGCAGCCACCACAGTAGAGACACCCTGGTCCTTAGAGACAGGGTTATCAGTCGATGCATCTGAAGATGCGATCCCGACCACTTGTCCAAGAGGTCCCACTGGAAGGTCCTTGCATGGAACCTGCCGAATGGAATTGCTTCGTATGAAGCCACCATTTTTCCCAGGACTCGTGTGCAGTGATGCACCGATACCCGTTTTGGTTTCAGGAGGTCTCTGACTAGAGATGACAGCTCCTTGGCTTTCTCATGCGGGAGAAACACTTTTTTCTGTTCTGTGTCCAGAACCATCCCCAGGAACAGTAGGCGTGTGGAAGGAACCAGCTGTGACTTTGGAATGTTTAGAATCCAGCCATGCTGTTGTAGCACTTCCCGAGATAGTGCTACTCCGACCAACAACTGCTCCTTGGACCTCGCCTTTATAAGGAGATCGTCCAAGTACGGGATAATTAAAACTCCCCTTTTTCGAAGGAGTATCATCATTTCTGCCATTACCTTGGTAAACACCCTCGGTGCCGTGGACAGTCCAAACGGCAGTGTCTGGAATTGGTAATGGCAATCCTGTACCACAAATCTGAGGTACTCCTGGTGAGGAAGGTAAATGGGGACATGCAGGTAAGCATCCTTGATGTCCAGGGATACCATGTAATCCCCCTCGTCCAGGCTTGCAATAACCGCCCTGAGCGATTCCATCTTGAACTTGAATCTTTTTATGTATGTGTTCAAGGATTTCAAATTTAAAATGGGTCTCACCGAACCGTCCGGTTTCGGTAACACAAACAGTGTGGCATAGTAACCCCGTCCTTGTTGAAGTAGGGGCACCTTGACTATCACCTGCTGGGAATACAGCTTGTGAATTGCCTCTAGCACAGCCTCCCTGCCCGAGGGAGTTGTCGGCAAGGCAGATTTGAGGAAACGGCGGGGGGGAGACGCCTCGAATTCCAGCTTGTACCCCTGAGATACTACTTGAAGGATCCAGGGATCCACCCGTGAGCGAACCCACTGATCGCTGAAATTTTGAGGCGGCCCCCCACCGTACCTGGCTCCGCCTGTGGAGCCCCACCGTCATGCGGCGGATTTGGAAGAAGCGGGGGAGGACTTTTGTTCCTAGGAACCTGCTGTTTGTTGCAGCTTTTTTCCCCTACCTCTGCCTCTAGACAGAAAGGACCCGCCTTTTCCCCGCCTGTTTTTCTGGGGTCGAAAGGACTGTACCTGATAATACGGCGCTTTCTTAGGCTGTGAGGGGACATGGGGCAAAAATGCTGACTTCCCAGCTGTTGCTGTGGAAACAAGGTCTGAGAGACCATCCCCGAATAACTCCTCACCCTTATAAGGCAAAACTTCCATGTGCCTTTTTGAATCTGCATCCCCTGTCCACTGCCGAGTCCATAAGCCTCTCCTAGCAGAAATGGACAATGCACTTATTCTAGATGCCAGCCGGCAGATCTCCCTCTGTGCATCTCTCATGTATAAGACTGAGTCTTTTATATGCTCCACGGTTAGCAATATAGTGTCCCTGTCTAGGGTGTCAATATTTTCCGACAGGGAATCTAACCATGCAGCAGCAGCACTGCACATCCACGCTGAAGCAATAGCTGGTCTCAGTATAACACCAGTGTGTGTATATATAGACTTCAGGATAGCCTCCTGCTTTCTATCAGCAGGTTCCTTTAGGGCGGCCGTATCCGGAGACGGTAGTGCCACCTTTTTTGACAAACGTGTGAGCGCTTTATCCACCCTAGGGGGAGTTTCCCAACGTGACCTATCCTCTGGCGAGAAAGGGAACGCCATTAGTAATTTTTTTTAAATTACCAATTTTTTATCGGGGAAAGCCCACGCTTCTTCACACACTTCATTTAATTCTTCAGATGGGGGAAAAACTATTGGTAGTTTTTTCTCCCCAAACATAATACCCTTTTTTGAGGTACCTGGGTTTATATCAGAAATGTGTAATACCTCTTTCATTGCCTCAATCATGCAACGAATGGCCCTAGTGGACATTAAATTTGACTCATCGTCGTCGACACTGGTATCAGTATCCGTGTCGACATCTGTGTCTGCCATCTGAGGTAGTGGGCGCTTTAGAGCCCCTGATGGCCTTTGAGTCGTCTGGGCAGGCACAAGCTGAGAAGCCGGCTGTCCCGCATTTGGCATGTCGTCAAATTTTTTATGTAAGGAGTCGACACTTGCACGTAATTCCTTCCATAAGTCCATCCACTCAGGTGTCTGCCCCGCAGGGGGTGACATCACATTTATAGGCATCTGCTCTGCTTCCACATAAGCCTCCTCAAACATGTCGACACAGCCGTACCGACACACCGCACACACACAGGGAATGCTCTTAAAGGAGACAGGACCCCACAAAAGCCCTTTGGGGAGACAGAGAGAGAGTATGCCAGCACACACCAGAGCGCTATATAATGCAGGGACTAACTGAATTATGTCCCCTTATAGCTGCTATAAGTTATACTGCGCCTAAATTTAGTGCCCCCCCTCTCTTTTTTACCCTTTCTGTAGTGTAGACTGCAGGGGAGAGCCAGGGAGCTTCCTTCCAGCGGAACTGTGAGGGAGAAATGGCGCCAGTGTGCTGAGGGAGATGGCTCCGCCCCTTTTTCGGCTGACTTTTCTCCCGCTTTTTTATGGATTCTGGCAGGGGTAATTACCACATATATAGCCTCTGGGGCTATATATTGTGGTTATTTTGCCAGCCAAGGTGTTTTTATTGCTGCTCAGGGCGCCCCCCCCCAGCGCCCTGCACCCTCAGTGACCGAAGTGTGAAGTGTGTATGAGGAGCAATGGCGCACAGCTGCAGTGCTGTGCGCTACCTTGGTGAAGACTGAAGTCTTCTGCCGCCGATTTTCCGGACCATCTTCATGCTTCTGGCTCTGTAAGGGGGACGGCGGCGCGGCTCCGGGAACGAACACCAAGGACGGGTCCTGCGGTCGATCCCTCTGGAGCTAATGGTGTCCAGTAGCCTAAGAAGCCCAAGCTAGCTGCAAGCAGGTAGGTTCGCTTCTTCTCCCCTTAGTCCCTCGTTGCAGTGAGCCTGTTGCCAGCAGGTCTCACTGTAAAATAAAAAACCTAACATATACTTTCTTTCTAGGGGCTCAGGAGAGCCCCTAGTGTGCATCCAGCTCGGCCGGGCACAGAAATCTAACTGAAGTCTGGAGGAGGGGCATAGAGGGAGGAGCCAGTGCACACCAGATAGTACCAAATCTTTCTTTTAGAGTGCCCAGTCTCCTGCGGAGCCCGTCTATTCCCCATGGTCCTTACGGAGTTTCCAGCATCCACTAGGACGTCAGAGAAATAATGGGTGATTTGTAAAAGTAGCAACATATAAACATTATCAGTGGAAAAATTGTTCTGATGAACATAGTCTAATAACTGTGATGGGGTGTGGTATGGAAGGTCGACAGTAACTAGGTCGACCACTATTGGTCGGCAGTAACTAGGTCGACCGGGTGTCTAGGTCGACATGCTCTAGGTCGACAGGTCAAAAGGTCGACATGAGTTTTTTATGTTATTTTGGTGTCGTTTTCTTCGTAGAGTGACCGGGTACCCCAATTAGTGCACCGCTTCGCTCGCCATGCTTCGGGCAAGGTGCCTTCGCTCCGCTGCCGCTTTGCTCGGCACAGATAACCGTTCCAATCGTAGTCCACGTGGATCGTTAAGTATGAAAAGGTTCAAAAAAAGAAAAAAAATTGTGAAAAACTCACGTCGACCTTTTGACCTGTCGACCTAGAACATGTCGACCTAAAGACCCTGTCGACCTAGTTACTGTCGACCAATAGTGGTCGACCTAGAGTCTAGGTCGACCACTATTGGTCGACAGTAACTAGGTCGACAGGGTCTTTAGGTCGACATGTTCTAGACATTGTCGACTTAGAGACCGGATCCCACTGTGATGCACCCCAGTTTGCCAATATTGTACATACAATCCTGGTTCTATTGATTACGCTAGAACATGTGTAGTAGTACAATTTATAATACAGTTGGCAATGATAACTCATTAGGCCATGATATCTATTTTAATGTTGAAAATGAATACATTGCAGGCTTGGGACCACCTGCAACATAACACAAAAGGGCATGTATTAATGTTGCTCCCCAACAGATCATAAAGCAGAGAATATGATACTCAAGCGTTTTAAACTTTCTTGGAATAGGTCTTTAACAGCAAGAGGTTGTTGATTTTGAAGACACGCTGGATTAGAATACATATAGCACTAGGCCTAATTGAAGCAATTACAGACTTCTCTTGTCAGGATTTAGCAGCTGCTTAACATTTTGGCTATAGCATAAGATCTGATTATTCTGTAGTGAGAACACTTTGTACATCCATATCTTTACCATGGTAACCTACAGTAACACATGTACATTGTTTTACCAGATTAATTAACAGTTCCTTTTTTTTTTTTTTTTTTTTTTATAACTTCATGATCAAAAAATGTTCTATGAGGTGGGAAAAAAACCTTAGAAAATTACAGGCTTAAGGTTTGCAGAACTGTTATAATAGTATAGTCAGTCAGATAAAGTGACTAAAAAGCCAAATAAATATAAACAGTAATTGCAGATGAAATTGTAAAAACATTAATGGTGCCCATACACCTAAAGATTTATCTTCCAATCTAGCTGGTTGGAACGAATATCTGGTAACATGTCATTTGCTCCCATCCATTACTAGAATTTTGTTCCAACTAGCCAGATTGGGAGACAAATCTTTAGGTGTATGGGCAGCTTAACACTTATTCACCTGTAAATATTTAGGGAAACAGAGTTAACTACATCTAGGGGTATATTCAATTGAAGTCGGAGCCATTCCGACATTCATTTGTCGGAATGGATCCAACCTGGGCTATTCAAAGCAATCTCAATTCGACTTTAAAAAAAGTCGAACTGAGATGCAGGAGCTGAGATGCGGGCAGAGGGGGAGAGCAGCGCTGGAGGAGTCGGTGGGGGCAGAGGGGGAGAGCAACGCCGGAGGAGACGGTGGGGGCACAGGAAAAGAGCAGCGCCGGAGGAGATGGTGGGGCACAGGAAAAGAGCAGCGCCGGAGGAGTCGGTGGGGGCAGAGGGGGAGAGCAGCGCCGGAGGAGACGGTGGGGGCACAGGAAAGGAGCAGCGCCGGAGGAGATGGTGGGGGCACAGGAAAAGAGCAGCGTCGGAGGAGACAGTGGGGACACAGGGGAAGAGCAGCGCCGGAGGAGAGGGTGGGGGCACAGGGGGAGAGCAGCGCCGGAGGAGACGGTGGGGGCACAGGAAAAGAGCAGCGCCGGAGGAGAGGGTGGGGGCACAGGAAAAGAGCAGCGTCGGAGGAGACCGTGGGGACACAGGGGAAGAGCAGCGCCGGAGGAGACGGTGGGGGCACAGGGGGAGAGCAGCGCCGGAGGAGACGGGAGAGCTGCGGGCACAGGGTGAGAGCAGCGCCGGGGGAGAGCCGGGAGCGTAGCGCTACAGCAGCTGGCAGCGTATCCGCAGGATGTCACAGCCGCCACTCACAATGCGTCCACCCGGCTCCAGCAAGCGAGGTCCCGCTTGCTGGAGCCGGGTGGACGCTGCTATGAGCAGCGGCTGTGACATCCTCCAGCTACACTGCCAGCTGCTGTAGTGCTGCGCTCCCAGCCCTCTCCCCCCAACCCCCCCCCCCCCCCCCCCCCCCCTTACCGTTGTCTCCTCCGGCGCTGCTCTCACCTTACTCTTTCAGAGCAAGCATAGATGGAAATACATTCTTACTGTACCCTGTGAAACATGGCAACTCTACCATATAAGTGTAAGTCACATGGTTGACGTTTTTGTCCGTGACTTCAGTTAACACCCCAAATACATTAGTTTATCATATTAAAGTCCAATGCACAGTCTGTCTGGTTGAAGCACACGCCAATTATCCAAACAAGCGACTGCCAGGCCCTGATCTAGTTCTTCAGTTGCTTCGCAGAGTGGAATAATTACAGTATTGTAAAACGGGATCAGTACGAAATCCCGCTGGACAGGATCCCGGCAGTCGAAATACCGACACCGGAATCCTGACCAGCAGAATCCCGACAGGGGTGGCGAGTGGAACGCAGCCCCTTACGGGCTCGCTACGCTCGGCACACTGTTTTATTCTCCCTCTATGGGTGTCGTGGACACCCACGGAGGGAGAATATGTCGGGATTCTGCCAGACGGGATTCCGGTGTTGGTATTACGACCGCCGGGATTCGGTCCGGCAGGATCTTGACCGCATCCCTGTAAAACAATTGCATTACATATGAGTGGATGGAGGTTACTGTCCCAACCGGATATTACACCAAGCCAGATCAAAAAAGAACTGATTTGGTATTTTGGGAAGCTGTGAAAACATTTAAGAGAAGACATTTTGATATTTGGGGTTAAAAATCACTGAATCATAAATGATTTGTCTTTAGAAAAAAAAGAGAATCTTATAAAACAAAAACAAAGAGGAACTTTTTTTTAAATTGACAGGTGTTTATAATGCAAAGTATACTTACGAAACAGGCCCATGGCAATAACTCTGAATACTCTCCAGTACATGAGGCGGCACTACTTCCTTGCAAAGATAATGGTGTGCATCTGCAGTCAGTCTGTAATATCCATCAATAAGTGACACAAAGGAGAGTGCTTCCCTTAATGAGGAAAATTCCACTTCCTACAGAAAAATAATGTAATTAGAGCCACCTGCTACACAATACAGGCTATATAAACTGTAGTTATAATTGATACACACACACACACACACATACACACACACACGTATCCAAATTACTCTGAATTACGAGCCTTAAAACTTCCTACAGAGTGCTCGCAGTAGGGCTATTTTAACTTGAGCAGCATATGTGTCCTACACCAGTATGTACAATAGCAATGCCACATCCCAAGCACCAGGTACTATCAAAAAAGATAACAGTATCATAGTACCTGGAATTAACTTTGGGTTTTGGTAAGGGTCAGACAACAACTGGAGTTATTCAGATCCTGAAGGACCTGCGTCAAGATGCGCAAAGTGGCAATTATGACTCGTTGTGCATGTACGTGAACGGTTCCTGCGACGTCAGAAGCAGTCCAGCATCAGACTGTCAGTGAGTAAGAGTCTCATGCCATTTGGGGACGGTGATGGCCTTAGTTTGTGAAAACTGAGGTATGTCGCCCCGTTTTTGGGATAGGGATTAGGCCAGGGATTTCTGTGGTTGCAAGGAGATTTCCTGGCCTCTGCAACGACTGCTTGTGTGTCCCCATTATTTAATTTTTTATTACCAGTTATTTATATAGCGCACACATATTCCGCAGCACTTTACAGAGAATATTTGGCCATTCACATCAGTCCCTGCCACAGTGGAGCTTACAATCTAAATTCCCTACCACACGTACACGCGCACACATTCTTGGTAGGGTTAATTTTGTTGGGATCCAATTAACCTACCTGTATATTTTTGGATTGTGGGAGGAAACCGGAGTACCCAGAGGAAACCCACGCAAGTACGGGAAGAATATACAAACTCCACACAGTTAGAACCATGGTGGGAATCAAACCCATGACCTCAGTGTTGTGAGGCGGTAATGCTAACCATTACACCATCCATACTGCCCATGGGAGCTCCATGCCACCCAATGGTGTGTCAGTGATCCAATGCTGGATCCTAGGACACAGCTCTGATCACTACTGCAGCAGGAGGCGTCTGCTTGAAAAAAAAAGACGCCTCCTGCTGCATCACCATACAGAGCCATCACTGCTGTTACCAAGGACCAACCACATCTGAATTAGGCCCCATGTGGAACATTTCACTTCACTTTTGTTTACAAATTGGCACATTTTCTTTAGATGTAGGATTAGGGTTGGGGCTATTATGGCCTTCCTAAACCTGGAAATAAACAAAGCTCAACTCCTCAGGGGTTCAGGAGAAGGGTTTAGTGATGCAGAAACACAGATACGGTGGTTTCCAATTTTCATACAAACTTTACCTTAAAACAGCTTTGTACAGTAGTTCTAAGCATTTCTCATGACATAAAAAGTAAGAATGCACTAAAACATACCAAAAAAACCAATCACGGAATGCAATACCATTTCACACAACATAGCAGATAGAAAACGTGATTTGCATCTTTTTACGTATCAAGTTGCATTCTATTGCACATGCGTGAATTGTCACACACATTTCTTATGACTTAGGGGCTGAGACCATAGCTGCCAAGTGCACTAGGAATAGTGGAAGTAGAAGTACGTACACCAAGGCAGTGTAGTCACAAAGTGTGGCCAAAACGTCTCAATCGCAGCCCAGGGGGATCGGAGTTGTGTGTGACTGATAATGAGGACTGGATTGACTTCATAGGCAATATAACTTACTTTTGAGTGCAACATCTAAATGTAGAATACAAAGAAAAACTTACTTCGGAAATTAAAACTAACAGTAGTCAAATGCCAAAATGCAGCCAGTACATAACTACACATCCAAGTATAGTAATGTTTGAGATGAGCAGAAAGCAAGTACTTTTATATGTAAATAATTTGCTGGATCTGGTTGCCTGCTAAATCTTGGTACATTAACTTGTCCTTGCAAACAAAAGAAAAAAAAGCAAAGCCACTAAAATATGGGTAACTCTAGAAATGCATAACTAATTCACACAAAAGTACATAAATGATTTATGTGGGAGGACTGCATATTGTAATTTTTGACTGGGACAGTGACTTTAATTAATCTCAATTTATGTGAATACATACACACAGACATAGGGGCCAATTCAGAGATGGACGCAGCTGCATGTCTGTACGAAGCGGCCACATCCATCTGGTCTGCGCATGTACACTGGCTGCAGTGCACTTGCACGACCCTTCTCCTTGCGGTGGATGCAACAGCAGCGGGCGTTCAGAAGGCGGCGACGCAGCTTTCCGCAGACGAGACAGGCCTGGAGTGTTTTTGGGGTGGCTGCATGACGTCACATACAGCCGCTCCGATTACAAAAAAATTACATTGCGGGCGCATCATGAGACCACACCACACACATGCTCGACGGCCATGCCCTGTGCTGGGCAGCCCCCAGCATGCGAGGAGATGGACATAAACCTTGCTGCATATGCAGCGATTTGCGTCCATCTCTGAATAACCCTCATATACTGTAAATAAGCCGTGGAATGTATTATGCACTTAGAGTGATAGTTTTTCGGGGCTTTCAAAACCGCAACGTCACTTAGAATTCCTGGGTACGTAAATTCCATGCACTGGTGAGCTGTGATTCTTTTATTCATCTATTCACAATGCTGGGAGAGCTTGCAGGCAGCCCAGCACCTCCCTAAGTGCTGGGCACACCACCAAAAGTGACAAACCGGGGATGTGTACAAAGACTGCGTCCCTTCCTGGGGTAACCATGGCCCGTACGCATAAGTGCCATATCTCACCGACTGCATCCTGCCCGCTGTTCACCTTAAGGTCCATACACACTTAACGATATAATGAGCGACGTCGCTCATTTTCCCCCTCCTTGAGCGACGTCGCTCATTTTATCGTTAAGTGTGTATGCCGCCAGAGACGACCGATGCGCGGCCCCGCGGGTCGGCAACGATCGTCACTGTCGGTAGGGCATACATGAAGGATGTGGACTGTCGTCCACGACCTTCATGCAGGGCTGGCGGCGGCGTGACGTCACTGAGCGATATGAGCGGTCATATCGCTCAGTGCATACAGGCGGCCGCCGACCGGCCGGCCCGGGAGGGGGAAACGTTAGACGATGTCGCTCACAGAGCGACATCGTCTAATGTGTATGGGCCTTTAGAGTGAACACTATGGGGGAATTCAAATGTTATCTTCCTGATCTCCCGTCTAAAGTGACGGGAGATCGTATGGGGAGATATTTATTTGATGCCCCTTATCGCGCTGCATAAAGCGGCTAAACTGACTAAACTAATAAGCGCGATCGGCAAAAGGGCAGTTTGGGTGGCCAAACAGATCACTTTTCACACATTTCCACTCGCCACCCCACAGCGTGTGCGAGCTGAAATGTAGGCGCTGGCATTCGAAGGTGCCCGAATGTATCTATATTTGGATCTCTCTGTTGGGCGTCATCTAGTGGCTGCCGGCGTCAAAAAGAGTTGAATTCTGCCCTGTGTGTTTGCAATGTTACTTCCATAACACAGAGAGTAACACACAGACACAACCAGAGTCACACACAAACATTCACAGGGTGACACATATACAGAATGGCCACACAGAGATACAGATAGGGCACACACCTTACTGGCAAAGGAGTTGCCACTGAGTGGGAGAACTGTAGCAGCTCCACCCCTCTTGTCTCCCACATTGCCTCCACTTTATTTGACTATGCGGAATCTCCTATAGATTCTTTGTAGGCCGTTATGTATCAAGCATATTGTGATCACACGTGAATTGTGTAATAGATTCATCAGAATATTTATGAATCTGTATCTATCAAGGTCTACCTGCATACACAGCAAACACTTTTAGCCACACACATATACAGACTTAGCAATCACCCACTTTTGCCTTCTACCTTTACTCAATCTACACGGTGACACATGTGTACGATGGTCCAAACATGGATGTCGCACGCTACTGGAACCTGCAAGGGTCATAGAGGCTGCAGTTGCCTTCAATGTTCAGCAGTTCCCAAATCACTGCACTTAGCTATAATGGATCAGGTAGTGGGTGATGTAATGACCGCTATTACTGCAGTTGCATTTTTCAGTTCTCGGTGTTCATTTGATCGTTACTTCAGAGTCAGACCTCCGAACCTCCGGGGTTATAGTATATATCGATTAGCCGAAATCCTAATGCCTACCACTAACCCTCCCTTGTAGTGCTTTACCCTAACCTCTCCCTTGCAGCCTAACCTTAACACATCCACCCGCAGCTTAAAGATAATGTTACGGGTAGTACACACGTGGAGATGTGTGCTGAGTAATCTAGCATAGAACTCTCAGCACACATCTCTCCCCCCCGATCAGCACACAGCGTGATGCAGGCCAATCTAGAATCAGCGTTAGCATCGCGCAGGGTGGCGCATCGCTATGGGGCATACACACGGAGCGATGTGTGCTTCTTTTATAAGAAATCTAGTCAGATTGCTTAGAAATTAAGCACACATCTCTATGTGTGTAACCCCCTTTATTCTGACATTTCTCAGAATGTCAACATGTTGCCTGTTGATATTTTAACAATGGCGACATCATTACCGTCAACACTGTTTCGTCAACATTGCCAACCTTTTGCCAACATCCCCACACACGTGAGAGTAGGCCTTCTTTAGATAAATTGGATGGGTCATCTTAAGAGACGTCACTACCGAGTAAATAGAAGTGCACACTGTGCTGACACTGTCACTATCTTCTGAAATGATTAGCAGTCATTATTGCAGTAAGCTCTGATGCATCTTCATACATGTTCCAGAGAGATGCCCAAATAAAATGTTTTATGTATGTAGTTTTAAAGTAAAAACTGCAGGAGTATGTAGACTTAACTAGGGAGGAACAACAAGCGATATTCAGGAAGGAAAATGATGCTGATTACAAATAGCTGTCACCATGTAAGATAGTCTGCTGATCACACAAGAACAGAGCGACACAGGAAACATGATTGTGGTAAGATTTGTGAAAAGTTCAGTAGTCCAGTACACCACACAATTATCAGTTACAAAACACAGGAGTGAAGTAACAAGTGTCTACATGGTTTCTTTCTCACACTCCACTTTTGTTTACATCTAATGCATAGTGAGTACTGTTTGTAAATATTTAGTTAACTTATAATCAGTTATTAGAACGAGCTATAAACAAAGAGCATTTTTGTCTCAGACAAGAGAAATTTATAATTGCAAAACAACGTATTTAACAGTGGCAGGGGGGAAAAGAAAGGAAAGGTATTATCGATTTTTGGGGGCCACTCTTAATAAGTTAAAACGAAAGTATGGTGGACCAAGAGGCATTCTTTTGCTTATAATTAAATAAGTATTTCAGAGACACATGGAGAAACTCAAACAAATACTACCATTACCTGCCATTTGATAGTTTTGTGACATATATATCTACTGCTATGATACATTTCTGTTTAAAAAGAAATTTATCTCTGTGATAAATATCTGTTGCTATAACACTTGACTGATAGGACACATTGTGATTTAACCTAGTGATATGTAACACTGTACCTCTATTCACGGGAAACTACATTATGTGTATCAAATCACAATTCTAATTTTTTACCAAGGCCTCCATTCATTTACGTGCTACAATATCAATAACTGACAATAATAGCCAGTGCACTTTAAATTTCTTCAACTGGGTGTGCTAGCTCCTTCCCTCTATGCCTCCTCCCACAGGCAGTAATAGGTAAAAACGTGCCAGAAGGTGAAAAGACATATATGAGAGAAGGAACAAGATAACAAAAGGTGGTGAGATTTACACACCAGCACACCACAACCAAACAACAACCAGCAACAGCTGAACAGGTAACTACAGAACAAGAACCTGCAGAAAAGTCAATGCACTGAGGCGGACACCCAATATCCCTTATGGACCAGGAGAAAAGGATTTACCGGTAGGTATTAAAATCCTATTTTCTCTAGCATCCATAAGGGATATTGGGGAGAACTAGTACGATGGGGACGTCTCAAAGCATCCAGAACGGACGGGAACGTGCGGAGACTGCTGCAGCACCGCCTGCCCAAACTGGGTATCCTCTTTGGCCAGGGGATCAAATTTGTAGAATTTCAAAAAGTGTTCTTCCCCAACCAGGTAGCAGCTCGGCATAGTTGCAGGGCAGAGACTCCACGGGCAGCCGCCCAGGAAGAGACCACTAATCTTGTATAATGGGCCTTTAGAGACTTAGGAACAGGTAAGGCTACCGACACATAGGCCTGTTGGCTAGTAAGCCTAATCCAACGAGCAATAGACTGCTTTGAAGCAGAACAACCCTTTTTCTGCGCATCATAGAGCATGAACAAAGAATCAGTCTTTCTGACCCGAGGTGTGCACCTGACATAGATCTTCAAAGCACACACAACATCCAAAGTTGCCGAAGGAGCAGAAGCATCAGAAATGGACGGGACCACATTAGGTTGATTCAGGTGAAAAGCGGAGACAACCTTCGGCAGGAACTGCAGTCTAGTCCTGAGCTCTGCTCTGTCCTCGTAAAAGACCAAGTAGGGACTTTTACATGATAAGGCCCCCAATTCCGAGACACGTAGAGCAGAAGCCAGGGCCGGTAACATCACCATCTTCAACATGAGGAACTTGTCTTCTACCGTCATCAGAGGTTCAAACCAGGAGGATTGTAGAAATTTCACCACCACATCCAAATCCCAGGGTGCCTCTCGCATGCAGGCTCTGCTTCTTGTCCCTCCTTACCGACTGATGTACGCCACTGCCGTGGCGTTGTCCGACTGCACCTGGTTTGCGTGATACTTGAGCAGAGGAGAGGCTTGAAGTAGAGCATTGTAGATCGCCCGAAGTTCCAGAATGTTAATTGGAAGGAGGCTTTCGTGTGCTGACCACCTGCCCTGGAACTGCGCCCCTTGGGTGACAGCTCCTCATCCTCTCAGACTCGCATCCGTCGTGAGGAGGGTCCCATCCTAAATTCCAAAACTCCTGCCCTCCAGGAGATTGGAGGACTGCAGCCACCACAGGGGAAAAATCCTGGCCTGAGGTGACAGCCGAATCACCCGGTGCATATGCAGATGTGATTTGGACCACTTGCTCAGGAGATTCAACTGAAACGTTCTGGCATGGAACCTCCCATATTGGATCGCCTCATAGGAGGTGACCATCTTTCCCAACAATCTTATGTTAAGATGGATGGACACTCGAAAAGGTTGGAGTACAATGCAGACCATTTCCTGAAGTGTTTTCGCTTTTTCCACTGGTAGAAACACCTTCTGGGCCACAGTATCTAGCAACATCCCCATGAATAGGAGCCTCTGAGTGGGCTCCAGGTGAGACTTCTGTAAGTGGAGGATCCACCCGTGGTCCGACAGAAAATGGATGGGGAGGTCGATATGGAGCAACAAAAGTTCTCTGGGTCTTGCCTTTATCAGAAGATCGTCCAGGTAAGGGACCACATTGACCCCCTGGACCCGGAGCTGTAACATCATCTTCGCCATCACCTTTTTGAATACCCTAGGGACTGCAGACAGACCGTAGGGTAGGGCCTGGAACTGTAAGTGATCATCCAGCAGGGCAAATCGTAGGTACAGCCTGATGAGGTGGCCAAATCGGAATATGGAGGGAGGAGTCCTTGACATCCAAGGAAATCATAAATTCCTGGTCTTCCAGACCCGCAATCCCTGCTCGCAGGGATTACATTTTGAACTTGAACACCCTCAAATACGGATTCAAAGACTTCAGATTCAAAATGGACTGTACCGAACCGTCTAGTTTCGGTACCACAAATAGGTTTGAGTAAAACCCCTTGCCGCTTTGCTGCATTAGTACTAGAACAATGACGTAGGACTGGACCAACTTTTAGATAGCCAGTTGCAACGTACCTTGCATATCTTCCAAAGCTGCTAAGCTTGATTTGAAATATCGTTGGGGGGGGGGAGCACTGTCGAACTCCAGCTTGTAGGCTTGAGAAACAAGCTCTCTGACCCAGGCATCCTGGCAGGAATTCTCCCAGACATGGCTAGAGTGACGCACTCGAGATCCCCTTAGGGTGGGTGGGCACAGTCATGCTGAGGCCTTAGTGGAAGCAAAACCGGTGGTCTGTTCCTGAGTACTGGTGCTTGCAGGTTTTCTGGACTTACCTCTGACCGCATTGGAAGCACCTCTGGCCTTCGAGCAAAATCTGTGAGACCGAGAGGACTGGACAGACTGCCCCGGATAAGAGCGTCTTGCCGGCGGGCCTCAGAGGGAAGGAAAAGTGGATTTTCCAGCCGTAGCCTTGGAAATCCAGGTATCCAACTCAACCCCAAAAAGCCATTCCCCAGAAAAGGGGAGAGATTCCACACTACATTTGGATTCTGCGTCCGCAATCCACTGAAGCAACCACAAGGCCCTACGTGCCGACACCGCCATGGCCGACGTCCTGGCATTAATATTCCCCATATCAATAGGGTGACCATAGTAACAAAGGGCATATCCCCCGAGAGACCCCCCTGAATCTGAATGGCCCAAGAATGAATAGCATGGGTCATCCAGCAACCCGCAACAACCGGTCTTTATAAAAGGCCGGCCGCAGTGTATATAGACTTTAGGGTAGTCTCTATCTTCCGATCCACAGGGTCCTTCATGGAAAAGGAGCCCGGGGTAGGTAGCACCGCCTTCTTAGACAGGCAAGAGACTGAGACATCGACCCCAGTGGGTTCCTCCCAAAATTTTCTACCTTCATGAGGAAAAGGGAAAGTGGGCAAAAACTTTTTGGACACTTGGAATTTTTTGTCTGGATTTTTCCAGGTCTGTTTAAGTCATCTAACTCTAGAGAATCAGGGAAAGTGACATTGGGTTTATTTTGCACACAAAAAAACGACTGCTGTGATGCAACATCCTCTAGGGCAGTGATTTTCAACCTTTTTTCACTCGCGGCACACAGAACAATATTTTAAAACTGGCAAGGCACACCATCAGTTCCCCACACAAAAAAAACAAACATTGGCCCTCACAGTAAAAAAAATCCAAACAATCACATTGCTCCCCACATAAATCATATTGCTCCCTACATAAATCTATTGCTCCCCACATGAATTATTGACATTGTTCCCCCCATAAATTCATAAATCCTTATTCTCCTCACATGAATCCTATTATTCCCCACAAGAGAAAAAAAAAATGGATTTTAGTACCTACCGGTAAATCCTTTTCTCCTAGTCCGTAGAGGATGCTGGGGACTCCAAAAAGACCATGGGGTATAGACGGGATCCGCAGGAGCTATGGCACACTGAAAAGACTTTGACTGGGTGTGAACTGGCTCCTCCCTCTATGCCCCTCCTCCAGACCTCAGTTATAGGAACTGTGCCCAGGAGAGACGGACATTTCGAGGAAATGAATTTTTGTCTAAACTAAGGGCGAGAAACATACCAGCCCACACCACAAACATACTGTACAACTGGAGTAACAGTAAACCAGATAACAGTATGAATTAACAACAGCAACAAGCTGAAAACAACAAATACACAACCCGTGTGTAAACAAATTTAACCAGCAAGAAAACACTAAGTAACAGTCCGCACTGGGATGGGCGCCCAGCATCCTCTACGGACTAGGAGAAAAGGATTTACCGTTAGTAACTAAAATCCTATTTTCTCTTATGTCCTAGAGGATGCTGGGGACTCCAAAAGGACCGTGGGGTCTATACCAAAGCTCCAGCACGGGCGGGAGAGTGCGGACGACTCAAAGGTGTTTGAACCCGACCACCTAGCTGCTCGGCAAAGCTGAAGTGCCGAGACCCCTCGGGCAGCCGCCCAAGAGGAGCCCACTTTCCTGGTAGAATGGGTATTCACTGACTTCGGTACCGGTAGCCCAGCCGAAGAATGAGCTTGCTGAATCGTACTACAAATCCAGCGTGCAATAGTCTGCTTAAAAGCAGGATGACCAATCTTGTTGGAAGCATACAGGACAAACAGCACCTCTGTTTTCCTGGCAACAGCCGTTCTGGCGACGTAAATCTTCAAAGCTCTCACAACATCAAGAGACTTTGGAACTGCCACCGCATCCGTAGCCACAGGTACCACAATAGGTTGGTTAATGTGAAACGAAGAAACCACATTCGGCAGAAATTGTTGACGAGTCCTCAATTCCGCTCTATCCGAATGGAAGATCAAGTACGGACTCTTGTGAGATAAGGCCGCCAACTCTGACACTCGCCTGGCAGATGCCAGAGCCAACAGCATGACTACCTTCCAAGTGAGAAACTTTAACTCAACCTTACGCAAAGGTTCAAACCAGGAAGACATAAGAAATTGCAAGACCACTTCAAGATCCCATGGCGCCACAGGGGGCACAAACGGAGGATGGATATGCATCACTCCCTTCACAAAAGTCTGAACCTCCGGAAGTACAGCCAATTCCTTTTGAAAGAAAATAGATAAATCCGAAATCTGCACTTTGATGGAACCCAATTTCAGGCCTGCATCGACGCCTGCCTGCAAAAAATGGAGAAACTGACCCAAGTGAAATTCCTCCGCAGGAGCAGCTTTCACACCACAAAACATACTTTCTCCAAATACGGTGATAATGTTTCGCTGTAACCTCCTTCCTAACCTTAAGGAGAGTGGGAAAGACCTCCCCTGGAATACCTTTTCGAGCTAAGATTTTTGTGCGCTCAACTTCCATGCCGTCAAACGCAGCCGCGGTAAGTCCGGAAACACGCATGGTCCCTACAATAACAGGTCCTCTCTTAGAGGAAGCGGCCAAGGATCTTCCACAAGTAATTCCTGAAGATCCGGATACCAGGCCCTTCTTGGCCAATCTGGAACGAGAAGGATCGCCTGAACTCTTGCTCGTCAAATAATTCCTAGCACCTTTGGAATGAGAGGAAGCGGAGGGAACACATACGCCGACTGAAATACCCACGGAGTCACCAGGGCATCTACTGCACTGGCTTGGGGGTCCCTTGACCTGGAACAATATCGCAGAAGCTTCTTGTTGAGGCAAGACGCCATCATGTCGATCAGCGGAATTCCCCAACGCTTCGTCACTGCTGCAAATACCTCTTGGTGAAGAGCCCACTCTACCGGATGGAGATCACGTCTGCTGAGGAAGTCTGCTTCCCAGTTGTCCACTCCCGGAAGGAAGACTGCTGACAGAGCGCTCACGTGCTGTTCCGCCCAGCGAAGGATTCTTGTGGCCTCCGCCATTGCCGCCCTGCTCCTTGTTTCGCCTTGACGGTTTATAAGCGCCACCGCTGTTATGTTGTCCGACTGTATCAGGACAGGTCGACCCTGAAGAAGGCTCTTTGCTTGTAGCAGACCATTGTAAATGGCTCTTAACTCGAGAACATTTATGTGAAGACAAGATTCCTGGAGCGACCATTTACCCTGGAAATTTCTTTCTTGGGTGACTGCGCCCCAGCCTCGGAGACTTGCATCTGTTGTCATTAGTACCCAGTCCTGGATTCTGAACTGGCGCCCTCCTAGGAGGCGGGAACTCTGTAGCCACCACAGGAGAGAAATCCTGGCCCTGGAAGATAGACTTATCTTCCGGTGCATGTGCAGGTGAGACCCGGACCATTTGCTCAGTTGATCCCACTGAAACACCCGGGCATGAAACCTGCCAAACGGAATGGCTTCATACTCCGCAACCATTTTCCTTGAGCACCCAACCATGTTGTCGCAGAACCGACAGACAAATCCACATTTCTCAACAACCGTTCCTTGGACCTCGCCTTTATCAGGAGAACGTCCAAGTACGGGATAATTGTAACCCCTGGCTTGCGAAGGAGAACCATAATTTCTGCCATGACTTTGGTGAAAATCCTCGGGGCCGTGGAAAGCCCAAACGGCAACGTCTGAAATTGGTAATGAGAATCCTGTATCGCAAACCTGAGGAAGGCTTGATGCGGAGGATATATCGGGACGTGTAAGTAGGCGTCCTTTATGTCGACTGACGCCATAAAATCCCCCCTTCTAGGCTGGAAATCACAGCTCGAAGAGATTCCATCTTGAACTTGAAAACTTTCAAGTATGGATTGAGGGATTTTAGGTTCAGAATCGGGCTGACCGAACCGTCCGGTTTCAGTTCAACAAAGAGGCTCGAGTAGAACCCCTCCCCCCATTGGGACGGGGGAACGGGAACAATGACCCTCTGTAGACACAACTTTTGTATTGCTGACTTCACCACCTCCCTGTCCGGAAGAGACACTGGTAAGGCCGAAATGAAAAACCGGTGAGGGGGCATCTCCTGAAACTCCAGCTTGTAACCCTGAGATACTATATCCAGGACCCAAGGGTCCAGGCCTGATTGAACCCAGACCTGACTGAAGAGCCGCAGACGGCCCCCCAATGGTCCGGAATCCCCCAGGGAAGCCCCAGCGTCATGCCGTGGACTTGGTAGAGGCAGGGGAGGACTTTTGGTCCTGGGCGCCTGACACTGCAGGCAACTTCCTTCCCCTTCCTCTACCCTTTGAAGCGAGGAAGGACGAACCTTTTCCACGCCTGTATTTATTTGGAAGAAAGGACTGCATCTGCTAATGTGGTGCCTTTTTCTGTAGTGTGGGAACATAGGGAAGAAAAGACGACTTACCCGCAGTCACGGTAGAGACCAGGTCAGCCAAGCCGTCTCCAAACAAGACATTACCTTTGTAGGGTAGAGGTTCCATAGTTCTCTTGGAGTCGGCATCAGCATTCCATTGATGGATCCACAGCGCCCTCCTGGCCGAGATCGCCATGGCATTGGCTCTTGATCCCAAGAGACAAATACTATCTGCGCAAAACCCCTTTTAGTTTAGGAAAACGTTAGTTTGAAAGAGATGGGGAAAAGAATAGTGTGAAGAACAGAGAAGAGTATATGGTTATAATTGGATATGAGAAGGACCGTAGTGGCCCGATGTAACGGTTAGCCAAGATGGTGCAGCCGACAGATAAACTAGTACCCTTACTAGCATGTACTAAAATAAAAAACAAGAGAATACCTTGGCGCACCAGGGATTAAAGAAAGAGAGCCAGAAGAAATAGGTCAGACTGATTAGTTCTAAATTTATTTGTAAGTTAAAACATATTAAAACAGGTTGTAAAATCTCAACCAGAGAGTTAGCACAATTTATCTTAGCATAACCTGATAAATACAACGGTGTAGTGATTATGGCAATCTACTGCCTTTCACAGATAATCATGCATTCATTTAGGTGTATCAATGCTTGTTAGTAATGTAATTCAATAGTCGCCCCGAAGGCGTGGAAAAAAGTCCCGAGACCTGCTCATCCCACGTAGATGACACTTAATGTCCTTTTGGAAGAACAGTCTCTAAATAGTGTGGACTTTCTTATATGGATATATAGCCGTAATACCCTTCCACTGTAGCCGTTATTAACATGTAGGTAACTCCCAGCACTCTCCTGTAGTACCCACTACGAATGTGTGAGCTGGTGCTTATTAGGTAATGGTACCTGTGGGTTGTGACGTTTGGAGTCCTCCGTTTCCTCTTCTCCCGGGTCCGTACCTCGTTGTACCCCGTGGACCTCCGGTGGGGCCGGTCAGCCGATTCCCAGAGCTCCGATACAGCTTGTATCGTCTGGCCCGCAAGCGTGGAACGCAGGCCAGTCGCTTCCGGTTTCGCAGCTTCCGGGGATACGTCTCGTCAGTAAGTCAGCGGCAGTTTAGGTTGGGCTATGGCTCCTGAGATTAGCATGCAGCAATCCAACGCGTTTCTCCCATGTAGGGCTTCGTCAGGGATAGATGTCATGCAAAAAAGAGTGTCTTATATGCCTGGAGCTTTCCAATGATTGGTCCTTTCTACATTGTCCCAGTGTATATATGTTTTGTTAACTCCTTCCTTCCTCACAGGAGCAGAGTTATATTTAATGATTGGGACTTTTGTTGTAAAAATATAACAAACTTATAAAAATGTGTAAAATAAAGGAAATTGCTTATACATACATTTTACAGAATCATATTTACATAAATATTCTGTTTTTAAATGATCAAAAAACCAGTCTGACAATAGAGAAAAGAGACAAGGTGGAATTGAAAAAAGAAAAAGTAGGGGAGGAAATGGGGAAAAAGAAAGAGAGAAAGAAAAGGGAAAAAAGGGGGGGAGGGATTCTTCCCTTTATCCCATATAAGGGAAGATTTGAGAAATCCGTGCTTATTTGGGATGTGGTGCGGCTCGTATAGATCATCTAAACGGAGTATTATTCCAGAAAACTCGCTAAATCAAAGTCGATGTTCAGGCCTTTTGGAGTAATGGTGTCCATTTGGTAGATCCACTTTGCTTCTTCCTTCGAGATTTCGGCCACTATATCCCCACCTCTCCAGTTATTTCTAATTTTCTTTATACCAATGAATTTTAGACATGTAGGGTCACTGTTATGATGATGTGCAAAGTGTATTGGGATACTGTGGGTCTCCACTTTATTTCTTATATTTCTAATATGCTCTGAGATGCGATTTTTCAGGGGCCTGATGGTTCTCCCTACGTACTGTAATCCACATGGGCACTCTAAAAGGTACACTACACCTTTTGTGTCGCACGTTATCTCTTCTTCTATCTTGAATTCTTTCCTGTTGGTCTTGGAGAAAAAGGTTTGAATATTTTTGGTACTAGTATGTTTGAAGTTTTTGCAATTCTGGCATCTCAAACAATGGAAAAACCCCTTTGTTCTTTTTCCCTTTTCTAACCAGGTAAGTTTCTCACTTTCCTCCGTCCCTGCTTCCATTGGAAGGGCACTTTTTACTAAAGATGATTTAATGTTCCTCGCCTTCTTGTATATCACCTTAGGTTTTCTTGGAAGGATTTCACATAATTTTTCATCCTTTAATAGAATGGGCCAATATTTGTTTAGGATTCCCTCCATTTTTTTCGATTGTGAGCTGTACTGGGTGATGAAGGTTACTTCATTCTTCATTTTCTCCATATCTTCATTTTCTCCAAACACCCTCATGATCCCTAAAGAGTTGAAGAAGGGAGATATGGAGAAGCCGCGAAACCGGAAGCGACTGGCCTGCGTTCCACGCTTGCGGGCCAGACGATACAAGCTGTATCGGAGCTCTGGGAATCGGCTGACCGGCCCCACCGGAGGTCCACGGGGTACAACGAGGTACGGACCCGGGAGAAGAGGAAACGGAGGACTCCAAACGTCACAACCCACAGGTACCATTACCTAATAAGCACCAGCTCACACATTCGTAGTGGGTACTACAGGAGAGTGCTGGGAGTTACCTACATGTTAATAACGGCTACAGTGGAAGGGTATTACGGCTATATATCCATATAAGAAAGTCCACACTATTTAGAGACTGTATTTCCAAAAGGACATTAAGTGTCATCTACGTGGGATGAGCAGGTCTCGGGACTTTTTTCCACGCCTTCGGGGCGACTATTGAATTACATTACTAACAAGCATTGATACACCTAAATGAATGCATGATTATCTGTGAAAGGCAGTAGATTGCCATAATCACTACACCGTTGTATTTATCAGGTTATGCTAAGATAAATTGTGCTAACTCTCTGGTTGAGATTTTACAACATGTTTTAATATGTTTTAACTTACAAATAAATTTAGAACTAATCAGTCTGACCTATTTCTTCTGGCTCTCTTTCTTTAATCCCTGGTGCGCCAAGGTATTCTCTTGTTCTTGATCCCAAGAGACCATCATCCCTCGCCGCATCCTTCAGGTAATCTGCAGCGTCCTTGATATAACCAAGAGTCAAAAGAACATTATCTTTATCAAGGGTATCCATATCAGCAGCTAAATTCTCAGCCCATTTAGCAATAGCACTACTCACCCATACCGACGCCACAGTAGGTCTGGGCAATGCACCTGTATTAGCGAAAATGGACTTCAGAGACGTCTCCAGCTTGCGATCCGCTGGATCCTTGAGAGCTGCCGTGTCAGGGGACGGAAGCGCCACCTTCTTAGACAATCGGGATAGAGCCTTGTACTAACCGTGGGTGTAAAGCAGCCTCAGTGAAGTCGACATCGGAATCAGAATCCGTGTTGGTATCCGTATCTACCAACTGGGTAAACGACCGCTTTTGCGACCCTGATGGGGTCTGCACCTGAGACAAAGCATCCTACATGGATTTCCTCCACACCTGTGTCTGAGACTCCGATGTATCTAATCTTTTAGACAATGAGGCCACATTTGAATTAAGTGTACTTAACACTGTAAGCAAATCAGGTGTCGGCTGTGCCGACAGAGCCAACTCCAGACCCGCATCTGCGCCCCCAGCAACCTCCTCCTGGGAGTAACTCAGCTTCAGACATGTCGACACGTAGTACCGACACACCGACACACACACACTGCCTCAGCTAGGGGACAGACCCACAAGGAAGCCTGGAAAGAGAAACACAGAGGGAGTATGCCAGCTCACACCCCAGCGCCCATATATCCCACCAAACAATATATGTGTAAAGCGCTGCTTGTAACTACAATAATTATGCACCAAAAATCCGTCCCCCCCCCCCCTCGATTTGCTCCCTGTTACTTGAAGCGGAGCATGGAGGTCCTGGGCCAGCGTCTCATGCAGCGGCTGTGGATGAGAGAAAATGGCGCTGGTGAGCTGTGCGGCTAAGCCCCGCCCCTTCCCGGCACGCTTCAGCCCGCATAAATTTAAAATGAAAATGCTGGCGGGGGTACGGAAAACGGTGCGCAGGCACCAAAAATGCCTTCTGCCAGCCTGCAAGACCCAGTAACATGCTGCCCAGGGCGCTCCCCCCCAGCGCCCTGCACCCTGTAAGTGCAGTTGGTGAAGTGTGTGGGAGCATGGAGCGCAGCGCTACCGATGCGCTGTACCTCGTTACTGGAGTCTTCTGCCGTCACTGAAGTCTTCTGCCTTCTGCATACTCACCCGGCTTCTTTCTTCTGGCTTCTGTGAGGGGGGTGACGGCGCGGCTCCGGGAACAAGCAGCTATGCGAACCAAGTGATCGAACCCTCTGGAGCTAATGGTGTCCAGTAGCCTAAGAAGCAGAGCCCTTAACTAAGTAGGCCTGACTTCTCTCCCCTCAGTCCCTCGATGCAGGGAGCCTGTAGCCAGCAGATCTCCCTGAAAATAAAAAACCTAACAAAAGTCTTTTCTAGAGAACTCAGGAGAGCTCCCCTAGTGAGTGTCCAGTCAGTCCTGGGCACAAAGTCTAACTGAGGTCTGGAGGAGGGGCATAGAGGGAGGAGCCAGTTCACACCCAGTCAAAGTCTTTTCAGTGTGCCCAAGCTCCTGCAGATCCCGTCTATACCCCATGGTCCTTTTGGAGTCCCCTGCATCCTCTAGGACGTAAGAGAAATAACAAATATTAGCCTCTACCGGTCAGCTGTCCTCATCCCTGTCCCTCAGTGGTGGGGGTTGTTCATAGTAGAGTGCTGCGAATACTGAGCAGTGGGTGGTCGTGCAGGTGTGGAAGTGGGTGGGCAAGGAAAGATGTGTATGCAGGCAGAAACAGGAAGATGTGTATGCAGGCGGGTGAGCTGGCTGGGTGGTGAGACGCGACGGCGTGACCTATGATATCAAACCGCCGCGTCTTCAAGGCATACATCATGGCCGGAGAACGACTGATCCTCTAAGAAGAGCCCGGGCCAACAGTTCACTCTGAAGGTGCTGGAAGCTGCTCTGGCTCCGCGGCACACATTGCAACTGTCCACGGCACACTAGTGTGCCACGGCACACTGGTTAAAAAAGCCTGCTCTAGGGGGATATATATATAGTTTCTGCCACCTAAATGGCAGAATACTGGGCGCTGGCCGTTCGATTCAGATGGACTCTGCTTTATATAATTGGATACCTTACAAACAGCTGCAGCTACAATAGAGGATCACTCAATCCCCTCAACACTACAAGAAAACCAATACAATATGTAGCGCTGCTGTTTGAAGATAAACACTAAAAACACTAATCATATAATAATTTAAAACACATACATTTATTGTACAATACAATACACTCGGCTGGTCTGTTCATACAGACATATAAAATTTAAAATAGTTACTCAAATGCGCTCCTAAGAAGCTGTAATGAACTGATATTTGTTACTTATGTAACCAGATGATCGTGTGTTTATTACAAATAGCAACAATGAATCAACAGGCTTAAGAGCTCTGTATTCAGCTGAGACACTTCCTTTAGTTGGCATAAAGGGTGTCTAAATATTAGTGTAGTCCCGCTTAAATAATAAAAGTTTCTCAAGCTGTTTAATTGCCTCAAAATGTGATTTTGGATCATACCCTTTGGGCTCACTGTTAATTGCAGAAAAAACCGCAAGCCACGGTCAGTTAATTCCTTAACAAGGAGAGTCAATAATGTAACCGGATTCTGATATATGGGACTGCAGATAACGTGTCTCAAGTGGGTGCTCCAAATAACATGGGTTAAAGCAGGCAGACCCTGGTAAATCCTCACCACATACGTAACAATTCAGCTCGTGACGGGTCTCCTTTTGCCAATAGGTAGCAGCCTCTCCACGATAGCAGCCTCTCCTCAGTGTGCTAAGCCTGCACACACCAGACCGCCGGTCTCTTTACGTGTTTCTCCGCTTAAGTAGCATTAGCGGCTTCATCAAAAGAATTTGAGAGGATTTACCAAGGTTACCCTTTCATTGCTAGAGACCTATTTTGGAGTTGCTGTATTTAGCCCACATTGCGCATCCATCTACCAGTACCGGTAGGCCGACTGGGTTCACAGCTCCATAGGCTGCGACCAGAATTCGGCTTGTACAGTTAATTGAATCTGCATCTATGTTTTGTGTTGCACCTATTGTGCTGGGAAAAAAAACCTTTTTTTCCCCTACACATGTGACTGTTCTATTATAGTATTTTTTCATTTGGTACCATACTGTAGTTCAGACACTACCACTTTCATTAAGAGGGGTATTCAATTAGTGGCGTCGAAAAAAACTGCACTTTACACCCGTTTTAGGTAGAATTTACATTCATCCTATTCAATGGCGAAAACCATGTGTATTGGCGAACTCTCCACTGATACAAGTGTTTTGGCCAATTCGCGGGTGTTTACACCCATTTTTTGCGCAATTTTAGCCAATGTGATACGACAAAAAAAAAGTGAAACGGCATTGGTGAAAATGGATTAAAAAACATGTGAAAATGCCCGCAATTGAATACAGTGTGTTGAATTAGTGCAGTTTTCAAAACCAGTCGAAAAAACGGCACTTAAATGAATACCCCACTAAATGTGTATGATTTACAAAAAACTGGTAACAGTGAACTACCATATTAATATATAAATAATATATTAGTCTATTTGCAACTTTAATACAATTCTACTTAAAGATAATATGACTTAAAGGAAGTCATATTAACAACACTTTTAATACATATTTAAACACTAATAAAACACTAATAATACCACTATTCACAACTGTGAAATAACGTAGCACTGAACGACTAGAAAACATTACTTGATTTAATTAAACAGAAAACCAAATTCATTTACCAGAGATTTGTTGTCCTGTTTGTGGATGGTCACTATCCGGCTCTCACTGGAATCATCCTTGCTGGCTTGTTTAATGCTCAGATCAATGATGTTAGGAAAGTCACAATAAGTATGCAAATCCTGTAATACATTACAAAGGCACTTCAACAAGTGTTGTACCATTGTGATTTCAATTAGCAACTGAATTTATAATCATAGCTTTGCAAAGCCTTACAGTGCACCACTAGTGAACAGTCATAGTAGGGAGACAAAATAAATGTAGATATAAAGAACAAAGGTAGTGAAAGCTCATGAGAAAGCTTCTAATCTAGCAGAAAGTACAACTGAATAAGAGTAGCAAGACTATCAGTCGGGAATCAGCTGCAGCAGTGCATTAGTGTGGGTAGTATAGGTGGAAGCTCTAACAAAGATATGGGTTTTCAGAAAACATACCTGTATAAAGATTTCAAGGATGGAGTCTGATCGGGTATGGTATGGAATTGCATAAGTAGCATGGCAGAAGTGAGGTGAGTGGGAATGGTAAGTGGTTATCAGAAGCAAGGTGCAAGACACAGAAGCTGCAATGTACAGGATTTTGGTATGAGATTTTAGATGTATGAAGAGTTGGTGGTATTGAGGGCTTTGTACATGAGGATGACAAAGGTATGGTGGTCCCATAAATGAATAAGATGTTACAAATATGATATTTTGATTTATCATTTACAGGACAGCCTTCAAGTTATGATCCCAGTGCCAAGACTTCAATATTTTATATTTGTTCTAGGCAATTTTGGAAAAACTATATATGGATACTGTGTATAAGATCAATTATTACAATACACTTTAAAGATTACAGAGTGTCCATAGAATATTTTAAGCATATTACTGGGCCACAACTTTTCCACATCAGTGTGAAAGAAGTCTCACATTTCAATTATGTGCTGCTCACTTGCATTTTTGTCAGATGTACGTAAAAACACAAACACATTTGATCAACTTTATTTCTAGCCTTTTTCAGACTGCAGTGAATACTAGATGTTTAAACGCAGCATTTAAAACTATTAACAATGAATTTAGTGTCAGACCCAATTGTTTACATTTTACACGCATTAAAAACACATGTAAAAACACTTAAAAGCAAGCAGTTATGAAGCTTAAATTGACTAAAGGTTCTAGAATAAGAGGAGCCAAAATATTCTGTGCGTCTGTTATTATTCTAATGTTGTGATTTATTGCACGTTGTTTTAAGACTATCCACTACTAAAGTGATAACATTATTTGTTTTATGTTTTACCTGATCATCTAATGTTTCTCTGTCTCTAGTACTGCCCCTCAAATACTGAATTCCATAATTTCCAGTTACCACAATGGTGACAAAAATATCTCCTCCTGAAGGATCCCGGCAGGCTTCTTTAACTTCAAATTGTTCAGAGTAAAATGCTGACTGGAGGGTCTCGAGGTTTATGAGATATTTCAATTTTAAGTCCCTGGCTGTAGCTTTGCATTGACTAAACTGTTGAATAAATCTTCGAAATCTGTACCTAATCCTCTTGCGGGTCAAAATATGATAGTCTTGAATTTTGGCACGAATGCATTTCGGCAAAAACTTCTTGTAGCTGTAGATAAACAAGAAAACGTGTACATTTGTGAAATATGTCACCTCAAAGAACATGGCTCATAAAAAAGATTCAAAGATTTTGCCTACTTTGGGTAACCTACTCTCTTTCTATCAGGGACGTGCGGTGAGCTAAATAGCTCAGGAGGCACTGGCTAGCACCAGAGACAGATTTACATGCAATATATGAGCCAAAACGTACATCTGGGCAATATACACAAGTGCAGCAGTATAAACTCCTGGAAATTTGGTGAGTTTTGATCAGAGATGTGCAGAAAAGACAGTGCCTCACCTGCCATAAACTTTTTACTCCAGAGTTTTGGCTATAAAAATTATTAGAATAATGCAAAGAAGATATTTCAAACATATTCTTTGTATTTTTCATATACTTTACGTAGTCAAAACTCTGGCACAGCCAGAGCCACATTTATGCACACATGATTTGGTGGTGTTTTTTGACCATAAAAATTATATGAATAATACAAAGATGATATAAGTTATAACTATATTTTGTATTATTCAAATAATTTTTATAGTCAAAACTCTGGAGTGTACAGGGGTAAGACATAAGAGGCACTGCTTCTCCTGCCTACACTGACTGCACGTCACTGGTGGGAACCCCCATTGTGACCAGATCACAGACAACCAGGTGTGGCAAAGGAGTGGCAGAGTACTGTACATGAGGCATTAGGTCTCATGGTTTACTGAAGTAAGTCTAGGCAAATGGTAAAGCAGTACATTGCTGGACAGAAGATATAACCAATACAATGAGGCTTATATTGTTACATAGCTCCCATTCACAGTGCAGAATACTACTATTAATGACAGCGAGTCTCCTGTATCACAAGCCTTTGCACCTAATCCTGCGACTGTAGCCAATGGCAGGGGAGGGCTGGATAGTATTGAAAGAGAGGGGATTGCCTAAAAACAGACAAACCAGTGTAATTGGTCTCATATTACAATACATACCTGACAGCATTGTAAATTGCAAGTGGACTTTGCTCTTTTTCACTGGCCATACGCATCATGTCAAGAACAGCCATCCCAAGACATTCTTCTTGTGTTTCATGTGTTATGGGCACTGTTATCCAGCCGTTCACAAAATCGTCTCTCCACTTTATAAAGACAAAAAAAAAATGTAAATTAACAATTGAAAAACTCAAGTCCACAAAATTAATAATTGACTGTATTCCTCATTTAATTTTTCTGTGTACTGCATTTTATTTTTTCAATAAAGGCAAATCATTAAAAACTATGGAATATATGTGTGGAAGTTGCATGTTTTCCCCATGCTCACACTTTGCAATGTTTTTAGATTGTGGATGCCTTTTATGCCTGTATAATTAACCAGTTTGGGTTGGACTTGTGCATTGCACTGTGCTGAAATACCTATGACACAAGCCATATATTTCAAACGTTTCTTTGGCCTACTTGGCAGAAAGAATTCTTCACTTAACAAAAGCCCTGGAATTGCCATGTAATGTCCCACATGTACACATAACATCTGGCCAGAGCCTTCACCCAGGATGCCAGGCAGCAAACTGAAATGCATTATAAATGATGTAGTAGAATGCGCTTTACATAAAGTGTAATATTATCCTCCATACACATTGTACAGGAGAGAGGAGCTGCTTTCCGCTAGCACTGCACGTGTGATGGATAACATTAGACCGCATGCTGACCAAGATCATTCTTCATTAGGAGATGAGACTATTAATATTGAAAGTAAAATTTAAACATAGTTTCTTATACCAGGTTTAAGTCAGCGACATTAGCTCACTTTGGTTTTAGGAATCAAAACCTGTACGTAAAAGATAAGCATACTATTAAGTTCAAAATAATTATCACAGTAGATGACAATGACTTCTAAGGATGAGAGCTATTTAAAAAGCATGTAAACAGTCTCTAGTGCACTGGTAAAACCAGCAGTCCCCGTATTGACTCCAACTCTACACAAAGATTAAGAGAGTAATTGGGAACATGCTGTCCTCTCTGTGGACAAATCATCTTTGCAGAGGAAGAAAATTGCAGCTGGTTAACACAAAAGTGACTGGAACAAAATCGTGGTTAAAAAAAAAAAAGTACACATTATAAATCTGAAACAAAAAGATGCATTTCTAAACAGATTCTTCAATTTACTATAAAATATATAAATCTGAATCAAAAAGATGCATTTCTAAACAGATTATCCAATTTACTATAAACTCAGTTTTTAAAATCTTTATAAAATTCTCCTCAAATGACATTCCTGTGTGTATTGTTCAGGCCGTTATCGCTGCATAGAGCAAGATGTTTAAGGGTCCTATTATGCTTGGAACGCATCCCCGCTGCAATGCACACACGTACGATCTACACTGCACGTGCCATGGAAATGCAATCGCATCTCAGTGATGCAAACGTCTATGCCTGATTGAAAGGCAGAGGCGTTCACGGGGCAGTGTTGAAGCGCAGTGTGGGGTAAACAGAGGCGGGTCAGCGCCATCTGACATCACACATGGCCGCTGCGAGTAAAAATATGGCCTGCCTTCGCAGCCAGGTTGTGGAGTAGGAGAGCATCCACAAATCAGCGATGCAATCACTGCTGGGCCTTTGCAAGCTGGTGGTTGCCCGGCACAGTGCAAAACTGCAACTGATAAATAAGTATAGTCACGTCTAGAGTGGTTCTGATATGAATGGTCGACCATGTTAAAGTCGACATTCATTAGGCCGACCACTATTAGTCGACGACACGGGGCAGGCCGCCACAAAACCGTCGACATTAATTTTTTAACTGTTTTTTGTGTCATTTTTTCCGTAACATGACCAGGAACCCCAATCAGTGTACCGTGTCCCCTTGCATGGCTCTGCAGGCAAGGTGCCTTGCTCCACCACCGCTGCGCTCGGCACAGGTTACCATTCCCAATCGTAGTACACGTGAATGGTAAAGTATGAAAAAGTAAAAAGATCTTTTTAAAAAAAAAAAAGCCATGTCGACCATTTATTTGTCGACCTATCCTGTTGACCATTTTCATGTGTCGACCATGTCAATGTCGACCAATAGTAATCGATCTAATGACCTTAACATGGTTGACCATCCAAACAGATATCGTCTAGAGTGGGGGAAACCAGGATTTTAATTACCTACAGGTAAATCCTTTTCTCGTAGTCCGTAGAGGATTCTGGTGTCAAAGTCAAAAATAGTACATAGAGAAAACATACACACTCCACACATATTGAGTCGCTATGCTTGCAAATACGCGCAGCGAGCACAGCAATATATGGTAACATACGCATTTACACAGACATGCCACAGAGATAGATCCGACACATTCCATACAGCACATAATTATAACATATCAAGCGCCAGACATCATAATGTTTTAAATGTATTTAATGGAGTAATGTCATGTATGTGTATTATTGGAATGAAGCAAGATAGACATGCCGTGTTTGGTATTAAAGCAACCAGATTAATGTGTATATCAATTTGATGCCTGTTATTAAGTTGTAGCTCATTGCAACAAGTAGATATGATTAAATGTATGAAAGCTAAAGTCACTCTTATTAGAACAATGGATTTCCTGGAAGACAGCATGCCTGACCAGTGGCTATCTCCTGTAATTTGTCCATCAAGGCTGAACCTTGTTTGCATATGAACCGATCAGTGACTCATAATGAATGAGAAAGTTCCCTCCCCTAGACTAGATGTGTGCACTCCCCCAAAATACATAGTATATAGGTGATCACACACACAGAGCCGGCTGCTTCTTTCCTGTTTGTCCCAGATGATGATGGAGATGCTGTCTGTCCGGTGCCTGCATGATTTTAGAGAGAGAGAGAGAGAGAGTGATATGGAGGGGAGACTTTATATGAGAAAGATATGGTGATGTATTTGCTGGCTGTGGCTGTACTTTGAATTAGATTGTAATAACTGCTTACTGTATAAATTGTAACCATGTAACTATATATATATATATATATATATATACATACATACATACATACACTGTACATGTGATATATTGTATACATATCCTTTTAATATCAAATATATACATCAATGAGCTTTGGAACTCAGACAATGTGTACGTGTATTGTTTTCTCTTAAGGGATGTAGTGTTTTGAGACGTACAGCGCACTTTTATTGTATATGGTAATAAGATGCGCCTGGCGTCCGCAGTATATATTAGATTTAGCATTTTAAATATGTTAGAAAGCAATTTGGCATTTACAGATGGGGGCTCGTCCGGGATATCACGTTCTTGATGATGCACTGTACATTACAAACGCGACGCTGTGGTCGTTCAGCTAACGATGGACGCATCGCGACATGCTGACAAATCACATCCGTGTGTTCTGTTGTGTTATTAGTAAGGCGCTGATATGAAATTCAAGGGACAGTGTGTTTCTCATAATATTTAAAATGCTAAAACGTATTTTTATTATTGCAAAACAAAAGTTCAAATAAGTCATATTGTGTTTGATTCAGATTGGATTGTTTATCTGTTATGTAGCATTTAAAAGTACATTTAAAAGTTGCTGCATAGCCATGATATAGCTTTTTTTTTAAACTCAGTCCTCAAGTAACATTGGTGCCTGTATCGAGTGTGATTTCTTTGTGACAAAGGAGCCACATGGTCTGTCCTCCATTTTGGACAAACCACATGGCCTGTCCACCATCTTGTGTAAACCTCATGGATGTGGAAGGGGGAGGAGAAGTGGCCATTTTAGGAAGTTAACTTTCTAAATAGCTGATTTTTAGTGTACTCAGAACAATCAGTTTCCTTTGTCACATCCAGTACCATTTATGAGTTACCAATGAATTTATTTAACCCATTCCATAATCAATTACAAATAGTTTCAATTGGGCCTAGTGAGAGAGTAAATGGTGAGATAAGTGAATGGGTTTTTTTTTTCTTCTCTGTGAAAAAAAAAAAAAAAGAGTTTTGTTTTTTCTCTTTCTTTTCTTCCAAGACTTGTGGAGTATAGCAATTGAAATGCAAATTAACTTGTGTGACTACTTTTTTTTTAGTATAGGCAAGGCAAATATCTTTGATATGCAAATTAGAGGCCCTGAGAGAAACAAGTCATTCAGTGTGCCCACAAATACATATGAAGGTGTCTCATAGGAGGCCAGTGAATGGTACATATATATAATATTATTGTAATTATGTGTATATTTATATCAGTGTATGTTCTGCAAGATAGCTATCCAATCTGAATCATATCATTTAAATTATAGATTATTGCAGTCATTATAGATCTGTGTGAAATTGGATACATTTGTTTGCTATATAGATACATTTGAAATAAATGTATTTAAGGGTGTTATTATAAAAACATGAAACGCAGTTCTGGCCTAGTCGTTAAAGGTTTTTACAGAAAAAACTAAGTGTTGTATTTATGAGCGATTATAGTTAGTATTGCTCACATTTAGAGAGACTGTGTAGATTGTTGAATTGCGGATGCACTTTTTGTACACGTGCTACGGACGTAGTACAGGGTCGCGCACGCGGCCTAAAAGGCACGCACGGTCGCGTGTTAACGCAAGGTTGCGTAAGAGTGCGGACGCTAAGTACAAATCACACGATAGATGTTCAATTAAAGGCGGGATAGTGTACATTTAATACAATAGCACATAACTATCCGATTTCAAAAACAGGTTACCTTAAAAATCTAGTTTAAAAAACTGTAAGTACCTCTGGGGTAAAGCTGCCAATCAGAAAGAGTGGAAATTTTCTGTACAGAAAAACGCTGTGTATTTGTGTGAACTGAAAGTAGGAGTGAGTGTATTGAACCCCGTGAATTCGGGATCCCGTCGTTGGTACACCAAGTAAGTGGAGGCTTGGCGACGTGAGGCGGCTGACTCATGCTGAATATGGTACAGTGAAGTACGCAAATCGTGAGGAGATTTGCAGAGGAGCGTAATAGGGAATTGTGCATTGTGAAGTATTGAAGTAAAGGTTTTTTGTTACGCTCCGGCTGAGGATCGCAGCTTGTGAATTCGACTCCAGTGGTCGTAGAGCGGATAGGTAACAAGTACCTATACACTGTGCGATTGGACCGCGCGTTTGTGGGTGCAATACTTGATGCAACTTGATACCCCTTTGCGAGCTTTTGCATAAAACTGCGGTATCATTAGCGCCGTGTAGAGCATATGCAAGCGTGATTTGTGTATAAGTGCATAGGGAGTTTTCGCTGGTCTCTCTCAGGAAAATCTCCAATGGTAGATATTCACTGGAAAAGGTAAGCCACTCCTAAAAACTTCCAGTGAATAGAAGCCAGTTAGGGGCCCTAAGTTGGGTACATTGCGATCCACTATCGACAGAGTATCGTTGTACTGGCCAACGTGGGCGAGAGCGGGTGAAGAGCGCTCTGAGAACTTTCACCGTCTGCTTGCATTGTGTATTTTGGTGGTGTTTGTGGGAAAAGGACCCACAATGGGAGCCATTTGCTCAAGTAATGTCACAACTGAGGGCCTGAGCTGACGCGAGGCAGCCTCAGTTGTAGGGGCTGAGGTGTAGTGAAACCTGGGAGGTTGAATCAGACCCCTGGACATGTAAGTTACACGTAGAGAGATTGCCCGAAGGCGTGACCACGACAACCAAGATAAAAGTCAATGATGTTTATTTGACAAACTCCATGCAACACAGCAGTAATAACAGAGAAACGTAAAATCAGCAGTAATATAACACAGTTCCTGGGTACTACAGGATGGCAATGGCCACAGGGCTCTGGTAGTATGGGTACAGTTCTTATTGACCTCTAGATGGAAAGTCCTTACCAGACCCGACTGTAGTAATGGAGATAGCCCAGGATCATACCAGCTGATGTTCCATGGGAAGCTGGGCTGCTGTAGATAAAGTGGCTGCTGTGGGTACTGGTTGGAACCAGACAGATGTAGACACGGAGTGGATACTGGATGGAACCAGCCAAATAATAAATGAAGCTTGAGAGCGATGAAATACAAATGATAAATGAAGCTTGAGAACGGTGAAATATTAGTACCGGTGGTAAATGGAAATCTGCAGAAATGGTACCGGCACTTTAAGAAGAGCTGATCTCTGCTGGAAGCTAAATGCTGGAAGCAGGTGAATCTGTAGCTGGAAACAGATGAGTCCCAGAGGACTGGAGAGTCAGGATTGCACCGCAGGTGCTAGACTGGAGCGGGTCTCTTTAGTGGAAGCTTGGAGACAGGAACTGGAACCTGGAAAACAACCACAGGAGAGAGACAGACTGGAACAAGGTATGACAAACAAAGCACGGACGATTTCCAGGCCCAGGCACAGGATACTTATACCTGCAGCAATGCAGGCATTGGCTGGGCAATTATGCAGATTTCCAGAGGCAGTGGATTGGTGGAACTGAGACATGTGATTGGATCCAACATGGCTGCGCCCATGTTAGATCTTGGAGGGAAAGCTGGTTTGGAAACAATGTGGAAACATAACAGTAATGGCGGCGCCGGCCGCAGAGGACAGGAGACGCCATGCAGGATTCAAACATGGCGCCGCTGTGACAGCGTCTCAGCGTGACAGGAGGGATATGCAGAATGTGGACACAGATGAGATCCGGCCTTGGAACGCTGAGCCAGCCTCAGGAGACATCTGAAAGGCAAGTAATGGCGTCCAGATACCCGGATCGTGACAAGTAAGAGACGTATGGTAGCCAGGGTTCAGGCTGAAGTTATTATGCTGAAGTTATTATGTGTGGGAAATATGGTTCACACGCAGAGACTTTCTGGTTCTGAATGGGTAAGTATGACTGCGGAAGGATAGGGCATCATTCCCTAGGATGGGCAGCTTTGAGCCAGAGGTACTGCAGAACGTAAAGATTAGAATATGTCTAATAAAATCTAGAAAACAAAGGGTCAGACATAGGAATATGTAGATCATGAAAAATTTTATATGTCACTGTCACGATTGGTTTGTGTCTTCTTCACCTACCCAGCAGAACCTCAATCGAATCCAAACATCAGTGTACAAAGACGTAGGTACATGTATGTGTGAAATGTTCGTCCAAATCAGACATTATAGGCCAAAGCACCCACACCCAACCAGTGGTCCCGTGACCGCCGAGTGTATATAGAGGATGTCTCGTCCTCCTCCCTGTCTTCCCCAAATATAGGCAAATGTCTGATTTGCAAAATGAATACATACGTGTGTCTAGGTCACCGATTATTGTCTGATATATATTTTTTTATGTTAATAATTTATGGCAGTTATTGTTTACTGCCAAAGGGTGGACAGTCAAAGTCAAAAATAGTACATAGAGAGAACATACAGACTCCACACATATTGAGTCGCTATGCTTGCAAATACGCGCAGTGAGTACAGCAATATATGGTAACATACGCATTTACACAGACATGCCACAGGGATAGATTCGACACATTTCATACAGCAGATAATTATAACATATCAAGCGCCAGACATCATAATGTTTTAAATGTATTTAATGGAGTAATGTCATGTATGTGTATTATTGGAACGAAGCAAGATAGACATGTCGTGTTTGGTATTAAAGCAACCAAATTAATGTGTATATCAATTTGATGCCTGTTATTAAGTTGTAGCTCATTGCAACAAGTAGATATGATTAAATGTATGAAAGCTAAAGTCACTCTTATTAGAACAATGGATTTTCTGGAAGACAGCATGCCTGACCAGTGGCTATCTCCTGTAATTTGTCCATCAAGGCTGAACCTTGTTTGCATATGAACCGATCAGTGACTCATCATGAATGAGAAAGTTCCCTCCCCTAGACTAGATGTGTGCACTCCCCCAAAATACATAGTATATAGGTGATCACACACACAGAGCCGGCTGCTTCTTTCCTGTTTGTCCCAGATGATGATGGAGATGCTGTCTGTCCGGTGCCTGCATGATTTTACACAGAGAGAGAGAGAGAGTGCTATGGAGGGGAGACTTTATATGAGAAAGATATGGTGATGTATTTGCTGGCTGTGGCTGTATTTTGAATTAGATTGTAATAACTGCTTACTGTATAAATTGTAACCATGTAACTATATATATATATATATATATATATATATATACACACACACACACATACACTGTACATGTGATATATTGTATACATATCCTTTTGATATCAAATATATACATCAATGAGCTTTGGAACTCAGACAGTGTACGTGTATTGTATTCTCTTAAGGGATGTAGTGTTTTGCGACATACAGCGCACTTTTATCGTATATGGTAATAAGATGCGCCTGGCGTCTGCAGTATATATTAGATTTAGCATTTTAAATATTTGTTAGAAAGCAATTTGGCATTTACACTGGGGTCCACATTAGTACCATAGGATATAGACGGTCCACTAAGAGAATGGGCACTTTAAGAAATTGATATTGTGGGCTGGCTCCTCCCTCTGTGCCCCTCCTATCAGACTCAGTCTAGAAACTGTGCCCGAGGAGACGGACATACTTTGGGAGAAGGATATAAAAGGATAGTGGTGAGATTCCGAACCAGCACACACAAACTAGAGGAAACCCAAGCTAACCAAACTTTAAACCAGGAACAGCAACCGCTGAAACAACAATACTTAACCAAGTAACAGTGCAGGAACAAACAAAGCGCTGGGCGGGGCGCCCAGTATCCTCTACGGACTACGAGAAAAGGATTTACCGGTAGATAATTAAAATCCTATTTTCTCTTACGTCCTAGAGGATACTGGGGTCCATATTAGTACCATGGGCATGCACCAAAGCTCCGAAACAAGGTGGGAGAGTGCCGAGGTTCCTGCAGAACTGATTTACCAAACTGAAGGTCCTCAGAGGCCAAAGTATCAAACTTGTAGAACTTAGCAAACGTGTTCGAACATGACCAAGTAGCTGCTCGGCAGAGTTGTAAAGCCGAGACACCCCGGACAGATGCCCAGGAAGAACCCACCGACATAGTAGAGTGGGCCTGTACAGATTTTGGACACGGCAAACCTGCCGTGAATAAGCATGCTGGATAGTAAGCCCGATCCAGCGTGCAATTGTCTGCTTTGAAGCAGGACACCCAGTTTTATTGGGATCATAGAGAACAAACAGCGAGTCAGATTTTCTGCGACGAGCTGGCCGCTGCACATAGATCTTCAAAGCCCTCACAACATCCAAGGACCTTGAAGTAGCAGAGGTGTCGGTAACCACCGGAGCCACAATAGGTTGGTTGACATGAAATGCAGACACCACCCTTGGAAGAAATTGGGGACGAGTTCTGAGTTCAGCCCTATCTTCATGAAAAATCAAAGAGGGGCTCTTGTGAGACAACGGCCCCAGCTCCGACACATGCCTATCAGAAGCCTATGCCTATCAGAAGCCAAGGCCAGAGATCACAAGGTGCCGTAGGAGGCACAAAGGGCAGTTTGATGTGCAGAACCCCCTTCAAAAATGTCTGAACCTCAGGGAAAGGAGCCAAATGTTTCTGGAAGAAAATGGGTAAGGCCGAAATCTGGACTTTTATAGAGCCCAAACGTAGGCCCACATCCACACCTGACAGCAGAAAAAGGAGAAAACATCCCAATTGAAATTCCAACACAGGAAATTTCCTGTACTCACACCAAGAGACGTATTTCTTCCAAATACGGTGGTAATGTTTAGACGTTACCACCTTTCTGGCTTGGATCAGGGTTGGAATAACCCTATCCGGGATACCTTTCCGGGCTAGAATTTGACGCTCAACTTCCATGCCGTCAAACGTAGCCATGGTAAGTCTTGATAGACGAATGGCCCCTGTTGGAGAAGGTCCTCGAAAGAGGTAGAAGACACGGGTCCTTTAGGAGCATCTCCAGTACATCCGCATACCAGGCCCTTCTTGACCAGTCTGGAGCAATGAGAATTGCTTTAAACTTTTCCCTTTTTATTATTTTGAGAATCTTTGGGATCAATGGAAGTGGTGGAAACACGCACACCATCTAGAAGACCCATGGAGTCACCAGAGCGTCCACCGCCACTGCTTGCGGGTCCCTCGACCTGGAACACTACCACCTGAGCTTCTTGTTGAGACGAGAGGCCATCATGTAGATATGTGGTGTTCTCCACTTTCGGGTGAAGGTCCCACTCTCCTGGGTGGAGGTCGTGTCTGCTGAGGAAGTCTGCTTCCCAGTTGTCTACTCCCAGAATGAAGATCGCAGACAACACCACCGCGTGTCTTTCTGCCCAGAGGAGAATCCTTGTTACCTCTGACACTGTTGCCCTGCTCTTCATTCCGCCTTGTCGGTTTATGTATGTTACTGCCATCACATTGTACGACTGAACTTGAATGGCTTGATCCTGAAGATGTGATGCCTGTAGAAGGGCGTTGTATATGGCCCTTAGTTCCAGAATGTTGATTGGAAGAATAGCTTCCTCACTTGACCACTTCTTGACCACTTTCCTTGGAACTGTTCCCCCTGGGTGACTGCTCCCCAACCTCTGAAGCTTGCGTTTGTGGTTCGCAGAATCCAATTTTGAATCCCGAACCTTCAGCCCTCGGTCAGGTCTGAAGCCACCACAGAAGAGAAATCCTGGCTTTTGGCGACAGACGGATCCTCTGGTGCATGTGAAGATGCGATACGGACCACTTGTCCAACAGATCCTGCTGGAAGGGCATTGGGTGAAACCCTCTGTACAGCAGCGCCTCGTAAGCAGCTACCATCTTTCCCAGAAGGCGAATTCATAGATGCACCGACATCCGGGTTTGTCTCAGAACATCCCGCACCATTGACTGGATCACCAATGACTTTTCCAACGGAAGGAATACCTTTTGTGCCTCCGTATCCAGTATCATCCCAGGGATGGAAGCCTCCGTGTCGGTTCCAGATGAGATTTTGGCAGGTTCAAAATCCAACAGTGATCTTAGAGTAGTCCGGTTGACAGGGCAATGTTGACTAACAACCTCTCCCTGGATGCAGCTTTTATCAGCAGATCATCCAGGTACGGTAGTATGTTCACTCCCTTTTTGCAGGAGAGAAACATAATTTCTGCCATTACCTTGGTGAACACCCTCGGTGCCGTAGAGAGGCCAAATGGCAGGGCCTGGAACTGGTCGTGACAGTCCTGTAAGGCAAACCTTATATAAGCTTGAGGCGGCCAAATCGGAACATGAAGGTACGCATCCTTGATATCCAGAGACACCAAGAATTCCCCCTCCTCCAGACCTGAGATCTCCACTCTCAGAGACTCCATCTTGAACTTGAACACCCGTAAGTACGGGTTCAACGACTTGAGATTTAAAATGGACCTTACCGAACCGGCCGGTTTTGGAACTACAAACAGGTTGGAATAATAACACTGGTTTTACAGTTGAAGTGGAACTGGAACAATGACCTAAGTCTGTACCAGTTTTCAAATTGCTTCCTGTAAAGTCATGCTTGCTTCTTGAGAAGCTGGTAAGCCTGATTTGAAGAATCTGTGAGGTGGGAGTTCCTGAAACTCCAGATTGTAGCCCTGGGCTATAAGATCTTTGACCCAGGGATCCTGGCATGACGTTGCCCATATGTGACTGAAGAATCTCAAATGGGCTCCCACCTGCCTGTCTTCCAGGCAGTGCGGACCACCGTCATGCTGAAGGCTTAGAGGAAGCAGAACCGGAAGTCTGTTCCTGTGAACCTGCAGCTGCTGGTTTTCTGGGTTTACCTCTATTGCCTTTGAAGGCCATAGAAGAACCTTTGGTTTTGTTCTTAAACTTCGTTGTCCAAAGGTACTGCAGAGTTGGAGCAGTGTAGGATTTTCTAGCCGGGGGAGCTGCGGAAGGAAGGTATGTAGACCTGCCCACCGTAGCCTTGGATATCCACGTATCCAGTTCATCTCCAATAAGGGCTTCACCTGTGAAAGGTAGGCTTTCCACGCCTTTTCTGGAGTCCGCGTCTGCAGTCCACTGGCGTAGCCACAAGCCCCTGCTTGCTGTCACTGCCATTGCAGTGGTGCGTGCATTGAGTAAACCAATTTCCTTTATGGCCTCCACCATAAAGTTAGCAGAATCCTGTATGTTGTAGGAGTAAAATTACCTCCCCTCTGGATAAGGAATCTAACCCATCAATTAGATTAACTGGCCAGTTTGCAACGGCCCTAGAGATCCATGCACAAGCTATAGTGGGTCTCTGGGCCACCCCCGCAGCTGTGTACAGAGATTTGAGAGTGGTCTCAATCTTGCGGTCTGGAGCATCCTTCAAGGAAGCTGCCCCAGGAACAGGTAAAACTATCTTACGAGACAGCCTAGAAACTGATGCGTCAACTATCGGTGGGTTTTTCCATTTTTTCCTATCATCCTGATGCAGCTCTCAGCTAATGTCCCATCTCAGTGCGGGGAGGTACAGGGAGCTGGCTTTCCTTGTTCCCCAGCATGCAGCCACTCAAACCTCCCACCTTGTAGTCCTGTGGGGTTCGGAGCTGAGCTTCTGGACCCCAGTGGTTGATGCACAGCCCTTCAGCCTAAGCCCCGACTGCAATGGCTCCCTATACACAATCAGTGGCTTCCTATATACCACAACAGCATTGCCGCAGTCACAGGATAAGATCTCGGGCTTTAGCACATAGCAAAATGTAAAATATACATTTATTAGGCAAAAAAGAAAATACATTTAATCATGGAGCCTAGCACCAATAAGTCTCTTTAAAGATTGCGCCACAGCATGAGGGGCACAATTCTATTAGAAAGTATAGCAGAAAGTAACTCCGTATGGTGAATGGACATTCACTACGTCATTATCCCTATCTGCTCTAAGATTGAAGATCCTTTTGACCATTGATAATTGGACATTCATGCTGTTTATCACTTTTCCATCTCTTGATAGGTTAGCTGGCGTTATTTTAATTCTGGCCCATTTTGGACCATTGAGCTTCCTTGTGAAATGCACGTCGGTTCCTCTCCATAGAGAGTACTCATGTGCGCAGAAGGGATCCCATGCACCGCAATTTTGTCAGTCCTAACCTGTAAATACGGCACTTATCATGAGGTATCTTTTTTCTATTTTCCCTGCACTCTCATTAGCCGTTCCCTGGCTTTATTGAACGGAACTGCATAGAAGTGGTTAACAGTCAGGTAAACTTTAACAGTAGATGCAGTCTTTTCTTTCTTCACCGTGTCATACTCTCATACCTATTACCTGCCCGGAACATAGGGACAGCAGATATTTAGGTACATGAGAACACAGGTTCCTTATTTTTTTTACTTTACTTTTTCAAATCCATTTGAACTCCAGAGCTATTACTAACTCTGGGAGAACAGATGTGTCCTCATACAACTAGCCTCAATACACCGACAGGTCCCATACAACCAAGCTAGAATCTAAGTGTCTTTTTTTGAAGAAAATGACTGCTGATTAATAGATATGCAATACGTATATATTGTGTATGACTGAGTGGTGAATTCAATGCACCCCGATAATTTACCAGGGATGAGAAAATAAGAATTTACTTACCGATAATTCTATTTCTCATAGTCCGTAGTGGATGCTGGGGACTCCGAAAGGACCATGGGGAATAGCGGCTCCGCAGGAGACTGGGCACAAAAGTAAAAAGCTTTAGGACTACCTGGTGTGCACTGGCTCCTCCCCCTATGACCCTCCTCCAAGCCTCAGTTAGGATACTGTGCCTGGACGAGCGTACACAATAAGGAAGGATTTTGAATCCCGGGTAAGACTCATACCAGCCACACCAATCACACCGTACAACTTGTGATGTGAACCCAGTTAACAGCATGATAACAGAAGGAGCCTCTGAAAAGATGGCTCACAACAACAATAACCCGATTTTTGTAACAATAACTATGTACAAGTAATGCAGACAATCCGCACTTGGGATGGGCGCCCAGCATCCACTACGGACTATGAGAAATAGAATTATCGGTAAGTAAATTCTTATTTTCTCTAACGTCCTAGTGGATGCTGGGGACTCCGAAAGGACCATGGGGATTATACCAAAGCTCCCAAACGGGCGGGAGAGTGCGGATGACTCTGCAGCACCGAATGAGAGAACTCCAGGTCCTCCTCAGCCAGGGTATCAAATTTGTAGAATTTAGCAAACGTGTTTGCCCCTGACCAAGTAGCTGCTCGGCAAAGTTGTAAAGCCGAGACCCCTCGGGCAGCCGCCCAAGATGAGCCCACTTTCCGTGTGGAATGGGCTTTTACAGATTTTGGCTGTGGCAGGCCTGCCACAGAATGTACAAGCTGAATTGTGCTACAAATCCAACGAGCAATCGTCTGCTTAGAAGCAGGAGCACCCAGCTTGTTGGGTGCATACAGGATAAACAGCGAATCAGATTTTCTGACTCCAGCCGTCCTGGAAACATATATTTTCAGGGCCCTGACTACGTCCAGCAACTTGGAATCCTCCAAGTCCCTAGTAGCCGCAGGCACCACAATAGGCTGGTTTAAGTGAAAAGCTGAAACCACCTTAGGGAGAAATTGAGGACGAGTCCTCAATTCTGCCCTGTCCGTATGAAAAATTAGGTAAGGGCTTTTATAGGATAAAGCCGCCAATTCTGAGACACGCCTGGCTGAAGCCAGGGCTAACAGCATGACCACTTTCCATGTGAGATATTTTAAGTCCACAGTGGTGAGTGGTTCAAACCAATGTGATTTTAGGAATCCCAAAACTACATTGAGATCCCAAGGTGCCACTGGAGGCACAAAAGGAGGCTGTATATGCAGTACTCCCTTGACAAACGTCTGAACTTCAGGAACAGAAGCCAGTTCTTTTTGGAAGAATATTGACAGGGCCGAAATTTGAACCTTAATGGACCCCAATTTGAGGCCCATAGACAGTCCTGTTTGCAGGAAATGCAGGAAACGACCCAGTTGAAATTCCTCTGTAGGGGCCTTCCTTGCCTCGCACCACGCAACATATTTACGCCAAATACGGTGATAATGTTGTACAGTTACATCCTTCCTGGCTTTGATCAGGGTAGGGATGGCTTCATCCGGAATGCCTTTTTCCTTCAGGATCCGGCGTTCAACCGCCATGCCGTCAAACGCAGCCGCGGTAAGTCTTGGAACAGACATGGTCCCTGCTGGAGCAGGTCCTTTCTTAGAGGTAGAGGCCACGGGTCTTCCGTGAGCATCTCTTGAATTTCCGGGTACCAAGTCCTTCTTGGCCAATCCGGAGCCACGAGTATAGTCTTTACTCCTCTCCTTCTTATGATTCTCAGTACTTTTGGTATGAGAGGAAGAGGAGGGAACACATACACTGACTGGTACACCCACGGTGTTACCAGAGCGTCCACAGCTATTGCCTGAGGGTCCCTTTGTTAGGCGCCGGGGTCCGCTCGTCGGTGCGGCCCGGCGCCTAGCAACCAGGGACGCCGTGCGCGTACAGCCGCCGGCTCCCTGGCAACGCTAGACGCCGGGCGCACGGAGCCGCACGGACCCTAGCAACGGGGACGCCACTGGCAGACTGCCATCTGCCCAGGGATTGGTTGTTTTGTTTCTCCGCCATGTTTTCAGACTTCGTGGGTTGCCCACTGATATTGTTTCTGATCGGGGTCCACAATTCATTGCACAATTCTGGAAGTCTTTTTGTGCCTCATTAAAGATGAAATTGTCTTTAACATCCGGCTATCATCCCCAATCCAACGGGCAGACCGAGCGAGTTAATCAATCATTAAAACAGTATTTGCGTTTGTACTCAGCCAAACTCCAGAATGATTGGTCCGAGTTTCTTCCTTTGGCGGAGTTTGCTTACAACAATTCTTGTCATTCCTCCACTAATGTGTCTCCATTCTTTTCAGTTTTTGGTATTCACCCCAGAGCTAATTCTTTTTTCCAACATTCCTCTGTTTCCTCGCTAACCTTAACCTCTCATCTCAGAGTCATTTGGAAAAAAGTGCACCTTGCTCTCAGAAAAGCGGCATTTCGAGAGAAAAAGTTTTCTGACAGGCTCCGGCGTCCTTGCACTTTTAAGGTGGGAGACAGGGTATGGTTGTCGACTCGTAACATTAGACTTCGACAAACCTCAGCTAGATTGGGCCCCAAATTTATTGGACCATTTCATATTATTAAAAAAATCAATCCAGTTGCTTTCCGGTTACATTTACCAAGATCTCTCCGAATCGGAAATACGTTCCATTGCTCCCTGTTGAAACCATACGTTTCTTCCAGTAGATTTCCTCGGAAGATCTCTCAGGTGAAATCACCAGTAGATGTACAGGGACATCAGGAGTTCTTGGTGGAGAAGGTTCTCGATTCCAAATTGTCCCGGGGTCGGCTTTATTTTCTGGTGCACTGGAAGGGCTATGGTCCAGAGGAAAGGTCTTGGGTCCTGGATAAGGATCTCCATGCCCCGAGGCTCAAGAGGGCATTTTTTCGGGAAGTTCCTCGGAAACCTGGCTTTAGGGGTTCCTTGACCCCTCCTCAAGGGGTGGGTACTGTTAGGCGCCGGGGTCCGCTCGTCGGTGCGGCCCGGCGCCTAGCAACCAGGGACGCCGTGCGCGTACAGCCGCCGGCTCCCTGGCAACGCTAGACGCCGGGCGCACGGAGCCGCACGGACCCTAGCAACGGGGACGCCACTGGCGGACCGCGTTCCCCGTTGCTGGGTCCATTTAAATTAATAGGGCACTTGTTTCCTGGCCGTGCAGCAAGGCAGCTGCACGGCATTTAATCCAATCAGCCTCTGAACAGCTGATTGGAGGACTCCCTGTTAAGTACACTTCCTGGGCTTCTCACAGACGCCGGTAATAGCTTCCTGCATGCTGTATCTGTTTGCTGAGAGTGTTTCCAGTCCTGCTGTACCCGGTCGTTCCTGTCCTCAGTTGTCCTGTACTCGGAAGTCGTCATCTGTTCCTGGAGTCCTGACTGAGCACCTTTAAACATCCAGTGGTGTTCGTGAGTCACGGCGTAGCCGTGTGTTGCGGCTTGGCCGCTTTATTACTTATTATTTACTTATTATTTATCATTTGTGTTCCGGAGCTTTTGCGGAGGATTCCGCTCCCACAGATCCACTCTGGTATCCAGCGGTGCTGGGTAGGAGTAACGGACTAGTGGATTTTGGTTGTCCTTTTATCTGGCGGTTTTTCCGCGCATACTTCTGGTTTGGTTAGCTTGTTGCTCCTGGCCTGTTGTCAGTCAGAGGTCCTCTTGTCATCATCCTGCCTCGGATTTCCCTTTGTCTCTCACTAAGACCGGGGGGCACCGGAGTTGGGCAGACATAATCCGCCTTTCAAACGTGGCTGCCAGGGGCTCAAGAAACCATAGTCTCGCAAGGGATTTTCGATAGCACGGGTGAGACAATAGAGTTAGGGCGCCAGGGGCAACTAGTCTTTCTAGCTCCCGTAACGAGCATTCCCCTTCCAGTACTCTGGCCATTGTCATTAGATCTCCTCCGGTCAGGAGTACTGGAATCATAACACCCTTGACCTGGCGCAATATCTGTCCAGTTTTTTGTTGAGGCGGGACGCCATCATGTCCCCCTTTGGTTTTTCCCAACGGTTCACAATCATGTGGAAGACTTCTGGGTGAAGTCCCCACTCCCCCGGGTGAAGATCGTGTCTGCTGAGGAAGTCTGCTTCCCAGTTGTCCACTCCCGGAATGAACACTGCTGACAGTGCTATCACATGATTCTCCGCCCAGCGAAGAATCCTTGCCACTTCCATCATTGCCCTCCTGCTTCTTGTGCCGCCCTGTCTGTTTACGTGGGCGACTGCCGTGATGTTGTCCGACTGGATCAACACCGGCTGACCCTGAAGCAGAGGTCTTGCCTGACTTAGGGCATTGTAAATGGCCCTTAGTTCCAGGATATTTATGTGAAGTGACGTTTCCATGCTTGACAACAAGCCCTGGAAATTTCTTCCCTGTGTGACTGCTCCCCAGCCTCTCAGGCTGGCATCCGTGGTCACTAGGACCCAATCCTGAATGCCGAATCTGCGGCCCTCTAGGAGATGAGCACTCTGTAACCACCACAGGAGAGACACCCTTGTCCTTGGAGACAGGGTTATCCGCTGATGCATTTGAAGATGCGATCCGGACCATTTGTCCAGCAGATCCCACTGAAAAGTTCTTGCGTGGAATCTGCCGAATGGAATCGCTTCGTAAGAAGCCACCATCTTTCCCAGGACCCTTGTGCATTGATGTACTGACACTTGGCCTGGTCTTAGGAGGTTCCTGACTAGGTCGGATAACTCCTTGGCCTTCTCCTCCGGGAGAAACACCTTTTTCTGTACTGTGTCCAGAATCATCCCTAGGAACAGCAGACGTGTCGTCGGAATCAGCTGCGATTTTGGAATATTTAGAATCCATCCGTGCTGTCGTAGTACTACTTGAGATAGTGCTACTCCGACCTCTAACTGTTCTCTGGACCTTGCCCTTATCAGGAGATCGTCCAAGTAAGGGATAATTAAGACGCCTTTTCTTCGAAGAAGAATCATCATTTCGGCCATTACCTTGGTAAAGACCCGGGGTGCCGTGGACAATCCAAACGGCAGCGTCTGAAACCGATAGTGGCAGTTCTGTACCACAAACCTGAGGTACCCTTGGTGAGAAGGGCAAATTGGGACATGGAGCATCCTTGATGTAAGCATCCCTGATGTCCAGAGACACCATATAGTCCCCTTCTTCCAGGTTCGCTATCACTGCTCTGAGTGACTCCATCTTGAACTTGAACCTTTTTATGTAAGTGTTCAAGGATTTCAGATTTAAAATGGGTCTCACCGAGCCGTCCGGCTTCGGTACCACAAACAGCGTGGAATAATACCCCTTTCCCTGTTGTAGGAGGGGTACCTTGATTATCACCTGCTGGGAATACAGCTTGTGAATGGCTTCCAATACCGCCTCCCTGTCGGGGGGAGACGTTGGTAAAGCAGACTTCAGGAACCGGCGAGGGGGAGACGTCTCGAATTCCAATTTGTACCCCTGAGATACTACCTGCAGGATCCAGGGGTCCACTTGCGAGTGAGCCCACTGCGCGCTGAAATTCTTGAGACGGGCCCCCACCGTGCCTGAGTCCGCTTGTAAGGCCCCAGCGTCATGCTGAGGACTTGGCAGAAGCGGGGGAGGGCTTCTGTTCGTGGGAAGAAACTGTCTGCTGCAGTCTTTTTCCCCTTCCTCTGCCCCGGGGCAGATATGAGTGGCCTTTTGCCCGCTTGCCCTTATGGGGACGAAAGGACTGAGCCTGAAAAGACGGTATCTTTTTCTGCTGGGAGGTGACTTGGGGTAAAAAGGTGGATTTTCCAGCCGTTGCCGTGGCCACCAGGTCCGATAGACCGACCCCAAATAACTCCTCCCCTTTATACGGCAATACTTCCATATGCCGTTTGGAATCCGCATCCCCTGACCACTGTCGCGTCCATAATCCTCTTCTGGCAGAAATGGACATCGCACTTACTCTTGATGCCAGAGTGCAAATATCCCTCTGTGCATCTCGCATATATAGAAATGCATCCTTTAAATGCTCTATAGTCAATAATATATTGTCCCTGTCCAGGGTATCAATATTTTCAGTCAGGGAATCCGACCAAGCCACCCCAGCACTGCACATCCAGGCTGAGGCGATTGCTGGTCGCAGTATAATACCAGTATGTGTGTATATACTTTTAAGGATATTTTCCAGCTTCCTATCAGCTGGTTCCTTGAGGGCGGCCGTATCAGGGGACGGTAACGCCACTTGTTTTGATAAGCGTGTGAGCGCCTTATCTACGCTAGGGGGTGTTTCCCAACGCGCCCTAACCTCTGGCGGGAAAGGGTATAATGCCAATAACTTTTTAGAAATTAGCAGTTTTTTATCGGGGGAAACCCACGCTTCATCACACACCTCATTTAATTCATCTGATTCGGGAAAAACTACGGGTAGTTTTTTCACACCCCACATAATACCCTTTTTTGTGGTACTTGTAGTATCAGAAATGTTCAAAACCTCCTTCATTGCCGTGATCATGTAACGTGTGGCCCTACTGGAAAATACGTTTGTTTCCTCACCGTCGACACTGGAGTCAGTGTCCGTGTCTGTGTCTGTATCGACCTGAGGTAACGGGCGCTTTAGAGCCCCTGACGGTGTTTGAGACGCCAGTACAGGTATTAACTGATTTGCCGGCTGTCTCATGTCGTTAACAGTCTTTTGTAAAGTGCTGACACTATCACGTAATTCTTTCCATAAGACCATCCAGTCAGGTGTCGACTCCCTAGGGGGTGACATCACTAACACAGGCAATTGCTCCGCCTCCACACCATTTTCCTCCTCATACATGTCGACACAGCGTACCGACACACAGCACACACACAGGGAATGCTCTGATAGAGGACAGGACCCCACTAGCCCTTTGGGGAGACAGAGGGAGAGTTTGCCAGCACACACCAGAGCGCTATATATATACAGGGATAACCTTATATAAGTGTTTTTCCCTAATATAGCTGCTGTATATATTTATATGCCAATTTAGTGCCCCCCCTCTCTTGTTTTACCCTGTTTCTGTAGTGCAGGACTGCAGGGGAGAGTCAGGGAGCCTTCCTCCAACGGAGCTGTGAGGAAAAAATGGCGCCAGTGTGCTGAGGAGATAGGCTCCGCCCCTTTTTCGGCGGCCTTTCTCCCGCTTTTTTATGTAAAAATAGGTAGGCAGGGGTTAAATACATCCATATAGCCCAGGAGCTATATGTGATGTATTTTTTGCCAAAAAAGGTGTTTTTATTGCGTCTCAGGGCGCCCCCCCCCAGCGCCCTGCACCCTCAGTGACCGGAGTGTGAAGTGTGCTGAGAGCAATGGCGCACAGCTGCGGTGCTGTGCGCTACCTTAGTGAAGACAGGACGTCTTCTGCCGCCGATTTTCCGGACCTCTTCAGTCTTCTGGCTCTGTAAGGGGGACGGCGGCGCGGCTCCGGGACCCATCCATGGCTGGGCCTGTGATCGTCCCTCTGGAGCTAATGTCCAGTAGCCTAAGAAGCCCAATCCACTCTGCACGCAGGTGAGTTCGCTTCTTCTCCCCTTAGTCCCTCGATGCAGTGAGCCTGTTGCCAGCAGGTCTCACTGAAAATAAAAAAACCTATTTAAACTTTTACTCTAAGCAGCTCAGGAGAGCCACCTAGATTGCACCCTTCTCGTTCGGGTACAAAATCTTAACTGAGGCTTGGAGGAGGGTCATAGGGGGAGGAGCCAGTGCACACCAGGTAGTCCTAAAGCTTTTTACTTTTGTGCCCAGTCTCCTGCGGAGCCGCTATTCCCCATGGTCCTTTCGGAGTCCCCAGCATCCACTAGGACGTTAGAGAAAAGGTGGTAACCTGAGATTTTAATGCCCGGGGGTATTCAATTACAGCCCTTTTTTTCTATCTCGCCCGATAAATTATCTATTATCCGGGAGAAGTTCCCAGACCCCTGTTTGCACCCGATAACAGGCTAATTAATACTTATTTCTTTTCAGGTCTCAGACCCGAAATGTGTTAAGTGCAGTGCTGAGGGCTGACCCCAGGGCTAACTGTATAGTCCCAGGTGATCAATTAGCTTGCAGTAAATTACTGCGACTAATTGAATCCCCCCAAACCCTAAGTCTCTATATGGGGCATAATGGAACTTGTAGTGGAATAAAGGTGTGGCTGTAGCATTCCATATACAGATTCAGAGACTAAGTCGCACATAGGTATACATGTTTCATATATCAAATGAATCAGCACAGTCTCTTGGATCGTCCTAGCACCATGCAACTAAGACTCTCTCTTTTGTCTTTTTCTTTTAGCAAACAAGACGCCCAACACTAGCAGAGTCTCACTGGATGTGGTGTGCCGAGAGGGGATGTTTGGCACGACTACAGCAATGATGTATGAAAATACATCTGTAATTAAGTGGTTCATGATGCATTTTTGATCTGATCATCTAATATTTTGTCACCCACATATTTTGCCTTTGCTTTTTGCTCTATTCACAAATGATTGCACCTTGAGTGACTCATCTATGAAGCACTTGAAATTTGCAGACGATACCATGGTCATTGGTCTCATCAGGGATGGTGAGGAGTCTGCTTACAGAAGTGAGGTTGAACGGTTGGCCTGTTGGTGTAGTCGGAATAACTTGGAGTTAAATTCCCTAAAAAAGGTGAAAATGATAGTGGATTTCTGGGGGCATCTTCCTGTGGTATCCGATTACTGTTAATGAGTGTACTGTGGAAATACAAAAACTGATTTGTGATAGCGCCAACTAGTCGTAGTGCAGCTCAGGTGATCAAATAAGACCCTTCACTGGTCTAAACAGATATATTGCAAAAATGATTGTGCTGTGTCTGTGGTGGACTCCTGCAGGTTTCTGGGGTCTGTGATCTCCACCAACTTGAAGTGGGGTTCCAGCACAGAAACGATTGTTAAGAAAGTTCAGCAAAGGCTTCTTGCTTCAACTCAGAAAGTTTAATTTGTTAAAGGAATTATTGATTCTCTTCTACTTGGCAGTTACCCAGTCGGTCCTTGGTTCTTCGATCATCGGTTTTAGTCGATTACAAAAACAGGAAAAATATAGACTTCAAATGGTAATACGATCTGTGTTGCACTCCCCTCTATTTAGGAATTATACTCGACAAGAGCTAATAGACAGGGAAGTAATATTGTGGCGGAATCAACGCATCCAGGTTGTGAGTTAATTCAATTACTTCCATCTGGTAGGCGCCATAGATCATGCCAGGTTAAACTTCTAGGGATTCAGTTTTTTTCCACAAGTGGCTGCTTTGTTAAATAATCAGTTTGGGAATTGGGTATATATTTTTATAATTATTTTTAATCCTAATTGAGGGGTGTATTACTGTGTGATTGTTCAGTGTATACATTTTTGTTTTTGTTTTTTTTAATGAGATGTGGTTAACAAGGAAAAAATCCTTGTACATGTTTGTATACTTGGCCAATAAAATGGATTCCGATTCACTTTGATAGTACCTGTCACTTATTCTTTATTATAAGTATCACAAAGTGTGCAATTACGTTTTTCACTTTTTTCCTCCGTATCTTTACTCTTAATACCTTACAATTGCATTTTTGTTTCTGTTATAATACAAACATAACAAGAATGCAATGTAATGTATAAATTGGGTTAAATTCTGACCCTTATCTAAAACTTTTACACCTTCAATCCAAGATATTTATATTGTGGATATATAGGTGTTTTTGAAGGTTCCGGTATGAATGGTTGACCATGTTATGGTCGAGTTATTAGGTCGACCACTATTGGTCGACATGGACAAAAGGTCGACACTTGAAAATGGTCGACACATGAAAAGGTCGACATGAGTTTTTTTTTTTTTTTGTTTTTTTTTTGGGTGTAGTTTTTGCGTAAAGTGACGGGGAACCCCAATTAGTGCATGCTTCGGGCAAGGTGCATGCTTCGCTCGCCATGCTTCGGGCAAGGTGCCTCGCTGCGCTCGATACAGATTACAGTTCCCAATTGTAGTCCACGTGGATCGTAAAGTATGGAAAAGTTCCGCAAAAGAATATTTTTAAAAAAAAACTCATGTCGACCTTTTCATGTGTCGACCATTTTCATGCGTTGACCATGTCAATGTCGACCAATAGTGCTCGACCTAATGACTGTCGGCCATAACATGGTCGACCATCCAAACGAATACCGTTTTTGAACTATTGTTTATGTTAGTAGTGAATAACGGACAAATTCAATTATTACGTGTTCATAGAAACATAGAATTTGACGGCAGATAAGAACCACTTGGCCCATCTAGTCTGCCCCTTTTACTTTTTATCCTTTAGGTAATCTCAACCCTTTTTGAACCTTAATTCTTTGTAAGGATATTCATATGCCTATCCCAAGCATGTTTAAATTACTCTACAGTCTTAGCCTCTACCACCTCTGATGGGAGACTATTCCACTTATCCACTACCCTTTCTGTGAAGTAATTTTTCCTTAAATTTCCCCTGAACCTGCCTCCCTCCAGTTTCAGTGTATGTCCTCGAGTTCTAATACTTCTCTTCCTTTGAAGAATGTTTCCCTCCTGAACTTTGTGAAAACCTTTGGTATATTTGAAAGTTTCTATCATGTCTCCCCTTTCCCCTCTCTCCTTCATCCTATACATGTTAAGATCTTTTAGCCTTTCCGGGTAAGTTTTGTGATGTAGGCCATGCACCATTTTAGTTGCCATTCTTTGTACACTCTCTAATGTATTTATATCCTTCTGGAGATATGGTCTCCAGTACTGGACACAGTATTCCAGATGAGGCCGCACCAATGACCTATACAGTGGCATTATTACTTCTCTTTTCCTGCTACTGATTCCTCTTCCTATGCAACCAAGCATCTGACTTGCCTTTCTCATTGCTTTGTTGCATTGCTTTCCTGCCTTCAAGTCACTTGAAACAGTGACTCCTAAATCCCTTTCCTCCTCAGTAGTTTCCATTATAGTACCCTTGATACTATATTTAGCCTTTGGGTTTTTGAGACCCGAGTGCATGATTTTGCATTTTTTAGCATTAAACTGCAGTTGCCATGTTCTTGACCATTTTTCAAGTCTAGCTAGGTCATCAATCATTTGTTTTACCCCTCCTGGTGTGTCTACCCTGTTGCATATCTTTGTATCATCTGCAAAAAGGCATACTTTCCCTTCAATACCATTTGCAATGTCACCAACAAAGATATTAAAGAGAGCTGGTCCGAGTACAGATCCCTGGGGTACTCCACTGGTAACATGTCCCTCCATAGATTGCACTCCATTTACTACAACTGTCTGTTTCATATCCTGCAACCAGTTTCTTATCCATTTAACTATTTTATAATCCACCCCCACACTTTCAAGTTTATTTAGCAGTCTGCTATGTGGGACAGTGTCAAATGCCTTACTAAAGTCTAGATATGCTACATCTACAGTTCTTATCTGTGGTATGGATGAGTACTTTCTCTTCTCTACTGTTTATGTATGTCTCTCTCTCTCTCTGGCCCAGATGACATTTCCACAGCATTTCTGGACTACTTCTGTGTCTATAACTATATATGGCGCCATAAGATAGTCCCACACTGGGGATGCAGTAGGAATAAATTGATGCAGTTGATGTTTTAAGGGAATAGAAGTATTATGTTTATTATGACTCCTTTGAATGTTATACAGTATTTCCCATACAATATCCTTTTGGTGCTACATGATGATTCTTAAACATGAACAATAAAAAAAGGAAAAAGAGAATCAGTTTTTTTTGGACAGGTGCACTCATTCCCTTCCACACAAAAACAATGTGTATGTGTTTTATATAACTTTATTTATTATATGCCATATGTTTTATAAAAATCAAAACCCATTTGTAATCTATTTACTTTATTGTGCTAATCTTCCACATAGTGTGACATATTTAACCCTGTGGGGTTACAAAAAGGAAAATATGTTTAAAATTGTTGATAGAATAAAGTGCTAGATAAAATTAAAGTAGTGTAGAAATAAAGAAAATAATCTGTAACTTGTGTTGCTCTTGTTGAAATAAATTCAAGTATACATGATCAAGCACAACAGAGCAATTATCAGATCAGTGGGCACCCATACACACCGAGAGACTCTTTTAAAAATAAGTAACAAGTAGGCAGTATAAAAATAGTGAAAGATAGCGAGCCCTAACTGTAGGTCATGAATCACTTATATAGATATATGAAGAGGGGAGTGGATGAAGGTTTTATGTTACAGTTAAAAGAAACTAAGATATTCAGAGTTAAAAGATAAATTAATAGAACTTAAGAATTGAACATAGCACTTTTATCCATACAATGGGGCATATGTAATAGGGTCAGAGATTGCCGGAGATGGGGGATGGTGGCCGGAATCTGATGTTATTTTAACGGGGCAATCATTTACAAAGCATGCCTATGTAAATGACTGCCGCTTTAAAAAAATGTCAGAGATCGGCCGACATTCAGCACCTCCGGAAAACTTGAACCCTATTACATATGCCCCAATATAACAGTGAATAGACTACTGTACAAATATTTAAAATAACACTGTTACTATGATCCTCAGGTCATAACACCTCTTCATATTATAGTCGCTCACACTCTAAAATGAATAAAAGAAAAACATCAAGTAAATATTTATTTTGTCAGAAACCTAACATGTAGCTATATTAATCATGTGGAAAAAAATATTTTAAAAATTTTAAAATGTAACCTTTTATCACTCTGCGTACACAAGATTCACATTTAACAATGAGATCTATGCCACATGAAAAGGATTAGTCAAGAGGAACAAAACATAGCTCAAAAGCCCTAAAATGTACTTTATTCTGCTGGGAAAAAACTTAATAGCATGACAAAGGTCAAATACATGTCTGTCACACTATATTTCTTCTCGGAACTGGTGACTTACTATGCCCCAGGAGAATGTTGTCATTTTGAAACAGGATTGCTTTATTATATCCAACCAAATGTAGGTTTTTAGTCTTGCAGATCATTCTCATAGCCAAATACAGGTTGAGTATCCCATATCCAAATATTCCGAAATACGGAATATTCCGAAATACGGACTTTTTTGAGTGAGAGTGAGATAGTGAAACCTTTGTTTTTTGATGGCTCAATGTACACAAAACTTTGTTTAACACACAAAGTTGTTAAAAATATTGTATTAAATGACCTTCAGGCTGTGTGTATAACGTGTATATGAAACAAATAAATTGTGTGAATATAGACACACTTTGTTTAAAGCACAAAGTTATAAAAAATATTGGCTAAAATTACCTTCAGGCTGTGTGTATAAGGTGTATATGTAACATAAATGCATTCTGTGCTTAGACTTGGGTCCCATCGCTATGATATCTCATTATGGTATGCAATTATTCCAAAATACGGAAAAATCCGATATCCAAAATACCTCTGGTCCCAAGTATTTTGGATAAGGGATATTCAACCTGTAACTATATTGGTGTAATAACATTTATGGCAGAAGTGTTAATAAAGACAAGAATACAAAAAAAAAAAAAAAGATTCACACCAAACCAGCACTAGAATTAGGCTGCAGCACACATCTTGTCTATTAGGTGATTCATCACACCCTACGGGCGCTCTTCACACCGTTATAAAGGGCTATGCCCCCTTAACCCTTGCACGCCCTTGTGTCGTACAATTTTTATATTATATGGAGTATTACCTCCAATCATAATTATGTGAGTGGTTAAATATTGCACGGACAAAGGGCGTGCAATGGTTAAGGGGTCATAGCCCCTTGCAACGGCGTTAACAGTGCACGCAGGGCTTGATGTATCATCTAGTAGGTACTGTGGTTGAGGGAGTGCTGCGGGTGGGGTGGGTGCAGTGTTTCCGCGGGTGGGGGTGGGGCGGGTGCCCGTAGCCACCGCGGGTGGTGGAGGGTGTGTGTGTGGGAGTGCCGCGGATGGGGCCCGGATGTACTGCGAGTGGTGGAGGGGCTGGTAATGCTTCTCCTCCTGGAAGCAGCTAAGCTGCTGTCCTCCATTTGGCAGTGGCTCTCCCACAGACTCGCACAGAAGCCAGTCACTATTGTTAGCGCCGGTGTCCCAACGCACCACATTACAGGGAAGAAGATGCACTCAATAAACTACAGCTCCCAGCATTCCTTAGCGCCGGAATGCTCGGGCGCTAAGGGCTGCTGGGAGCCGTAGTTTATTTAGTGCGTCTACTTCCCTGTAATGCGGTGCGCTGGGACACCGGCACTAACAATAATGACTGGCTGGCAGAACTGACTGACTCGCTGAATAAATGTAAAAGGTGAGAGCGCTGTGCAGCACTGTCACCTTTTACATTGATTCAGCGTCCAGACATTACCATCCGCGATATCACCCACTCTATCTGTTACATTAGCCATATCAGGGCTCTCAGGCCGGCAGCCCAGGTACTGTGTTGCGGAGTCAGGGCCTCTGGGGATCTGGGCGCGGCTGTGACGGGGAGGCACTTCTGTGACATCACGTGCAGAGGAGGCTCCGGGTCTCAGAGAGAATGTGGCACAGGGAGGACTATGAAAGCCTTCCGCTGCACTGCTTTCATAAACATCTATGGCGGTGGCCGCAGCAGCTTTTGTTCCACCTGCGCTGCGGCTATGGAGTGGGGATTGTTGATGCCGGAGGGGGTAAGCAGACTGGCAGCAGGACATAGGATGATGAAGTAGAAGGTTTTTTTTCTTTTCCCTATCTACAGTGCAGAGACTTGCTGCAGATGCAGTGGCATACCCTCTAACTGTACCTTTTTGGCAGGTACAGCACCTTTTTTTTTATGGTCTGTACTGATTTTTGGCTCTCCAAACTTCCATTGAAAGTATAGGAAAAGGAGCGTGGCCAGGCCACTTTACCCGTGGCCACACCCCATTTTCGAATTTGTAATGATTTTTATGTGTAAATTGTTGGAGGGTATGTTGCTACAGATGCAGTGGGCCTATTTTAGGGTGTGGACCTGGAGCTGCAGCTTCAGCTTCATCAGCCCCATTGTTGATCCGGCTCTGGGAACACACAGCAGCCAAAGGGCAGAGTCTCCCATTGGATGTAACCTGTGTGGGAGGGTGTTTCTCGCCCAATCAGCTGTGGATTGGGTGTGATAGACCTGCCGCTAACCCAATGAGAGCTCCTAGCCACGCCCAGCATTATACACACAGTCACTCTGGGCTATTATATAGGAGATTCATAGTTGTGGTCTAAAACATTGGGCTCTTGACGTGGATGAGCTTCCCGCACCGCTCTACTTTACCATGTTTGATGCACTCTTCCAGTACAAACAACTCTAGTTCTCCCAGCAGTGAGATTCGCTGTGGTCAATCGCTGGTGAGGCATTGGCAAGTATCAGAGCCAGAACTACACCCACACACACACATGATTTGTTGGTGAGTTTTGACTATAAAATGATTAGAATGACACAAAGATGATATTTATAAAACTTATAAATATCTTTGTTCTATTCATATCATCTTTGTGTTATTCTAGTAATTTTTACACTCAAAACTCTCGAGTGTACTGAGTATGACAGGGGTGGCTCTGCTTCCCCTGCCTGCATTTTACGGTTTCCCAGACATGAAAGAGTTCTTCTACAATGGCTCTGCAGAGTTCTTCTACTGGATTTAGATACAGGACAATTCAGAATAGTCTTGTCTCAAATCCTTTCTTGATGCTTTAAAGTGCGTACGTTACGGTCATGCTGAATGGCGTATGAACTTTGACAGAGACATTGCACTTCTTAATGTCCTGGTACGCTTAAATTTATTAATGATATTCAGATATTCAAAGATGCAGCATATCAAGCCCCAAGACATCACAAATTTCTCCATGTTTAGCTGTGGGAAAGGGGTTAATGTCTTTTAAAGTATAATTTTGTGTTCTGTAGACATAAGGATAATGTGCTTTACCAAAAACTTTAATTTAGTCTTAACTGTCCTCAGGTCATTGTCAGATCTGTGGTTATTTCTGTCCCCGGAGGGGGCACTAGTGGGTCAGTGGTGGTGCGATGGAGAAACAGAGAAGGCTGCAAGAGATTCCTGCACATGTGCGCAATGATGTTTATTAAATGCTCATGAGTATAAACAGTAACTGAAGCAGATGAAAACTTGAGATGAATGGTACAAGAAATGCTGACAACGATGAAATAAACAGTCAAAAGTATTTAGCTGGTCTGGAAACCAGTGCAGTAATTAGGCAATGAATTAGTCTGGACACTAGTATAGCAATCAGATGGTCATCACTCCCAAAGTTGGTTTGGAAACCAGCAACGATACTCCACACAGTCAGTTTGTACTGCAAAGTCCACAACCAAGCAAGGTTAAGCAGGAGCCTACTTGAAACACATATGAAGTGGTTGTATTAAGTGCCAGATGCCATAGCACAATGCTGAATACAAGTTAACCATACACAGGTGAAGATAATGAAGAAAGTCTCTTACTGCAAAAGCTGGAGGCTGACTGTAGCAGAAGTTGGAGCTGAAGTAAATGCTGGGAACTGTAGTTCCACAGGAATACTGGAACCGGGAGATCACTTGGAGATGCCAGAAATAGGAGATTGCTGGAAACAGGAGATTTAAGACTGGAACCTGGAACTGGAAACTGGAGATTGGAAACCGGAACCTGGAGATTGGAAACTGGAACCAGGAGACGCTATGCAGCAATGCGATGCGTTGTGCAATGTGATGAGACTGTGCCGATGCTCTGGACTTATACCCCCTGGTCCGCAGTCATTGGATACTTGGATCATGTGAGCAATCACAGCGCAGGATTGGGTGCTCTCCGGTCAGCTGACCGCAAGTGTCATGGCGGCGCCCATGCTGTACAGATGGCCGGTACACAGGAGGGCACCCCGCAGAATCGACTTCAGGGGTTCACCACAATAGTGGGTACTACGCTCCGCAGACAGGGTGCTCATACAGCCGCAGACTGGGACCGTGACCTCCGGAGACCTGCACACCAGCGCGCCGGTAAGTGAGACATCAGTGAATGCTGATTCCTGCCAGTACCCTCCCTTTTATGGGTGGGCACCAAAAACCCACGAGGCTTGGAAGGAAACAGTCTATGGAAAGCTTGGACTAAACGTGGAGCATGGACATCAGTGGCGTTAACCCAACTCCTCTCCTCAAGACCATACCCGGACCAGTCAGTCAATCAGGTACTGTAGACGACCATACCGACAACATGAGTCCAGGATCTTCTCAAACCTCGTACTCAACACCCCGATGAGTCTGGATTCTTTGAGCTGCTGGAAGAGCTTTCTGAAAACGGTTAAGAATCAGGGGTCTAAGGAGAGAGATATGAAATGAGTTTGGGATTTTCAAATAAGGAGGCAATTTCAGCTTCTAAACCACTGGATTAATCACTTGTTCAACTGGAAACGGACCAATATACTGCGGAGAAAACTTCATAGAGGGAACTCTAAGGCGGAGATTACGAGTAGATAACCAGACTTTATCACCTGGCTTTAAACTGGGAACTGCCCGTCTATTCCGATCAGCAAAAATCTTGTACTGTTGAGATGCTTTCTTGAGAGAAATATGAATCTTTGCCCAAACCTGAGAGAACTGCTGAAGAGCTGAAGTGGCTGCAGGCACATCGACCACTGGAAGATCTTGGAAATCTGGAACTCTGGGATGATGACCATAAACTGCAAAGAAAGGAGTAGTATTGGTGGCTATATGGTAGCGGAAGTTATGAGCAAACTCTGCCCAACGCAATAGGTCTACCCAGTCGTCCTGTGATGAAGAAATATAAAGTCTCAAAAAGGTTTCAAGCTCTTGGTTTACCCTTTCGGTCTGCCCATTCGTTTGAGGGTGATATGCTGTAGAGAATTTGAGTTTAACTGGTAAAGCAGAGCATAAGGCCTTCCAAAATCTTGCCACAAACTGAACACCACGGTCAGATATAATTTCCATTGGGAGTCCATGTAACCTGTAGATTTCACGTAGGAATATTTGTGCCAGCTTTGGAGCAGAAGGCAACCCCACGAGTGGAACAAAATGGGCCATCTTTGAGAACCTGTCAACCACTACCCAGATGGTATCATACCCTTTGGGGAGAGGTAAGTCTGAGATGAAATCCAGTGAGACCAGGGACAACTTGGTATAGAGTTAGGTAACAATTGACCAGCAGGAGACTGACGAGGAACTTTGTGCTGGGCACACTTGGGATACGAAGCCAAGAAATCCTGAATATCAGCTTTCATATGAGGCCACCAATAGGACTGAGACAAAAACTTATAAGTCTTTAGGACCCCAGGATGTCTGGTAAACTTAGAAATATGAGCCCATGATAGCAGATTCGGGCGGAGCTCAGGAGAAACAAACATCTTGCCAGGAGGCGGAACAGGAGACACTTCTGTGGAAGCAAACACTACAGGATCGAGAACTGGATGAGATTCTTGTTCAGAAGATTCCTCCATGGAACTCATGGAGCGTGACAAGGCATATGCCTTAACATTCTGAGAACCAGGGCGGAACTGTAACTTGAAATTAAAATGAGAAAATAATGAAGCCCACCTTGCTTGACAAGGATTTAAACACTGCAAATAAAGAAGGCTCTCATGGTCGGTGAAGATGGTAATAGGAAACTTTGCGCCCTCCAGAAGATACCTCCACTCTTCCAGGGCCAGCTTGATTGCCAGGAGCTCCTGATCACCGATGGCGTAGTTTAACTCAGCAGGTAGAAATCTACGGGAGAAAAACCCACAGGGGTGAGTCTTACCATCATTGCTGGTTTGGGACAACACCGCGCCAACACCAACTGTTGAGGCGTCCACTTCCAACTCGAAGGGTCTGATAATATCTGGTTGCTGTAACACAGGAGCTGAAATGAAAGCTTGTTTAATTTTTTGAAAAGCAGCCAGAGCTTCTTCTGACCACCGAGAAGGATTTGCACCTTTCCGTGTAAGGCAAGTAATTGGGACTATCAGGGTAGAGAGTCCTCTAACAAATTTTCTATAATAATTGGCGAAGTCAATAAAACGTTGAACAGACTTGAGCGATGTAGGAAGAGACCAGTTCTCTATTGCTTCCAATTTAACAGGGTCCATTTGAAGATCTGAACCAGAGATTATATACCCGAGGAAGGCCATCGAAGGAGCTTCAAAAGTAAACTTAGACAACTTCCCATAAAGATGATTCTGTCGTAGGCGTTGAAGGACCTCTTTTACCTGTTGACAAAGTTCTTAAACACAGCTGGGGCATTACTTAATCCGAAAGGCATCATAAGATACTCATAGTGGCCGTCACGGGTCTTAAAAGCGGTCTTCCACTCATCGCCACTCTGGATTCTAATGAGATTATATGCCCCACAAAGATCTAAATTGGTAAAGATACTGGCTCCTTTAATTCTGTCAAACAGTTTCGTGATTAACGGTAAGGGGTAGCTGTTTTTGATGGTAATCTCATTTAAGGCTCTATAATCAATGCAGGGACGTAGTCCTCCGTCTTTCTGTTTCACGAAAAAAAAACCCTGCCCTGCTGGGGATGAAGAAGGACGAATGAATCCTTTTTGTAGATTCTCTCTTATATATTCACTCATGGCTTGAGTTTCTAGAACGGAAAGAGGGTATGTCCGTCCTCTAGTAGGCATTCTCCCCGGGATCAGATCGATGGGACAATCCCATTTCTGATGGGGAGGCAGAACATCAGCGGCCTTTTCACTGAAGACGTCAGTAAATTCTTTGTAGGCCTCAGGATCTTCACACTGGGGTTTCAACCCCAAAGACCTCATGGGACGAACTTGAGCTAAACAGGAATGTAGACAGGGGGAACTCCATGCTGTGAGTTGTAGTGTAGACCAGTCGATTTGAGGGTTGTGAAGTTGAAGCCAAGGCATACCCAACACGATCTCATAGGTGGCTTTAGGAATGACCAAAAGTTCAATGAGCTCAGAATGAAGAAAGCCCACCCCTAAGACCACGGGTTTAGTTTGCTGACTGATGGACCGCTCAGCAATATGACTACAGTCCACAGCAGTAAGATAGACTGGGCGAGACAACCTTGAGACAGGAAGACGGATCTTATCAACTGCAGCCTGTGTGATAAAGTTCCCAGCACCACAGTCAATTAAAGCTGAGAAGGCATGTAATCCACTCTGTGTTTCCAAAGTTACCGGTAGAATAAGTTCTCGAGAAGAAGGAGCTTTGGATAAGGTTCCTAACTTGACTTCTCCCTTGCAAGTTAGGACCTGGCGTTTCCCGAACGCAACGGACAGGAACCAATCATGTGACCAGCAGCAGCACAGTGCAGACACAGTCTTTCCCGTAATCTTCTTGACAGCTCCTCAAGAGTTAAGCAGGACTTATTTACTTGCATAGGCTCATCTGAAGTGGAGGGAGAAGGCTGTACTTGAGGCATAACTCGGTGCTTGCGAGGATCACCATGAGAATGTTCTCTTGCTCCTTCGCGTAAACGCAGATGCAACTTTACACACAAGGAAATTAACGATTGCCAGTTCATCTTTTATACGATCAGAGAGACAGTGCCAGAATGCCGCATCCAGCGCTTGATTGTTCCACTCAACCTCTGATGCCAATGTCTGGAACTGGATGACATACTGTCCCACGGTGCGTGTTCCCTGGCGAATTTGGAGGATATCAGAAGGAAGCTGATGTTGTATGCCCAGGCTCATCAAAGATACGTTTGAATGCAGCTACAAAGTCTGTGTAGTTGTTTAGCAGTGAATCTGCTCGCTCCCAAAACGGGGAAACCCAATTCAATGCAGGGCCAGTCAGTAGAGACACAATGTACGCAACTTTGGTTCTGGGTGTAGGGAACTTGTGCGGCAGCAATTCAAAGTGAATTTCACATTGGTTCAGAACTCCACGTTAGGTTTTAGGATTGCCATCAAATTTACTTGGTGTAGGAAGATGGAGACGAGATCCTAAACTAGGAGCAACTGGAGAGACTGAAGCTGTGGTACTGGAAACTGGAGCTGGAATCACTGGTGCAGCTGGAACAATAGAACTTGGCAGAGATTGTTGTAAGGTATCCAACCGAGAAGACATCTCTTGTAAAAACTGTATCATATGCTGTTGTGCAGCCTCTGTACCATCAAGTCATGAGATTAAGTTCTGAAGAGCCCCTGCACCCACACTCTGACCACCATCCGGGTCCATGGACCTTGGACAAACTGTCAGATCTGTGGTTATTTCTGTCCCCGGAGGGGGCACTAGTGGGTCAGTGGTGGTGCGATGGAGAAACCGAGGAAGCTGTAAGAGATTCCTGCACATGTGCGCAATGATGTTTATTAACCAGCAACGATACTCCACACAGTCAGTTTGTAATACAAAGTCCACAACCAAGCAAGGTTAAGCAGGAGCCAACTTGAAACACATATGAAGTGGTTGTATTAAGTGCCAGATGCTATAGCACAATGCTGAATGCAAGTTAACCATACACAGGTGAAGATAATGAATAGCACCTGAAGAAAGTCTCTTACTGCAAAAGCTTGAGGCTGACTGTAGCAGAAGTTGGAGCTGAAGTAAATGCTGGGACATGTAGTTCCACAGGAATACTGGAACCGGGAGGTCACTTGGAGATGCCAGAAATAGGAGATCTCTGGAAACAGGAAATTGAAGACTGGAGATTGGAACTGGAAACTGGAGATTGTGGGACATGTAGTTCCACAGGAATACTGGAACCGGGAGGTCACTTGGAGATGCCAGAAATAGGAGATCTCTGGAAACAGGAAATTGAAGACTGGAGATTGGAACTGGAAACTGGAGATTGGAAACTGGAACCAGGAGACGCTATGTAGCAATGCAACGCATTGTCCAGTGTTTCTTTCTAGTGGAAACGGCCCCCCCTGCAAATTCCCGGATCAAGTGATCCGGGAATCCTACCCGGGAATCCTGCCGGGTTGAACACGTGTAAGCTGTGCAGTGTAAACGGAAGCCGTGTCGATGCGACACGGCTCCTGTTCACAGTGTATGAAAGGGCGGCGCTGGGAGATCATGTGATCATGTGATCATGTGATCTCCCATCGCCGCCCCTGCCGCGTCAGCAGCAGCGTCACCAACCCGGCAATATGCTCCCGGCTGCGACCTGTGCTAGCAAGTGGAAATGGGGTATCAGTTGGAAAACAGACAGTGCGGCCTGGGAATGCTGTACCTTGTGTCTGCAGGTCAGCGTAGATCGGCTTGACAGTAGATTGAGGTGCTTTCAAACAAACCTGCACCTCAATCTTCCAGCAAGGGACTTAAGGTGGTTATACACTAGTGTTCCATGAGTGACATCGCCTAGTGTGCCCCCTCCCGGCCCAGGCCACCCGATGGCGGGCATACACACTATTGCACAGAGACATCACGCTGCGGCCGGGCTATACATGCAGCTTTGAACTATGAGTCTAAATTGATCTGTATGTATGGCCGACACTGAGGGTCATTAATGACTCGCGGAGTCGCGCATCAGCTGCATACACACTGGGCGATATAGTAAACTATATCATTCAGGAGAGGGAAAATAAGCTATATCATTTACTACTGTATATCGCTAAGTGTGTATGCACCTTTAAACTTCCTCCTGATAACATTATGAATAATATAAATGTAAACATCGAGACTGATTTCTAGCCTTGAGATTACCCATGACTGGCTACAATCTGTCTAACCTCACCAGACAATTCTTTGCAGAACACACAGTGACACAAAAATAAGATTTTACTCACAGGTAAATCTATTTCTCGTAGTCCGTAGTGTATGCTGGGGACTCCGTAAGGACCATGGGGAATAGACGGACTCCGCAGGAGACTGGGCACTCTAAGAAAGATTTAGTACTACTGGTGTGCACTGGCTCCTCCCTCTATGCCCCTCCTCCAGACCTCAGTTAAGGAAACTGTCCCCGTAAGAGCTGACATTACAAGGAAAGGATTTTGGAATCCAGGGTAAGACTCATACCAGCCACACCAATCACACCGTATAACTTGTGATAACATACCCAGTCAACAGTATGAACAACAACAGAGCATCACACAAACCTGATGCAACCATAACATAACCCTTATTTAAGCAATAACTATATACAATTATTGCAGAAGAAGTCCGCACTTGGGACGGGCGCCCAGCATCCACTACGGGCTACGAGAAATAGATTTACCGGTGAGTAAAATCTTATTTTCTCTAACGTCCTAGTGGATGCTGGGGACTCCGTAAGGACCATGGGGATTATACCAAAGCTCCCAAACGGGCGGGAGAGTGCGGATGACTCTGCAGCACCGAATGAGCAAACACAAGGTCCTCCTCAGCCAGGGTATCAAACTTGTAGAACTTTGCAAAAGTGTTTGAACCCGACCAAGTAGCTGCCCGGCAAAGCTGTAATGCCGAGACCCCTCGGGCAGCCGCCCAAAAAGAGCCCATATTCCTTGTGGAATGGGCTTTTACTGATTTTGGAGGCGGCAAGCCAGCCGCAGAATGAGCCTGTTGAATCATGTTACAGATCCAGCGAGCAATAATTTGCTTTGAAGCAGGAGCACCAAGCTTGTTGGATGCATACAGGATAAACAGCGAGTCAGGTTTCCTGACTCCAGCCGATCTGGCTACATAAATCTTCAAAGCCCTGACTACATCTAGTAACTTGGAATCCTCCAAGTCACGAGTAGCCGCAAGCACCACAATAGGTTGGTTCACATGAAAAGATGGCACCACCTTTGGCAGAAATTGCGGACGAGTCCGTAATTCTGCCCTGTCCATATGGAAAACTATATAGGGGCTTTTACATGACAAATTCGCCAATTTTTGACCACTTTCCACGTGAGATATTTTAACTCCACGGTCTTAAGCGGCTCAAACTAGTGAGATTTCAGGAAACTCAACACCACGTTAAGATCCCAAGGTGCCACTGGTGGCACAAAAAAGGGGCTGAATATGCAGCACTCCCTTTACAAACGTCTGAACTTCAGGTAGAGAAGCTAGTTTTTGTATGAAAGAAAATGGATCGGGCCGAAATCTGGACCCTAATGGACCCTAATTCTAGGCCCAAAGTCACTCCCGACTGTAGGAAGTGAAGGAAACGGCCCAGCTGGACTTCCTCTGTAGAGGCATTCCTGGCCTCACACCCAGCAACATATTTTCGCCGTATACGGTGATAATGTTTAGCTGTCACGTCCTTCCTAGCCCTTATCAGCGTAGGAATAACCTCATCCGGAATCCCTCTTTTCTACTAGGATCCGGCGTCCAACCGCCATGCCGTCAAACGCAGCCGCGGTAAGTCTTGGAACATACAAGGTCCCTGCTGCAACAGATCCTGCCCTAGAGGCAGAGGCCATGGGTCCTCTGTGAGCATTTCTTGCAGCTCTGGATACCAAGTTCTTCTTGGCCAAACCGGAACAATGAGTATTGTTCTCACTCCTCTTTTCCTTATGATTCTCAGCACCTTGGGTAAGAGAGGAAAAGGAGGAAACACATAAACCGACTGGAACATCCACGGTGTCACCAGTGCGTCTACAGCTATCGCCTGAGAGTCTCTTGACCTGGCGCAATACCTCTGTAGCTTTTTGTTGAGACGGGATGCCATCATGTCCACCTGTGGCAGTTCCCACCGACCTACAAGCTGCGCGAAGACTTCTTGATGAAGTCCCCACTCTCCCGGGTGGAGGTCGTGCCTGCTGAGGAAGTCTGCTTCCCAGTTGTCCACTCCCGGAATGAACACTGCTGACAGTGCGCTTACGTGATTTTCCGCCCAGCAAAGAATTCTAGTGGCTTCTACCATCGCCACCCTGCTCCTTGTGCCGCCTAGGCGGTTTACATGAGCCACTGCGGTGATATTGTCTGACTGAATCAGAACCGGTTGGTCGCGAAGCAGGGTCTCCGCTTGACTTAGGGCGTTGTATATGGCCCTTAGTTCCAGGATATTGATGTGAAGGCAAGTTCCCTGTCTTGACCACAGCCCTTGGAAATTCCTTCCCTGTGTGACTGCCCCCCACCCTCGGAGGCTTGCATCCGTGGTCACCAGGACCCAGTCCTGAATGCCGAATCTGCGACCTTCGAGAAGGTGAGCACTCTGCAGCCACCACAGGAGAGACACCCTGGCCCTGTGGGATAGGGTGATTAACCGATGCATCTGAAGATGTGATCCGGACCACTTGTCCAGTAAGTCCCATTGGAAGGTCCTCGTATGGAACCTGCCGAAGGGAATGGCCTCGTATGATGCCACCCTCCTTCCCAGGACTCGAGTGCAGTGATGCACTGACACCTGTTTTGGTTTTAATAGATTCCTGACCAGTGTCACGAGCTCCTGAGCTCTCTCTATCGGGAGATAAACCCTTTTCTGGTCTGTGTCTAGGATCATGCCTAGGAGAGGCACATGAGCTGTAAGAACCAACTGCGACTTTGGAATATATAGAATCCAGCCGTGTTGCCGTTACACTTCCAGAGAAAGTGATACGCTGTTCAGCAACTGCTCTCTTGATCTCGCTTTTATGAGGAGATCGTCCAAGTACGTGATAATAGTGACACCTTGCTTCCGCAGGAGCACCATCATTTCCGCCATTACCTTGGTGAATATTCTCAAGGCCGTGGAGAGACCAAACGACAACGTCTGAAATTGGTAATGACAATCCCGTACCGCAATTCTGTGGTACGCCTCATGAGGTGGATAAATGGGTACATGAAGGTATGCATCCTTTATGTTCCGAGTCACCATAAAATCTCCCCCTTTCAGGCTTGCAAAAACCGCTCTTAGCGATTCCATCTTGAACTTGAACCTTTTCAGGTATATGTTCAGGGACTTTAAATTCAATATGGGTCCGACCGAACCGCCTGGTTTCGGGACTACAACATGGTCGAATAATAACCCCCTCCTTATTGAAGGAGGGGAACCTTGACCACCACCTGTTGAAGATACAATTTGTGAATTGCAGTTAACACTGTTTCCCTCTCGTGGGGGGAAGCCAATATCTATTGCCCAGGGATCTAACAGGGAGTGAACCCACTTGTGGCTGAACTTACGAAGGCGTGCCCCCACCGGGCCTAGCTCCGCCTGTGGAGCCCCAGCGACATGCGGTGGATTTTTGTAGAGGCCGGGGAGGACTTCTGTTCCTGGGAACTAGCTGTGTTGTGCAGCTTCTTTCCTCTGCCCCCGCCTCTGGCAAGAAAGGACGCACCTCGGACTTTCTTGTTTCTTTATTCGAAAGGCTGCATTTGATAATGTCGTGCTTTCCTAGGCTGTGCAGGAATATAAGGCAAAATATCAGAATTACCAGCTATAGCTGTGGAGACCAGGTCCGAGAACCCTTCTCCACACAATCCTCAGCCTTCCATATGCCTCTTAAGTCGGCATCATCTGTCCATTGCACATTCTACAGGAAACGTCAAGCAGAAATCGACATAGCTTTGACTCTAGGACCCAGTATACTCATGTCTCTTTGGGCATGTTTTATATATATATATATATATATATACACCTATCTCTTAAGACAGCATCTTTAATATATATATATATATATATATATATATATACATATATATATATATATCTATATGCATACTAGGGTCTCCATCTCTGCTGATAAGGTACCTGTCCACGCTGCCACAGCGCTATAAACCAATGCCGACACAATCGCCGGTCTGAGTAGTGTACTAGTATGTGCACGCTATCTGCAGGATCCCTGAGAATAGCTAGTGCTACCTTCTGTGCAAACGTGACACCCTAGGGGAAGATTCCCATCACATCCTGGCCCTAGTGGGGAAAGAATACTGCCTGAGAATTTTTTGTGGGAAGCTGCAGTCTCTTGTCTGGAGATTCCCGCTCTTTTTCCTCATGAGAGGAGGGAAATTTACCTCAGCTTTCTTCCCCTTAAACATGTGTACCCTTGTGTCAGGGACAGATGAGTCATCAGTGATATGCAAATCATCTTTTATTACAATAATCATATATTGAATACCTTTCAGCCATTTTGGCTGTAACTTTGCATTATCGTAGTCGACACTGGAGTCAAACTCCGTGTCGATATCAGTGTTTATTATTTTGGATAGTGAGCATTGTGAGACTCTGAAGGTCTCTGTGACATAGGGACAGACATGGGTAGATTTCCTGTCTGTTCTCTAATCTTTTGTGCAATAAATTCACCTCAGCACTTACACATATCCAAACAGGTGTCGGCGTTGTCGACGGAGACACCCTCTCACACACATATTTGCTCTATCTCCTCCTTAGGGGAGCCTTTTACCTCAGACATGTCGACACACACGTACCGACACACCACACACACAGGGGATGCTCTATTTGAAGACAGTTCCCCCACAAGGCCCTTTGGAGAGACAGAGAGAGAGAGTATGCCAGCACACACCCCAGCGCTATATGACCCAGGAAACACACAGTAACTTAGTGTTAACCCAGTAGCTGCTGTATATATTGTTTTTACGCCAAATTTATGTGCCCCCCCTCTCTTTTTCACCCTCTCTATCGTGCCTCTGCAGGGGAGAGCCTGGGGAGCTTCCTCTCAGCGGAGCTGTGGAGAGAAAATGGCACTGGTGAGTGCTGAGGAAGAAGGCCCCGCCCCCTCAGCGGCGGGCTTCTCCCGCGATTTTGTGTAAAATTAATGGCGGAGGCTCATGCATATAACAGTGTCCAACTGTATATATGCTGCTTTTTGCCAGGAGGTAATCAATTGCTGCCCAGGGCTCCCCCCCTGCGCCATGCACCCTACAGTGACCGGTGTGTGTGGGTTAGTGTGGGCGCAATGGCGCACAGCTGCAGTGCTGTGCGCTACCTCATATGAAGACAGGAGTCTTCTGCCGCCGATTTTGACGTCTTCTTGCTTCAACCCGCCGGCTTCTGACTTCTGGCTCTACGAGGGGGGCGGCTCCGGGAACGGACGACAAGGTCAGGTCCTGTGTTCGATCCCTCTAGAGCTAATGGTGTCCAGTTGCCTAAGAAGCGCAACCTAGCCGCAGTTAGTAGGTTTGCTTCTCTCCCCTCAGTCCCACGTAGCAGAGAGTCTGTTGCCAGCAGAAGCTCTCTGAAAATAAAAAACCTAACTAAAATATTTTCTTATTAGCAAGCTCAGGAGAGCTCACTAAAATGCACCCAGCTCTGTCCGGGCACAGATTCTAACTGAGGTCTGGAGGAGGGGCATAGAGGGAGGAGCCAGTGCACACCAGTAGTACTAAATCTTTCTTAGAGTGCCCAGTCTCCTGCGGAGCCCGTCTATTCCCCATGGTCCTTACGGAGTCCCCAGCATCCACTAGGACGTTAGAGAAACTCTTTTTAAAGGGTGCCAATAATTTTGTCCGAGACACTTATGCCCCTTTCAGACCGCCAACACTTAACACAGGTTACTGGCACATGAACGCACATAACCCGTGTTCATGTGCGGTCTGAAAGGTGCTAGGGTTGAAATACCAGGTCGAGCGACCCGGTATTTCAACCCTGGTCGTGAGCAGGGTTGAACACGTCTTCAACCCAGATCACTGTGCAGTGTGAACGTGAGCCGAGTCGATGTGACCCATTTCCCGTTCACTCTGTGTATGGGTGGCGCTTGGAGATCGTGTGATCTCCAAGCGCCTCCCCCGCCGTGTCACCGCTGACATCACCAACCTGGCAATATGCCGGGTTGCAGTCAGCGGCGGCGGGGCACGTGAGGCGGGTCGTGCGCTGGAAGCTCCCATGTCAGGCTCCAGTGTGCGACCTGCCTCAGGCAGTCTGAAAGGGGTATAAGAGAGTTCTGTGTGGAATAAGCCATGACTTGGTAAATGTTTCTGCTTTTAGTGTTTGCAGTTGAATAAAACCATTATTAAAAAAAGGCTGCCACTATTTTTTTTAACTACGAGTGCATAAGCCAGAGAGGTTCTTAAGTGCAGTCCAGAAGGCTCCCAACAGTTCAGGTTTTAAGTATATCCATGATTGGCCACATGTGACTTAATTATCACCCCAGTCAATATTATTTAACCATCTGTGCTGAGCCATGGATATAGCTAAAACCTGGAACGTTGGGGTGCCTTGAGGACCGCGTTTGAGAATCTTTGGTATAAATAAGCAGTGGCTCAAAAAAACTTTTCAAACAGAAAATAAAAAAAAAACCTCCAAAGGACCACATGAACTTCACATACTCACACCTGCTGGTGCACATAATAATGTATCTAAACTGCAGGCATTGGGTAGCTGATAATGATACTGAACTATTAACTGCTATATACCAACTTTAAACATGGAATAAGTACTTACAGAGTTCTGCATGTTCCACAGATAAAAAATAAAAGTTATTATTATGCTTTTGTTAAATGCTGTAAAATTACAGTGGTTCTAATCAGGTTTCCTTCTTAAATAAAACAAAACACCAGCAGAATCCTGTCCTATCAATTTCAAAATTACATAGGTGGCATTATACTATAATTGGTGTAAATGCAAGTGGTCATATTATTATAATCCTTCATTCACATCAGTCCCTTCCCCCATAGAATCTTATAATCTATTGTACCTACTCATTTCTGAAGAGGAACATCTGCTGAAATTAGGGGGCGTGGTATATCGAAAAGGGGGCGTGGTCTTGCAGCAAGTGTCGTCATCTCATGCCATGCCCCCATTTTCATCATTATGGGGGCATGGACACGCTGAGAGAGCTGCTAGCCATGCCCCCTGTCCCTCTCTGCTACGAATAGATGCTGTGCGGCATGCGCACAGCATCTATTCACCACTGCTCTAATCAGAGCAGCGAGTGACAGGGGGGGGTCTCCCAACTGCCCCCCCACCCGCGGGACACTGCGACCCGCGGGTGGGACAGCGGGACAGACCGTGAAAAGCGGGACAGACCGTGAAAAACAGGACTGTCCCGCCAAAATCGGGACAGTTGGAAGGTATGATAAAGGTCACACAAAACAAGTTAACGATAAGTATCTGACCAACCACAACATATGAACCAAGTAAACAGTACGAAGAAAAACAAAAACAAATATGTTGTAGCTTTGAAATATGTTGGGAGGGGAAACACAACGCACCCAAGCCTTCTACAGAGATCAAAAATAAAATACATCTATCAGACACGTATCTGTATGAGATAGCTTCCTCTTTTTAAATAAGGTTTAGAGAACTGAAATAACTGGTTGCCAAACTGTCTGTAATGATCCGATGTGAGCAAATACAATACAAATGTAAACAAATTAAGCACAGAGAACCAACTTTACAAGTTCAACACCATATTTACTTGTACACAAGATCATGTCCTTTCCTATCATATTATAAGTATATATAAAATACAATATAAATAAAACCATAAATGCCCATTAGTGTATTCAAAACTCTGGGATATCATATTTGAGGAACTTGGCCCTTTCGTCAAATTTAAAAAGGAAGAAAAAATGTATAGGTATACTGAAAATATGCAAAAAAATAATTTTACTTATTACAGAAACTTTTGCCATTCAGAGAGAAGGGAATAATTTGTATTAGCTTATTTATAAAGGTGCCACAAACTGTACATAGCATCATATAAGGTATACATAGAAAACAGTAACAGGGTATCGGGGAATAATACAATATATAGAGAAAAGTTTCCCCCCAGCACACCCAGAAGTATCAGCAATAAGCCTTCTATATTACATGATAATAGAAATGTATAGATCTTTGTTGCATATATTTGCAAAGAGAGAGGCATAGATGGGAACAGCTTTTGGAGGACATGCTGGTTAATTATATGACCCAATAATTCTATGACCCAGAGTGGGTGCTATTACCATGCAGAGTTAGAGACAACCTTGCCAAGGGCTGGTGGTTTACCCATATTTCTCCAAATAAATGCAACTAAGATCTCTGTATTTTCTATTATAATGTAATGTTCAAGACTAATGCCGGTTACACACGGCGCGGTGCAGGAAATGCCCTACATTGACTATTCGATGTGGCCAGAGCCTGGCACCACCGATATAGTCAATGTTGGGCTGCCTGCACAGTCTATTTTTCCTTGCGATGCAGATCCTGGGGAACCGCACATCAGCATCGCAATAAGCACTATATTTTCCTCTGATATGGACTATATAAGCCATATTGGAAAAAATATTGCACAGTGTGTAGGCTCCTTTATTGCGGATACTTCTTGGTGTGCTGTGGGTAAACTTTTCTCTGATTCTTGTTTAGACTGACCCATCCCTTTCATGCACCTGAAAAATATTCCTAAATTGATACAGCAGCTACCATTTTACATAAATACAATATGCAATAGCAGATCACAACTTAAGTACATTAAAAAAAAAACTGAACACTACACCGTGACCAGAGACTAGATAGGACAGGTTGCAGGGGAAGGGCAACTTGCTGACGCTAGCAGAAGCATACAGAAAGTGAGTCAATTCATTGCTCGGTAACCCTGTACCCAACATATGAGAAAGCAGAGGGCATGATTCAGAGATGGATGCAAATGCTGTGTCTACTGTCACTGTACATGCAGCGTCAGTGGCAAGCTGGGCCAGGGTGCCATCTGCCACCCAGGCTGGTAAAATGCTGCTGTTTGGGGTCGCAGGTGCGCTGTGCTTGAACATAGCTTGTGGTCAAGTGGCAAACAGAGTACGCTCCCAGCCGCTCGGATGCCCTTTCTGATCCCCTGGCCCTGACACACAGTGGAACACGCTCTGAGACAGCGTGGATTTAGATGCAGAATATCAGGGGCAAAGCAGCCTGCTAAAGGATCACAAGTTTAAACAGCTGCTGCCCTGATCTCAACATGATCAAGTCTGTCTGGTATAACAAGGAGACAGAAGGTTTTGAGTATGACTACATCCATAGAAGATCTGTGGTGAGTTCTCAAAGATGTTCAGAACAACCACCCTCCCAAGTTCCTTTAAAAACTGTGTGCAAGTGTACCTAGAAGGATTAATGCTGGTTTGAAGGCTGATTTAGATTTCTCTTCTGTTCATTCACTTTGCATTTTGGTAATCGGTAAAAAATTTGCGCTCGCCATGCTGCCGGTATGCCAGCAGTCGGGCTTCCAGCGCCGGTATGCTGGTCACCGGGAGCCCGGCCGCCGGCATACCATACTACACCCGTGCAGCATAATGAGGCCAACAATCTTGACACCAGCATATACAAAACAAGGGGGGGGAACACATTTGCTATGCCTGACAAAATAGGAATGTACAATCCCTCCACTCAAAGCATTTTACATTAATGTTGTTTTCAATTACCAGCCACTGATAACAAAGCACAGGTTCTAGTTTCAATAAATGGAAATTCAAAGCAAGTGAAGTAAAATGAGTACACACTTTGTCATGTGAACCAAATGTCATGCTGCACGCACACATTTTGATACAAACGATCATTACAGAGATATATTGACACAATTATTACTATATACAGGTCAAACAGTATTTTGTCTATTTGATCTGTATTTGCTATAAACACTTTATGGTACATACATACATGGATCTAAACACATTGCAATACTTTTATGTAGGTGAAAACTGTAATTAGTATGCGTATGTTGTGTGGTGTGACACAGGAGTAAGTACTGTACAGGAAGCAAATGCACAAAAACATAATTTTATGATGCAACACGTCAATTATGAAACACTGCCAAGAAATATTTATTAATAGAATGGTCTCAATTTCATCATCCTTCACAAGCAAGTAACAGGGAAGAAGGGGACAATAATATCTGAAAACACCAGCTGCCAACACTATTAATATCCTATAATTAACCAATGATCATTCCAGCTCATGAAACTAATTAGTGCGTGTTTATTAAGAAAAATGCTTGCATGTCTAAAACTGAAGGAGTAGAGCCGATAACAAAATGCTGATGTTGAAAGAAAAAACAAAAAGAAACAGGCAAGAAATATAAAGTAAAAAAAAGACTATAATGCAAATTGGAAAAACTGTTCCAACACTCTATGCAAAAGTGATGCGTGAAACATAAAAAGCACGGTCCTTTTACCTGAGCAAACAAATAAGACATGACAAAGTCATCTAGAATCGGGCTCTCAGATCCTCGTGCAACGCCATAACGAAATGCCCTGCTGCTCCCATTGCTGTACCAGTGTGGAAAATAAAACCTGTAAAAACAGAAAAAAGATTGCCTGTTTAAAAAGGCCTAAAATAAGTAAATTATAATAAGAATTTACTTACCGATAATTCTATTTCTCGTAGTCCGTAGTGGATGCTGGGAACTCCGTAAGGACCATGGGGAATAGCGGCTCCGCAGGAGACTGGGCACAAAAGTAAAAGCTTTAGGACTACCTGGTGTGCACTGGCTCCTCCCCCTATGACCCTCCTCCAAGCCTCAGTTAAGATACTGTGCCCGGACGAGCGTACAATAAGGAAGGATTTTGAATCCCGGGTAAGACTCATACCAGCCACACCAATCACACCATATAACTTGTGATCTAAACCCAGTTAACAGTATGATAACATGATGAGCCTCCAGAAAAGATGGCTCACTACAACAAAAAAACGAATTTTTTGGCAACAATAACTATGTACAAGTATTGCAGACAATCCGCACTTGGGATGGGCGCCCAGCATCCACTACGGACTACGAGAAATAGAATTATCGGTAAGTAAATTCTTATTTTCTCTGACGTCCTAGTGGATGCTGGGAACTCCGTAAGGACCATGGGGATTATACCAAAGCTCCCAAACGGGAGGGAGAGTGCGGATGACTCTGCAGCACCGAATGAGAGAACTCCAGGTCCTCCTCAGCCAGGGTATCAAATTTGTAGAATTTAGCAAACGTGTTTGCCCCTGACCAAGTAGCTGCTCGGCAAAGTTGTAAAGCCGAGACCCCTCGGGCAGCCGCCCAAGATGAGCCCACCTTCCTAGTGGAATGGGCTTTTACAGATTTTGGCTGTGGCAGGCCTGCCACAGAATGTGCAAGCTGAATTGTACTACAAATCCCACGAGCAATAGTCTGCTTAGAAGCAGGAGCACCCAGCTTGTTGGGTGCATACAATATAAACAGCGAGTCAGATTTCCTGACTCCAGCCGTCCTGGAAACATATATTTTCAGGGCCCTGACTACATCCAGTAACTTGGAATCCTCCAAGTCCCCAGTAGCCGCAGGCACCACAGTAGGTTGGTTTAGGTGAAACGCTGAAACCACCTTAGGGAGAAATTGAGGGCGAGTCCTCAATTCCGCCCTATCCGAATGAAATATCAGGTAAGGGCTTTTATAGGATAAAGCCGCCAATTCTGATACGCGCCTGGCTGAAGCCAGGGCCAACAGCATTACCACTTTCCATGTGAGATATTTTAAATCCACTGTGGCAAGTGGTTCGAACCAATGAGATTTTAGGAATCCCAAAACCACATTGAGATCCCAGGGTGCCACTGGAGGCACAAAGGGCGGCTGTATATGCAGTACCCCCTTTACAAAAGTCTGGACTTCAGGAACTGAAGCCAATTCTTTCTGGAAGAAAATCGACAAGGCCGAAATTTGAACCTTAATGGATCCTAATTTTAGGCCAATGGACAGTCCTGTTTGCAGGAAATGCAGGAAACGACCTAGTTGAAATTCCTCTGTCGGGGCCCTCCTGGCCTCGCACCACGCAACATATTTCCTCCAAATACGGTGATAATGTTGTGCAGTTACATCCTTCCTGGCTTTGATCAGGGTAGGAATGACTTCATCTGGAATGCCTTTTTCCTTCAGGATCCGGCGTTCAACCGCCATGCCGTCAAACGCAGCCGCGGTAAGTCTTGGAACAGACAGGGTCCTTGCTGAAGCAGGTCCCTTCTTAGAGGTAGAGGCCACGGATCCTCCGTGAGCATCTCTTGAAGTTCCGGGTACCAAGTCCTTCTTGGCCAATCCGGAGCCATGAGTATAGTTCTTACTCCTCTCCGTCTTATAATCCTCAGTACCTTGGGTATGAGAGGCAGAGGAGGGAACACATACACTGACTGGTACACCCACGGTGTTACCAGCGCGTCCACCGCTATTGCCTGAGGGTCCCTTGACCTGGCGCAATACCTGTCTAGTTTTTTGTTGAGGCGGGACGCCATCATGTCCACCTTTGGTTTTTCCCAACGGTTTACAATCACTTGGAAGACTTCTGGATGAAGTCCCCACTCTCCCGGGTGGAGATCGTGTCTGCTGAGAAAATCTGCTTCCCAGTTGTCCACTCCGGGAATGAACACTGCTGACAGTGCTATCACATGATTTTCCGCCCAGCGAAGAATCCTTGCAGCTTCTGCCATCGCTCTCCTGCTTCTTGTGCCGCCCTGTCTGTTTACGTGGGCGACTGCCGTGATGTTGTCCGCCTGGATCAACACCGGCTGACCCTGAAGCAGAGGCCTTGCTTGACTTAGGGCATTGTAAATGGCCCTTAGTTCCAGGATATTTATGTGAAATGACGTTTCCATGCTTGACCACAAGCCCTGGAAATTTCTTCCCTGTGTGACTGCTCCCCAGCCTCTCAGGCTGGCATCCGTGGTCACCAGGACCCAGTCCTGAATGCCGAATCTGCGACCCTCTAGAAGATGAGTACTCTGCAACCACCACAGGAGAGACACCCTTGTCCTCGGAGACAGGGTTATCCGCTGATGCATCTGAAGATGCGATCCGGACCATTTGTCCAGCAGATCCCACTGGAAAGTTCTTGCGTGGAATCTGCCGAATGGAATCGCTTCGTACGAAGCCACCATTTTTCCCAGGACCCTTGTGCATTGATGCACTGACACTTGGCCTGGTTTTAGGAGGTTCCTGACTAGCTCAGATTACTCCCTGGCTTTCTCCTCCGGGAGAAACACCTTTTTCTGGACTGTGTCCAGAATCATCCCTAGGAACAGCAGACGTGACGTCAGAATCAGCTGTGATTTTGGAATATTTAGAATCCACCCGTGCTGTCGTAGCACTACTTGAGATAGTGCTACTCCGACCTCTAACTGTTCTCTGGACCTTGCCCTTATCAGGAGATCGTCCAAGTAAGGGATAATTAAGATGCCTTTTCTTCGAAGAAGAATCATCATTTCGGCCATTACCTTGGTAAAGACCCGGGGTGCCGTGGACAATCCAAACGGTAGCGTCTGAAACTGATAATGACAGTTCTGTACCACAAACCTGAGGTACCCTTGGTGAGAAGGGCAAATTGGGACATGGAGGTAAGCATCCTTGATGTCCAGAGAAACCATATAGTCCCCTTCTTCCAGGTTCGCTATCACTGCTCTGAGTGACTCCATCTTGAATTTGAACCTTTGTATGTAAGTGTTCAAGGATTTCAGATTTAGAATAGGTCTCACCGAGCCGTCCGGCTTCGGTACCACAAACAGCGTGGAATAATACCCCTTTCCCTGTTGTAGGAGGGGTACCTTGATTATCACCTGCTGGGAATACAGCTTGTGAATGGCTTCCAATACCGCCTCCCTGTCGGAGGGAGACGTTGGTAAAGCAGACTTCAGGAACCGGCGAGGGGGAGACGTCTCGAATTCCAATTTGTACCCCTGAGATACTACCTGCAGGATCCAGGGGTCCACTTGCGAGTGAGCCCACTGCGCGCTGAAATTCTTGAGACGGCCCCCCACCGTACCTGAGTCCGCTTGTAAGGCCCCAGCGTCATGCTGAGGACTTGGCAGAAGCGGGGGAGGGCTTCTGTTCCTGGGAAGAGGCTGCCTGCTGCAGTCTTTTTCCCCTTCCTCTGCCCCGGGGCAGAAATGAGTGGCCTTTTGCCCGCTTGCCCTTATGGGGACGAAAGGACTGAGCCTGAAAAGACGGTGTCTTTTTCTGCTGAGAGGTGACCTGGGGTAAAAAGGTGGATTTCCCAGCCGTTGCCGTGGCCACCAGGTCCGATAGACCGACCCCAAATAACTCCTCCCCTTTATACGGCAATACTTCCATATGCCGTTTGGAATCCGCATCACCTGACCACTGTCGCGTCCATAACGCTCTTCTGGCAGAAATGGACAGCGCACTTACTCTTGATGCCAGAGTGCAAATATCCCTCTGTGCATCTCGCATATATAGAAATGCATCCTTTAAATGCTCTATAGTCAATAATATACTGTCCCTGTCCAGGGTATCAATATTTTCAGTCAGGGAATCCGACCAAGCCACCCCAGCACTGCACATCCAGGCTGAGGCGATTGCTGGTCGCAGTATAACACCAGTATGTGTGTATATACTTTTTAGGATATTTTCCAGCTTCCTATCAGCTGGCTCCTTGAGGGCGGCCGTATCAGGAGACGGTAACGCCACTTGTTTTGATAAGCGTGTGAGCGCCTTATCTACCCTAGGGGGTGTTTCCCAACGCGCCCTAACCTCTGGCGGGAAAGGGTATAATGCCAATAATTTTTTAGAAATTAGCAGTTTTTTTATCGGGGGAAACCCACGCTTCATCACACACCTCATTTAATTCATCTGATTCAGGAAAAACTACGGGTAGTTTTTTCACACCCCACATAATACCCTTTTTTTGTGGTACTTGTAGTATCAGAAATGTTCAAAACCTCCTTCATTGCCGTGATCATGTAACTTGTGGCCCTACTGGAAATCACGTTTGTTTCCTCACCATCGACACTGGAGTCAGTGTCCGTGTCTGGGTCTGTGTCGACCATCTGAGGTAACGGGCGCTTTAGAGCCCCTGACGGTGTTTGAGACGCCTGGACAGGTACTAACTGATTTTCCGGCTGTCTCATGTCGTCAACAGTCTTTTGTAAAGTGCTGACGCTATCACGTAATTCCTTCCATAAGACCATCCAGTCAGGTGTCGACTCCCTAGGGGGTGACATCACTATTACAGGCAATTGCTCCGCCTCCACACCATTTTCCTCCTCATACATGTCGACACAACGTACCGACACACAGCACACACACAGGGAATGCTCTGATAGAGGACAGGACCCCACTAGCCCTTTGGGGAGACAGAGGGAGAGTTTGCCAGCACACACCAGAGCGCTATATATATACAGGGATAACCTTATATAAGTGTATTTCCCTTATATAGCTGCTGTATTGATTAATCTGCCAAATTAGTGCCCCCCCTCTCTTGTTTTACCCTGTTTCTGTAGTGCAGGACTGCAGGGGAGAGTCAGGGAGACGTCCTTCCAGCGGAGCTGTGAGGGAAAATGGCGCTTGTGTGCTGAGGAGATAGGCTCCGCCCCCTTCTCGGCGGCCTTTCTCCCGCTTTTTTAAGGAAAAACTGGCAGGGGTTAAATGCATCCATATAGCCCAGGAGCTATATGTGATGTATTTTTCGCCATCTAAGGTGTTTTTATTGCGTCTCAGGGCGCCCCCCCCCCCAGCGCCCTGCACCCTCAGTGACCGGAGTGTGAAGTGTGCTGAGAGCAATGGCGCACAGCTGCGGTGCTGTGCGCTACCTTATTGAAGACAGGACGTCTTCTGCCGCCGATTTCCCGGACTCTTCTGTCTTCTGGCTCTGTAAGGGGGCCGGCGGCGCGGCTCTGGGACCCATCCATGGCTGGGCCTGTGATCGGTCCCTCTGGAGCTAATGTCCAGTAGCCTAAGAAGCCCAATCCACGTACGCAGGTGAGTTCGCTTCTTCTCCCCTTAGTCCCTCGAGGCAGTGAGCCTGTTGCCAGAAGGACTCACTGAAAATAAAAAACCTAACTTAAACTTTTACTCTAAGCAGCTCAGGAGAGCCACCTAGTATGCACCCTTCTCGTTCGGGCACAAAAATCTAACTGAGGCTTGGAGGAGGGTCATAGGGGGAGGAGCCAGTGCACACCAGGTAGTCCTAAAGCTTTTACTTTTGTGCCAGTCTCCTGCGGAGCCGCTATTCCCCATGGTCCTTACGGAGTTCCCAGCATCCACTAGGACGTCAGAGAAATATAAATAAGCTAAACAGATATTCTAAAAAATAATCAGAATACCATTTATTAAGTTAATCTAGCAAAAAATATTTACTGATATCAAATTTTAGAAGACATTTTATTTCTTAAAATAAGACGTATCATATCACAAACACTTTATATCAACTGCCCCTAAGGCGTTAAATGACCTGTTATGGAGATTAATGTTCAAAATAAGGTGGTCTCTCTATTATGTGTATGTAATGTTCTTTCTTTAGGACTTACTCTTCTGCTATTTGCAAAACTACAGATACTGTATGTTTTGAATGCAGACCTGCCTTATTGCAGGATGATGCATAGTTTGCAATGAACCATTAATTATTTTTTATGTTTTAAATATAAACTATAAGACATTGACATATAAATTATTTATCCACCACTAATGCATTAACTATTTAAATAAAAGTGAATTAACATGCTCAATTTATCATTTATATCAACAGACTCAGGGTTGGACTGGACCACAGGGGTACAGACGAAACCTCCGGTGGGCCCAAGTGCTTGACGTCCCTTCTCTTCAACGGTGCAAGTATGCAGGTATGCTCGGGTACGGAGTACCCGTAAGAATTTGGCAGTGGGTACTCAGTACCACCAGCCACACACTTTGCACCCGTGACCTCCATTACCACAATTATAATGCGCCACAAAGCAACAAGACCATGGTGCTTGGCAGCATGACGGTGCCTCCCACTTTGTCAGGGATACTGGGGCATGACGGTGACTTCACAGTGTCACATCACATTCCTCCTCTGGCAGCTGTGGCTGGCGTGAAGAGAGGAGCCGGATTGCACTTCCCCGCAGTGTCCCTTGCTGGGAGCAGCAGTGCAGATGTTTCCATTCGCTCGGCTCGTTTGATGCATCAGCACTGAGCGGCTTTTGTTCCTCACAGGCTGGGCTGTCGGGCACGTCTCTGGCTTCACTGTGTGGGGTCATTAATTTTGAATATAATGTGGACACTACTATATATTTCTATTATTATAGGGGTATTACTATATATTTCTATTATTATGGGGTATAAATATAGTGATACCCCCAGTATAATAAATAATAAGAATTTACTCACCGGTAATTCTATTTCTCGTAGTCCGTAGTGGATGCTGGGTACTCCGTAAGGACCATGGGGAATAGACGGGCTCCGCAGGAGACTGGGCACTCTTAAAAGAAAGATTAGGTACTATATCTGGTGTGCACTGGCTCCTCCCTCTATGCCCCTCCTCCAGACCCCAGTTAGGGAAACTGTGCCCGGAAGAGCTGACATTACTAGGAAAGGATTTGGAATCCAGGGTAAGACTCATACCAGCCACACTAATCACACCGTACAACTTGTGATAACTATACCCAGTTAACAGTATGAACAACAATTGAGCCTCATTCAACAGATGGCTCAGAACAATAACCCTATAGTTAAGCAATAACTATATACATGTATTGCAGAAAGTCCGCACTAGGGACGGGCTCCCAGCATCCACTACGGACTACGAGAAATAGAATTACCGGTGAAAAAATTCTTATTTTCTCTGACGTCCTAGTGGATGCTGGGGACTCCGTAAGGACCATGGGGATTATACCAAAGCTCCCAAACGGGCGGGAGAATGCAGATGACTCTGCAGCACCGAATGAGCAAACTCAAGGTCCTCCTCAGCCAGGGTATCAAACTTGTAGAATATTGCAAAAGCGTTTGATCCTGACCAAGTAGCAGCTCGGCAAAGTTGTAAAGCCGAGACCCCTCGGGCAGCCGCCCAAGAAGAGCCCACCTTCCTCGTGGAATGGGCTTTTACTGATTTAGGATGCGGCAGTCCAGCCGCAGAATGTGCAAGTTGAATCGTGCTACAGATCCAGCGAGCAATAGTCTGCTTTTAAGCAGGAGCACCCAGCTTGTTGGGTGCATGCAGGATAAATCGCGAGTCAGTCTTTCTGACTCTAGCCGTCCTGGAAACATAAATTTTCAGGGCCTGGACTACGTCCAGCAACATGGAATCCTCCAAGTCCCGAGTAGCCGCAGGCACCACAATACGTTGGTTCAAATGAAACGCTGATACCACCTTTGGGAGAAATTGGGGACGAGTCCTCAATTCTGCCCTGTCCATATGGAAAATCAGATATGGGCTTTTACAGGACAAAGCCGCCAATTCTGACACACGCCTAGCTGAGGCCAAGGCCAACAGCATGACTACCTTCCACGTGAGATACTTCAACTCCACGGTCTGAAGTGGCTCAACCAAAATGATTTTAGGAAATCCAACACTACGTTGAGATCCCAAGGTGCCACTAGAGGCACAAAAGGGGGCTGAATATGCAGCACTCCCTTAACAACGTCTGAACTTCAGGCAGCGTCTTTCCTAGCCTTTATCAGCGTAGGAATCACTTCATCTGGAACGCCCTTTCCTATTAGGATCCGGCGTTCAACCGCCAAGCCTTCAAACGCAGCCGCGGTAAGTCTTGGAACAGACAGGGCCCCTGCAGTAACAGGTCCTATCTGAGAGGCAGAGGCCATGGGTCCTCTGAGATAATTTCTTGTAGTTCTGGGTACCAAGTACTTCTTGGCCAATCCGGAACTACGAGTATAGTTCTTACTCCTCTCTTTCTTACTATCCTCAGTACCTTGGGTATGAGAGGAAGAGGAGGGAACACATACACCGACTGGTACACCCACGGTGTCACTAGTGCGTCCACAGCTATCGCCCGAGGGTCTCTTGACCTGGCGCAAAACCTTTTTAGCTTTTTGTTGAGGCGGGACGCCATCATGTCCACCTGTGGCCGTTCCCAATGGTTTACAATCTGCATCAAGACTTCTGGATGAAGTCCCCACTCTCCCGGGTGGAGGTCGTGCCTGCTGAGGAAGTCTGCTTCCCAGTTTTCCACACCCGGAATGAACACTGCTGACAGTGTTAGCACGTGATTCTCCGCCCATCGGAGAATCCTTGTGGCTTCTGCCATCGCCATCCTGCTTCTTGTGTCGCCTTGTCGGTTTACATGGGCGACAGCCGTGATGTTGTCTGACTGAAGCAGCACCGGCTGGTTTTGAAGCAGGGGTTCTGTCTGACTTAGGGCATTGTAAATGGCCCTTAGTTCCAGAATATTTATGTGTAGGGAAGTCTCCTGACTCGACCATTGTCCTTGGAAGTTTCTTCCCTGAGTGACTGCTCCCCAACCTCGGAGGCTTGCATCCGTGGTCACCAGGACCCAGTCCTGAATGCCGAATCTGCGGCCCTCGAGAAGATGAGCACTCTGCAGCCACCACAGCAGAGACACCCTGGCCCTCGGGGACAGGGTGATCAGCCAATGCATCTGAAGATGCGATCCGGATCACTTGTCTAACAGATCCCACTGAAAGTTCCTTGCATGGAACCTGCCGAAGGGAATTGCTTCGTAAGAAGCTACCATCTTTCCCAGGACTCGCGTGCAGTGATGCACCGACACCTGTTTTGGTTTCAGGAGGTCTCTGACCAGAGATGACAACTCCTTGGCCTTCTCCTCCGGGAGAAACACCTTCTTCTGTTCTGTGTCCAGAATCATGCCCAAGAACAGCTGACGCGTCGTAGGAATCAGCTGCGACTTTGGGATATTCAGAATCCAGCCGTGCTGTTGCAGCACTTCCCGAGATAGTGCTACTCCGACTAACAACTGCTCCTTGGACCTTGCCTTTATAAGGAGATCGTCCAAGTACGGGATAATTATAACTCCCTTCTTTCGAAGGAGTATCATCATTTCGGCCATTACCTTGGTAAATACCCTTGGTGCCGTGGACAGACCAAATGGCAACGTCTGGAATTGGTAATGGCAGTCCTGTACCACAAACCTGAGGTACTCCTGGTGAGGTGGGTAAATGGGGACATGTAGGTAAGCATCCTTGATGTCCAGTGACACCATAAAATCCCCCTCTTCCAGGCTTGCAATAACCGCCCTGAGCGATTCCATTTTGAACTTGAACTTCCTTATATAAGTGTTCAAGGATTTCAAATTTAGAATGGGTCTCACCGAACCGTCTGGTTTCGGTACCACAAACATTGTGGAATAGTAACCCCGTCCCTGTTGAAGGAGGGGAACTTTGATTATCACCTGCTGAATGTACAGCTTGTGAATTGCCGCCAGTACTACCTCCCTTTCCTTGGGAGGAGCTACCAAGGCTGATTTGAGGTAACGGCGAGAGGGAGACGCCTCGAACTCCAGCTTGTATCCCTGAGATACCACTTGTAGAACCCATAGATCCACCTGTGAGCGAACCCACTGGTCGCTGAAGTTCCGGAGACGGGCCCCCACCGCACCTGGCTCCACCTGTGGAGCCCCAGCGTCATGTGGACTTAGTGGAAGCAGGGCAGGATTTTTGTTCCTGGGAACTGGCTGTCTGGTGCAGCTTTTTCCCTCTACCCCTGCCTCTGAGCAGAAAGGACGCGCCTCTGACCCGCTTGCCTTTCTGAGGCCGAAAGGACTGTACTTGATAATACGGTGCTTTCTTAGGCTGTGAGGGAACCTGAGCTAAAAAAGTTGACTTCCCAGCTGTTGCTGTGGATACGAGGTCCGAGAGACCGTTCCCAAACAATTCCTCACCCTTATAAGGCAAAACCTCCATGTGCCTTTTAGAATCAGCATCACCTGTCCACTGCCGAGTCCATAATACTCTCCTGGCAGAAATGGACATCGCATTAATTCTAGATGCCAGCCGGCAAATGTCCCTCTGTGCATCCCTCATATATAAGACTACGTCTTTAATATGCTCTATGGTTAGCAAAATAGTATCCCTGTCAAGGGAATCAATGTTATCTGACAGGGTATCAGACCATGCTGCCGCAGCACTACACATCCATGCTGAAGCAATAGCAGGTCTCAGTATAGTACCTGAGTGTGTATACACAGACTTCAGGATAGCCTCCTGCTTTCTATCTGCAGGCTCCTTTAAGGCGGCCGTATCCTGAGACGGCAGTGCCACCTTTTTTGATAAGCGTGTGAGCGCCTTGTCCTCCCTAGGGGATGTTTCCCAATGCAACCTGTCCGTTGGCGGGAAAGGGTACGCCATTAGTAACCTCTTAGAAATCACTAATTTCTTATCTGGAGAACACCACGCTTCTTCACACAATTCATTTAACTCATCAGATGGGGGAAAAGTCACTGGCTGCTTTTTCTCCCCAAACATAATACCCTTTTTAGTGGTAACCGGGTTAATGTCAGAAATGTGCAACACATTTTTCATTGCCGTAATCATGCATCAGATGGCCCTTGTGGATTGTACATTTGTCTCATCCTCGTCTACACTGGAGTCAGACTCCGTGTCGACATCTGTGTCTGCCATCTGAGGTAGCTAGCGTTTTTGAGCCCCTGATGGCCTCTGAGACGCCTGGGCAGGCGCGGGCTGAGATGCCGGCTGTCCCAAAGCTGTTACGTCATCGAACCTTTTATGCAAGGAGTTGACACTGTCGGTTAATACCTTCCACATATCCATCCACTCTGGTGTCGGCCCCGCAGGGGGCGACATCACACTTATCGGCTCCTGCTCCGCCTCCACGTAAGCGTCCTCATCAAACATGTCAACACAGCCGTACCGACACACCACACACACAGGGAATGCTCTGACTGAGGACAGGACCCCACAAAGTCCTTTGGGGAGACAGAGAGAGAGTATGCCAGCACACACCAGAGCGCTATATAACAGAGGGATTTACACTAAGTGAATTTTCCCCAATAGCTGCTTATATCACCTTTTGCGCCTAAATATATGTGCCCCCCCTCTCTTTTTTACCCTTCTCGTAGTGTATACTGCAGGGGAGAGCCTGGGGAGCGTCCTTCCAGCGCAGCTGTGAAGAGAAAATGGCGCTGGCTGTGCTGAGGAAGATAGCCCCGCCCCTTCAGCGGCGGGCTTCTCCTGCTTTTTTAATAATATTTATGGCGGGGGATTAGGCACATATACAGTTTATAACTGTATTATGTGCATTTTGCCAAAAAGGTATACATATTGCAGCCCAGGGCGCCCTTCCCCAGCGCCCTGCACCCACCAGTGACCAGAGCGTGTGGTGTGCTGTGGGAGCAATGGCGCACAGCTGAAGTGCTGTGCGCTACCTTATTGAAGACCGGAGTCTTCAGCCGCCGATTTTCTCCCGGTTCTTCCGTCTTCTGGCTCTGCAAGTGGGACGGCGGCGCGGCTCCGGGAACGGACGATCGAGGTCGGGCCCTGTGTTCGATCCCTCTGGAGCTAATGGTGTCCAGTAGCCTTAGAAGCACAAGCTAGCTGCAAGCAGGTAGGTTTGCTTCTCTCCCCTCAGTCCCTCGTAGCAGTGAGTCTGTTGCCAGCAGATCTCACTGAAAATAAAAAACCTAACAAATACTTTCTTTTCTAGTAAGCTCAGGAGAGCCCACTAGGTGCATCCAGCTCTGGCCGGGCACAGATTCTAACTGGGGTCTGGAGGAGGGGCATAGAGGGAGGAGCCAGTGCACACCAGATATAGTACCTAATCTTTCTTTTAAGAGTGCCCAGTCTCCTGCGGAGCCCGTTTATTCCCCATGGTCCTTACGGAGTACCCAGCATCCACTAGGACGTCAGAGAAATATATAGTAATGCCCCCAATTTAAAAACACATTATATAGTAATGCATAACAAGAAATATACTGTAGTAGTGCCCCTGGTATAATAGAAATATATAGTTATACCCCCATAATAATAGAAATATATAGTAATAACCCTATAGTAAATACTATTAAGTGCATCATGATAATGTACCATATTAATAACAGCAATGCACTGTAGAGAATACACCGTAGTCCTGTGCAGAATAAGGTAACATATTTATAATGTATAATTCAAATGCACAGCCTGGAGCAAGATCTCTAGAGGAAGAGAAGCAGTAGTGCAAGTAGAAATATTTTCTTAGTAGTACTGAGTGCCGGAAAATGGTCGTGGTCATGTGTTGTGAAGGGGCGTGACCACATGCCACTAATGGGAGTGGCTACATGACACTAGCGACATTGCCCCAAGTATATATATAGTAATGCCCCCAATTTAAAAAAAAACATTATATAGTAATGCCTCCATTATAACAAGAAATATACTGTAGTAGTGCCCCTGGTACAATAGAAATATATAGATTTCTATTATACTGGAGGCATTACTATATATTTCTAGCCTTGCCTCCAAAGTGCAAAGAAAAGGGGCTCTGTCATGTGGCAATGTCGCTAGTGTCATGTAGCCACTCCCATTAGTGGCATGTGGTCACGCCCCTTCACAACACATGACCACAACCATTTTCCGGCAGTCATTACCACTAAGAAAATATTTCTACTTGCACCACTGCTTCTCTTCCTCTAGAGATCTTGCTCCAGGCTGTGCATTTGAATTATACATATGTTACCTTATTCTGCACAGGACTACGGTGTATTCTCTACAGTGCATTGCTGTCAGGGACGTGCGGTGAGATAAATGGCTCAGGAGGCACTAATTAGTACCAGAGCCAAATTTACACACAATATATGATCCAAAGGGTACATCTAGGCATTATACACAGGTGCCGCAGTATAAACCCCTGGAAATTTTATGAGTTTTGATCTGAGAGGTGCGGAAAAGATTGCAAGGTTATGCACTGCCTCACCTGCCATAGACTTTTTACTGCAGAATTTTGGCTATAAAAATGATTAGAATAATAAGAATTTACTTACCGATAATTCTATTTCTCATAGTCCGTAGTGGATGCTGGGACTCCGTCAGGACCATGGGGAATAGCGGGCTCCGCAGGAGACAGGGCACATCTAAAAAAGCTTTTAGGTCACATGGTGCGTACTGGCTCCTCCCCCTATGACCCTCCTCCAAGCCTCAGTTAGGTACTGTGCCCGGACGAGCGTACACAATAAGGAAGGATCTTGAATCCCGGGTAAGACTCATACCAGCCCCACCAATCACACCGTACAACTTGTGATCTGAACCCAGTTAACAGTATGATAACACAAACGAAGTAGCCTCTGAACAGATGGCTCACAACAACAGTAATAACCCGATTTTTGTAACAATAACTATGTACAAGCATTGCAGACAATCCGCACTTGGGATGGGCGCCCAGCATCCACTACGGACTATGAGAAATAGAATTATCGGTAAGTAAATTCTTATTTTCTCTAACGTCCTAGTGGATGCTGGGACTCCGTCAGGACCATGGGGATTATACCAAAGCTCCCAAACGGGCGGGAGAGTGCGGATGACTCTGCAGCACCGAATGAGAGAACTCCAGGTCCTCTTTAGCCAGAGTATCAAATTTGTAAAATTTTACAAACGTGTTCTCCCCTGACCACGTAGCTGCTCGGCAAAGTTGTAATGCCGAGACTCCTCGGGCAGCCGCCCAGGATGAGCCCACTTTCCTTGTGGAATGGGCCTTTACAGATTTAGGCTGTGGCAGGCCAGCCACAGAATGTGCAAGTTGGATTGTACTACATATCCAACGTGCAATCGTCTGTTTAGACGCAGGAGCACCCAACTTGTTGGGTGCATACAATGTAAACAACGAGTCAGATTTTCTGAAGCCAGCTGTCCTTGAAATATATATTTTTAATGCTCTGACAACGTCCAGTAACTTGGAGTCCTCCAAGTCGCTAGTAGCCGCAGGCACCACAATAGGCTGGTTCAAGTGAAATGCCGAAACCACCTTAGGGAGAAATTGAGGACGTGTCCTCAATTCTGCCCTGTCCGAATGGAATATCAGATATGGGCTTTTGTATGACAAAGCTGCCAACTCCGAAACTCTCCTGGCTGAAGCCAGGGCCAACAGCATGGTTACCTTCCATGTAAGGTATTTTAAATCTACCGATTTTAAAGGCTCAAACCAATGAGATTTGAGAAAATTTAGAACCACGTTCAAATCCCACGGTGCCACTGGAGGCACTATTGGGGGTTGTATATGTAGTACACCTTTGACAAAAGTTTGTACTTCAGGCACTGACGCCAATTCCTTCTGGAAGAAAATTGATAAGGCCGAAATTTGAACTTTAATGGACCCCAATTTGAGGCCCATAGACAATCCTGCTTGCAGGAAATGTAAGAATCGACCCAATTGAAATTCTTCCGTTGGAGCCTTCTTGGCCTCACACCACGCAACATATTTTCTCCAAATGCGGTGATAATGTTGTGCGGTCACTTCTTTCCTGGCTTTAATTAAAGTAGGAATAACTTCCTCAGGAATGCCCTTCTCTTTTAGAATCCGGCGTTCAACCGCCATGCCGTCAAACGCAGCCGCGGTAAGTCTTGGAACATACAAGGTCCCTGCTGAAGCAGATCCCTTCTTAGAGGTAGAGGCCACGGATCCTCCGTGAGCATCTCTTGAAGTTCCGGATACCAAGTTCTTCTTGGCCAGTCCGGAGCTACCAGTATTTTTCTTACTCCTCTTTTCCGTATAATTCTCAGTACCTTTGGTATGAGAGGCAGAGGAGGGAACACATACACGGACTGGTACACCCACGGTGTTACCAGAGCGTCCACAGCTATTGCCTGAGGGTCTCTTGACCTGGCGCAATACCTGTCCAATTTTTTGTTGAGGCGAGACGCCATCATGTCCACCTTTGGTTTTTCCCAACGGTTCACAATCATGTGGAAAACTTCTGGATGAAGTCCCCACTCTCCCGGGTGAAGGTCGTGTCTGCTGAGGAAATCTGCTTCCCAGTTGTCCACTCCCGGGATGAACACTGCTGACAGTGCTACGACATGATTCTCCGCCCAGCGCAGAATCCTTGCAGCTTCTGCCATTGCACTCCTGCTTCTCGTGCCGCCTTGTCGGTTTACGTGGGCGACTGCCGTGATGTTGTCGGACTGGATCAACACCGGCTGACCCTGAAGCAGCGATTTTGCCAGGCTTAGAGCATTGTAGATCGCTCTTAGCTCCAGTATATTTATGTGAAGAGACGTCTCCAGGTTTGACCACACGCCCTGGAAGTTTCTTCCCTTTGTGACTGCTCCCCAACCTCGTAGGCTGGCATCCGTAGTCACCAGGACCCAGTCCTGTATGCCGAATCTGCGGCCCACTAACAGATGGGCAGTCTGCAACCACCACAGGAGAGACAACCTTGTTCTCGGTGACAGTGTTATCCGCTGATGCATGTGCAGATGCGATCCGGACCATTTGTCCAGCAGATTCCACTGAAATGTTCGTGCATGGAATCTGCCGAATGGAATCGCTTCGTACGAAGCCACCATCTTTCCCAGGACTCTTGTGCATTGATGTACTGACACAGTTCCTGGTTTTAGGAGGTTCTTGACAAGTTCGGATAACTCCCTTGCTTTCTCTTCCGGGAGAAATACCTTTTTCTGAACCGTGTCCAGAATCATGCCCAGGAACAGCAGATGTGTTGTCGGGGTCAATTGAGATTTTGGAAGATTTAGAATCCACCCGTGTTGCTGAAGCACTACTTGTGTTAGGGCTACACCGACTTCCAGCTGTTCTCTGGACTTTGCCCTTATCAGGAGATCGTCCAAGTAAGGGATAATTAATACGCCTTTTCTTCGTAGAAGAACCATCATTTCGGTCATTACCTTGGTAAAGACCCGAGGGGCCGTGGACAACCCAAACGGCAGCGTTTGAAACTGATAAAGACAGTCTTGTATCACGAACCTGAGATACCCTTGGTGTGAGGGGTAAATCGGGACATGTAGATAAGCATCTTTTATGTCCAAGGACACCATGAAGTCTCCTTCTTCCAGATTCGCTATCACTGCTCTGAGTGACTCCATCTTGAACTTGAATTTCTTTATGTACAGGTTCAAGGATTTCAGATTTAGAATAGGCCTTACCAAACCGTCCGGTTTCGGTACCACAAATAGTGTGGAATAATACCCCTTTCCCTGTTGTAGGAGGGGTACCTTGACTATCACCTGCTGAGAATACAGCTTGTGAATGGCTTCCAAAACCGACGTCCTTTCTGAGGGAGACGTTGGTAAAGCAGACTTTAGGAACCGGCGAGGGGGAGACCTTTCGAACTCCAGCATGTAACCCTGAGATACTATCTGCAGGACCCACGGGTCCACTTGTGAGTGAACCCATTGATTGCTGAAAATCTTGAGTCGACCCCCCACCGTTCCTGAGTCCGCTTGTAAAGCCCCAGCGTCATGCTGATGGCTTTGTAGAAGCCGGGGCGGGCTTCTGTTCCTGGGCAGGGGCTGCTTGCTGCCCTTTCTTACCCTTTCCTCTGCCTCGCGGCAGATAAGACTGTCCTTTTGGTCGCTTTTTATAGGAGCGAAAGGACTGCTGCTGAAAAGACGGTGTCTTTTTCTGTTGGGAGGGGGTCTGAGGTAAAAAAGTGGATTTGCCGGCAGTTGCCGTGGCCACCAGGTCCGAAAGACCGACCCCAAACAATTCTTCTCCTTTATATGGCAATACTTCCATATGCCTCTTGGAATCCGCATCACCTGACCACTGTCGCGTCCATAAACTTCTTCTGGCAGATATGGACATCGCGCTTACTCTTGATGCTAGAGTACAAACATCCCTCTGAGCATCTCGCATATAAAGGAAAGCATCCTTTAATTGCTCTAGAGTCAATAAAATACTGTCCCTATCCAGGGTATCAATATTTTCAGTCAGAGAATCCAACCACACTACCCCAGCACTGCACATCCAGGCTGAGGCTATTGCCGGTCGCAGTATAACACCAGTATGTGTGTATATACTCTTCAGTGTAGTTTCCAGCCTCCTATCTGCTGGATCCTTGAGGGCGGCCGTATCAGGAGACGGCAACGCCACTTGCTTTGATAAACGTGTGAGCGCCTTATCCACCCTAGGGGGTGTTTCCCAGCGCGCCCTAACCTCTGGTGGGAAAGGGTATAATGCCAATAACTTCTTGGAAATTAGCAATTTTCTATCGGGGTTAACCCACGCTTCATCACACACGTCATTCAATTCCTCTGATTCTGGAAAAAATACAGGTAGTTTTTTCACCCCCCCACATAATACCCCTTTTTGAGGTACCAGCAGTATCAGAGATCTGCAAAGCCTCCTTCATTGCCGTGATCATATAACGTGTGGCCCTATTGGAAAATACGTTTGTTTCTTCACCGTCGACACTAGATTCATCTGTGTCGGTACCCGTGTCGACTGACTGAGGTAAAGGACGTTTTACAGCCCCTGACGGTGTCTGAGACGCCTGAACCGGTACTAACTGGTTTGCCGGGCGTCTTATTTCGTCAACTGACTTTTGTAATGTGCTGACATTATCACGTAATTCCATAACTAAAGCCATCCATTCCGGTGTCGACTCCCTAGGGGGTGACATTACCATCATCGGCAATTGCTCTGCCTCCACACCAACATCGTCCTCATACATGTCGACACACACGTACCGACACACAGCAGCCACACAGGGAATGCTCTAATCGAAGACAGGACCCCCTAGCCCTTTGGGGAGACAGAGGGAGAGTTTGCCAGCACACACCAAAAGTGCTATAAATGTATATAAACAACCCTAGAAGGTGTTGTTTACTATATATGCGCTCTTAATATATAAATATCGCCAATTTATGCCCCCCTTCTCTTTGTTACCCTGTTTCTGTAGTGCAGTGCAGGGGAGAGACCTGGGAGCCTTCCTCACCAGCGGAGCTGAGCAGGAAAATGGCGCTGAGTGCTGAGGAGAATAAGCTCCGCCCCTTTTTCGGCGGGCTTTTCCCCGGTTTTTAAGAAACTGGCCTGGGTTAAAATACATACATATAGCCTTAATGGCTATATGTGATGTATTTATTTTGCCACTAAAGGTAATTATATTGCTGCCCAGGGCGCCCCCAGCAGCGCCCTGCACCCTCCGTGACTGAGTCAGTGAGCCGTGTGACAACAATGGCGCACAGCTGCCGTGCTGTGCGCTACCTTCAAGAAGACTGAGGAGTCTTCTGCCGCCTGCTTTCCGGACCTCCGTTCTGCCGTCTCTTCAGCGTCTGTAAGGGGGATCGGCGGCGCGGCTCCGGGACGAACCCCAGGCTGACCTGTGTTCCGACTCCCTCTGGAGCTAAGTGTCCAGTAGCCTAAGACTCCAATCCATCCTGCACGCAGGTGAGTTGGAAATCTCTCCCCTAAGTCCCTCGATGCAGTGATCCTGTTGCCAGCAGGAATCACTGAGATTGAAACCTAAAAAAAAACTTTTCTAAACAGCTCTTTAGGAGAGCCACCTAGATTGCACCCTCTCGGACGGGCACAAAAACCTAACTGAGGCTTGGAGGAGGGTCATAGGGGGAGGAGCCAGTACGCACCATGTGACCTAAAAGCTTTTTTAGATGTGCCCTGTCTCCTGCGGAGCCCGCTATTCCCCATGGTCCTGACGGAGTCCCAGCATCCACTAGGACGTTAGAGAAAATACAATAAAGATATTTCAAACATATTCTTTGTATTTTACATACTTTACACAGTAAATACTCTGGTGCAAACGTAAGTATGACAGGAAAGGCTCTACCTCACCCCACGTCACTGATTGCTGTTATTAATATGGTACATTATCATGATGCACTAACAGTATTTACTATATAGATTTAGCAAGGGACCCTGACCATGCACTTGCTAATGGTTAGCCAAGCCTCTGTGGCAGCTGGCCACACCACCTCTAAGGCTGGCCACACCCCTAAACATGGGCCCCTATCATTGCATTCCCCAGTCCAACACTGAACAGGCTTTAATCTTAGTGAAACATTTTTAGTAGAACTATGAAATCTTTCATGTGAGTAAAGTCAGAAATGGCATTGCACACTGAGGTAAAAAGAAGCTTGCATTTGTACACATTTATACAGGGGCGCTGGTACACAAGTGGCTGCTGTTTTATGCCAATGGCTTGATCCAGCTGAAAACTTTACTAACAGAGCTGAACAAGGTTCCTTTATTGCAAACAGACTTCTCTTACATTTAAATACAAAATATGATATCCAGCTATGAATAAAACCTCAATATGCTGCTTGTCGAAATAGTCATGAGACTTGTGCATGAAGTCTGCACATCAATTTTTTTTCCTGCTTTCACTGCATTTTCATTGCTTTACTTTTACTGGGCCCTGCACTCCCTTAACAAAGGTGTTATGAACATAACATCCACTACTTCATTTATTCGGAAGCGCAGATGCTTCATCATTAAGTGCCGAACCAAATGTATCTTACATGCCATAGAAAATAAGATTTAAACCTACCGGTAAATCTTTTTCTCCTAGTCCGTAGAGGATGCTGGGGACTCCGTAAGGACCATGGGGTATAGACGGGCTCCGCAGGAGACATGGGCACCTAAAAGAACTTTCTAGTATGGTGTGCACTGGCTCCTCCCTCTATGCCCCTCCTCCAGACCTCAGTTAGAGAACTGTGCCCAGAGGAGATGGACAATATGAGGAAAGGATTTTGTTAATCTAAGGGCAAGATTCATACCAGCCCACACCAATCATACCATATAACCTGGAATACACCTAACCAGTTAACAGTATGAACAAACAACAGTATCGGTCCAAGACCGATTCTAACTGTAACATAACCCTTATGTAAGCAATAACTATATACAAGTCTTGCAGATTTTCCGCACTGGGACGGGTGCCCAGCATCCTCTACGGACTAGGAGAAAAAGATTTACCGGTAGGTTTAAAATCTTATTTTCTCTTACGTCCTAGAGGATGCTGGGGACTCCGTAAGGACCATGGGGTTTATACCAAAGCTCCCAATCGGGCGGGAGAGTGCGGATGACTCTGCAGTACCGACTGAGCAAATGCTAGGTCCTCATCAGCCAGGGTATCAAACTTGTAGAATTTAGCAAAAGTGTTTGACCCCGACCAAGTTGCTGCTCGGCAAAGCTGTAATGCCGAGACGCCCCGGGCTGCCGCCCAAGAAGAGCCCACCTTCCTAGTGGAATGGGCCTTTACTGAATGCGGTAACGGCAATCCAGCTGTAACATAAGCCTGCTGAATCGTGTTACAGATCCAGCGAGCAATAGTCTGCTTCGAAGCAGGCGCGCCAATCTTGTTGGCAGCATACAGGACAAACAATGCATCTGTTTTCCTAATTCTAGCCGTCCTGGCTACATACATTTTTAAGGCCCTGACTACATCCAGGGACATGGAATCCTCCAAGTCACTCGTAGCCACAGGCACCACTATAGGCTGGTTCATATGAAATGAAGACACCACCTTGGGTAAAAATTGAGGACGAGTCCTCAATTCCGCTCTATCCACATGAAAAATCAAGTGAGGGCACTTGTAAGACAAGGCCGCCAATTCTGACACACGCCTCGCAGATGTTAAGGCTAACAACATGACCATCTTCCAGGTGAGAAATTTTAACTCCACCGTTTTAAGGGGTTCAAACCAGTGTGATTTAAGGAACTGCAACACCACGTTCAGGTCCCATGGTGCCACTGGGGGCACAAAAGGAGGCTGGATGTGCAGTACTCCTTTTACTTCTGGAAGAAAAGCCAATTCCTTCTGACAGAATATTGACAAAGCCGAAATCTGTACTTTAACAGAGCCTAGCTTTAGGCCCATATCCACTCCTGTCTGTAGGAAGTGGAGAAAACGACCCAGATGGAAATCTTCCGTAGGAGCATCCTTGGTTTCACACCAAGAGACATATTTCCGCCAGATACGGTGATAATGTTTTGACGTCACCTCCTTCCTAGCCTTTATTAGAGTAGGCATGACCTCCTCCGGAATACCCTTCTCCGCTAGGATCCGGCGTTCAACCGCCATGCCGTCAAACGTAACCGCGGTAAGTCTTGGAACACACAGGGGCCCCTGCTGTAACAGGTCCTCTCTTAGAGGAAGAGGCCAAGGATCTTCTGTGAGTATCTCCTGAAGATCTGAGTACCAGGCCCTTCGAGGCCAGTCTGGAACAATGAGTATTGTCTGTACTCTTTTTCGTCTTATGATCCTCAACACTTTTGTGATGAGAGGAAGCGGAGGAAACACATAGACCGACTGGAACACCCATGGCGTTACCAGAGCGTCTACTGCTATTGCCTGGGGGTCCCGGGACCTGGCACAATACCTCCAAAGCTTCTTGTTGAGGCGTGACGCCATCATGTCTATTTGAGGAACTCCCCAGAGACCCGTTATCTCTGCAAAGACTTCTTGATGAAGTCCCCACTCTCCTGGATGGAGATCGTGTCTGCTGAGGAAGTCTGCTTCCCAGTTGTCACCTTCCGGAATGAAGACAGCTGACAGAGCGCTTACGTGATTTCCGCCCAGCGAAGAATCCTGGTGGCTTGCGCCATCGCGACTCTGCTTCTTGTCCCGCCTTGGCGGTTCACATGAGCTACTGCTGTGACATTGTCTGATTGAATCAGAACCGGTAGGTTGCGAAGAAGATTCTCCGCTTGTCGAAGGCCGTTGTATATGGCCCTTAGCTCCAACACGTGGATGTGTAGACAGGACTCCTGGTCTGACCATAGTCCCTGAAAATTTCTTCCTTGGGTGACTGCTCCCCATCCTCGGAGGCTCGCGTCCGTGGTTACCAGGATCCAGTCCTGAATGCCGAACCTGCGACCCTCTAGGGGGACAGTGTTATTTTTTGATGTAATTGTAGATGGGACCCGGACCATTTGTCCAGAAGATCCCATTGAAACGTCCTTGCATGGAACCTGCCGAAGGGAATGGCCTCGTAAGTTGCCATTATTTCCCCCAGAACCCGAGTGCATTGATGAGCTGACACTCTTTTCGGCTTTAGTAATTCTCGGACCATGTTCTGGAGGTCCTGGACTTTTTCCAACGGGAGGAAAACTTTCTTTTGTTCCGTGTCCAGTATCATGCCTAGGAACGGTAGTCGAGTTGTCGGAACCAACTGTGACTTTGGTAGATTGAGAATCCACCCATGTTGTTGAAGCACTCTCTGAGAGAGTGACACGTTCTCCAGTAATTGCTCTATTGATCTCGCTTTTATCAGGAGATCGTCCAAGTATGGGATAATTGTGACTCCTCACTTGCGCAGGATCACCATCATTTCCGCCATTATCTTGGTGAAAATCCTCGGGGCCGTGGACAGCCCAAACGGCAACGTCTGAAACTGATAATGACAATCCTGTACCGCGAATCTCAGGTACTCCTGATGAGAGGGATATATGGGGACATGAAGGTAAGCATCCTTTATGTCCAGTGACACCATAAAATCCCCCCCTTCCAGGCAGGCTATCACCGCTCGGAGCGATTCCATCTTGAATTTGAATCTTTTCAGGTACAGGTTCAGGGATTTTAGGTTTAAAATGGGCCTTACCGAACCATCCAGCTTCGGAACCACAAATAGGGTTGAATAATACCCTTTTTCCTGTTGGCTCAGGGGAACCCTGATAATCACTCGCTGTTGACACAGCATTTGAATTGCAGCTAGCACTACTTCCCGCTCTGGGGTAGAAGCTGGTAAGGCCGACTTGAAAAATCGGCGTGGGGGCACCTCTTCGAATTCCAGCTTGTAGCCCTGGGAGACTATTTCTATCACCCAAGGGTCCACGTCTGACTGAACCCAGACTTGGCTGAATAGTTTAAGGCGTGCCCCCACCTGTGTGGACTCCCGCAGAGGAGCCCCAGCGTCATGCGGTAGACTTAGCGGAAGCCAGGGAGGACTTCTGCTCTTGGGAACCAGCCGCAGCAGGTGTCCTCTTGCCTCTACCCTTACCTCTGGCGAGGAAAGAGGAGCCCCGACCTCTTCTGGATCTATGCGACCGAAAGGACTGCATTTGATATTGTGGGGGTTTCTTTTGCTGTTGGGGAACAAAAGGTAAAAAGGTTGACTTACCCGCGGTAGCTGTAGAGATCAGGTCCGCGAGGCCGTCCCCAAACAATACATCACCATTGTAAGGTAAAACCTCCATATGCCTTTTTGAGTCTGCATCCCCCGTCCATTGGCGGATCCATAAGGCTCTTCTTGACGAAATAGCCAAAGCATTGGCTCTTGAACCCAGTAAACCATTGTCTCTTTGAGCGTCCCTCATATATAAGACTGCGTCCTTAATATGAGCTAATGTTAACAAAATTGTATCCCTATCTAGGGTATCAAGGTCAGCTGACAGTGTATCCATCCAAGCTGCTACTGCACTACATACCCATGCCGACGCAATTGCCGGTCTAAGCAAAGTACCAGTAGGAGTGTAGATAGACTTTAGTGTAGTCTCTTGCCTGAGGTCCGCAGGATCCTTGAGGGCCGCTGTGTCAGGGGACGGTAGCGCCACCTTCTTGGAAAGGCGTGTTAAGGCTTTGTTCACTGTGGGAGAGGATTCCCAACGTACCCTGTCCTGTGTAGGGAAAGGGTACGCCATAAGAACCCTTTTGGGAATCTGCAGTTTCTTATCTGGAGTTTCCCATGCTTTTTCACATAACTCATTAATTTCATGGGAAGGAGGAAAGTTTATAACTTGTTTCTTTCCCTTAAACATGTGTATCCTCGTGTCGGGCACCGAGGGCTCATTAGTGACATGTAACACATCTTTTATTGCAATAATCATGCACTGAATACTTTTTGTCACCCTGGGGTGCAATCTTGCTTCATCATAGTCGACACTGGAATCAGAGTCCGTGTCGGTATCTGTGTCCCTTATTTGTGAGAAGGGACGTTTCTGAGAACCCGACGGGTCCTGTGAGTCGGTATAATCCGTAGATTGATTACCTGCCGACGCACTGGACTTTGCTTTGTCCAGTCTTTTATGCAGTGAAGCTACACTAGCATTTAACATATGCCACATATCCATCCAATCCTGAGTCGGCACCGCCGACTGAGACACACCACTCATCTGTTCCACCTCCTCTTTTGATAAGCCTTCCGTTTCAGACATGCCGACACACATACCGACACCCCACACACACTGGGATATAACTATAAGGGGACAATTCCCTAAAGAAGGCCCTTTGGAGAGACAGAGAGAGAGTATGCCAGCACACACCAGCGCCAACTGACCCAGGGGAAAAAAAACCCAGATAGCGCTTATATATATATATATATATATATGTATAAATGTATATAGATTTCCCCACTCACTGCGCTTTAATTATGTGCCCCCCTCTCTTTTTTTCAGCCCTCTGATGCTCAGCAGGGGAGAGTCCGGGAAGCCAGCGTTCTCTGCAGCCTCTGTGGAGAAAATGGCGCTGGTTAGTGCTGAGGGATCAAGCTCCGCCCCTTCGCGCGGCGGGCTTCGGTCCCGCTCGTGAATTTGAAAAAAAAAATGTCGGGGATCCGTAGTTTACTGCCTTTGCAGCCTAACTACATACTTTTTTGCCTAAAACAAGGTATATTGCTGCCCAGGGCGCCCCCCTGCGCCCTGCACCCATCAGTGCCATGTGTGTGTGTAAGTGTGGGAGCAATGCGCGCTTACCTCATGAAGATCTGAAGTCTTCATATGTCTGACATACTCACCCGGCTTCTTTTTTCCGGCATCTGTGAGGAGGATGGCGGCACGGTTCCGTGACGAACCCCAGGGTGAGACCTGTGTTCCGACTCCCTCTGGAGCTAATGGTGTCCAGTAGCCTAAGAAGCAGAGCCCTTAACTCTTAAGAAGTGGGTCTGCTTCTCTCCCCTCAGTCCCACGATGCAGGGAGTCTATTGCCAGCAGAGCTCCCTGAAAATAAAAAACCTAACAAAATTATTTTTACAGAAAACTCAGGAGAGCTCCCTGTAATGCACCCTATCTCCTCTGGGCACAAGATCTAACTGAGGTCTGGAGGAGGGGCATAGAGGGAGGAGCCAGTGCACACCATACTAGAAAGTTCTTTTAGGTGCCCATGTCTCCTGCGGAGCCCGTCTATACCCCATGGTCCTTACGGAGTCCCCAGCATCCTCTAGGACGTAAGAGAAAGAGGTGTTATTATTATGCACTGTGTTAACTTACACCAAAACACTACGTACAGTATGTACAACTTAGATGACAATGAAACAATACTGTACTACAGTTGGTGTTCAATTTTTTTATAGAGTAATTTTTATTCAAAAAAGTTTGTCATATACAGATATTGAATGTTTCACATGAAAACAAATGTAGCACACAAGTGCATTAGAACATTACGGAACTTATACACAGCATAGCCGTCATATAGCACTGTATAATGTGTAAAATAATAAATCCGAAGCAATGTGCCTGGGAAGTCATCCCAGATCAAGAAAAAACAAATATGCACCATATCTATAGTTGCCCGTGTTGGGAGGCAAATACATACAGTAGAAAGAAGTAGCGAGATCTGTAAGCAATATAGTAGTAATCATTTGAAATTTTTCCCCCATTTATTTTACATTAGCAAACTAACTAATAAACCTAAATAAAACCCAATACAAAATAGAAGAACAAAAAAATCCACACAATAAAGGGCCCCATACACTACTGCAACATGTCCATCTGACATGTCACAGGCGATCGCTGGCGATCACACCGTCAGCCTCCAGGGCGGCAAAATCGCCCAGGATACGTATGCTGTCCTTTTACATATGATGCATCTTGGACGATACTGGGCGATCCCAGCCACGCCTGCGGGGTCGGACCAAATAGAATGTGCAGCACATTCAATCTGGAGGATCCGATGCTCACGGGGCCGTGCATCAGATAGGATCGGATCGGATACACAGCCAAAATGCCCGATTTCACCCAATATATTGGGCCGAATGCCCGAATTGGGCTGAAATCAGGCATAAACGTTCTAGTGTATATGGCCCTTGAGAAAGAGAAGGGAAGAGAGAACGTGAAGTAGCAATGCATTTAAAGAGTACATCGAGCACGGCATTTACCCAGGGCACAGATCGTCATAGGAGCTTATTGCCCTCTATAGTGTGAGGTCAGGAGAGGAATATGAAGATTCGATCCAAGGGGACCAGGTTTTTTTGAATTTAGAAATAGCATTGTTTTTCATATATATGTAACGGTCTTTGTAAAGAGCGTCATTCACCAAGGACTTAAAAGCAGACAATGAAGGACAGTTAGAAGTCATCCACAATCTCGCGAGACACACCTTAGCCAAGGCGCATATATTGCGAGTGTCACAACTGAGGGCCTGAGCTGACGGGAGGCAGCCTCAGTTGTAGGGGCTGAGATGTACCGGAACCTGGGAGGTTGTATCAGACCCCTGGACATGTAAGTAACATGAATAATAACTGCCCGAAGGCGTGACCACGACAACTTGGATAAAAGTCAATGATGTTTATTATGACAACCACGCAACACAGCAGCAGTAAAAGAAAACGTAAAAGTCAGCAAAGAATAAATACAGTTCCTGGGTACTACAGGATGGCAGGAGCCACAGGGCACTGGTAGTGTGAGATAGTTCTTATGATCTTCTAGATGGAAAGTCCTTACCAGGCCCGACTGTAGCAATGGAGATAACCCAGGATTGTGCCAGCTGGTGTTCCAGGAAAAGCTGGGTTGCTGAAGATAAAACAGCTGCTGTGGATACTGGCTGGAACCAGACTGTTGTTAGCACGGAGTGGATACTGGCTGGAACCAGTTAAATAATAAATGAACTTGGGAGCGATGAAATATGAACTGAAATGTAGAACTTGAGAGCGGAGAAATAATAATACCGGTGGAGAGTGGTAAAGTGTAGAAAGGACACCGGCCCTTTAAGGGAAGCTGTACTCTGCTGGAAGCTGAGCTGGAAGCAGGTAATGTTGTAGCTGGAAACAGATGAATCCACAATGGATTGGAGAGTCAGGCTACACCGCAGGTGGAATGCTGGTGCGGGTCTCTATGGTGGAAGTCTTGAGACAGGAGCTGGAACCTGGAAGACAATCACAGGAGAGAGACAAACAGGAACTAGGTTTGACAACCAAAGCACTGACGCCTTCCTTGCTCAGGCACAGTGTATTTATACCTGCAGCAAGGAAGGGATTGGCTAGGCAATTATGCAGATTAACAATACTGACAACAGATTGGAGGAAATGATCAGCTGACAGAATCCAAGATGGCTGCGCCCATGCAGACACTTGGAGGGAAGTTTGGTTTGTAATCCATGTGGTAATGAAAACAGTAATGGCGGCGCCGGCCACTGGAGACAGGAGACGCCAGGCTGACAAGTGCACATCCAACCACGCGGACACAGCGGAGGCCGCGGCTGATGTAATCGCCACTCTGACACTCTGCATGCAGAAGCTCAGGGACGGCGGCGGAGGCCGCGGGAGACGCCATGCCAGATGTAATAAGGCGTTACTGTGACAGCGTCTCAGAGAGACAGGAGAAGATGCAGGAATGTGAACATTAGGATAACAGATGGGATCCGGTCCTGGAGCGCTGAGCCAGCCTTAGGAGGCATCTGATGGGTAAGAAATGGCGTCCAGATACCCGGATCGTGACAGCACCCCCCCCCCCCCCTTTAGGAGTGGCCCCAGGACACTTCTTTGGCTTTTGAGGAAACTTGGAATGGAATCTCCGGACCAAGGCAGGAGCATGGACATCAGAAGCATTGGTCCATGAACGTTCCTCAGGGCCGTAACCCTTCCAGTCAATAAGATACTGTAGTTGACCGTAACGGTGACGTGAGTCCAGGATCTTGGCCACTTCATACTCAACGCCTCGTTGAGTTTGGACTTTCGGAGTTGGAGGAAGTGAGGAATGAAACCGATTCAAGATCAGCGGTTTCAACAGGGAAACATGGAATGTCCTGGGTATTTTTAAGAAGGGAGGCAACTGGAGTCTGTAAGCAACAGGATTGATGACTTGTTCAATCTTGAAAGGACCGATATAGCGAGGTGCAAACTTCATACTGGGAACTCTTAACCTCAAATTCTTCGTGGATAACCATACCCGATCACCCACCTTGAGAGCAGGAACTGCTCGACGCTTCTTATCCGCAAACTTCTTGTACCTGAACGATGCCTTGAGCAGAGCTGATCGTACGCTCTTCCAGATATTGGCAAACTGATGCAAGGTGATATCCACTGCGGGAACAGAAGTTGCTGGAAGCGGTTGGAACTCAGGAACTTTAGGGTGGAATCCAAAGTTAGTGAAGAATGGTGTTGAAGCAGATGAAGAATGATACTGGTTGTTATGACAGAACTCGGCCCAGGGAAGTAATTGAACCCAGTCATCTTGAGAGGAGGACACATAGATGCGGAGGAAGGCCTCCAAGTCCTGATTCACCCTCTCGGTTTGACCATTGGTCTGAGGATGGTAAGCCATGGAAAACTTTAGCTTGACTTGGAGGACTTGACATAAACTTCGCCAGAATTTGGCTGTGAATTGAACTCCTCGATCTGAGATAATTTCTTCAGGAAGACCGTGGAGTCGGAAGATCTCTTGTATGAATACTTGAGCCAACTTGGAAGCTGACGGAAGACCGGTGAGAGGAATGAAGTGTGCCATCTTGGTGAACCGGTCAACTACCACCCAGATGGTATTGAACTTGTTGCACATGGGTAAGTCTGTAATGAAATCCATCGACAAGTGGGTCCATGGTCGACGGGGAACGGATAGTGGAACCAGTTGCCCCGCAGGCGACTGGCGGGATACTTTATGTTGGGCACACTTTGGGCAAGATGCAATAAACTCCAAGACGTCCTTTTTCAGAGTTGGCCACCAATAGGACCTAGAGATAAACTCCAGGGTTTTTTGGATACCTGTATGTCCGGCAAAACGGGAAGCATGGGCCCAATGCATGAGCTTCTTCCTTAGCATCGGCTTCACAAAACCATTCCCTGATGGGGGCGTAGAGTCCATCCCTACCGTGGAGAATGCCAACGGATTTATAATAGGATGCTTGTCTGAAGACTCTGACTCATTTTCTTGCTCCCATGAGCGGGAAAGGGCATCGGCCTTGCGATTCTGAGAGCCCGGACAGAACTGGAGTTTAAAGTCGAACCTGGAAAAGAAAAGTGCCCATCTGGCCTGACGAGGGTTGAGACATTGTGCGCCCTTCAGGTATAAAAGGTTCTTGTGGTCTGTAAGTATGGTGATTGAATGAGAAGCTCCCTCCAACAGATACCTCCACTCTTCTAGAGCGAGCTTGATGGCTAGCAACTCCTGGGAGAACTTCCGGGAGAAGAAACTGCAAGGGTGTAAATGGCCATCTTTAGCCCTCTGGGATAACACCGCTCCTACTCCAACGGAGGAGGCATCCACCTCTAAGATGAAAGGAGAGTCGATGTCAGGCTGTTTCAGAACAGGCGCAGAGATGAACCTTTGTTTTAAAAGATGAAATGCTTGCATGGCTTCTTCAGACCACTTGGACGGGTTAGCACCCTTCTTAGTGAAAGCAGTAATAGGCGCCACAATGGTGGAAAAGTCTCGTATAAACTTTCGGTAATAGTTGGCGAACCCTAAGAACCTCTGGACCCCTTTGAGGGTTAAGGGTACCGGCCAATTTTGGATTGCTTGTAGTTTCTCAGGATCCATCTCTAGTCCGGAACCGGACACAATGTACCCTAGAAACGGAATGGACTTGACTTCAAAGACGCATTTTTCTAATTTGCAATAGAGATGATTGACACGGAGACGGGACAGAACCTCTTTAACCCAAAAACGATGTTCCTCTAAATCGTTGGCAAAAATGAGGATATCGTCTAGATAGATCACGACATGACGGTATAGAATGTCTCTGAAGATCTCATTGACAAAATGCTGGAAGACAGCTGGAGCATTGCTCAATCCGAAGGGCATGACGAGGTACTCATAATGTCCGTCACGGGTGTTAAAGGCGGTCTTCCACTCGTCACCCTCACGGATCCGGATGAGATTGTATGCACCTCGCAAGTCCAGCTTTGTAAAGATGGTAGCTCCGCTAACTCTGTCAAAGAGCTCAGTAATCAGGGGTAAAGGATAACGGTTCTTGATGGTAATGTCGTTCAAACCTCTGTAGTCGATGCACGGCCGCAGACCACCATCTTTCTTTTTTACAAAAAAGAAGCCTGCGCCGGCTGGAGAAGAAGAAGGTCGAATGAACCCCTTTGCTAGGTTCTCTTTAATATATTCCTCCATAGAATGTGTCTCAGGCAGAGACAACGGATAAGTTCGGCCTCGAGGTGGAACCTTCCCTGGAACGAGATCAATCGGACAGTCCCATTCTCTATGAGGAGGAAGGATATCAGCAGAAGCTTTACTGAACACATCCGTGAAATCTTGATATGGAGGAGGTGGAACATCAGACGACCTGGGGGAGGAAGAACAGACAGGCAATACTTTAAACAAACATGACTCAGCACAGGAGGAACCCCATGCCAGGATTTGCGTAGTCGTCCAATCAATTGTAGGATTGTGAAGACGGAGCCATGGAAGGCCCAGGACCACAGGATGTGTGGCTCTTGGAATCACTAAAAAAGAAATAAGTTCGGAATGAAGAACTCCCACTCTCAGACGAACTGGTAGAGTCCTTAAAGAAATGACTGCATCAAAAATTTTGCTGCCATCCACGGCAGTTAAAGAAATGGACGAAGGAAGTCTCTCGGTGGGTAGGGACCACCGTTTAACATAGGCTTCGGTAATAAAGTTCCCAGCTGCTCCGGAATCAAGGAGGGCAATGACGTTCCGATAACGTTGAGCAACTTGAAGCGAGACTGGGAGATTACAATCTTGAGGAGATGGAGAGGAGATCATTACTCCTAGCCGGCCCTCTCCTTGGCGAGCTAGGATTTGGAGTTTCCCGGACGTTTGGGACAGGCATTAATGGTGTGAGACGGAGCTGCACAATAGAGACAGAGAAACTCGGAGAGACGTCTTCGGCGCTCAGCAGGAGTTAAACGGGAACGACCAAGTTGCATGGGCTCATCTTTAGATGGTGACAGTTGACGAGGAGGAGGAGCAGAAGATTTTGGAGCAGATGATCTTCCACGCTCAGTTGCTCTCTCTCTGAAACGTAAATCAACTTTCGTGCAGAGTGAGATTAGCTCATCTAACTTAGAAGGTAAGTCTCTGGTAGCTAACTCATCTTTAATACGCTCAGATAAGCCATGCCAGAATGCAGCATACAGGGCCTCGTCGTTCCATGCCAGTTCGGATGCCAGGATCTGGAACTGTATCAGATATTGTCCTACAGTACGTGACCCCTGGCGTAAACGGAGAATCTCGGATGAAGCTGAGGTTACCCGGCCTGGCTCGTCGAAGATGCGCCTGAATGTTGACACGAAGGCAGTGTAGGAAGATAGCAGGGTGTCGGACCTCTCCCATAACGGTGATGCCCAATCAAGGGCTGAGCCACTGAGAAGAGAAATAATGTAGGCAATTTTTGTACGGTCACTGGGAAAATTGCCAGGTTGTAGCTCAAACTGAATCTCACACTGGTTGAGAAATCCCCTGCAGAATCTTGGAGATCCGTCAAATTTTGCTGGCGTTGGAAGATGAAGACGTGGAGCAGAAATGGGTAAGGTGGGTGGGGTTATAGCTGGAGTCACTGTGGTTGACGCACCAGACGCGCCTGATCCACGGAGAGTTGTCTGAATCCCATCCAGCCGAGTAGAGAGATCCTGGAGACAGCGGATGATGTGGCCCTGTGCAGCCTCCTGATGTTCTAGTCGGGCTGCCAGTTCTTGCATCGGCCTGGCCGCTTGATCCTGGTCTCCGGCTGGATTCATTAGGTCAGTGCTTACTGTCACAACTGAGGGCCTGAGCTGACGGGAGGCAGCCTCAGTTGTAGGGGCTGAGATGTACCGGAACCTGGGAGGTTGTATCAGACCCCTGGACATGTAAGTAACATGAATAATAACTGCCCGAAGGCGTGACCACGACAACTTGGATAAAAGTCAATGATGTTTATTATGACAACCACGCAACACAGCAGCAGTAAAAGAAAACGTAAAAGTCAGCAAAGAATAAATACAGTTCCTGGGTACTACAGGATGGCAGGAGCCACAGGGCACTGGTAGTGTGAGATAGTTCTTATGATCTTCTAGATGGAAAGTCCTTACCAGGCCCGACTGTAGCAATGGAGATAACCCAGGATTGTGCCAGCTGGTGTTCCAGGAAAAGCTGGGTTGCTGAAGATAAAACAGCTGCTGTGGATACTGGCTGGAACCAGACTGTTGTTAGCACGGAGTGGATACTGGCTGGAACCAGTTAAATAATAAATGAACTTGGGAGCGATGAAATATGAACTGAAATGTAGAACTTGAGAGCGGAGAAATAATAATACCGGTGGAGAGTGGTAAAGTGTAGAAAGGACACCGGCCCTTTAAGGGAAGCTGTACTCTGCTGGAAGCTGAGCTGGAAGCAGGTAATGTTGTAGCTGGAAACAGATGAATCCACAATGGATTGGAGAGTCAGGCTACACCGCAGGCGGAATGCTGGTGTGGGTCTCTATGGTGGAAGTCTTGAGACAGGAGCTGGAACCTGGAAGACAATCACAGGAGAGAGACAAACAGGAACTAGGTTTGACAACCAAAGCACTGACGCCTTCCTTGCTCAGGCACAGTGTATTTATACCTGCAGCAAGGAAGGGATTGGCTAGGCAATTATGCAGATTAACAATACTGACAACAGATTGGAGGAAATGATCAGCTGACAGAATCCAAGATGGCTGCGCCCATGCAGACACTTGGAGGGAAGTTTGGTTTGTAATCCATGTGGTAATGAAAACAGTAATGGCGGCGCCGGCCACTGGAGACAGGAGACGCCAGGCTGACAAGTGCACATCCAACCACGCGGACACAGCGGAGGCCGCGGCTGATGTAATCGCCACTCTGACACTCTGCATGCAGAAGCTCAGGGACGGCGGCGGAGGCCGCGGGAGACGCCATGCCAGATGTAATAAGGCGTTACTGTGACAGCGTCTCAGAGAGACAGGAGAGGATGCAGGAATGTGAACATTAGGATAACAGATGGGATCCGGTCCTGGAGCGCTGAGCCAGCCTTAGGAGGCATCTGATGGGTAAGAAATGGCGTCCAGATACCCGGATCGTGACAGCGAGCATATAGGCTCTCCCATTTGGACAAGGAGTCAGGGCCTCCCATTCCCAAGAGACAGAACCTTGGGGTAAGCACGCTTCTAGATATCGCTGTCCTCTCCAGAATTAACCTGATCCCAGACCAAAACACCTGTAGCGATGGACAGTCTCACACAAGATGCCAAAAGGAACCCCCAGCAAACAGCCAAGTGGCCAGCCCCAAACCTAGCCAAACATAAGTTCTATGTAAAATAAAAAGCTGTATCTGTTAAAACCTAGGAGACTTAGTGACCATACACGGATACTCCAGGGCAAGTTCACAGTCTTCTACGTCTATGGGGCCCAAATCACCCTCACATTTCTCACGAAGACGAGAGAGAGGGTCTGTATGAGATTTAGTAAGAAGGTATGAGTAGGTGAAAGAAATCGCCTTGACTTGACCCAGTGTGCTTACAAAGGTCTTAATGGGAAATGGGAGGATTACAGGGGGTGAATTCTTGAACTGAGACTGCAGGGCATGCCGAAGATGTAGGTATCTATAGAAGTATGAACTGGGTAAATTAAACTCGTCCTTCAATTGCTGGAAAGATTTTAAAGTGCCATTACTGTACAATTGGGATATGGTGACTATTGATTGAGAAGCCCAAACCTCCCTTCCCTCCATAGTTTTTAATTCAGGGAGCCAAGCAGAGTACCAGAGGGGAGTATCCGGGTCCAGGCTATCAAATTTGAGAAGAGCCCTCAGGGCAAGCCAAATTTTTGTAGCCTGAAAGACAATGGGAGGTGAGAACGGAGATATATTCCCGCTCAGTAGGAAAGGCCTGGATAGTAACATTGGAGAAACACCCATTGTAGAGAGCCAACATCCCCACCCTGTATCCAGGTAGCAAGATAATATACAAGATTTTAGGTAACGATATCATATTAATGAAGCTAACCCTGCCAGTCAGAGTTTACACCAAGTTTTTGATTTGTGTGTAATCTGTTGCATGAGTGGGTCAAGGTTCAGAGGTATGAAGTCAGAAGGGTTATTCGTAATTTGGATACCAAGGTATTTAAATTGGTCTGTCCAGCAGAGCGGCAGATACATTTTTGGAACAGTAGGAGGGGGGCCAATGACAGGCATAATAAACGACTTGGTCCAGTTGTTATGGAGGCCAGAGAAGCTGCCAAAGTCCTCAATGACCTGTAATAGAATAGGCATAGATGTGGTATAGTTATGCAGAAACCACAGCAGGTCATCTGTGTAAAGGGCAATTTTGTCTATTCGGGGGCCTGTAGCAATTCCTATAATGTCCAGGTGTGATCTTCTCAAACAAGCCAAAGGCTTGATGGTTATGGCAAATAATGTGGGGGAAAGGGGACATCCCTGTCTGGTGCCCCGGGACAAAGTGAAAGAGGAGGATATATACCCATTTACGGAGATCCTGGCACTTGGATTTTGGTAAAGCAGTTTGATCCATTGTATATAGTTAGGGCCGAAGCCCATACATTTCATGACTTCCCACAGGTAAGAACATTCAACACGGTCAAATGCCTTGGCCATGTCCAAAGAGACTATGACAGAGTCTGAGGGAAAGTCATGTGGGGCTTGCAGAATGGTATACAGTCTGCGCAGGTTAACAGAGGTGGACATTACAGGCATAAAGCCGGATTGATCCTGGTGAATTATGGAAGAAATAACAGTGTTAAGCCGAATTGCCAAAATTTTTGCCAGGATCTTAGCATCGATGGGAATGAGAGGGATTGGCCTATAAGACTCTGAAAGCCTGGGGTCTTTGCCGGGTTTCGGCAGCACTATAATAATAGCCTCAGACATTGAGGGGTGAAATTGATTATTAGCAAATATATCCAAAAACATATTAAGCAACCTGGGGCCAAAGAAGTCAATATGTTGTTTGAAAACTTCAGTGGGAATGACGTCACAACGCGGGGACTTGCCGTTCGGAGACAAACCTATAGCCGCAGTCACCTCGTCTAAAGTTATAGGCGTGTCTAGAAAGTCACAAGCCTCAGAGGAGAGTTTGGGAAGAGGTATATTGTTCAAGTAAAAGCCTAGATCCTTTGCTGAGCATGCCAGGCGAGACCTATCAATATCCATGTAATAAGAGAGGAATAACTGCGCAATGTCTGGCGTGGTGTCAACCATGGTGCCATCAGGACCAGACATTTGCGTAATGGTAGTCCCAGGTTGGTCATAGTGAACTAAATGGGCCAGCAAGCTGCCAGGCCTAGCTGCTTGCATATATACATTAGTGACTCGAAACAAAAGAGAACGTGAGTTTTTATCTGAGAGGTGGGTTAGCCATGCCGACTGAGCTGTCAACCAACGTGTGTTAAGCGCAGGGGTGCCTTCTGCCAAGTATCGGATCTCCAGATCCCTAAAGTCAGTTTCAAGGGTTTTCTCTTTCTCCCTACTGGACAGTTTGTGGGCAGCAATTCGACCAATCAACGTGCCACTTAAAAAAGGCGTGAATGAATCCCAGACTATAGACGCCGGGGCTGAGCCTACATTATCTGTGACATAACCTTCCCATTGATTTTCTAGGTCTGAACAGTCACCCAACTGGACCAGCCAAGATGGGTGTAGTTTCTAGAGATGAGCGGGTTCGGTTCCTCGGAATCCGAACCCGCCCGAACTTCATGTTTTTTTTCACGGGTCCGAGCGACTCGGATCTTCCCGCCTTGCTCGGTTAACCCGAGCGCGCCCGAACGTCATCATGACGCTGTCGGATTCTCGCGAGGCTCGGATTCTATCGCGAGACTCGGATTCTATATAAGGAGCCGCGCGTCGCCGCCATTTTCACTCGTGCATTGAGATTGATAGGGAGAGGACGTGTCTGGCGTCCTCTCCATTAGAATAGAGATAGATTAGATAGAGAGAGAGAGATTGTGCAGAGTCGCAGACAGAGTTAGTTTACCACAGTCAGTGACCAGTGCAGTTGCTAGTTAACTTTTATTTAATATAATATATCCGTTCACTTCTCTCTGCTATATCCGTTCTCTGCCTGAAAAAAAAAACGATACACAGCACAGTCAGTCACACAGTGTGACTCAGTCTGTGTGCACTCAGCTCAGCCCAGTGTGCTGCACAGTCATCAATGTATAAATTAAAAGCTTATAATTAATTGTGGGGGAGACTGGGGAGCACTGCAGGTTGTTAGCAGGAGCCAGGAGTACAATTATATTAATTAACAGTGCACACTTTTGCTGCAGGAGTGGTGACCAGTGCCTGACCACCAGTATAGTATTGTTGTATACTACTAATATCTCTTTAAATATCAACCAGTCTATATTAGCAGCAGACACAGTACAGTGCGGTAGTTCACGGCTGTGGCTACCTCTGTGTCGGCACACGGCAGGCAGTCCGTCCGACCAGAATTGTATTATTTATTATTATATACCTACCACCTAACCGTGGTTTTTTTTTCATTCTTTATACCGTCATAGTGTCATCCTAATTGTTACGAGTATACTACTATCTCTTTATCAACCAGTGTACAGTGCGGTAGTTCACGGCTGTGGCTACCTCTGTGTCGGCACACGGCAGGCAGGCAGTCCGTCCGACCAGAATTGTATTATTTATTATTATATACCTACCACCTAACCGTGGTTTTTTTTTTCATTCTTTATACCGTCATAGTGTCATCCTAATTGTTACGAGTATACTACTATCTCTTTATCAACCAGTGTACAGTGCGGTAGTTCACGGCTGTGGCTACCTCTGTGTCGGCACACGGCAGGCAGTCCGTCCGACCAGAATTGTATTATTTATTATTATATACCTACCACCTAACCGTGGTTTTTTTTTTCATTCTTTATACCGTCATAGTGTCATCCTAATTGTTACGAGTATACTACTATCTCTTTATCAACCAGTGTACAGTGCGGTAGTTCACGGCTGTGGCTACCTCTGTGTCGGCACACGGCAGGCAGTCCGTCCGACCAGAATTGTATTATTTATTATTATATACCTACCACCTAACCGTGGTTTTTTTTTCATTCTTTATACCGTCATAGTGTCATCCTAATTGTTACGAGTATACTACTATCTCTTTATCAACCAGTGTACAGTGCGGTAGTTCACGGCTGTGGCTACCTCTGTGTCGGCACACGGCAGGCAGTCCGTCCGACCAGAATTGTATTATTTATTATTATATACCTACCACCTAACCGTGGTTTTTTTTTCATTCTTTATACCGTCATAGTGTCATCCTAATTGTTACGAGTATACTACTATCTCTTTATCAACCAGTGTACAGTGCGGTAGTTCACGGCTGTGGCTACCTCTGTGTCGGCACACGGCAGGCAGTCCGTCCGACCAGAATTGTATTATTTATTATTATATACCTACCACCTAACCGTGGTTTTTTTTTCATTCTTTATACCGTCATAGTGTCATCCTAATTGTTACGAGTATACTACTATCTCTTTATCAACCAGTGTACAGTGCGGTAGTTCACGGCTGTGGCTACCTCTGTGTCGGCACACGGCAGGCAGTCCGTCCGACCAGAATTGTATTATTTATTATTATATACCTACCACCTAACCGTGGTTTTTTTTTTCATTCTTTATACCGTCATAGTGTCATCCTAATTGTTACGAGTATACTACTATCTCTTTATCAACCAGTGTACAGTGCGGTAGTTCACGGCTGTGGCTACCTCTGTGTCGGCACACGGCAGGCAGTCCGTCCGACCAGAATTGTATTATTTATTATTATATACCTACCACCTAACCGTGGTTTTTTTTTCATTCTTTATACCGTCATAGTGTCATCCTAATTGTTACGAGTATACTACTATCTCTTTATCAACCAGTGTACAGTGCGGTAGTTCACGGCTGTGGCTACCTCTGTGTCGGCAGTCGGCAGGCAGTCCGTCCATCCATAATTGTATTATTATTATAATATATACCACCTAACCGTGGTTTTTTTATACCACCTAACCGTGGCAGTCCGTCCATAATTGTATACTAGTATCCAATCCATCCATCTCCATTGTTTACCTGAGGTGCCTTTTAGTTCTGCCTATAAAATATGGAGAACAAAAAAGTTGAGGTTCCAAAATTAGGGAAAGATCAAGATCCACTTCCACCTCGTGCTGAAGCTGCTGCCACTAGTCATGGCCGAGACGATGAAATGCCAGCAACGTCGTCTGCCAAGGCCGATGCCCAATGTCATAGTACAGAGCATGTCAAATCCAAAACACCAAATATCAGAAAAAAAAGGACTCCAAAACCTAAAATAAAATTGTCGGAGGAGAAGCGTAAACTTGCCAATATGCCATTTACCACACGGAGTGGCAAGGAACGGCTGAGGCCCTGGCCTATGTTCATGGCTAGTGGTTCAGCTTCACATGAGGATGGAAGCACTCAGCCTCTCGCTAGAAAACTGAAAAGACTCAAGCTGGCAAAAGCACCGCAAAGAACTGTGCGTTCTTTGAAATCCCAAATCCACAAGGAGAGTCCAATTGTGTCGTTTGCGATGCCTGACCTTCCCAACACTGGACGTGAAGAGCATGCGCCTTCCACTATTTGCATGCCCCCTGCAAGTGCTGGAAGGAGCACCCGCAGTCCAGTTCCTGATAGTCAGATTGAAGATGTCAGTGTTGAAGTACACCAGGATGAGGAGGATATGGGTGTTGCTGGCGCTGGGGAGGAAATTGACCAGGAGGATTCTGATGGTGAGGTGGTTTGTTTAAGTCAGGCACCCGGGGAGACACCTGTTGTCCGTGGGAGGAATATGGCCGTTGACATGCCAGGTGAAAATACCAAAAAAATCAGCTCTTCGGTGTGGAGGTATTTCACCACAAATGCGGACAACAGGTGTCAAGCCGTGTGTTCCCTTTGTCAAGCTGTAATAAGTAGGGGTAAGGACGTTAACCACCTCGGAACATCCTCCCTTATACGTCACCTGCAGCGCATTCATAATAAGTCAGTGACAAGTTCAAAAACTTTGGGTGACAGCGGAAGCAGTCCACTGACCAGTAAATCCCTTCCTCTTGTAACCAAGCTCACGCAAACCACCCCACCAACTCCCTCAGTGTCAATTTCCTCCTTCCCCAGGAATGCCAATAGTCCTGCAGGCCATGTCACTGGCAAGTCTGACGAGTCCTCTCCTGCCTGGGATTCCTCCGATGCATCCTTGCGTGTAACGCCTACTGCTGCTGGCGCTGCTGTTGTTGCCGCTGGGAGTCGATGGTCATCCCAGAGGGGAAGTCGTAAGCCCACTTGTACTACTTCCAGTAAGCAATTGACTGTTCAACAGTCCTTTGCGAGGAAGATGAAATATCACAGCAGTCATCCTACTGCAAAGCGGATAACTGAGGCCTTGGCATCCTGGGTGGTGAGAAACGTGGTTCCGGTATCCATCATTACTGCAGAGCCAACTAGAGACTTGTTGGAGGTACTGTGTCCCCGGTACCAAATACCATCTAGGTTCCATTTCTCTAGGCAGGCGATACCGAAAATGTACACAGACCTCAGAAAAAGAGTCACCAGTGTCCTAAAAAATGCAGCTGTACCCAATGTCCACTTAACCACGGACATGTGGACAAGTGGAGCAGGGCAGGGTCAGGACTATATGACTGTGACAGCCCACTGGGTAGATGTATGGACTCCCGCCGCAAGAACAGCAGCGGCGGCACCAGTAGCAGCATCTCGCAAACGCCAACTCTTTCCTAGGCAGGCTACGCTTTGTATCACCGCTTTCCAGAATACGCACACAGCTGAAAACCTCTTACGGCAACTGAGGAAGATCATCGCGGAATGGCTTACCCCAATTGGACTCTCCTGTGGATTTGTGGCATCGGACAACGCCAGCAATATTGTGTGTGCATTAAATCTGGGCCAATTCCAGCACGTCCCATGTTTTGCACATACCTTGAATTTGGTGGTGCAGAATTTTTTAAAAAACGACAGGGCCGTGCAAGAGATGCTGTCGGTGGCCAGAAGAATTGCGGGACACTTTCGGCGTACAGGCACCACGTACAGAAAACTGGAGCACCACCAAAAACTACTGAACCTGCCCTGCCATCATCTGAAGCAAGAAGTGGTAACGAGGTGGAATTCAACCCTCTATATGCTTCAGAGGTTGGAGGAGCAGCAAAAGGCCATTCAAGCCTATACAATTGAGCACGATATAGTAGGTGGAATGCACCTGTCTCAAGTGCAGTGGAGAATGATTTCAACGTTGTGCAAGGTTCTGATGCCCTTTGAACTTGCCACACGTGAAGTCAGTTCAGACACTGCCAGCCTGAGTCAGGTCATTCCCCTCATCAGGCTTTTGCAGAAGAAGCTGGAGGCATTGAAGGAGGAGCTAACACGGAGCGATTCCGCTAGGCATGTGGGACTTGTGGATGCAGCCCTTAATTCGCTTAACAAGGATTCACGGGTGGTCAATCTGTTGAAATCAGAGCACTACATTTTGGCCACCGTGCTCGATCCTAGATTTAAAGCCTACCTTGGATCTCTCTTTCCGGCAGACACAGGTCTGCTGGGGTTGAAAGACCTGCTGGTGACAAAATTGTCAAGTCAAGCGGAACGCGACCTGTCAACATCTCCTCCTTCACATTCTCCCGCAACTGGGGGTGCGAGGAAAAGGCTCAGAATTCCGAGCCCACCCGCTGGCGGTGATGCAGGGCAGTCTGGAGCGACTGCTGATGCTGACATCTGGTCCGGACTGAAGGACCTGACAACGATTACGGACATGTCGTCTACTGTCACTGCATATGATTCTCTCAACATTGATAGAATGGTGGAGGATTATATGAGTGACCGCATCCAAGTAGGCACGTCACACAGTCCGTACTTATACTGGCAGGAAAAAGAGGCAATTTGGAGGCCCTTGCACAAACTGGCTTTATTCTACCTAAGTTGCCCTCCCACAAGTGTGTACTCCGAAAGAGTGTTTAGTGCCGCCGCTCACCTTGTCAGCAATCGGCGTACGAGGTTACATCCAGAAAATGTGGAGAAGATGATGTTCATTAAAATGAATTATAATCAATTCCTCCGCGGAGACATTGACCAGCAGCAATTGCCTCCACAAAGTACACAGGGAGCTGAGATGGTGGATTCCAGTGGGGACGAATTGATAATCTGTGAGGAGGGGGATGTACACGGTGATATATCGGAGGGTGAAGATGAGGTGGACATCTTGCCTCTGTAGAGCCAGTTTGTGCAAGGAGAGATTAATTGCTTCTTTTTTGGGGGGGGTCCAAACCAACCCGTCATATCAGTCACAGTCGTGTGGCAGACCCTGTCACTGAAATGATGGGTTGGTTAAAGTGTGCATGTCCTGTTTTGTTTATACAACATAAGGGTGGGTGGGAGGGCCCAAGGATAATTCCATCTTGCACCTCTTTTTTCTTTTCTTTTTCTTTGCATCATGTGCTGATTGGGGTGGGTTTTTTGGAAGGGACACCCTGCGTGACACTGCAGTGCCACTCCTAGATGGGCCCGGTGTTTGTGTCGGCCACTAGGGTCGCTAATCTTACTCACACAGCTACCTCATTGCGCCTCTTTTTTTCTTTGCGTCATGTGCTGTTTGGGGAGGGTTTTTTGGAAGGGACATCCTGCGTGACACTGCAGTGCCACTCCTAGATGTGCCCGGTGTTTGTGTCGGCCACTAGGGTCGCTAATCTTACTCACACAGTCAGCTACCTCATTGCGCCTCTTTTTTTCTTTGCGTCATGTGCTGTTTGGGGAGGGTTTTTTGGAAGGGCCATCCTGCGTGACACTGCAGTGCCACTCCTAGATGGGCCCGGTGTTTGTGTCGGCCACTAGGGTCGCTAATCTTACTCACACAGCTACCTCATTGCGCCTCTTTTTTTCTTTGCGTCATGTGCTGTTTGGGGAGGGTTTTTTGGAAGGGACATCCTGCGTGACACTGCAGTGCCACTCCTAGATGGGCCCGGTGTTTGTGTCGGCCACTAGGGTCGCTTATCTTACTCACACAGCGACCTCGGTGCAAATTTTAGGACTAAAAATAATATTGTGAGGTGTGAGGTATTCAGAATAGACTGAAAATGAGTGTAAATTATGGTTTTTGAGGTTAATAATACTTTGGGATCAAAATGACCCCCAAATTCTATGATTTAAGCTGTTTTTTAGTGTTTTTTGAAAAAAACACCCGAATCCAAAACACACCCGAATCCGACAAAAAAAATTCGGTGAGGTTTTGCCAAAACGCGTTCGAACCCAAAACACGGCCGCGGAACCGAACCCAAAACCAAAACACAAAACCCGAAAAATTTCAGGCGCTCATCTCTAGTAGTTTGTTTCCAATAGGACTGTCCCCTCTGGTACTCCACATTAAGCGACATCATTAAGGGTGAATGATCAGATATACCCCGTGCCTCAAAATGAACATCCGAGATTTTAGGCAATAGTTTGGGAGAAACCAGGACAAGGTCAATTCTAGAAAAGGAACCATGTATGCTGGAAAAACAGGAAAGTTGCTGAAGCGTGGGATATCGAGTTTTCCAGGCATCTAACCACTGCAGGCTATTCACAAAATCAGCAAATTTAGATGGCCACCACTCACCCCGGGGGCATGAGGAGACTTCCACCTATCCAGGGATACATCGAGGACATTACTGAAGTCCCCTAAACAGATAACAGGGGTGTGAGGGGAAGAGGCAATAAACAAGGCGGCCTTTTGCAAAACTTCATAGGAGAACGGAGGAGGAACATAGACAGACAAAAGACAAAAAGGTCTGGGAACTCAATTTACATTCCATAAACACAAATCTGCCATACGGGTCAGTATTAATCGTAATTAACTCAAATTGCACAGGTTTTTTTTTTAATCATAACTGACACCCCTCGAGAGAAGGAGTGTGAGGAATGATAGGCCCATCCCACCCAAGGTCTGCGGAGTGACATCAGTCTATTTCCCTCTAGATGGGTCTCGCTAAAACAAACGAACAATGTCGGGGTCATATTTCCTAATCATTTAAAGTACGAGGGAACGCTTTATTTTATTGTTAATACCTCGGACATTCCAGGCAAGAAATTTCAGGTCAGGCATTGCACCTGTGAAATTATCCTGCTCACAATGGATAAATACCATGCAAGATGTTTAGGCAGACCCATTAGCAAAAGCAGTCAGGTATACAGATGCCTTATCAAGGCGTATAAAGGTTCAGCATCCCCTGCAAAAGGCCCCGCAGTTAATGGCCTAAAATAACGATAGTCTAATATCCCTAAAACCATGCCGTCTGCCCACCCCGAGTCGTGGGCCGTGCCAACCAATACAATAAACCTTCACATCACAGAGAATAATACAGAGGTGTGAAAAACAATAAACTAAAGAAAAAAAGACATACCAAAACAAACAGTACCCAAACAACAACCCCCCACCCCGTATACCTCCCCAAACTGTGGCATCCTCATACCCCTAACAAAACCCCAATCCCTTAGGATCTAAATTCCTAAGAGAAACCTGTAAGTAATGTTAGTCGATGAAGCCCAGAACCACCAAAGCAAGGAGGCTCCCTGGACTTTTGCAGAATCGAGGCATAGAAGTTCAAAAATATTAATGCAGGAGGTCAATCTGGAGCCAGCTGACGGGGGCCCGGTGCATATCTGTCCAGCCAGGCAGCCACCTTTCTAGGGGTACTGAAGAATTTAGTCTCCCCCTCCGCCACCACATGAAGCCAGGACGGAAACAGTATAGAATAGGAGAGATTCAGGTCCCGGAGACAATGCTTGATAGGCATGAATTGGGCCCGGTCTTTTTGAACATCCGCAACGAAGCCTGGGGATGCTGACACCATTCACGAGGAGTGGACCCTTGGTGCGACCCAGGCGAAGGACTGAGTCACGGTCTTTATAATACAAGAATTTTGCTATAAAAGTTTGTGGAGGGGCACCAGGAGGTAGAGGCCTGGAGGGTATTCTGTGGGCTCGTTCCACCGCGAACTGTGAGGTAAAGGAGTCTGCTCTGAGGTAAAGGAGACCCCTCTTCTCTCTCAGGCAGGCCTACAAACCGTATGTTATTTCTGCGTAGACGTCCCTCCATGTCTAAGATCTTGATTTGCAGTGATGAGACCTGTTGGGACACTGTTGAAACGGATTGCTTTAAAGGGCCACATAGGTCCTCTAGGTTGGAGACCCATGTCTCAGCCTCACCCACTCTCTAGCGGATGCGTTGAACATCCTGTCTCAACAAGGAAAGAACGCAATGCACTTTCTCCATTTTGTCGGAAGAACGTTGTTCACTGCCCGCTATAGCTTCCAATACCTGTTGAATGGAGGGAGTAGAAGGTGACGTAGAGGAACCAGAGGCAGCCCCGGATGGGCAATCATGTTGAGCAGAAGAGGAAGATTTAGGAGATGGCTGCGCAGTACCGGCCGCGGCTGGCTGGTAGATTGTCTAGCATGCTTCTCCAATTTATCTGCAGCCGCGCGCTGGCCATCCCTCACCATGGTGAGCAAGTATGAACTAGCAGTCAGATAGGGAGGGGAGTTCAAGCAGGGTCACAGAATAAAAGTACAGACACGTGCAGGTGGCAATAAAGTCCCAAATATTCAGTGTCAAAAAAGGCAGTCTGTATCAGAATTGCAGGATATATGAACACTGGGCACATGAATAGCTCACCCAGCTAAGTAGTCTCCACAGGCTTGTAGATCTGTGTAACATTGACAGAGGGAGCTGCTTCCAAGATGGCTGCTGGACCCACAGCTCCCACTCTCCCTGTGCAAGAATGTAGTCCCCAGACGCTGAGCTCGCTGAGCGGCAAGGTGAGGACACTCAAAGGGCTTCATGAGGATTATCCATACCCAGGCACCCGGTAGCGCAGGACTCCGTTGCGGGACCGCGGATGCAGACACCCGGGGGCCGCGTGGCCGGAAGTTGTAACTATAGCCCGGGGATCCAGAGAAGGCCTAGGCCGCAGTAACGGCCGCCGCGGTCAGGGAGCCGGCCGGGATGGCTGAAATAGATGCCCGCCGGTGTCCAGAGGGATAGGCGAGGATGTGCCGCTCAGGTGTGCCTCTGGAAGGGCTCAGGATGGCTGCCAGGATTTATTGTGTTTACCTACCTTTAATTAACTGTGTATCTGGAAGATGTAGTCATGAATTTATAATGAATCTTGTGATTGAGACCATAAAACGTAAAAAAAATAAACAGATGTTATTACATTTATATAAGAGTAAAATTTCAGATAGCTAGTGAAATTGTTGATTACTTATCCATTATCAGAAAGTACGATCTGGTAACTGAACAAGTAACACATACTGTACTTTGTATGCTCATGTCAGTCTCAATGATAACATAGAAGAAATTAGCAAATGGAAGAGTTTTGCCACTTTGTGTTCCTCTGCACTGCCACAGACAAGGGGGCAGCGTGTACTAATTACTCGGGCCTAATGGACGGGGGCGGGTCCGCTGCCATCCCCCACCCCCTTACCTGTCAGAAGCAGCAGCTTAGTTCCCCAGCAAGCACACCGCTGCTGTGTGCTGGCTGGGCTGTGGTGGTGCAGGTAGGTTGCTGCCACTTAGCAGCAGCAGTCTCTTCTGCCTGTGCAAGGGGGGGTGATCTTACTGATCACACCCTCTCTGGATTTGCCCCTGGCTGAGGATCACAATAGCGCCACCCAAATCTGCACTCAGCGACACTTCAGGATGCAAAATAAAAGATGTTTGCGCTCATTTGCATAAGGGGGCATGACCACGCCCCAAAAAAGCACCTGGGCTTGCCATGGCTCTCTACACCCCTCTTCCTCGGAAGTTGTTTCATTTTACAGAAACATTAAGTAGTAGCTCAATACCTGCAAGCATAAAAAGACCATACACACCTTACTCGAAAATTGACAATCTGTTTGCTGGTCTCATCAATTATAAAGGTATGGTTAGGAGGATACCATATTCTGTCATCCTTGTTCATTAAAGCAAACAGGGTATAGTACACAGGTGTCACTCCTGAAACACAAAAAAAAAATTACACAATAGTTCAGTTGATAGTGTGGTCTATTAAATCATACTGTTCAGACACTAAAATATATTTCCAGAGGTTGCAATTTTGTTTACAGTACACTTTAACAAATCAGAGAAATGTTGCTGAAAAATGTTTCATACATTTATCAGACTAAAGGCCCATACACACTGGGCGATTTTGAGCTGGAAGCAGGTCACTTTTGGTGTGTTGAGCTGCTTTTAGCTCAAAGCAGCCCAGTGTGTATGCTCAAGCGATGAACGGTGAGCGCTGATGCACGCTCCCGCATCATCGCTGGCGGCCGCTCTTCATCTACTAGTATTACCGTAGATGAACGGCGGGGTGAGCGGCTTTCCATAGCGTCCTGCTGGGTATAGTTTGTTGACATGCAGTATGTGAATATTAACTACGCTGACTGCTAAAATGTTGACAATTAGAATGTACTGTAGATAAAATGTTCATAATAGTCTAGCAGTGTCTTCCAGGTCTGGAGGTCAACTGGCGGGGACTTCCACCAGTTCCACCGGTGATGATCACTGACCCTTAACCCTCAAAATCCAACCTTGCCTCCGGAGGCCAAACTCTCCCCTTTGGCCCATGCAGATCAACATTTCAGACGTTGACACTGTAGAATGTCATGTTCGCAAAGGTCAACATGTTCCATTCCAATAATGTCGACATTGTAACTGTTGACATTATGTCAACATAATCCTGCATCACATAATCCTCCACCCCACTTTGAAACATAAATAATAGTAGAACATTGTGGTTAGAAAATGAAGGTAAACAAATAGGTCTACTATTTTAATTCAATATGTCTCCCTGAATTGACTGTGCATTTGGATCTCTATTTTTTCTCCATATCAGTTATAAGTCATGGAAAATAAATATGCAACTGTTACATGAATGTAAATTTTACATATATTTAAAATAAGAATTTACTTACCGATAATTCTATTTCTCGTAGTCCGTAGTGGATGCTGGGAACTCCGTAAGGACCATGGGGAATAGCGGCTCCGCAGGAGACTGGGCACAAAAGTAAAGCTTTAGGACTACCTGGTGTGCACTGGCTCCTCCCCCTATGACCCTCCTCCAAGCCTCAGTTAGGATACTGTGCCCGGACGAGCGTACACAATAAGGAAGGATTTATGAATCCCGGGTAAGACTCATACCAGCCACACCAATCACACCGTACAACTTGTGATCTGAACCCAGTTAACAGTATGATAACAGAGGAGCCTCTGGATAGATGGCTCACAACAACAATAACCCGATTTAGGTAACAATAACTATGTACAAGTATTGCAGACAATCCGCACTTGGGATGGGCGCCCAGCATCCACTACGGACTACGAGAAATAGAATTATCGGTAAGTAAATTCTTATTTTCTCTGACGTCCTAGTGGATGCTGGGAACTCCGTAAGGACCATGGGGATTATACCAAAGCTCCCAAACGGGCGGGAGAGTGCGGATGACTCTGCAGCACCGAATGAGAGAACTCCAGGTCCTCCTCAGCCAGGGTATCAAATTTGTAGAATTTTGCAAACGTGTTTGCCCCTGACCAAGTAGCTGCTCGGCAAAGTTGTAAAGCCGAGACCCCTCGGGCCGCCGCCCAAGATGAGCCCACCTTCCTAGTGGAGTGGGCATTTACAGATTTTGGCTGTGGCAGGCCTGCCACAGAATGTGCAAGCTGAATTGTACTACAAATCCAACGAGCAATAGTCTGCTTAGAAGCAGGAGCACCCAGCTTGTTGGGTGCATACAGGATAAACAGCGAGTCAGATTTTCTGACTCCAGCCGTCCTGGAAACATAAATTTTCAGGGCCCTGACAACGTCCAGTAACTTGGAGTCCTCCAAGTCCCTAGTAGCCGCAGGTACCACAATAGGCTGGTTCAGGTGAAACGCTGAAACCACCTTAGGGAGAAATTGTGGACGAGTCCTCAATTCTGCCCTGTCCGTATGAAAAATCAGGTAAGGGCTTTTATAAGATAAAGCCGCCAATTCTGACACGCGCCTGGCCGAAGCCAGGGCCAACAGCATGACCACTTTCCATGTGAGATATTTCAAATCCACAGATTTAAGCGGTTCAAACCAATGTGATTTTAGGAACCCCAAAACTACATTGAGATCCCAAGGTGCCACTGGAGGCACAAAAGGAGGATGTATATGCAGCACCCCCTTGACAAACGTCTGAACTTCAGGAACTGAAGCCAGTTCTTTCTGGAAGAAAATCGACAGGGCCGAAATCTGAACCTTAATGGATCCTAATTTTAGGCCCATAGACACTCCTGTTTGCAGGAAATGCAGGAATCGACCCAGTTGAAATTCCTCCGTTGGGGCCTTCCTGGCCTCGCACCACGCAACATATTTTCGCCAAATGCGGTGATAATGCTTTGCGGTCACATCCATCCTGGCTTTGATCAGGGTAGGAATGACTTCTTCCGGAATGCCTTTTTCCTTCAGGATCCGGCGTTCAACCGCCATGCCGTCAAACGCAGCCGCGGTAAGTCTTGGAACAGACAGGGTCCTTGCTGGAGCAGGTCCCTTCTTAGAGGTAGAGGCCACGGGTCCTCTGTGAGCATCTCTTGAAGTTCCGGGTACCAAGACCTTCTTGGCCAATCCGGAGCCACGAGTATAGTTCTCACTCCTCTCCGTCTTATAATTCTCAGTACCTTGGGTATGAGAGGCAGAGGAGGGAACACATACACTGACTGGTACACCCATGGTGTTACCAGAGCGTCCACAGCTATTGCCTGAGGGTCCCTTGACCTGGCGCAATACCTGTCCAATTTTTTGTTGAGGCGGGACGCCATCATGTCCACCTTTTTTTTTTCCCCAACGGTTTACAATCATGTGGAAGACTTCTGGGTGAAGTCCCCACTCTCCCGGGTGGAGGTCGTGCCTGCTGAGAAAGTCTGCTTCCCAGTTGTCCACTCCCGGAATGAACACTGCTGTCAGTGCTATCACATGATTTTCCGCCCAGCGAAGAATCCTTGCAGCTTCTGCCATTGCCCTCCTGCTTCTTGTGCCGCCCTGTCTGTTCACGTGGGCGACTGCCGTGATGTTGTCCGACTGGATCAGCACCGGCAGACCTTGAAGCAGAGGTCTTGCTTGGCTTAGGGCATTGTAAATGGCCCTCAGCTCCAGGATATTTATGTGAAGTGATGTCTCCAGGCTTGACCACAAGCCCTGGAAATTTCTTCCCTGTGTGACTGCTCCCCAGCCTCGCAGGCTGGCATCCGTGGTCACCAGGACCCAGTCCTGAATGCCGAATCTGCGGCCCTCTAGAAGATGAGCACTCTGCAACCACCACAGGAGAGACACCCTTGTCTTTGGTGACAGGGTTATCCGCTGATGCATCTGAAGATGCGATCCGGACCATTTGTCCAGCAGGTCCCACTGGAAAGTTCTTGCGTGGAATCTGCCGAATGGGATTGCTTCGTAGGAAGCCACCATTTTTCCCAGGACCCTTGTGCATTGATGCACTGACACTTGGCCTGGTTTTAGGAGGTTTCTGACTAGTTCGGATAACTCCCTGGCTTTCTCCTCCGGGAGAAACACTTTTTTCTGGACTGTGTCCAGGATCATCCCTAGGAATAGAAGACGTGTCGTCGGGATCAGCTGCGATTTTGGAATATTGAGAATCCAACCGTGCTGCCGCAACACTACTTGAGATAGTGCTACCCCGACTACCAACTGTTCCCTGGATCTTGTCCTTATCAGGAGATCGTCCAAGTACGGGATAACTAAAACTCCCTTCCTTCGAAGGAGTATCATCATTTCGGCCATTACCTTGGTAAAGACCCGGGGTGCCGTGGACAAACCAAACGGCAGCGTCTGAAACTGATAGTGACAGTTCTGTACCACAAACCTGAGGTACCCTTGGTGAGAAGGGTAAATTGGGACATGGAGGTAAGCATCCTTGATGTCCAAAGACACCATATAATCCCCTTCTTCCAAGTTCGCAATCACCGCTCTGAGTGACTCCATCTTGAATTTGAACCTGTGTATGTAAGTGTTCAAGGATTTCAGATTTAAAATAGGTCTCACCGAGCCGTCCGGCTTCGGTACCACAAACAGCGTGGAATAATACCCCTTTCCCTGTTGCAGGAGGGGTACCTTGATTATCACCTGCTGGGAATACAGCTTGTGAATGGCTTCCAATACCGCCTCCGCCTCCCTGTCGGAGGGAGACATCGGTAAAGCAGACTTTAGGAAACGGCGAGGGGGATTCGTCTCGAATTCCAATTTGTACCCCTGAGATACCACCTGAAGGATCCAGGGGTCCACCTGTGAGTGAGCCCACTGCACGCTGAAATTCTTGAGACGGGCCCCCACCGTGCCGGAGTCCGCTTGTAAAGCCCCAGCGTCATGCTGAGGACTTGGCAGAAACGGGAGAGGGTTTCTGTTACTGGGAACTGGCTGTTTGCTGCAGCCTTTTTCCTCTCCCTTTGCCACGGGGCAGAAGTGAGGAGCCTTTTGCCCGCTTGCCCTTATGGGGCCGAAAGGACTGCGCCTGATAATACGGCGTCTTCTTATGTTGAGAGGCTACCTGGGGTAAAAATGTGGATTTCCCAGCAGTTGCCGTGGTCACCAGGTCTGATAGACCTACCCCAAATAACTCCTCCCCTTTATAAGGCAATACTTCCATATGCCTTTTGGAATCAGCATCACCTGACCACTGCCTCGTCCATAACCCTCTTCTGGCAGAAATGGACAGCGCACTTACTCTTGATGCCAGTCGGCAAATATCCCTCTGTGCATCACGCATATATAGAAATGCATCTTTCAAATGCTCTATAGTCAGTAATATACTGTCCCTATCTAGGGTATCAATATTGTCAGTCAGGGAATCCGACCAAGCCACCCCAGCACTGCACATCCAGGCTGATGCGATTGCTGGTCGCAGTATAACACCCGTGTGAGTGTATATACATTTTAGGATATTCTCCTGCTTTCTGTCAGCAGGTTCCTTAAGGGCGGCCGTATCAGGAGACGGTAGTGCCACCTGTTTAGACAAACGTGTGAGCGCTTTATCCACCCTAGGGGGTGTTTCCCAACGTGCCCTATCCTCTGGCGGGAAGGGGTATGATGCTAATAACCTTTTAGGAATTATCAGTTTTTTATCGGGGGAAACCCACGCTTCATCACACACTTCATTTAATTCCTCAGATGCAGGAAAAACTACAGGCAGTTTTTTCTCACCAAACATAATACCCTTTTTAGTGGTACAGGTTGAGTCTCCCTTATCCAAAATGCTTGGGACCAGAGGGATTTTGGATATGGGATTTTTCCGTATTTTGGAATAATTGCATACCATAATGAGATATCATGGTGATGGGACCTAAATCTAAGCACAGAATGCATTTATGTTATATATACACCTTATACACACAGCCTGAAGGTTATTTTAGCCAATATTTTTTATAACTTTGTGCATTAAACAAAGTGTGTCTACATTCACACAATTCATTTATGTTTCATATACACCTTATACACACAGCCTGAAGGTCATTTAATACAATATTTTTAATAACTTTGTGTATTAAACAAAGTTTGTGTACATTGAACCATCAAAAAACAAAGGTTTCACTATCTCACTCTCACTCAAAAAAGTCCGTATTTCTGAATATTCCGTATTTCGGAATATTTGGATATGGGATACTCAACCTGTACTTGTATTATCAGAAATATGTAAAACATTTTTCATAGCATCAATCATGTAACGTGTGGCCCTACTGGAAGTTACATTCGTCTCTTCATCGTCAACACTGGAGTCAGTATCCGTGTCGGCGTCTGTATCTGCCATCTGAGGTAACGGGCGTTTTAGAGCCCCTGATGGCTTTTGAGACGCCTGGACAGGCACGAGCTGAGTAGCCGGCTGTCTCATGTCATCAACCGTCTTTTGTAAAGAGCTGACACTGTCACGTAATTCCTTCCATAAGCTCAGCCACTCAGGTGTCGACTCCCTAGGGGGTGACATCTCCATTACAGGCAATTGCTCCGCCTCCACACCATTTTCCTCCTCATACATGTCGACACAATCGTACCGACACACAGCACACACACAGGGAATGCTCTGATAGAGGACAGGACCCCACTAGCCCTTTGGGGAGACAGAGGGAGAGTATGCCACACACCAGAGCGCTATATATATACAGGGATAACCTTATAGAAGTGTTTTTCCCCTTATAGCTGCTGTTTTATTAATACTGCGCCTAATTAGTGCCCCCCTCTCTTGTTTTACCCTTTTCTGTAGTGCAGGACTGCAGGGGAGAGTCAGGGAGACGTCCTTCCAGCGGAGCTGTGAGGGAAAATGGCGCCCGTGTGCTGAGGAGATAGGCTCCGCCCCCTTCTCGGCTGACTTTTCTCCCGCTTTTTGCTGTATTCTGGCAGGGGTTAAAATACATCCATATAGCCCTGGGGGTTATATGTGATGTATTTTCGCCAGCCAAGGTGTTTTTATTGCTGCTCAGGGCGCCTTCCCCCCAGCGCCCTGCACCCTCAGTGACCGGAGTGTGAAGTGTGCCTGAGGAGCAATGGCGCACAGCTGCAGTGCTGTGCGCTACCTTGGTGAAGACTGATGTCTTCTGCCGCCGATTTTCCGGACCTCTTCTTGCTTCTGGCTCTGTAAGGGGGCTGGCGGCGCGGCTCTGGGACCGGACTCCGAGGCTGGGCCTGTGTTCGGTCCCTCTGGAGCTAATGGTGTCCAGTAGCCAAGAAGCCCAAGCTGGCTGCAAGTAGGCAGGTTCGCTTCTTCTCCCCTTAGTCCCTCGATGCAGTGAGCCTGTTGCCAGCAGGTCTCACTGAAAATAAAAAACCTAAAACTAAACTTTTACTAAGAAACTCAGGAGAGCCTCCTAGAATGCACCCTTCTCGGCCGGGCACAAAAATCTAACTGAGGCTTGGAGGAGGGTCATAGGGGGAGGAGCCAGTGCACACCAGGTAGTCCTAAAGCTTTACTTTTGTGCCCAGTCTCCTGCGGAGCCGCTATTCCCCATGGTCCTTACGGAGTTCCCAGCATCCACTAGGACGTCAGAGAAAAATTGTTTACAATTGACAACATATTAATACACTGATGTGGACCTCATTGCACCTGCTATAGACTGTATAGGGCATAGTCACAGTAAGGCAAGAAACAAGCAATGCAGAGGATTAAACGTGCAAATACAATTTGCAAAACTAGTTATAATAGAAGGTAAAGGTGTCATTTACGAGTGACAATAACCTAACAGCTATGCAAAAAGGAAGAGATTGTAGAAAATTGGGATGCAGACAGTGTTTGAAAATACGAAAGGAAACGAGCGGAAGGGAACACACAAAGGTAGAGGAGGAAGAGGATACCTATCATATGGTAAGATTGTGTTTTTATTATGACATTATTTGTCAGGGTCATGAATAAGCTGCAGCTTTCATTAAACAGAACAGGCTTACTTACCCAATTAATATTGGCAGAAATGTATAATAGTGATCAAAATGTAATGTTATTTAAAAAAATATGTTGAAATTCACTTTCGCAGATAAAAAAATGAATTACAAAAATGTTATATTTTATATCTTCCCGTTATGTTAGGAAAATTTATTTTTCAGGTGGGAAGTTAAAAACCATGTAATTAGATTAAAGTTAAAAAATAACCCTAAGGGGACGAACAAGGGGTTGACATAATGACGTCATTACCGATGCGTGGTTTGCGTTGCGTGAACGATAAAGCCCAAACAGACAATCGTATCCAAATTTGGATTGCATCTCCAGTGGGTGGAATTAAATAAACTACAAATGGTCCTGCCGCTTTTTACCGTATCTGCTACAGGTGCTCCTCGGGTAACGCCAAGAATAATGGACTAATATTTACTTACACTAAAACGTCTCAAATTTATAGCTCTATAGATTTACCAAATTTTTAACACTCCTTTATATTTACCGCGAAAATCAGAAACTCCCGTGCAAAGAACAGGTAGAACAATATACAGGTTGAGTATCCCTTATCCAAAATGCTTGGGACCAGAAGTATTTTGGATATTGGATTATGCCGTATTTTGGAATAATTGCATACCACAATGAGATATCATGGCGATGGGACCTAAGTCTAAGCACAGAATGAATTTATGTTTCATATACACCTTATACACACAGCCTGAATGTAATTTTAGCCAATATTTTTAATAACTTTGTGCATTAAACAAAGTGTGTGTACATTCACACAATTAATTTATGTTTCATATACACCTTATACACACAGCCTGAGGGTCATTTAATACAATATTTTTAATACTGTAACTTTGTGTATTAAACAAAGTTTGTGTACATTAAGCCATCAGAAAACAAAGGTTTCACTATCTCACTCTCACTTCAAAAATTCCGTATTTCGGAATATTTGGATATGGGATACTCAACCTGTAATATTATATGTATGTATAACAGCTGCAGTTGTGCAAGCGCTTTACAAGGAGGACTACTCTTCTTGGTATCTTAGATACAATATAGCCTAAGGGGCGAATCAGAGCGAGACTTTGCAAAAAATACATAAGTATACATAGGGTACCACAGAGTAGTGTCCGCAACCCCTGAGACCAGTAAGATTACACAAGTCACTATTAACAAACGGGATTGGAAGATAAATGAGTTTATCACATGCAATTCATCAAATCTTGTATACGCAATAGAGTGTACATGTGGCCTCTGGTATTTGGGCCGCACCTCCAGAACATTAAAAACCCGTATTAGTGAACATCTAAGGCAGTGATTTTCAACCTTTTTCAACTCACGGCACACCAAACCGAATTTTTAAAATGCCAAGGCATACCATCAGTTCCCCACGACCACCAAGGGGGGGTGGGGGCGGGTTTGGGGAAACACACATTGGCCTCCAGATAAACAAAACACATATTGGCCCCCTCAGCAATTTAAAAACATTGACCCCCACAGTAATTGCAGCACACATTGGCCCTGAAACTGATTGCAGCAAATATTGACCCCCATGGTAATTGCAGCACATTGGCCCCCACGGTAATTGTAGCATACATTGACCTCCACGGTAATTGCAGCATACATTGGTCCCCATGATAATTGCAGAACAAATTGGCCCCCACGGTAAATGCAGAACACACTGACCCAAAGGTAATTGCAGAACATATTGGCAGTAACAATAAATACAAATGTACAGGAACTTACTGTGCTTGAGTAGGTTGGTTGATCTGTAGCTGTGGAGGAGGCAGGAGCTGTGTACGGTCTCCCTCCTTCAGCGGTGCAGCCAGCGGAGAGGAGCGAGGACACAGGAGCAGCGCTGGGCGGGCAGGTGACGTGGAGCAGCGCTCGGCGGGCAGGTGACATGGAGGAGTACTGGGCGGGCGGTCGACGTAGCGTGCGTGTGTAACCCATGAGTCACGCTGCTGCTCCATACAGGTCACAGGCCAGGCTGCGTCTGGACTACCCGGAAGAGCCTAGCGCCGCCCGAGCCCGACATTATGAATTAAAGTGAGGCAGCGGCAGGGTTATGCAGCGGGCATCTCTGGCGGCACACCTCAGAACCGCTCGCGGCACACCAGTGTGCCGCGGCACAGCGGTTGAAAAACGCTGATCTAAGGAATATAAGGAAAGGTCTAAATATGCATGCTTTATCTGAACACTTTAGGACTGTACACCAGTGTAGCACTTCTGCTATTAGACGTTTTTGTGGGATAAAGCATGTAAAAGGTAACTGGAGGTGCAAGGATGTTTCAAGTCAGCTAGCTAAGAAGGAAATGCAGCTGATTTATGAATTTGGCACTTTAAAGCCGGGAGGGATTAATTCCGATTTTGAGGTTAAGTGGTTTCTTTAGTACCAGTTCAGTTTTTATTAGTTATTTTATCAGTATTTTTATGTCTATCAGTATTATGCTCTTATTCTCTTTTATAATCATATTTTAGGAGATATGGACATGGACTTTTCATTATGACACGGTCGGACTTCACCGTTTGATTATGGTGACACCCTATTATTGGTATATAAAAAGAATTGCGTTAGAACATTTACGGATGGCAAACGGAGGCCAAGAGAATGATACAGCACCTGGTCCAGAGCATCAAGTTTACCGGTCCCCATGACAACAGGACCGGAAGTGACGTCACGTCAGAAGTTAATCTAACTCGACTACGCTGTTCTTCTAAAAAGTAAATGGAGGATCCGGTGTCTGCAAAATGAATGGCTGGGATAGGCATCCTGACCGAGAGACTTATAAAGATCCGCGATATGGCACCGCAAGTACGAAGCGCTTGGAGACGCCAGTCCCCATGACAACGGGACCGGAAGTGACGTCGCGCAACATTGCACTGAAGGGGAGAGTACACGGACAAGCGGGTTGCCATAGCGACGAACCCGCCCACTTATTCCCTGCACACTGTGAATATGGGTAGCCTGTAGGACGAGGAGGGTCGGTATGGCAATAAACCTGCCCACGGGCCGTTTCTGGATCAGGATTGGAGTTGCTATGGACGCTCTGGCAGAAGATCATGGAACTCTTAGGAAATAATGATGTATAGGATCCAGCTGGGTGCCTAGCAGTTTTATTGGTGGATGGAGTTTTAAAATAAGAATTTACTCACCGGTAATTCTATTTCTCGTAGTCCGTAGTGGATGCTGGGAACTCCGTAAGGACCATGGGGAATAGCGGGCTCCGAAGGAGGCTGGGCACTCTAGAAAGATTTCAGACTACCTGGTGTGCACTGGCTCCTCCCACTATGACCCTCCTCCAAGCCTCAGTTAGGATACTGTTTTAGCAAAAAAGGGATAAATCTGCACAGGATATAACAATTTTAGTTCAATAAATTTAGAAATATTGTTATTAAACCAACATAAATGCCTACTTAAATAATAGCTTCAGCAAATGGTTGGTGGTGCTCCAGAAAGATAGTTATGACAACTATAAAACAACAAGTATGGTCCTTTGAGGAAGAAAAAGGACCAAAAAAAGGAAACTACAGGCCTTTTCCTGGGCACACTTGAAAAGATTGATATGATGAAATTAATTTAAAAAATAACTTTTATTAATCTATACTTTTAAGAAAAAGGGGCGAGAGCTGGCGTCAATAGTTAAAAAGCATGAGTGTTAGCCAGTACCAATGTACCTATTATAGGCGAACAGATAATAGGTGAGCGAAAATGAAAAAATCCTCATCCATGGAAATAATTCACATACATACTCTATAATCGGGAATTTATATAAATGAGGTCACTGCCTCGACTCCAATGTAGTCTGACAATTGTTATCGGTCTGAGATCCGGTTGATAGTGGGTCCCAAATGGCTATATTTGTTGGAGAGTAAAATACCTACGGTACCTAGTATTCCCTGGTGGTTCCCCATCCAGGTACTGACCAGGCCCTGCAGTGCTTGGCTTCCAAGATCAGACGAGTTTGGGCATACTCAGTGCGGTCTTACCGTAGGTAAGTTTGTCTCCTAGGTGTGGTGTTTATCGATTTTTTTGGGACCCAGAATCAATCACAGAATAAGCGGATGCTGTTGCTGGGGTCTTACAATTAATGTTTGACAAAAAAATAATAAAAATAATAAATAAATAACATCTCTACAGTTGTGCTCTCAAAAACAGCCTGAGCGGTGGGAGGACTTTGTGGTGCCCAATGGCAGAATAGATGGAAAGTCTATAGCAATTGTGCTATAAAAACAGCCCAAGCAACAGGAGGGTTTTATAATCTCTACAATAATAAGAACATTAACAGATATGTGTTACATATGATAATAACCCTATTGGATACTGTGCCCGGACGAGCGTACACAATAAGGAAGGATTTTGAATCCCGGGTAAGACTCATACCAGCCACACCAATCACACCGTACAACTCGTGATATGAAACCCAGTTAACAGTATGAAACAACTGAGCCTCTCAACAGATGGCTCAACAATAACCCGATTTAGTTAACAATAACTATGTACAAGTATTGCAGATAAACCGCACTTGGGATGGGCGCCCAGCATCCACTACGGACTACGAGAAATAGAATTACCGGTGAGTAAATTCTTATTTTCTCTGACGTCCTAGTGGATGCTGGGAACTCCGTAAGGACCATGGGGATTATACCAAAGCTCCCAAACGGGCGGGAGAGTGCGGATGACTCTGCAACACCGAATGAGAGAACTCCAGGTCCTCCTCAGCCAGGGTATCAAATTTATAGAATTTTGCAAACGTGTTTGCCCCTGACCAAGTAGCAGCTCGGCAAAGTTGTAAAGCCGAGACCCCTCGGGCAGCCGCCCAAGATGAGCCCACCTTCCTTGTGGAATGGGCATTGACAGATTTTGGCTGTGGCAGGCCTGCAACAGAATGTGCAAGTTGAATTGTACTACAAATCCAACGAGCAATAGTCTGCTTAGAAGCAGGAGCACCCTGCTTGTTGGGTGCATATAGGATAAACAGCGAGTCAGATTTTCTGACTCCAGCCGTCCTGGAAACATATTTTCAGGGCCCTGACCACGTCTAACAACTTGGAGTCCTCCAAGTCCCTAGTGGCCGCAGGCACCACAATAGGCTGGTTCAAATGAAACGCTGACACCACCTTAGGGAGAAACTGGGGACGAGTCCTCAATTCTGCCCTATCCATATGGAAAATCAGATAAGGGCTTTTATAAGACAAAGCCGCCAATTCTGATACTCGCCTGGCAGAAGCCAAGGCCAATAACATGACCACCTTCCACGTGAGATATTTCAGATCCACGGTTTTTAGTGGTTCAAACCAATGTGATTTTAAGAAACTCAACACCACGTTGAGATCCCAAGGTGCCACAGGAGGCACATATGGGGGCTGAATATGCAGCACTCCCTTTACAAATGTCTGAACTTCAGGTACTGAAGCTAGTTCTTTCTGAAAGAAAATCGATAGAGCCGAGATCTGTACCTTAATGGAACCCAGTTTTAGGCCCATATTCACTCCTGCTTGCAGGAAATGCAGAAATCGACCTAGTTGAAATTCCTCAGTTGGGGCCTTTTCGGCCTCACACCATGCAACATATTTCCGCCATATGCGGTGATAATGATTTGCTGTAACCTCTTTCCTGGCTTTAATAAGCGTAGGAATGACTTCCTCCGGAATGCCCTTTTCTTTCAGGATCCGGCGTTCAACCGCCATGCCGTCAAACGCAGCCGCGGTAAGTCTTGGAACAGACAGGGCCCCTGCTGTAGCAGGTCTTGTCTTAGCGGCAGAGGCCACGGGTCCTCTGAGATCATCTCTTGAAGTTCCGGGCACCATGTTCGTCTTGGCCAATCCGGAACCACGAGAATTGTGTTTACTCCTCGCTTTCTTCTTATTCTCAATACCTTTGGTATGAGAGGCAGCGGAGGGAACACATAAACTGACTGGTACACCCACGGTGTCACCAGAGCGTCCACAGCTATCGCTTAAGGGTCTCTTGACCTGGCGCAATACCTCTCTAGTTTTTTGTTTAGGCGGGACGCCATCATGTCCACCTGTGGACGACCCCACTGATGTACAATCATTTGGAAGACTTCTGGATGAAGTCCCCACTCTCCCGGGTGGAGGTCGTGTCTGCTGAGGAAGTCTGCTTCCCAGTTGTCCACTCCCGGAATGAACACTGCTGACAGTGCTAGTACATGATTTTCCGCCCATCGGAGAATTCTTGTGGCTTCTGTCATTGCCATCCTGCTTCTTGTGCCGCCCTGACGATTCACATGGGCGACTGCCGTGATGTTGTCTGACTGGATCAGCACCGGCTGGTGTAGGAGCAGGGATTTTGCTTGACTTAGGGCATTGTAGATGGCCCTTAGTTCCAGAATATTTATGTGAAGGGAAGTCTCCTGACTTGTCCATAGTCCTTGGAAGTTTCTTCCCTTTGTGACTGCCCCCCAGCCTCGCAGGCTGGCATCCGTGGTCACCAGGACCCAGTCCTGAATGCCGAATCTGCGACCCTCCAGAAGATGAGCACTCTGCAGCCACCACAGAAGAGACACCCTGGTTCTTGCAGACAGGGTTATCAAGCGATGCATCTGAAGATGCGATCCGGACCACTTGTCCAACAGGTCCCACTGAAAGATTCTGGCATGGAACCTGCCGAATGGAATTGCTTCGTAAGAAGCTACCATCTTTCCCAAGACCCGCGTGCAGTGATATATCAAAAGCACGGTGATATTATACATTTTATAATAAATTGTATTAATTATATACAGAGATTTATATTGTCAGTTCATCAAAATAGCGCAGCCTTTCTTTTTTCTTAGTGATGCACCGATACCTGTTTTGGTTTCAGGAGGTCTCTGACTAGAGAAGACAACTCCCTGGCTTTCTCCTCCGGGAGAAACACTTTTTTCTGGACTGTGTCCAGAATCATCCCCAGGAACAGTAGATGTGTCGTCGGGACCAGCTGTGACTTTGGGATATTCAGAATCCAGCCGTGCTGGTTCAGCACTTCCTGAGATAGTGCTACTCCCACCAACAACTGTTCTTTGGACCGTGCCTTTATTAGGAGATCGTCCAAGTACGGGATAATTAAAACTCCCTTTCTTCGAAGGAGTATCATCATTTCCGCCATAACCTTGGTAAATACCCTTGGTGCCGTGGAGAGTCCAAACGGCAGCGTCTGGAATTGGTAATGGCAATCCTGTACCACAAATCTGAGGTACTCCTGGTGAGGATGGTAAATGGGGACATGCAGGTAAGCATCCTTGATGTCCAGGGAAACCATGTAATCCCCCTCGTCCAGGCTTGCAATAACCGCCCTGAGCGATTCCATCTTGAACTTGAATTTTTTTATGTACATGTTCAAGGATTTCAAATTTAAAATGGGTCTCACCGAACCGTCCGGCTTCGGTACCACAAATAGTGTGGAATAGTAACCCCGGCCTTGTTGAAGTAGGGGTACCTTGATTATCACCTGCTGGGAATACAGCTTGTGAATTGCCGCTAGCACCGCCTCCCTGTCTGAGGGAGCAATCGGCAAGGCAGATTTTAGGAACCGGTGGGGTGGAGCGGCCTCGAATTCCAGCATGTATCCCTGAGATACTACTTGAAGGATCCAGGGATCCACCTGTGAGCGAGCCCACTGATCGCTGAAATTTCTGAGGCGGGCCCCCACCGTACCTGGCTCCACCTGTGGAGCCCCACCGTCATGCGGCGGACTTGGAAGAGGAAGCGGGGGAGGACTTTTGTTCCTGGGAACCTGCTGTCTGTTGCAGCCTTTTTCCCTTACCTCTGCCTCTAGACAGAAAAGACCCTCCTTTTCCACGCTTGCTTTTCTGGGTCCGAAAGGACTGAACCTGATAAAATGGCGCCTTCTTAGGCTGTGAGGGAACATGGGGTAAAAATGCTGACTTCCCAGACGTTGCTGTGGAAACTAGGACGGAGAGACCATCCCCAAATAATTCCTCCCCTTTATAAGGCAAAACTTCCATGTGCCTCTTGGAATCTGCATCTCCCGTCCACTGACGAGTCCATAAGCATCTCCTAGCAGAGATAGACAATGCACTTACTTTAGATGCCAGCCGGCAAATTTCCCTCTGTGCATCTCTCATATATAAGACTGAATCTTTTATATGGTCAATCGTTAGCAGAATAGTGTCTCTGTCTAGTGTGTCAATATTTTCTGACAGTTTTTCTGACCATGCAGCGGCAGCACTGCACATCCAAGCTGACGCAATAGTTGGTCTAAGTATAATGCTTGAGTGTGTGTATACAGACTTCAGGATTGCCTCCTGCTTCCTATCAGCAGGCTCCTTAAGGGCGGCCGTATCCTGAGAGGGTAGTGCCACCTTTTTTGACAAACGTGTGAGCGCTTTATCCACCCTAGGTGGCGTTTCCCAACGTGACCTATCCTCTGGCGGGAAAGGGAACGCCATTAGAACCTTCTTAGGAATTACAAATTTTTTATCAGGGAAAAGCCACGCTTCTTCACACACTTCATTTAGTTCATCTGATGGGGGAAAAACTACGGGTAGTTTTTTCTCCCCAAACATAATACCCTTTTTTGTGGTACCTGGATGTAAATCAGAAATGTTTAACACCTCTTTCATTGCCTCAATCATGCAGTGAATGGCCCTGACAGGCATTAGGTTTGACTCATCGTCGTCGACACTGTTATCAGTATCCGTGTCGACATCCGGGTCTGCAAACTGAGGTAGCGGGCGTTTTAGAGCCCCTGACGACCCCTGAGGCACCTGGACAGGCACGAGCTGAGATCCCGGCTGTCCCACATTTGGCATGTCGTCAAATTTCTTATGTAAAGAATCTATACGTGCACTCATTTCTTTCCATAAGTTCATCCACTCGGGTGTCTGCCCCGCAGGGGGTGACGTCCCTTCAAAAAGCATCTGCTCCGCCTCCACCTCATTATCCTCATCAAACATGTCGACACAGCCGTACCGACACACCCCACACACACAGGGAATGCTCAACAGAGGACAGGACCCACAAATAGCCCTTTGGGGGGACAGAGTGAGAGTATGCCAGCACACACCAGAGCGCTATATATATACAGGGACTAACTGAGTTATGTCCCTAATAGCTGCTTTTCATATAATATATGTATATATACTGCCAAATTTAATGCCCCCCCTCTCTTTTCCCTCTTACTGTTACTGTATATTGCAGGGAAGAGCCAGGGAGCTTCCTTCCAGCCGAGCTGTGAGGGAAAAATGGCGCCAGTGTGCTGAGGAGATAGGCTCCGCCCCTTTTTCGCGGCCTATTCTCCCGCTTTTTATGGAATTCTGGCAGGGGTATTTACCTCATATATAGCCTCTGGGGTTATATATTGAGGTATTTTAGCCAGCCAAGGTGTTATTATTGCTGCCTCAGGGCGCCCCTCCCCAGCGCCCTGCACCCTCAGTGACCGGAGTGTGAAGTGTGAGAGGAGCAATGGCGCACAGCTGCAGTGCTGTGCGCTACCTTGGTGAAGACAGAGTCTTCATGCCGCCGATTTTCCGGACTATCTTCTTGCTTCTGGCTCTGTAAGGGGGACGGCGGCGCGGCTCCGGGACCGAACACCAAGGACTGGGCCTGCGGTCGATCCCTCTGGAGCTAATGGTGTCCAGTAGCCTAAGAAGCCCAATCCGGCTACAAGCAGGCGAGTTCGCTTCTTCTCCCCTTAGTCCCTCGCTGCAGTGAGCCTGTTGCCAGCAGGTCTCACTGAAAATAAAAAACCTAAGTCTATTCTTTCTAAGAGCTCAGGAGAGCCCCTAGTGTGCATCCAACCTCGGCCGGGCACGAATTCTAACTGAGGCTTGGAGGAGGGTCATAGTGGGAGGAGCCAGTGCACACCAGGTAGTCTGAAATCTTTCTAGAGTGCCCAGCCTCCTTCGGAGCCCGCTATTCCCCATGGTCCTTACGGAGTTCCCAGCATCCACTAGGACGTCAGAGAAATATCAGTATGAGGAGGGAAGGAAGCATTCAGTTTGTAAAACCTTGAGAAAGACCCCAGCTAGGGGTAGAAACGAGTAGGTTGTTTCCTGACAAGCCGGGGGACGGACGTAAGGACCAGTACTCAGTAAGATCTGTTACCTGCATGGTAGGACTATCCAGAAATCCCATATTACATCTTGCATGCGTTTTCAGAACTGTCTAAACCACAGTTCAGAATCATCTGGTAATTAGCCTGTCCTCCCATTTTTTGCTTGAAGGGATTGTGCAATATTGTGGATATCTTTGTGATTTTATTATATTCATTCGTATGTCATATATGTTTTACTATTAAAACGGTATTTCACTATACACATACTTTCTTTTTCCATATGGCATCAAATTATGAATAATGGAATTCTGTGGAACTACAAGAATCAGCAGGAATTAAGAACGCGCTAGTTAAGGCTCAGCTTCTATTTCTTGTTGTGCACTTTATGGGTGAGGGGTGAAGGAAAACCTCCTACGAAACTTTGAGACTGTACCAGCTGCTGCATTTGCGCACAAAGTTTTCCTATTCATTTTTGCATTGTACAGTCTTATATTTGTTTGACAATATGCTTCTTCTCTACTATATACGGCTCTGTCTTCTCTCTTTATGCTGCATATTACGGTTTGTTCCAAACCTCAATAAAATATATTTTGAAAAAAATAAAAAATAAATTAGGGTGTGCAGTCCCACCCCCACCCCCTTTACCATTCAAATAAGTGCAAGATCCCATTGTAGCCTTGTATGATGCATTGCCACGGGATGCTTAGATTGATAATTATCACAGATTTACTTAAGCACCAGTAATTTTATGCACTGTAATTGCAGCAAATGTCCACAGAACGTTGTGCAAAGTCATAACAGTAACTTGTGCTCAACTGACTTCGCACTTAAATGTTTGCTCATTTTATTGTCTGGGCTATAGTTACTATGTGGTATATAGGGGGTCATTCCGAGTGGATTGCTCGCTAGCAACTTTTTGCAGTGCTGCGATCAGGTTAAATCTTGGCAAAACTGCCCATGCGTATGCACCGCAATGCACAGGCACGAAGAATCCATTCGCACAGCCGATCGCAAGGTGAAAGAGGGCGTTTGGAAAAATGCAGGCGTGTCCAAGCATTTGCAGGGCGGGTGTCTGACGTCAATTCTGGGACCAAAAAGACTGACATGATCGCAGTGGCTGAGTAAGTCCAGAGCTACTCAGAACCTGCAAAAAACTTTTTTCTGCCGTCGTCTGCAAAAGCGTTCGCACACTTACAAAGCTAAAATACACTCCCCCATAGGCGGCGACTATCTGATCGCAGTAAAAAATAGCTAGCGAGCGATCAACTCGGAATGACCCCCATAGTTACTATGTGGTATATGTTACGGAAGAGGAAGAAGAGGAAGAGGAGGAGGAGGAGGAGGAGGAGGAGGAAGAGGAGGAGGAGGAGGAGGAGAAGGAGAAGACGGTCGTACAAAAGAATAAATAAATAAATAATGATGTAATTTATTTTATCTTCAAATATTTCAATAAAGTATTTTCTTGTAATTCTACATTCAGAACATTTTAACACAATTTATGTATTATTGTCAATTTAGTTACATTTACAAGACTCTGCAATGGACATAATAGGTGGAAAAAGGACAAGGCTTGGTCTATTTTAACAGGCATTGCTCTTCAATGTCCATGTGTACGTGTCTTAACTCAGTAATACAGCATTTCGTCACAGCCCTTCACTACACCTACATGCTGCTATCTTTAAAAGTTGCACAAATGAATTAGCCAGATATAAACTATGACTAATGCAAGGATGAACAAAGCACAAATTGCATCTGAACAATACATTATGGGGGTCATTCCGAGTTGTTCGCTCGTTATTTTTTTCTCGCAACGGAGCGATTAGTCGCTAATGCGCATGCGCAATGTCCGCACTGAGACTGCGCCAAGTAAATTTGCTATGCAGTTAGGTATTTTACTCACGGTTTTTTCTTCGTTCTGGTGATCGTAATGTGATTGACAGGAAGTGGGTGTTTCTGGGCGGAAACTGGCCGTTTTATGGGTGTGTGCGAAAAAACGCTACCGTTTCTGGGAAAAACGCGGGAGTGGCTGAAGAAACGGAGGAGTGTCTGGGCGAACGCTGGGTGTGTTTGTGACGTCAAACCAGGAACGACAAGCACTGAACTGATCGCAGATGCCGAGTAAGTCTGGAGCTACTCAGAAACTGCTAAGAGGTGTGTGGTCGCAATTTTGAGAATCTTTCGTTCGCAATTTTGATAAGCTAAGATTCACTCCCAGTAGGCGGCGGCTTAGCGTGTGCAATGCTGCTAAAAGCAGCTAGCGAGCGAACAACTCGGAATGAGGGCCTATGTGCATTGTTGAGTTATAAAAGGATGTTACTGACTAAACCCCATGGTCTTTACGGAGTCCCCAGCATCCTCTAGGACGTAAGAGAAAATAAGATTTTAAACCTACCGGTAAATCTATTTCTCCTAGTCCGTAGAGGATGCTGGGGACTCCGTAAGGACCATGGGGTATAGACGGGCTCCGCAGGAGATAGGGCACCTAAAAAGAACTTTGACTATGGGTGTGCACTGGCTCCTCCCTCTATGCCCCTCCTCCAGACCTCAGTTAGAGAACTGTGCCCAGATGAGATGGACAATACAAAGCAGGATTTAGCAATCCAAGGGCAAGATTCATACCAGCCCACACCAATCATACCATGTAACCTGGAACATACATAACCAGTTAACAGTATGAACAAAAACAACAGTAACGGTCCTAGACCGATGTCAACTGTAACATAACCCTTATGTAAGCAACAACTATATACAAGTCTTGCAGAGTTTCCGCACTGGGACGGGTGCCCAGCATCCTCTACGGACTAGGAGAAAAAGATTTACCGGTAGGTTTAAAATCTTATTTTCTCTTACGTCCTAGAGGATGCTGGGGACTCCGTAAGGACCATGGGGTTTATACCAAAGCATCCAATCGGGCGGGAGAGTGCGTATGACTCTGCAGCACCGACTGAGCAAACGCTAGGTCCTCATCAGCCAGGGTATCAAACTTGTAGAATTTAGCAAAAGTGTTTGACCCCGACCAAGTCGCCGCTCGGCAAAGTTGTAAAGCCGAGACGCCTCGGGCAGCCGCCCAAGAAGAGCCCACCTTCCTAGTGGAATGGGCCTTAACCGAATTTGGAACTGGCAATCCAGCCGTAGAGTGAGCCTGCTGAATCGTATTACAGATCCAGCGAGCAATAGTCTGCTTTGAAGCAGGAGCGCCAATCTTATTGGCCGCATACAGGACAAACAGAGCCTCTGTTTCCTAATTCTAGCCGTCCTGGCTACATTAATCTTTAAGGCCCTGACTACGTCTAGGGATCTGGAATCCTCCAGGTCACCGGTAGCCACAGGCACCACAATAGGTTGATTCATATGGAACGGAGAAACCACTTTAGGCAAAAATTGCGGACGTGTCCTCAATTCAGCTCGATCCACATGAAAAATCAAGTAGGGGCTCTTGTGTGATAGAGACGCCAATTCTGACACTCGCCTTGCTGATGCTAAGGCCAACAACATGACCACCTTCCAAGTAAGAAATTTCAACTCAACCTTGTTAAGCGATTCAAACCAGTGTGATTTTAGGAACTGCAACACCACGTTCAGGTCCCATGGTGCCACTGGAGGCACAAAAGGGGGCTGGATGTGAAGCACTCCCTTTACAAACGTCTGGACTTCTGTAAGAGAAGCCAATTCCTTCTGAAAGAAAATCGAGAGGGCCGAAATCTGTACCTTAACCGAGCCTAATTTCAGGCCCATATCCACTCCTGTCTGTAGGAAGTGGAGAAAACGACCCAGATAAACATCTTCCGTAGGTGCATTCTTGGTGTCACACCAAGACACATACTTTCGCCAGATACGGTGATAATGTTTTATCGTCACCTCCTTCCTAGCCTTTATTAAAGTAGGGATGACCTCTTCCGGAATCCCCTTTTTTGCTAGGATTCTGCGTTCAACCGCCATGCCGTCAAACGTAACCGCGGTAAGTCTTGAAATACACAGGGCCCCTGCTGCAACAGGTCTTCCCTCAGAGGAAGAGGCCAGGGGTCTCCTGTGAGCATCTCTTGCAGATCCGAGTACCAGGCCCTTCGAGGCCAGTCTGGGACAACGAGTATCGTCTGTACTCTTCTTCGTCTTATGATCCTCAACACTTTCGTGATGAGAGGAAGAGGAGGAAACACGTAGACCGATTCGAACACCCACAGTGTTACCAGTGCGTCTACTGCTACTGCCTGAGGGTCCCGAGACCTTGCGCAATACCTCCAAAGTTTTTTGTTGAGGCGTGACGCCATCATGACTATTTGAGGGGTTCCCCAAAGACATGTTACGTCTGCAAAGACTTCTTGATGAAGTCCCCACTCTCCTGGATGGAGATCGTGTCTGCTGAGGAAGTCTGCTTCCCAGTTGTCTACTCCCGGAATGAAGACAGCCGACAGAGCGCTTAAATGATTTTCCGCCCAGCGAAGAATCCTTGTGGCTTCTGCCATCGCGACTCTGCTTCTTGTCCCGCCTTGGCGGTTCACATGAGCCACTGCTGTGACATTGTCTGATTGAATCAGAACCGGTAGGTTTCGAAGAAAACTCTCCGCTTGTCGAAGGCCGTTGTAAATGGCCCTGAGTTCCAACACATTGATGTGTAGACAGGACTCCTGGTCTGACCAAAGACTCTGAAAAGTCTTTCCCTGTGTGACCGCTCCCCATCCTCGGAGGCTCGCGTCCGCGGTAACCAGGATCCAGTCCTGAATCCCGAACCGGCGACCCTCCAGTAGGTGAGCACTTTGCAACCACCACAGGAGGGACACTCTGGTTTCCGGGGACAGAGTTATTTTCCGATGTAAGTGCAGATGGGACCCTGACCACTTGTCCAGAAGGTCCCATTGAAAAATCCGTGCATGGAACCTTCCGACGGGAATGGCCTCGTAGGCCGCCACCATTTTTCCCAGAACTCGAGTGCATTGGTGAACTGACACCCTTTTTGGTTTTAGCAGTACTCTGACCATGTTCTGGATGTCTTGGGCCTTCTCTATTGGGAGAAAGACCTTCATTTGTTCCGTATCCAATATCATACCTAGGAACGGTAGTTGAGTTGTCGGAATCAACTGTGACTTTGGTAGATTTAGAATCCAACCGTGTTGCTGGAGAACTCTCAGAGAGAGCGCCACACTGCTCAGCAATTTCTCCCTTGATCTCGCTTTTATCAGGAGATCGTCCAAGTATGGGATAATTGTGACTCCATGCTTGCGCAGGACCACCATCATTTCCGCCATTATTTTGGTGAAAATCCTCGGGGCCGTGGAAAGTCCAAACGGCAACGTCTGAAATTGGTAATGACAATCCTGTACAGCGAATCTCAGGTATTCCTGATGGGGGGCATATATGGGGACATGAAGGTACGCATCCTTTATGTCCAGAGACACCATAAACTCCCCCTCCTCCATGTTGGCTATTATCGCTCTGAGTGATTCCATTTTGAATTTGAATCTTTTTATGTACAGGTTTAGGGATTTCAGATTCAAAATCGGTCTGACCGAACCGTCCGGTTTCGGGACCACAAATAGGGTTGAGTAGTAACCTCTTCCCTGCTGGTGCAGGGGAACCTTGATTATCACTTGCTGTATACACAGCGTTTGAATTGCAGCTAACACTACATCCCTTTCCGATGTGGAAGCTGGTAGGGCCGATTTGAAAAATCGGTGCGGGGGCACCTCCTCGAATTCCAGTTTGTAACCCTGGGAAACTATTTAAAACACCCAGGAATTCAGGTCCGAACTGACCCAGGCCTGATTGAAAAGTCGAAGACGTGCCCCCACCGGTGCGGACTGCCTCAGGGGAGCCCCAGCGTCATGCTGTGGGTTTTGGAGCAGCCGGGGAGGACTTTTGTTCCTGGGCACCTGCCGCAGCAGGTGCTCTCTTACCTCTGCCCTTACCTCTGGCAAGGAAAGAGGATCCCAGACCTCTTTTGGACTTGTGCGACCGAAAGGACTGCATCTGATAGGGTGTTACTTTCTTTTGCTGTTGGGGAATATATGGTAAAAAATTTGATTTACCTGCTGTAGCTGTGGAAACCAGGTCCGTCAGCCCATCCCCGAACAATACATCCCCCTTATAGGGTAGTACTTCCATATGTTTCTTGGAATCCGCATCACCTGTCCATTGGCGAGTCCATAAGGATCTTCTCGCTGAGATAGCCATGGCATTGGCCCTAGAAACTAGCAATCCAATGTCCATTTGAGCATCCCTCATAAATAAGGCTGCGTCTTTTATATGGGCTAGAGTTAGGAATATAGTATCCTTATCCATAGTATCAAATTGATCTGTCAGCTCATCTGTCCAAGCTGCAAATGCGCTACACACTCATGCCGACGCAATCGTCGGTCTTAGCACAGCACCCGTATGAGAATAAATACCCTTTAAGGTAGTTTATTGCCTGCGATCTGCTGGGTCTTTAAGGGCCGCTGTGTCAGGAGACAGTAGCGCCACTTTCTTGGATAAGCGCGTCAGGGCCTTGTCCACAGTGGGGGCAATTCCCAAATCTCCCTGTCCTGCTTAGGGAAAGAGTATGCCATAAACATTCTTTTGGGGATCTGCGGTCTCTTATCTGGAGAGTCCCAAGCTTTTCCAAAGAACTCATTTAATTCATGAGATGTGGGAAAATTAATAATCTGTTTCTTTTCCTTAAACATGTGTACCCTTGTGTCGGGGACTGAGGGTTCATCCACAATATGCAACACATCCCTTATTGCCACAATCATACACTGAATAGTTTTAGTCACCCTAGGGTGCACTTTTACTTCGTCATAGTCGACACTGGAATCAGAATCCGTGTCGGTAGTAGTGTCTTGTGTTAAGGGACGCTTTTGAGACCCCGACGGGCCCTGTGAGTCGGTCCAATCTGAGGAATGACCGCCTGATGTCCCCCCTAAACCAGCCTTATGAAGCCTTTTATGTAAAGATGCCACACTTGCATGCAACGTATGCCACATGTCCATCCAATCAGGAGTCGGCACAACCGACGGGGACACACCACTCATTTGCTCCACCTCCTCCTTGGAGAAGCCTTCCGCCTCAGACATGTCGACACACACGTACCGACACCCCACACACACAGGGAATTACCTATAAGGGGACAAAACCCCAACCAGGCTCTTAGGAGAGACAGAGAGATAGAGTATGCCAGCACACACCCAGCGCTTAAAAACACTGGAATATACAACCAGATAGCGCTTTTATATGTTTATAATCGTAATCTCCACTCACTGCGTCGCCAAAGTGCCCCCCTCCTCCTTTTTCCAACCTGTGAAGCTCAGCAGGGGAGAGAACAGGGAGCCAGCGTTTTCTCATGCAGCCTCTGTGGAGAAAATGGCGCTGGTTAGTGCTGAGGATCAAGCCCCGCCCACCCGGCGGCGGGCTTCAGTCCCTTCATCATATATTAATAAAATGGCGGGGGTCCGCGGATTTACTGTCCCCCAGTCTAATCCACCTTATTTATGGCCCAGGGCGCCCCCCCCTGCGCCCTTCAGTGCCTGCTTTGTGTGTGTGACTGGGAGCAATGGTGCGCAGCCTACCGCTGCGCGCTTACCTCATGAAGATCTGATGTCTTCTGCCGCCTGAAGTCTTTTCCTCAATACTCACCCGGCTTCTATCTTCGGCATCTGTGAGGAGGACGGTGGCAGCGCAGCTCCGGGACGAACCCCAGGTGAGACCTGTGTTCCGACTCCCTCTGGAGCTAATGGTGTCCAGTAGCCTAGAAGCAGTGCCCAACTTTACAAGCTAGCTCTGCTTCTCTCTCCTCGGTCCCACGATGCAGGGAGCCTGTTGCCAACAGGACTCCCTGAAAATAAAAAACCTAACGAAATTCTTTTTCCACAGAAAACTCTGGAGAGCTCTCTGCAGTGCACACATTCTCCTCTGGGCACAAGATCTAACTGAGGTCTGGAGGAGGGGCATAGAGGGAGGAGCCAGTGCACACCCATAGTCAAAGTTCTTTTTAGGTGCCCTATCTCCTGCGGAGCCCGTCTATACCCCATGGTCCTTACGGAGTCCCCAGCATCCTCTAGGACGTAAGAGAAAATAAGAATTTACTTACCGATAATTCTATTTCTCGTAGTCCGTAGTGGATGCTGGGAACTCCGTAAGGACCATGGGGAATAGCGGCTCCGCAGGAGTCTGGGGACATCTAAAGAAAGCTTTAGGATCACCTGGTGTGCACTGGCTCCTCCCCCTATGACCCTCCTCCAAGCCTCAGTTAGGATACTGTGCCCGGACGAGCGTACACAATAAGGAAGGATTTTGAATCCCGGGTAAGACTCATACCAGCCACACCAATCACACTGTACAACCTGTGATCTGAACCCAGTTAACAGCATGATAACAGAGGAGCCTCTAGAAAAGATGGCTCACTACAGCAATAACCCGAATTTTTTGGTAACAATAATCATGTACCAGTATTGCAGACAATCCGCACTTGGGATGGGCGCCCAGCATCCACTACGGACTACGAGAAATAGAATTATCGGTAAGTAAATTCTTATTTTCTCTGACGTCCTAGTGGATGCTGGGAACTCCGTAAGGACCATGGGGATTATACCAAAGCTCCCAAACGGGCGGGAGAGTGCGGATGACTCAGCAGCACCAATGAGAGAACTCCAGGTCCTCCTCAGCCAGGGTATCAAATTTGTAGAATTTTACAAACGTATTTGCTCCTGACCAAGTAACTGCTCGGCCAATTTTAAAGCCGAGACCCCTCGGGCATCCGCCCAAGATGAGCCCACCTTCCTTGTGGAGTGGGCATTTACAGATTTTTGGCTGTGGCAGGCCTGCCACAGAATGTGCAAGCTGAATTGTACTACAAATCCAACGAGCAATAGTCTGCTTAGAAGCAGGAGCACCCAGCTTGTTGGGTGCATGCAGGATAAACAGCGAGTCAGATTTCCTGACTCCAGCCGTCCTGGAAACATATATTTTTCCGGGCCCTGACAACGTCTAGCAACTTGGAGTCCTCCAAGTCCCTATTTGCCGCAGGCACCACAATAGGTTGGTTCAGGTGAACGCTGAAACCACCTTAGGGAGAAACTGAGGACGAGTCCTCAATACCGCCCTGTCCGAATGGACAATCAGATAAGGGCTTTTACAAGATAAAGCCGCCAATTCTGACACGCACCTGGCCCAGTCCAGAGCCAACAGCATGACCACTTTTCCTGTGAGATATTTTAACTCCACAGATTTAAGTGGGTCCAACCAATGTGACTTTTTGGAATTCAAAAACTACATTGAGATCCCAAAATGCCACTGGAAGCACAAAAGGAGGCTGTATATGCAGTACCCCCTTTTACAAACGTCTGAACTTCAGGGACTGAAGCTAGTTCTTTTTGGAAGAAAATCGACAGAGCCGAAATTTGAACCTTAATGGACCCCAATTTCCGGCCCATAGACACTCCTGTTTACAGGAAATGTAGGAATCGACCCAGTTGAATTTCCTCCGTCGGGCCTTACTGGCCTCGCACCACGCAACATATTTTCGCCAAATGTGGTGATAATGTTTTGCGGTTACATCCTTCCTGGCTTTGATCAGGATAGGGATGACTTCATCCGGAATGCCTTTTTTCCTTCAGGATCCGGCGTTCAACCGCCATGCCGTCAAACGCAGCCGCGGTAAGTCTTGGAACAGACAGGGTCCTTGCTGGAGCAGGTCCCTTCTTAGAGGTAGAGGCCACGGATCCTCCGTGAGCATCTCTTGAAGTTCCGGTTACCAAGTCCTTCTTGGCCAATCCGGAGCCACGAATATAGTGCTTACTCCTCTCCATCTTATCAATCTCAGTACCATGGGTATGAGAGGCAGAGGGGGGAACACATACACTGACTGGTACACCCATGGTGTTACCAGAGCATCTACAGCTATTGCCTGAGGGTCCCTTGACCTGGCGTAATACCTGTCGAGTTTTTTCCCAACGGTTTATAATCATATGGAAGACTTCTGGGTGAAGTCCCCACTCTCCCGGGAGGAGGTCGTGCTGAGGAAATCTGCTTCCCAGTTTTCCACTCCCGGAATGAATATTGCTGACAGTGCTATCACATGATTTTTCGCCCAGCGAAGAATCCTTGCAGCTTCTGCCATTGCCCTCCTGCTTCTTGTGCCACCCTGTCTGTTTACGTGGGTGACTGCCGTGATGTTGTCCTACTGGATCAACACCGGCTGACCTTGAAGCAGAAGTTCTTGCTAAGCTTAGAGCATTGTAAATGGCCCTTAGTTTCAGGATATTTATGTGAAGTGATGTCTCCAGGCTTGACCGTAAGCCCTGGATATTCCTTCCCTGTGTGACTGCTCCCCAGCCTTGCAGGCTGGCATCCGTGGTCACCAGGACCCCGTCCTGAATGCCGAATCTGCGGCCCTCTAGAAGATGAGCACTCTGCAACCACCACAGGAGGGATACCCTTGTCCTTGGTGACAGGGTTATCCGCTGATGCATCTGAAGATGCGACCCCGGACCCTTTGTCCAGTAAGTCCCACTGGAAAGTCCTTGCGTGGATTCTGCCAAATGGGATTGCTTCGTAGAAAGCCACCATTTTTACCCCGAACCCATGTGCATCGATGCACTGAGACTTGGCTCGGTTTTAGGAGGTTCCTGACTAGCTCGGATAACTCCCTGGCTTTCTCTTCCGGGAGAAACACCTTTGTTCTGGACTGTGTCCAGGATCATCCCTAGGAACAGAAGACAAGTCGTCGGAATCAGCTGCGATTTTGGAATATTGATAATCCAATCTTGCTGCCGCAACACTACCTGAGATAGTGCTACACCGACCTCCCACTGTTCCCTGGATCTTACCCTTATCAGGGAATCGTCCAAGTAAGGGATAACTAAAATTCCCTTCCTTTGAAGGATCATCATCATTTCGGCCATTACCTTGGTAAAGACCCGGGGTGCCGTGGACCATCCCTACGGCAGCGTCTGAACTGATAGTGACAGTTCTGTACCATAAACCTGAAGTACCCTTGGTGAGAAGGGTAAATTTTGACATGAAGGTAAGCATCCTTGATGTCCCGAGACATCATGTAATCCCCTTCTTCCAGGTTCGCAATCACTGCTCTGAGTGACTCAATCTTGAATTTGAACCTCTGTATGTAAGTGTTCAAATATTTTAGATTTTAGATTTAGAATCGGTCCACCGAGCCGTCTGGCTTCGGTACCACACTAGTGTGGGATAATACCCCTTTCCCTGTTGCAGGAGGGGTACCTTGATTATCACGTGCTGGAAATACAGCTTGTGAATGACTTCCAAAACTGCCTCCCTGTCAGAGGGAGACGTCGGTAAAACCGACTTTTTTGGAAACGGCGAGGGGGAGACGTCTCGAATTCCAATGTGTACCCCTGAGATATTACCTGAAGGATCCCGGGGTCTACTTGCGAGTGAGCCCACTGCGCACTGAAATTCATTGAGAACGGGCTCCCACCTTGTAAAGCCCTAGCGTCATACTGAGGGCTTGACATAGGCGGGAAAGGGTTTCTGTTCCTGGGAACTGGCTGATCTCTGCAGCCTTTTTCCTCTCCCTCTGTCATGAGCAGAAAAGAGGAACGCTTTTTCCGCTTGCCAACAAAAGACTGCGCCTGATAATACGGCGTCTTATTTTGAGAGGCGACCTGGGGTACAAACGTGGATATCCCAGCTGTTGCCGCGGCCACCAGGTCTGAAAGACCGACCCCAAAAGTCCCCTTTTTAAGGCAATACTTCCAAATGCAGTTTGGAATCCGCATCACCTGACCACTTTACTGGTAGAATTGGACAACGCACTTATACTTGATGCCAGTCGGCCAATACTCCGCTGTGCATCATGCATATATAGAAATGCATCTTTTAAATGCTCTATAGGCAATAATATACTGTCCTTATCTAGGATATCAATATTTCCAGTCAGGGAATCCGACCACGCCAACCCAGCACTGCCCATCCAGGCTGAGGCGATTGCTGGTCGCAGTATAACACCATTATGTGTGTAAATACATTTTAGGATACCCTCCTGCTTTCTATCAGCAGGATCCTTAAGGGCGGCCATCTCAGGAGAGGGTAGAGTCCTTGTTCTTACAAGCGTGTGAGCGCCTTATCCCCCCTAGGGGGTGTTTCCCAACGCACCCTAACCTCTGGCGGGAAAAGGTATACTGCCAATAACTTTTTAGAAATTATCAATTGTTATCGGGGGGAAACCCACGCATCATCACACCCTCATTTTATTTCTCAGATTCAGGAAAACTACAGGTAGTTTTTCCTCACCAAACCGAATACCCCTTTTTTGGTGGTGTTCATATTATCAGAAAAGTGTAACCATTTTCCATTGCCTCAATCATGTAATGTGTGGCCCTATTGGAAATCACGGTTGTCTCTTCACCGTCGACACAGGAGTCAGTATCCGTGTCGGTGTCTGTATCTGCCATCTGAGGTAACGGCCGCTTTAGAGCCCCTGACGGCCCCTGAGACGTCTGGACATGCACAAGCTGAGTAGCCGGCTGTCTCATGTCAACCACTGTCTTTTATACAAAGCTGACACTATCACGTAATTTCAAACCGTACATCCACTCAGGTGTCGACACCCTAGGGGGTGACATCACTATTACAGACACTCTGCTCCGTCTCCACATTTTCTCCTCATACATGTCGACACAAACGTACCGACAGACAGCACACACACAGGGAATGCTCTGATAGAGGACAGGACCCCACTAGCCCTTTGGGGAGACAGAGGGAGAGTTTGCCAGCACACACCAGAGCGCTATATATATATACAGGGATAACCTTATATAAGTGTTATTCCCTTTATAGCTGCTGTATTGATTTATACTGCGCCTAATTTGTGCCCCCCTCTCTTTTTTAACCCCTTTCTGTAGTGTAGTGACTGCAGGGGAGAGCCAGGGAGCTTCCCTCCAACGGAGCTGTGAGGGAAAATGGCACCAGTGTGCTGAGGAGATAGGCTCCGCCCCTTTCTCGGCGTCCTTATCATCCGTTCTTCTGTATGTTTTGGCAGGGGTTAAATGCATCCATATAGCCCAGGAGTTATATGTGATGCATTTATTTTAGCCATATAAGGTTTTTATCGATTTATTGCGTCTCAGGGCGCTGCCCCCCCCAGCGCCCTGCACCCTCAGTGACCGGAGTGTGAAGTGTGCTGAGAGCAATGGCGCACAGCTGCGGTGCTGTGCGCTACCTTATCTGAAGACAGGACCGTCTTCTGCCGCCGATTTTTCCGGACCTCTTCGCTCTTCTGGCTCTGTAAGGGGGCCGGCGGCGCGGCTCCGGGACCCATCCAGGCTGAACCTGTGATCGTCCCTCTGGAGCTAATGTCCAGTAGCCAAGAAGCCCAATCCACTCTGCACGCAGGTGAGTTCGCTTCTTCTCCCCTTAGTCCCTCGATGCAGTGAGCCTGTTGCCAGCAGGTCTCACTGAAAATAATAAACCTAAACTAAAACTTTCACAAAGAGCTCAGGAGAGCCCCTAGTGTGCACCCTTCTCGTTCGGGCACAGAGATCTAACTGAGGCTTGGAGGAGGGTCATAGGGGGAGGAGCCAGTGCACACCAGGTGATCCTAAAGCTTTCTTTAGATGTGCCCAGACTCCTGCGGAGCCACTATTCCCCATGGTCCTTACGGAGTTCCCAGCATCCACTAGGACGTCAGAGAAATTAACGTTTAATTAAAATCTACACTAAAGACTCAAACACGCAGATCACAAGCATTCCTTCCTTATGAGACCATTATATAAAATTGCGCTTGCCATCAATTGCTTAGGAAAAGCAAGAACTAAAAGAAAAAAACATATAGAAGACTATGTAAAAATAATCCTTCAAACTAGTTTACTTTGCCCTCTCTAGATCATTGGTGTACAACAGGCATCCAAACAGCTCGATAAGCTTTCACTTGAATATCCCAACTTTGTGCTGTTGATCGGACTTCTTAGAGTACATGTGGATAGTGTGGTAATTCACTGAGCGCTGGAATGTTATAATTTAAAATGTGTGTTTATTAGCACATCAAGCATAACAGACAAGACAAAACAGCAATTATGTAAAAGATATGCACACAGGTGGAGCTGAAAACATGTTATGCACAGCAAAAAAGGTAGATAATCCTTGTATTAACCAAATGGCATTTGGTAAAGTACAAAGAATGTCTGTATTTCTGGAAACAGTTCTCAATGGTCCAGGTATAGCAGATGGGAATGATTTTACCCAGTTTTTGAAGATGGATCTACTTGTGGTAATATAGCAGAGTGGCCATATTTGCAGAGTGGCCGTATTTTTAAAGCGGCAATCATTTACAAGGCAAACTCAGATTGGTTTGCATTGAAAATGATTAACACTTTAAAAATATGGCCAATCTCAGCCGACATCCTGCACCTCCGGCAAACGCGGACCCTATTACATATACCCCCTTGTCTGCTTTGTTATAAAGCAAAGCATAAGACTGAACAGCAGTACTTATCTGTCATATAACATGATTTACTTTGCACAATGTAGTTCACGTTCTTTTACATAAGTAAGGGAGGTTTTAGAGACATCGGTGAGGTCTGCGTGGCATGTGAGGTGCATAAGTGGTAACTGGGGAGGTCTAAGTAAAATGTGTTGGCGTTTCAGAATAAATGTGGCATTAGAGGGCACACGGAAGCTTTTATGGCAAGTGGGAGACTGAGTGGCATGAGGTGAAATTGTAGAGCGTGTATATAGCCAGGGTCGTTCTTCAGCTGGTGTTTCTTCTAGATGTTAAATTATTTAAATTATCTTATTGATAAAGAAGATACATTATTTTCTTTTTGGATTTTTTTTTTCTTTGCTAAATTTGTTTTTCTAGTCTCCATCTATCTATATTAGTAACTTAAAATTTAGAATGGTCTCAGACTGAAATGTATCAAGTCACCTGCAATAGGCAGGTGTTTGGGAGCATATAGTAATTTTGCATATACAAAATGTGAAAACACAAATGGAAATTTTATTTCTGTTAACATTTCCCAGTTTATATGGGAAGCCAGGTAATAGCTTCTTAAAATCTGATCATTCTTGATAATCAGACACCCCAAAGCAAACATGCTCACTGATGTAAGCTATACTGTGATGGTATGGACTGCTGTAAAAAAATAAATAAATGTATCTGTCATTGGAAAACAGCAAGCATTATTATGGAGATGCAGAAATCCTACCATCCGATGTGCAGTACTTCAGATGGGACAATGCAATAAATGACATGTGCAAATGATAGATTGGATGTGCAAATTATACAATGGTTGTGCAGACTGACTGAAAGTACACAACAACTGTATGGTATGTACCAATATTTTCACACATAAAAGTGGGACTAAACACCAAATTAACGAGTTGACAAAGAATTATTTTATTTTTGTATTTTAAGTAACATAATTTTACACACACTGGGAAGAGGTAATCAGCCTGGTAAAAGCAAAAGTGCTAAATGGATAGAATCCTGTGTAAATTTAAAACCATATCTTTGTATTAGGATTTTAGTTCCACTTTAAGCTATTCTTTTCACCGTGCCCTGGTCATCTGTATACATATTCACCCACAAGAGTGACCTCAATTTACCTTGTGGCTTGCTGCAGACCGCTGCTTCCTACTCATTTTCTTCTATTGGGATTATTTCCCTTTGAAGAACATGTGCTCTGCTTGAGTGACAGCCCTGCTGCGCTCAGCCAATCAGGACAGCACTACTACGTGGTGGTCCCAGATTGGCTGGCGGGATCCCAAGTGACAGTAATCACGCAGAGGCCCAATATTCGGGAAAGGCCATCCATGTGTCCACACATGGATTGTCTAATGTCCGCGAGACTTCATACTCATTTTTTTTATTTTTAACCCTTGGGATGGAAAGAGAGAAAGAGAGAGAAAGAGAGAGAAAGAGAAAGAGAGAAAGAGAAAGAGAGAAAGAAAGAGAGAAAGAAAGAGAGAAAGAAAGAGAAAGTGAGAAAGAGAAAGTAAGAAAAAGAAAAAAGAAAGAGAAAGTATTAATAGATAACTTAAGTTTGTGAACGATGCTGGGTGCACTGAATGAGGAATGAAACGATGACTTGAGAACGGTGCTAAAGAACACTGAACGAAGAAGTGAGTGATGACTTGTAAACGATGCTGAATAACACTGAATGAGAGATGACTTGTGAATGATGCTGAAGAACACTGAATGAGAGAACATGTAAACGATGCTGAAGAACACAGAATGAGTGATGACTTGTGAACAATGCTGAAGAACACTGAATGGGAGATGACTGTGAACAATGCTGAAGAACACTGAATGATAGCTGGAAGCGCTGAAGACTGTAAACTGAGAGACACGCTGTATGCTGTAAGCTCTGGAGTCTGTGAGCTGAGAAACACGCTGTATGCTGGACGCACTGGAATCTGTGAGCTGAGAGACGCGCTGTATGCTGGAAGCACTGGAACTCTGTAGCTGAGAGACACACTGTATGCTAGAAGCACTGGAACTCTGTAGCTGAGAGACACACTGTATGCTAGAAGCACTGGAACTCTGTAGCTGAGAGACACAATGTATGCTAGAAGCACTGGAACTCTGTAGCTGAGAGACACACTGTATGCTGGAAGCACTGGAACGCTGTAGCTGAGAGACACACTGTATGCTGGAAGCACTGGAACTCTGTAGCTGAGAGACACACTGTATGCTGGAAGCACTGGAACTCAGTAGCTGAGAGACCCGCTGTATGCTGGAAGCACTGGAACTCTATAGCTGAGAGACACACTGTATGCTGGAAGCACTGGAACTCTGTAGCTGAGAGACGTGAGCCTGGGGGGTAGCTTTGCAGCGACAATACTCAGGCGCCAGAGCTTTACCTGGCACCTCCTTTTAAACTTCCCGCTCCTCTCCCATTGGCAGAGAGGTAGTGGTTGTAACACCGGCCCCCTCGGCCCCACGCGAGTCACAAAGTAACATGGCGGCGCCCATGGATCGGGGAACCGCCGGCCGCAGCGCCACGCGCCCACCGGGATGGCAGGAAGATAAGCCACCCCGGAGACCACCGCACATGGTGAGGTTAGTGCGGCTTCCGCCGCTCCGGCTCCGTGACAGAAAGAAAGAAAGAAAGGAGAGAGAGAGAGAAAAAGGAAGAAAGAAAGAAAGAAAGAAAGAAAGAAAGAAAGAAAGAAAGAAAGAAAGAAAGAAAGAAAGAAAGAAAGAAAGAAAGAAAGAAAGAAAGAAAGAACAGAAATAACTGAAATAAAGAAAGCATCTAATGTGAAACTAAATGAATAAACATAAGTATAAAACACTTAGGGTGGAATTCAAATGTTTGAAAAGTCGGTTGGGTGTCTGTTTTTTCTGTCTATTAGATGGGAAAAAACAGACTCCCAACTGACTTTTCAAACATTTGAATCTGCCCCTTATATTGATATCAGAATGCCTTTATGCATTTATTCACAGACTGAGTGTGGTTTCTTCAGGCTGTGAAGCTGAAAAGCTATTGCTAAAGAGATACTATTTTATTTGAAAGATGTTCATGTTTAATCACCCAACCATCACCATAAGTGTAACTAAAAACTTGTTGCTGCTGTGAACAGAAGATAGTAGCTTTATGTAACTACTTAAATATTCTAACATGTAACCACTTTAATATTCTAACATGTATTTTTCATACTGCACCAGTTAGTATTTTAGGTTTAGTGCCCTTTAATATACATTCAATAGAAGCATGGTATTTAATTTGTGATTTCAAATAGTATTTTTGGTCTCTGCATTTTGGTGGCAGACAAATCTAGAGTGGAATCCGAACATGACTAAGGAAATAAATGATAAAATTGGTCAATGCTCTTTTAAGCTCTTTAATGTTCATGCTGAAACAAATAATGCAAGTACACAATTATGAAAAATGAAATTGGAGGTTAGAGTGGCTAAATTGAAACAAAAAGGACCGCTATTTTATTTCTAAAAAGGGAAAAAAAACAATTTTCTTAAATGAGATCAAAATGTAATGACTAGCACATTTCCAGGCACAAGTAAAAATAAAATAAGTACAAAACTCAAAATCACTCACCAGGTAAAAAGCCTTCACCCATAAGAACAAAAACAATACCATTTTAGTATATGTATGACGTCAAACATTGGACGTATAATTAATTTACTGAAAATTGCTTCTACTCTAAGATAAGTTAGAAACTACAAACTTTCAGAGAGAATAAAATGAAGTTTTACCTATAGGTTAGATTTAATGGACAGTGTACAAATCTCAGACAGCATGAACTACGGGTCTTTGAAATGTGAACACAAAATTGAAAGACTTCGATGACCACCTAGTTTATATTCTAAACCCATCAATATGCAGCTATGGTCTATCTTCCATTATACTCAACTATTCAGAAATGAACTGCTCTAAGGGTGGAATTCAAGTAGCCCACAATAATTTAACGGGAAAAAATGGGGGTAGCCTTAAGATTTTCACAATTCAATTACAGCCCATTAAGTTATTTATTTTCTAGTGTTAACACATACAATACAGTATGGGTGTTTACACACGGTGAGATATTTTCTTTCAATTTTGACTATATAGTCAAAATCGCAAGAAAAGTTAGTGCAGATCGTAAGGTGAAAGTCACCTTGCGATCCCGATTCAAGCACGATGCGCGGTCCCGCCAGGTCGGCATCGCAAGAAAAGATAGACTGTGCAGGCAAGTCAATCCTTGCTAGATCGGTGTACTATCTAGTTCAGGGGTGGGGAACCTTTTTTCTACCGATGGCCATTTTGATATTTATAAATTCTTTCGGGGGCCATACAAAAATTCTCAACTTAAAAAATTACCCTGCCCCCCAGTAGGTCTGCCCCTTAGAGGTACTGTGTGTGCGCGCCAAAGGCGCGCCCGCGCCCAAGAAATGGGTGTGGCCAGTTAAAATGGGACGTGATACAATTATGCCCCCAATAGTGCGGTGCCAGATCCACAATTGCCCCCACAGTGCCAGGTATACAAATGCCCCCACAGTGCCAGGTATACAAATGCCCCTCACAGTGCCAGGTATACAGATGTCCCCACAGTGCCAGGTATACAGGTGCCCCTCACAGTGCCAGGTATACAGATGTCCCTACAGTGCCAGGTATACAGATGCCCCCACAGTGCCAGGTATACAGATGCCCCCACAGTGCCAGGTATACAGATGCCCACACAGTGCCAGGTATACAAATGCCCCCCACAGTGCCAGGTATACAAATGCCCCCCACAGTGCCAGGTATACAGATGCCCCCACAGTGCCAGGTATACAAATGCCCCCACAGTGCCAGGTATACAGATGCCCTCCCCTCTCCCCTCCGTGCTGCTTACCGTGGGACACGGAGGAGAGCGCGGCTGTCGGGTGGGAGCGGCGGCGTGTAGTACTTCAAACCAGCCGCCGGTTTGAGAGCCAATCAGAGATCGCGGACCGGCAGCCGCGGCTCCTGATTGGCTGCCGGTCCGCGAGCTCTGATTGGCTCACGGACCGGCGGCTGCTTTGAAGTACTACACGCCGCCGCTCCCACCAGACAGCCGCGCTCTTCTCCCTGTTCTGACAGCTGAGACACGCTGCAGCCGGACTGAGCGGCAGCGTGTCTCACTGACACAAGCTGGTGGGCCGGACCAAACGGCTTCGCGGGCCGTATACGGGCCGCAGGCCGGAGGTTCCCCACCCCTGATCTAGTTCATCTCACATGTCAATGACATGTCACATAAGCCAAAATCTCACATAAGCCAAAATCGTAAGCGCACATAGCACAGATTTTGACTAACTTTTCTTGAGATATGGACTATCTGGGCTCCGGGGAGTTCAAGGGAAATTGCAAGTGAAAATCGGGCATAGCAAGGATCTCACAGTGTGTACACACCCTAAGTTCCCGGACCTATGCGCTAACACTGTCGCAGCTGTCGAAAATAGGCTGTTTAACAGGGGTTTTCTTTTGAGCCTGCTCGCATATCAAAAAAAAAAAATCCATAATATCAAGACAAGGTGCACAGGGTTTAAATGTGCAAAGCGGCTAAATCCATCTAAACTATTGGGCGCAACAAGAAAATGCTGTTTGAGAACCCAGGGCAGACTTTGATCATTTTTGCTTGGCATCTCAGGAGGGTGCGAGCAGAAATAATGGGCGCCTGATTGGAGCAACAACTGAATTACTCTGTCGGACACCTGTTAGGTACAGCCGTCTAAAAACACTGAAGTGTTTGGTTTAGCTGATTCATTGTTTTTGTGAACATGATTGTGATTGCAGTGAAAACACAAACTATGCATAAGGTTGAATTGATATATTGTAGATTAACACCTAAATCAGTGATTCGCAATCTCACCCCTCAAATTTTACCAGCATGTCATATTTGGAGGATTTCTGCAGGTGGGAAAACTACTGACCCAACAAAATAGGATTTTGGTTACCTACAGGTAAATCCTTTTCTCGTAGTCCGTAGAGGATGCTGGGGTCCACATTAGTACCATGGGGTATAGACGGGTCCACCAGCAGCCCTTGGCACTTTAAGAGTTTGAGAGTGTGGGCTGGCTCCTCCCTCTATGTCCCTCCTACCAGACTCAGTCTAGAAACTGTGCCTGAGGAGACGGACATCTTCGAGAGAAGGATTTAACACAGATAGTGGCGAGATTCATACCAGCTCACACATACAAGGCACATCAAGCTAACCAGCTTGAAAAACTCAGCAACTGCTGAAACATTACTTACCAAGTAACAATGCAGTACATAACTAAATAAAGTTGTACTGAACAAGATAATGGTTGCAGGAAAACGAAGCGCTGGGCAGGCGCCCAGCATCCTTACGGACTACGAGAAAAGGATTTACCGGTGGATAACAGAAATCCTTTTTTCTCTTACGTCCTAGAGGATTCTGGGGTCCACACTAGTACCATGGGGATGTACCAAAGCTCCCAGAAAGGGGAGGGAGAGCGCGGAGGCTCCCGCAGAACTGATTGACTGAATTTCAAATCATCAGAGGCCAAAGTATCGAACTAGTAAAACTTTGTAAACGTGTTCAACCCAGACCAAGTTGCAGCTCGGCAAAGTTGCACTGCCGAGACTTCCCAAGCAACCGTCCAGGAAGACCCCACCTTACGAGTCAAGTGGGCCTTAACAGATCTTGGGCACGACAGTCCTGACGTAAAATAAGCATGCTGGACAGTGAACCGAATCCAGCGCGAAATAGTCTTCTTAGAAGCAGGACACCCAATTTTCTTGGGATCATGTAGGACAAACAGAGAGTCCAACTTTCTGTGGCAAGAAGATCTCTTCACATATATCTTCAGAGCCCTTACAACATCCAAGGACTTTGATGTGAATGAGGAGTCAGTAGCCACTGGCACCACAATAGGTTGGTTGATATGAAATGCCGACACAACCTTCGGAAGAAACTGCTGACGTGTCCGGAGCTCAGCTCTATCTTCGTGGGCAGCCAATTGATTCTGGAAGAAAATGGATAGGGCCGAAATCTGGACCTTCACAGAACCCAACCTCAGGCCCATATTCACACCTGCTTGCAGGAAGAGGAAAAAACGTCAGCATTGAAACTCCACCGTAGGAAACTTCTTGGATTCACACCAAGAGACATATATCTTCTAAATACAATGGTAATGTTTAGATGTTACCCCCTTCCTAGCCTGTATCAGGGTAGTAATGACCTTCTTCGGAATGCCCTTCTGAGCAAGTATCAGGCAATCAACTTCCATGCCGTCAAACATAGCTGCGGTAAGTCTTGATAGGCGAACGGCCCCTGCTGCAGCAGGTCGTCCCGAAGAGGAAGAGGCCTCGGCTCTTCTTGCAGTAGATTCAGAAGGTCCGCGAACCAAGCCCTTCTCGGCCAGTCTGGAGCAATGAGGATCGCTCAAACCCTTGTTCTCCTTATGAGTTTTAGGATTCTTGGGATGAGTGGTAGTGGTGGAAACACGTACACTGACTCGGACACCCACGGACACACCAGGGTGTCCACCGCCACTGCTTGTGGGTCCCTTGACCTGGAACAATAACGCCGAAGCTTCTTGTTGAGACGAGAGGCCATCATGTCTATATGGGGTAATCCCCAAACGTCTGTTATTTCCATGAACACCTCCGGATGGAGACCACACTCCCCTGGATGGAGATCGTGTCTGTTGAGGAAGTCTGCTTCCCAGTTGTCTACTCCCGGAATAAAGATGGCTGACAGCACCAACACGTGTTTTTTTTCCTGTCCAGAGGAGTATTCTTGTCACCTCTGACATTGCCGCTCTGCTCTTCATTCCGCCCTGTCGGTTTACGTAAGCCACTGTTGTTACGTTGTCCGACTGCACTTGAACGGCCCGATTTCTTAGAAGAGGGGCCGCCTCAAGAAGACCGTTGTAGACGGCTCTTAGTTCCAGGATGTTGATGGGCAGGCCGGCTTCCAGGCTTGACCACCGTCCTTGGAAAGTTACTCCTCCTGGCCTTCGGCGACAGACGAATTCTCTGGTGCATGTGGAGATGAGATCCAGACCACTTGTCCAGAAGATCCAGTTGGAAGGTCCAAGCGTGGAACCTCCCATACTGGAGAGCTTCGTAAGAGGCCACCATCTTTCCCAACAGGCGAATGCATTGATGAACAGACACCCGGGCTGGCTTCAGGACATCCCGGACCATAGTCTGTATTACCAACGCCTATTCCTTTGGAAGAAACGCCTTCTGCACTTCCACGTCCAGGATCATTCCCAGAAAGGACAACCTCTGGGTTGGTTCCAAATGTGACTTTGGAATGTTCAGAATCCAAACATGACTCTTGAGGAGGCATGTTGTGATAACAATGGAATGAAGCAGCTTCTCCTTGGACGATGCCTTTATCAGCAGATCATCGAGATAAGGAATGATGTTCACCCCTTGTTTGCGGAGGAGAACCATCATCTCTGCCATCACCTTGGTAAACACCCTCGGTGTTGTGGAGAGGCCGAATGGCAGGGCCTGGAACTGGAAATGACAGTCCAGCAATGCGAAACGGAGATAAGCCTGATGCGGCAGCCATATCGGAATGTGGAGGTACGCATCCTTGATATCCAGGTATACCAGGAATTCCCCTTCTTCCAGACCTGATATCACCGCCCTGAGAGACTCCATCTTGAACTCCTTTAGAAAGGGGTTCAATTATTTTAGGTTCAGAATGGGTCTGACCGAACCATCCGGTTTCGGTACCACGAAAAGGTTTGAATAGTAACCTGTGGCCTTCGCAGGAGGAGGAACCGGCACAATGACCTGTGCCTCCACCAGCTTTTGGACAGCTTCTTGTAATACAGTGCTGTCTGCCAACAGAGCTGGCAAGTGATTTGAAAAACGATGAGGAGGGAGACTTTGAAATTCCAGCCTGTATCCCTGGGATACAATATCTATCACCCAGGGATCCAGGCCGGACGATACCCAGACGTGACTGAAGTGTCTGAGTCTCTATCCCACCGACCCCACCGTCATGCGGAGGACTTTGGCGTAACTGAAGCAAGGTTTTGTTCCTGGGAACCTGCAGCGGCAGGTTTCTTGGACTTAACTCGACCTCCCCTAAAGAAGGTATTGGACGGTCTGGCCTTTCTAGGCTTGTTAGGCCGAAAGGACTGTGTTGCAGATGAAGAGAAGGATTTCTTCGGAGCAGGTGCTGCTGAGGGAAGAAAAACGGAGACTTACCCGCTTTAGCTGTGGATATCCACGCGTCTAGAGCTTCTCCAAAGAGAGCCTGACCTGTATAGGGTAGGGACTCCACCCTTTTTCTGGATTCCGCGTCGGCCAACCACTGGCACAATCACAGTCCCCAACGAGCTGAAAAGACATGGAAGATATTCCAGCAGCCATGGAACCCAGGTCTTTCATGGATTCTACCATAAAACCTGCTGAATCATGTATGTTGCAAAAAAATAATGCAACATCATCCCTATCAATCGTATCCAAAAACTCAAGTAAGGTAGCCGACCACTTTACTATAGCCTTTGCAATCCATGCACTAGCAATAGTGGGACGTAATATGGCCCCATCAATTTTCCGATAAGTCGGCTCCTTTAAGGCGGTAGATCCTGGAACAGGTAAAACCACCTTCTTTGAGAGTCTGGACACAGATGCGTCAACAATTGGCGGGTTTTCCAATTTTTTCCTATCCTCCTCAGGGAAAGGAAACGCCACACGTACCCGTTTAGGGATCTGGAATTTTTTCTCAGGGTTTTCCCATGCATTCTCAAATATAGCATTCAATTCCTTTGAAGGTTAGCGAGGCTTATTTTATTTTCAGTGAAAAAGGCCTCCTCAACCTTGTCAGTTGTGGTATCATTAATATTCAACACATCCCTGATAGCCTCTATCATCAATTGCACCGCTTTTGCAAGAGATACGGACCCCCGCGACACATCCCCATCACTGTCTGTGGTGTCAGAATCGGTATCCGTGTCGTCTTGTGTGACATGCACAAGCGCACGCTTATGGGGGTATATAGTGGAGCGTCCTGAGGTACCAGAAACCGGCCATACTGCCATAGAGTTCTGTAATACCTGGGTTGCAGATTCATTACTTACAACCCTATCAGAAATCTGAGAAATCCACGATTTGATAGAGGATGTACGGATGGTGTAATGGTTAGCATTACTGCCTCACAGCACTGAGGTCATGGGTTCAATTCCCACCATGGCCCAACTGTGTGGAGTTTGTATATTCTCCCCGTACTTGCGTGGGTTTCCTCCGGGTACACCGGTTTCCCACAATCCAAAAATATACTGGTAGGTTAATTGGATTCCAACAAAAATTAACCCTGGCGTGAATGCGTGTGAGTGTACATGTGGTAGGGAATATAGATTGTAAGCTCCACTGGGGCAGGGACTGATGTGAATGGCCAAATATTCTCTGGAAAGCGCTGCGGAATATGTGTGCGCTATATAAATAACTGGTAATAATAATTAAATAAATAGGAAAACAACTCAAGCGCCCTTGCTGGTATCTGTGCTAAACCAGTGCTATCCTGATTACATGGAATGGGATCATCCTGGGAGGATAAATCCTCTGCAGCATTTGACACAGTGTCCCTGGACATCGCTAAAGGAGACCACCAAACACTCTACACACACACACACACAGGTGAGGGCAGACAGAGTTCCCCCCCCCCCCCCCAAGAATGTCAAGAGAGACACAGAGGTTGGAGCCAACCCACACACAGTGCTTTTACCAAAGGGAGACCCCTTATCAGCGCTGATTGTGCACCTTAATAGGACACACAGTCGTATTACAGCCTCCCTCCCCTTCTACAACCACCTGGTACAGTTTACAGACAGCTGGAGTTGCTGTGGAGGGACCTGATTCTCCTTCTCAGCGCTGTGCAGGCAGGAAAATGGCGCTGAAACGCTGCTGGGTCCGCTCTGAGGAGAAGCTCCGCCCCCTTAATGGTGCGGTCTTCCCGCTCTTTATGGATTATACTGGCCTGAGGAATTAGTGCTGGCTGAGATCCGAGGACCCAGAAAGGCTTCTGGACCAGGGCGCCCCTCACAACGCCGCACTATGTACCGCTGAGCCTTCCCAGGAGCGCAGTTAATACTGCGTTCCGTCCCCGCTGCCGCCATCTTCACACCGATCCCCCGCTTGCTAGGGGGGTCGATGTCTCACTCGCCACTTCTTCATCTCTGTAAGGGGGTGATGGCATGCTGCTGGGACAAGCGATCCCCTGTGGCGGGGAGCGATCCGACCCCACTGGTGCTCAGTCAACTAGACAGTGGCTCAGACCCTGCAGGGCGGACTCTGCTCCCCCTCTAGTCCCTCGCTGCAGGGAGGCTGTTGCCAGCAGCCTCCCTGTAAAGTAAAGAACTCTAACAAACTTTTTACTAGGAAAACACTGGAGAGCTCCCCTAGCTGTGACCGGCTCCTCCGAGCACATTTTCTAAACGGAGTCTGGTAGGAGGGGCATAAAGGGAGGAGCCAGCCCACACTCTCAAACTCTTAAAGTGCCACGGGCTCCTGGTGAACCCGTCTAAACCCCATGGTACGAATGTGGACCCCAGCATCCTCTAGGACGTAAGAGAAAATAGGTTAACTGATCCGTCATGATTTTAAAAAAAACAAAAAACTTCAAAGCATGACCTGCTGGTGGTACTTGAGGACCTGAGTTGAGTACCTCTGACCTAAATATACACTGCAAGGCCAAACAGATTAATACATTATATTATATATATATATATATATATATATATATATATATATATACACATACATACACATACACATATATACACATACACACACACACACACACACACATGCTTGGGACCAGAGGTATTTTGGATATCGGATTTTTCCGTATTTTGGAATAATTGCATTCCATAATGAGATGTCATGATGATGGGACCTACTGTAAATCTAAGCACGGAATGCATTTATGTCACATATACACCTTATACACACAGCCTGAAGGTAATTTTAGCCAATATTTTTTGTAACTTTGTGCATTAAGCGAAGTGTGTGTATATTCACACAATTCATTTATATTTCATATACACCTTATACACACAGCCTGGGGGTCAATTAATACAATATTTTTAATAACTTCGTGTATTAAACAAAGTTTGTGTACATTGAGCCATCAAAAAACAAAGGTTTCACTATCTCACTCTAACTCAAAAAAGTCTGTATTTCGGAATATTCCGTATTTCGGAATATTTGGATATGGGATACTCAACCTGTATGTATATATTTTATTTTGTGCGAAGATCCAGCGTGCCTCACATTGTAATAGTTTAAGACCCCTATTGCCACCTCGTAAAGACTGCGGGATGTGATCTATCATTCTGTATTTTAAAGTGGTAAGGTTGTGGGAAGCAGCCAGGAAATGCCTTGCCACTGGCTGATCACTCTTTCCAACAGTTAAAGCAGCCTTGATAGCCGAACGGTTAAAGGCTGCTTTAACTGTTGGTAAGAGTGATCAGCCAGTGGCAAGGTGAGGCACGCTGGATCTTCAGATTAGGTACAGTGGCCCCTAATGGCCTTAATGAACATTCAGGCATTAATGTTTTGGCCAATAGTGGCTAATTAGTTGCACCGTATTAGCATTTTTTGTTTATGTAGTACTTGTTGGCGCAGTAGTATGTGAATACGTCTTGTTCATATATATGATATGCTGCTGTATGACACACTTTTTAACCGTTTAGCCGTATATGTTACTATCTATATATGGCCAGTGTTTGCATTGTGACCATGCTTTGCTAGTTCTAATAGTCATTTATTGTGCATTTTTAATATGATAAATATGAGTATTAGTGCATTATGTTATCTTTTTGTGATTACTTTAATTAGCTGTGACATTGTTTATGCACGGTATCCCGTTATTGTGATTTTAACCTGACCTAGTGCTGGCTGTATGTCTATTGTTGTCATTTGTAACTATGGTGATGGTGTTGTCACGCTTGAGGTCCGGCGTCTCGCGTCTAAGCGCCGTGACATCATCACGAATGCGCCAGGTGCCGGGCACGAAGCCCCGCCGTGGCGTCCTCGTGTTACACAGGGTGATGCCTATTTAAGGTAAGATGTTTGTGTGTTCTTTTGTTTACCTGACGAAAATGCCACAAAATAAAGGGCATTGAAACGTTGTAATCCTTGAATAACGTGTGTTCAAATCATTGGAGTGCCGCACCTACCGTTCTTGCTGACTATCTCCTTGTGAAGGCACCCAGTAAAACACACCAAATTCGCTTGTGCCCCCCCCTGTTTTGCACCCTGATACTTGTAGTCAGAAGTGAAGTAGGACCAGCGATTTCTCTGCAGCCTGAGAGAGAACATGGCACTGAGCAGTGTGCTGGCTGCCTGAGGAAGAAGCTCCGCCCTTTTTACCTCAGAAACTTTTCATAATATTTATACTGGCGGGGGTAGGGCTGTGCCTGGGCATCTTATGCCCCCTTTTTGCCAGTTTATAGAGGTGTTTTTGCTGCCCAGGGCGCCCCCTCCCCACATGCCCTGAACCCTGCAGTGCCTGTGTGTATAGGCAGCAATGGCGCGCTGCGCTCCCGCCAGCCGCGCTGTACCTCAGCCGTCACTTTTCTTGATAGAAGATCTGTCTTCTTCTACGCACCTGTCTTCTGACTTCTGGCTCTGTGAGAGGTTGACGGCGTGCTGTGGGAGTGAGCATCTAGGCACGGCTAGCGTTCAGTACCCTTCAGGAGCTAATGGTGTCCTGTCAGCCAGAAGCAGAGCCATGAAACTCTTCAGGAAGTTGGTTCATACTTCTGCCCCCTCAGTCCCACGAAGCAGGGAGTCTGTTGCCAGCAGTTCTCCCTGAAAATAACAAACCTTACAAGTCTTTTCAGAGAAACTCAGTAGAGCTCCTCAGAGTGCATCCAGTCGACCTGGGCACATTTCTAAAACTGAGGTCTGAAGGAGGGGCATAGAGGGAGGAGCCAGTTAACACCCAATGAAAAGTCTTTAGCGTGCCCATGTCTCCTGCGGATCCCGTCTATACCCCATGGTCTTGATGTCGTCCCCAGCATCCTCTAGGACGTATGAGAAAGTCCACTTGGTACTCGATTGTCATTTATTTTTTATAAAAAAAGGCTTAGGTAAGACAAAGAAAAAAAAAAAACAAGTTTTGCACTGATGAATTTTCAAAAATGTAATACATTTATTAAACTTTGAATGTTGTACACCATATCCAAAGTGTTAGACCTTCCTAAAAGAGGATAATTTCCAGTAATTCCTCAAATAATGGATACTGTTTGAAATGCCAGTAAGGATTCATTTAAGTCTGATAAACTAGAAGAAATGTCAACATTAGGCTGAATGAACATCACTCCTGAATCTGAAGAGACCTGATTAATAGTGAAAAAAAAAGAAAGTGCTGCTATAACGACAACCTGCGGCTGCCAGAGCAGGTACAGATGGCAAGCACTTGATGCTTATCTTAAGCTCCATTCAGTGTAAAGAAACTGCTGCAGTATTGAGCGTCAGCTCTCTCATACACCGCCAAGTGTTGACCCAGTCTGAAGTGTCCAGATAGCTGAAATGACAATTATCAGCTGGTGGTAAAGTACCTCCTGTTCTCATTAATAGTTGCAATAAAATTTATCCTTTCAGATAAATAGGGACAGGGTGATAAAGATCATTCTAATGCATTTCTTCCAACCAGCAGATTTTTATTTTAAAAGAAATGGATGTGTACTTGGGAACCACCCTAAAAAGCATATTGTATGCAAAAAAACAAAAAAAAACAGAGAAAATAGGATTTTAATACCTACCGGTAAATCCTTTTCTCTTAGTCTGTGGAGGATGCTGGGGACTGCGTAAGGACCATGGGGTATAGACGGGATCCGCAGGAGAAATTGGCACACTATAAGACTTTGAATGGGTGTGAACTGGCTCCTCCCTCTATGCCCCTCCTCCAGACTCCAGTTAGAGAACTGTGCCCAGGAAGACAGACATTTCGAGGAAAGAATTTATTGTTTAAACACAGTGAGTGTCATACCAGCTCACACCTCAAACACGCCGCAGAACGTGGCATTAAAAAGAACACCAGCCAAGACATGAAAAAATACAGCCATATGCTGCGACAATTTGTAACACAACCTGTGTGTCAACACAACCAATAATAAGACACCGCATGCCCTGGCATGCACAACGTCAGCAACAGCCTGACTGAAAAGAAACACTACAAGAGTGTAACCATAATCAACAACTGCAGATACAGTACACACTGGGACGGGCGACCAGTATCCTCTACGGCAGGTATTCCCAACCACGGTCCTCAAGGCACACCAACAGTGCAGGTTTTAGTGATATCCAGGCTGCAGCACAGATGGTTAAATCAAAATAACTGAGCTACTAATTAAGTCACCTGTGCTGCAGCCTGGATATCACTAAAACCTGCACTGTTGGTGTGCCTTGAGGACCGTGGTTGGGAATGCCTGCTCTACGGACTAAGAGAAAAGGATTTACCGGTAGGTAGTAAAATCCTATTTTCTCCTACGCCCTAGAGGATGCTGGGGACTCCGTAAGGACCATGGGGTTTATACCAAAGCTCCAGACCGGGCGGGAGAGTGCGGGCGACTCTGCAGCACCGATTGAGCAAACAAAAGGTCCCCATCAGCCAGGGTATCAAACTTGTAAAGCTTAGCAAAGGTGTTTGAACCCGACCAAGTAGCCACTCGGCAAAGTTGAACCGCCGACACTCCTCGGGCATCCGCCCAAGAAGAGCCCATCTTCCTAGGAAAATGGGTCTCCACCAACTTCAGTAACGGTAATCCAGCCGTAAAACGAGCACGCCGAATCGTATCACAGATCCAGCGTGCAACAGACTGCATAGACGCAGGCGCCCCAATCATGCTGGGAGCATACCGGACAAACAGATCCTCTGTTTCCCCAATCTGAGCCAAATTGGTGACATAAATATTCAAAGCCCTGACCACATCGAGAGACTTTGGGGTATATGCAATTGCGGTCGAATTCCCGAAATTGTCGAATTTCAGGAATTTTTCGCCCAAAAAAAAAAATCGACAATGCAATTCAGTACTTTCCGACAAAAAAACGGACTTTCAAAATTCGACTTTTTTTAAATTCGACTTTTGACAAATTCGACTTTTTTGCAATGATACACATGCTGCAATTCGACCAAAGTCTATTCAATGGAAGTTTGGAAATTCGACAACAGTGCTTTTAGACAGTAAATTCGTCATTTTCAATCCGCCACACTTTGGTGGGTGAAACTAATAAAAAAAAATTAAAACATTTTTTTTTGTGTTTTTTTTTCTTGGTAATATCATATCTATTTATATTAGAAGGGATTAGGTACTTGGTTTGTCTTTTTTGGAGGCACAAGTATTATTTATATATTTTTAAAAATAATATTATTATTTTATTTTTTTTATGGAATGGTAAAATCCCTGAAAAAAATGGCGTGGGGTCCCCTCTCCAAAGCATAACCAGCCTCGGGCTCTTCGAGCTGGTCCTGGTTCTAAAAATGCGGGGGGAAAATTGACAGGGGTTCCCCCGTATTTTTAAAACCAGCACCGGGCTCTGCGCCTGATGCTGGTGCAAAAAATACGGGGGACAAAAAGAGTAGGGGTCCCCCGTATTTTATACACCAGCATCGGGCTCCACTAGCTGGACAGATAATGCCACAGCCGGGGGTCACTTTTATACAGTGCCTTGCGGCCGTGGCATTAAATATCCAACTAGTCACCCCTGGCCGGGGTACCCTGGGGGAGTGAGGACACCTTCAATCAAGGGGTCCCCCCCCCCAGCCACCCAAGGGCCAGGGGTGAAGCCCGAGGCTGTCCCCCCCCCATCCAAGGGCTGCGGATGGGAGGCTGATAGCCTTGAGAAAAATGACAGAATATTGTTTTTTCCAGTAGTACTACAAGTCCCAGCAAGCCTCCCCCGCAAGCTGGTACTTGGAGAACCACAAGTACCAGCATGCGGGAGAAAAACAGGCCCGCTGGTACCTGTAGTTCTACTGGGGAAAAAATACCCAAATAAAAACAGGAGACAGACACCGTGAAAGTAAAACTTTATTTCATACGTCGACACACACATACTTACCTATGTTCACACGCCGACATCGGTCCTCTTCTCCAAGTAGAATCCAGGAGTACCTGAAAAGAAAAGCTAAATATACTCACCTCAACCATGGTCCAGAGTTAAATCCACGAACTTGTCAAAAAAACAAACCGGACACCCGTACCACACGGACTGAAAGGGGTCCCATGTTGACACATGAGACCTCTTTCCCCGAATGCAGAGAGACCTCTCCGTGACAGCTGTCACTGAAAGGTCTCGTAAGCCAATCAGCGAGCGCAACGTCCTTGCACTCTGCTGATTGGCTCTGTGCGCGTCTGAGCTGACAGCGCATCGCAAAGCCTCTCCATTATATTCAATGGTGGGAACTTTGCGGCTAGCGGTGGGGTCACCCGCCGGTCAGCGGCTGACCGCGGGTAACCCCACCGCTGACGGCAAAGTTCCCACCATTGAAAGTAATGGAGAGGCTTTGCGATGCGCTGTCTGACCTCAGACGAGAGACAGCCAATCGGGTGAGCGCCACGAAGTAGCACTTCCTGATTGGCTGAAGGGACCTCAGTGACAGGAGTCACGTGGTGTCCCGGCATTCGGGGAAAGGGGTCTCATGTGTCAACATGGGACCCCTTTCAGTCCGCTGGTACGGGTGTGCGTGTTTTTATTTTGCCAAGTACGAGGATTATCTCTGGACGTGGATTTCTCTCTGGACACTGGCAGGTGAGTATAATTTTTTTCACAGGTACCCTCGGATCGTCGGAGACTGTGGCAGTCGGCGTGTCAACATAGGTAAGTATGTATGTGTCGGCAGTGTGTAATAAAGTTGTACTTGTCACGGTGTGTGTCTCCTGTTTTTATTTGGGTATTTTTTTTCCAGTAGTACTACAGGTACCAGCGGGCCCATTTTTCTCCCGCATGCTGGTACTTGTGGTTCTCCAAGTACCAGCTTGCGGGGGAGGCTTGCTGGGACTTGTAGTACTACTGGAAAAAACAATATTCTGTCATTTTACTCAAGGCTATCAGCCTCCCATCCGCAGCCCTTGGATGGGGGGGGACAGCCTCGGGCTTCACCCCTGGCCCTTGGGTGGATGGGGGGGGGGACCCCTTGATTGAATGGGTCCCCACTCCCCCAGGGTACCCCGGCCAGGGGTGACTAGTTGGATATTTAATGCCACGGCCGCAAGGCACTGTATAAAAGTGACCCCCGGCTGTGGCATTATCTGTCCAGCTAGTGGAGCCCGATGCTGGTGTATAAAATACGGGGGACCCCTACTCTTTTTGTCCCCCGTATTTTTTGCACCAGCATCAGGCGCAGAGCCCGGTGCTGGTTTTAAAAATACGGGGGATCCTATGTCAATTTTGTCCCCGCATTTTTAGAACCAGGACCAGCTCGAAGAGCCCGAGGCTGGTTATGCTTTGGAGGGGGGACCCCACGCCATTTTTTTTCGTTTTTTCCCGTTTTTTTAATTCGCGGCAAAATCCGGCAAATCGGCCGTTTTTCGCCCGCGGGAATGTCGAATACGTTTTTCATTGAATATGGTGAATTCCGTCAGCCACCTGCCGGAATTCACCTGTCGAATTGTGTCGAATTAAAAAAACGGCGATAATTTGCCGCGATTCGCCCGCAATTGCATATACCCCTTTGAATCAGCAAATGCTTAAGTAACCACAAACATCAAAAAAGGCTGGTTTCTGCGAAACACAGAAAATCACTCTTGGCAAAATTATTATCCAAGCTCTCAATTCCGCTCTATCCACATGGAAGATCAAACAGGGGCTCTTGTGAGACAAAGCCGTTACTTCCGACACACGCCTTGCGGACGCCAAGGCCAATAGCATGACCACTTTCCAAGAGAGAAATTTTAAGGCAAACTTTCATAAAGGTTCCAATCAGTGTGACACAAGAATATGCGACACCACGTCAAGGTTCCACGGTGCCAATGGGGGCACAAATGGAGGTTGGATGTGCAGTACTCCTTCCACGAAAGACCGAACTTCCAGAAAGGTGGCCCATTCCTTTTTTTTTTAAGAAAGAAATTTTGGAAGGCCAAAACTGCACTGAAATGGAGCCTAACTTTTAGGCCCTCATCCACACCTGTTTGCAAAGAATGGAGAAGAACGACCCAGCTGCAAGTCTTCTTGGATTCACACCAAGACACATATTTACGCCAAAAACGGTGGTAAGGCCTTGTCTTTACTTCTTTTCTAGCCTGAAGAAGTGTGGAAATGACTTCACTGGGAATACTCCTTCGGGCTAGAATATGGCGCTCAACCACCACGCCGTCAAACGCAGCCGCGGTAAGGCTTGATCCACGCCCGGATCTTGCTGTAACAGTTCCTCATGTAGAGGAAGAGGCCAGGGATCTTCTATGAGTAAATCTTGAAGATCCGGATACCAAGCCCTCCTTGGCTAATCTGGAACAATGAGGATCGCCTGAACCTTTGTTCTTCTTAAGTTTATCACCTTCAGAAAGAGTGAAAGCGGAGGGGACACACAGACCGACTGAGAACACCCAAGGCGTCACGATGGCGTCCACTACTATAGCTAGAGTGTCCCTTGACCTGGAATAATATCCCTGAGGTCTCTCGTTGAGGCGAGACACCAACATGTCCGATTGAGGCACACCTCAAAGACTTGTCACTTCTGTGAAAACTTCTCGATGACGACTGTATATCTCCCGACGAAGGTCGCGTCTGCAGATGAAATCTATTTCTCCGTCGTTCACATTCGGAATGAAGACTGCAAATATAGCGTTTACCAGTCTTTCCACCCGGCGGAAAACTCTATGCGGCTTCTGCCATTGCGGCTTTGCTCCTTGTTCTACCCTAGCAGCTTACTTACACCACTGCTGTCAAGTAGTCCGACAGAATTAACACGGGCAGATCACGAACCATATGTTCACTGAAAATAGCTCTTAATTCAAGAACGCTTATTACAGACAAGCTTCCCAGCTTGACCTTTTCCTCTGGAAATACATCCCTTGCCCGAACTGCTCCCCAGTCTCGGAGATCTGCATGCATGGACACCAGGATCTCATCCTGTATTCCGAACCTTCGCCCCTCTAGGAGGTGAGAACTGAGCAGACACCACAGGAGGGAAAACCTGGCCATTAGGATTATACTCCGGTGCATGCACAGGTGAGACCCGACCACATTGCCAACTGGACCCGTGAAAACCAGTCTGGCATTTGACATGCCCACCGAAAAGGCCTCTTAGGCCGCACCGTTCTTCTTCATCAACGGAACATATTGATGGATTGTCACTGCAAATCTGATCCGACTCCGGATCCTCAGATCTCTTTCCACAGGAACACCTAGAACATCAACCAGTCCGTATCTACTCTGATACCCACCTCCGACGCCTGCGTCGTTGGGAACAACAGCCTTCCCCTGTGTTGAAGAACAGTCAGAGAAAAAACAACGATTTGCACCACTTGTGTCTTGACCTCACCTTAATCAGGAGAGTGTCCCAGTACAGAACAACAATGGCTCTTACTATTGAAAGAATACCATCCCACTGCCATCACTATGGTGAAATGGCAAAGACACTCCTGGATATCCCCCCAGGTAATCTGAATGCAGAGAACAACGCATTCAAACCTCTTTTTTTTTTTTTTTTTTATATATATTTTTTTTTTTTAAACAGGGACAGCAGGACAATGCCCTGAACCTGACGCACCTCTGGTATGGCGTTGCGTACTACCTCCCCTTCCAGGGGGAGGCGGCGAGATCTATTAGAAAAAGTAGTGAGGGGAAACATCTGTAACGCCAGAATGTCCCCCTTGGATTCTATAATTAACTCACAGGTCCTAGTCTATTCCCGGACTGACTGAAAAGTAGTAGACGAGTTCCCACCAGAGTGGGCCCCAGGCAGATAGACTCAGCGACATGCGGTGGATGTGGTGGAAACAGAAAACGACATCCGCTTCTGCGAACCTCCCAAGGCTGCAGAACTCTTACCTTTTCACCTTCCACTGACTGCACAGAAAAGGAAAAAAGGAACGGTATCCAACCGGTTAAAACGACTGCCTCCTACAAAAGAATGCGTCACCAACCGATGTGAAGGAGACTAACTCACGAAGTTAGATTTACCAGCAGTATCCGCCGAGATTGGCTGAACTGAGGCATGCCCAAACAGCGGTACACCATCACAGGGAAAAAGACTCCAGTATCTCTCGGAGTCAGCCTCAGCATTCTCCCGGCTACACCTCCTATATACGCCCGGCAGCCCGCCGCAATGTTATAGAGAAGAATCAACATAAGAAACATCCCCTCTCTTTAGGGTAATTCTATCGGATGCCTTTCCGAATATAACCACTCCCCCATATGCATGTAATGTAAATAACTCCAAAGCATATAAATAAAATATCACTTAGCTTCCTGTTTACGATCCTTTGTTGACAGGGCCCCGTGTCGACCAGGAGTTGACTTTCACAATATTCCATCCGCGGCGGGAAAAGAATAACATTCGGACTCCTTGAGAGGAACTGAGACCAACTCGACACGGCCGACCTAGAGCTATATCAACAGAGCGAGCAGCACATGAGAAGGGATACCTTTACTTCAGCATTCATTATAATATGAATATACATAATGTAATACACAATTTACACACATATCATACATATATATATATATATATATATATATATATATATATATATATATATATTTAACATACATATATAAGCGGATTGGCCGGAACCGTCAGGTCCGTAGTGACAGTAATGTGTTCTGAATGTGTATGTCATGTACTGAATGCCCCAGTTGTGGCTCTACCAGGAAACATCATGGTCGACAGAAAAAACAGAATTAGTCAACAGCAGGGAGTAGTAACCAGGCAAAATAAAATTCTTGCGACCCCGAGGGGTCCGAGGAAAGTATACATACATATATAATGCTAGAAACAGTCCCCCACATACTACCATGCCTATGCCAGAGCTACATGGCTATGGAACCATACCATACCTATAATTATATACATATATATATATATATATATATATACACATACACAGGTAAAACGCAACTACAGCATGTTACTGTACACCCAGTAATAACAGTCGGTGCAGACAGGATCACCCACATAGTACTGTGTCTCCCATACAGTGTTTACGTCTTACAAGTATACAACTACCGACCTGCTGATGCTGTATAAAGTACCAACAGGCGTCGGCGATGCAGACAGTGACCTCCAATAGTTGTTTGTGACAGAGCCTCTCGCATGTCGACACACGTGGACTAAAAAAACCATAGTGGGTATATCTGACAGGGAACACACAGATATATGCACAACAAAATTATTACATGCCCTTTTACTGAAATTAGTGCCATATTATTCCCTATATAGCACTAAAACACTGTGCCCCCCCTTGTTTGCACTGTACACATGCTTTGGCAGGGACATTGAGAAAATGGCGCTGAATCTTGTTGTGAGGGCTAAGCCCCGCCCCTTCTCGGCGCGTTGCAGCCCGCTAATAATATAGCCTTTTTATGCAGGGAAAGGACCATATACAGTGTCTACACGCTGTATACGTGTTCTGGCAGAGACAATTTAGTGTATAACTTGCTGCCCAGGGCACCCCCCCCCCCCCCCTGCGCCTTGCACCCGTTAACAACCGTTGGTGTGTGGGAGCAATGGCGCGCAGCGATATGCTGGCGGGGGTATTGTAGCCGGTGCCTGGGCACCGAATAGCATCTTAAGCCAGAGGGTGAGACCCTCAGTAACTTGCTGCCCAGGGCGCTCCCCCCCGGCGCCATGCACACTGGGCAGCAAGTTACTAAGGGCGCGACCGCTGCGTGTTACCGAAGTCTTCTGCCGTCACTGAAGTTTTCTGTTCTTTTAATACTCACCCGGCTTCTTTCTTCTTGCTTAGGTGAGGGTGGTGACGGCGCGGCTCCGGGAACAAGCAGCTAGGCGAACCAAGTGATCGAACCCTCTGGAGCTAATGGTGTCCAGTAGCCTAAGAAGCAGAGCCCTTGCACTTAGAAAAAGTAGGTCTGACTTCTCTCCCCTCAGTCCCACGATGCAGGGAGCCTGTAGCCAGCAGGTCTCCCTGAAAATAAAAAACCTAACAAAAGTCTTTCAGAGAAACTCAGTAGAGCTCCCCTAGTGTGTGTCCAGTCACTCCTGGGCACAGAGACTAACTGGAGTCTGGAGGAGGGGCATAGAGGGAGGAGCCAGTTCACACCCATTCAAAGTCTTATAGTATGCCCATGTCTCCTGCGGATCCCGTCTATACCCCATGGTCCTTACGGAGTCCCCAGCATCCTCTAGGACGTAGGAGAAATAAATAATTAGACTTCAAAGCAGAATCAGCATGGACTGAACCCAAAAGTTGATCCATATGTTGATGCAGAGGGATCTACACAATGGGGGTAATTCTGAGTTGATCGCAACAGGAACTTTGTTAGCAGGTGGGCAAAACCATGTGCACGGCAGGGGAGGCAGATATAACATGTGCAGAGAGAGTTAGATTTGGGTGTGGTGTGTTAAATCTGCAAACTAAATTGCAGTGTAAAAATAAAGCAGCCAGTATTTACCCTGCACAGAAACAAAATAACCTACCCAAATCTAGCTCTCTCTGCACATGTTATATCTGCCTCCCCCTGCAGTGCACATGGTTTTGCCCAACTGCTAACAAAGTTCCTGCTGTGATCAACTCAGAATTACCCCCAATATTAGGCAGGTAGTTTTAAGGTTATGGTGATTGGCATGCTATGTAATAATGAGGCAGGAGTGATGCTAAGCTTTCTGTCCAACTCCCTCCTTAACATGTTTGGTCTTACAAGTTCACCACAGAGTGTAGTAAACACATTACAGATGTGTCCACTCCTGTTTCCCGCTATGCGGATGCATTGCAGTATATATAACACAGAGCAGCGCATTGTTGTGTGCGCCTCTCCAGCACAAACAGCAAAAGCCGTGGATGGTAGCAGGCAGCATTGCTCCCGCTACTAATAAGCTGTAGGGGGAGGTGGTGGCTATACATACGCTACCCAGTGGAATGAGATCGGTATTCCAGGAGCGTTCCACGCTCCCATAGGAAACAATGGTGAAATTGCACGCTGCAGCAGGGTACGCTATGCTCCGATAAGCGCCACGATACCATACGCAGCAACTTCTTATGAAGACACATCTGTAGATAGTAGTGGTGAGGAAAGTGGTTACTGTCAGGTAACAGCAATATCAGACTCCAATAATAAATAAAGCAGTAATTGAAAACTGCTATTTCTGTTTAAATACACGCAGAACCTTAACATGAAAACTGGGCAAGAGCAAGAACCCCCACAAACAGCAGTGACCACCATATAAAGCATAATGCATTGCAGTGACCACTACACAATGCAGAATGCAGCATACAGAAGACAGATCACAATAGAGAGATCTGTCTGTCCATCTGGTGCAGAGATATAGAGAATATATTTTTTATTATATTTAAAAAAAAAAAAAAATTCCCCCACCCGGAAAGTATTCACAGTGCTTCACTTTTTCCACATTTTGTTATAGTGGGGTTCCTAGCTGGGGGCTGCAGGCTTAAATGCATTGGTCAATAGTACATCAATTAACACAACACTAACAAAGAAATTCGGCACTCCTATGCTCTGAAACAATTGCCTGTGTGCTCGTGCTAAATTCAATATCCCGCTGTTGCAATACTTGCAATGTGCACGTCACTCCAGGGCTGGTATAAAAATCCTTTATATAAAACAGTATCTATCCATGATGAGACTACTTTAACATGTACAAATATGCAGCCAGTCTGTATGTCTACGGCTCGTTTCCTGATCCTATCATCAGGACCAAACTCCGCTGCTGCAGTGTGCTATGACTGCTGAAAAGCTACATGAAAATAATAAAAGAGAAAAGCATTGTAAGACAATGTAGAACTTATTGTGTCCACATCCTTTCACACTACCATCTGTGTAGTATAACCAGAACATTTTTACCTATTTTATGCACATTATCTGTCTGTTGAGGCATTGGCTTTTGGGTCATTCTTTGCTTGTTTTTTAATAATTATCAATAAAAATCACGTTTTAATATTTCTATATATCTTAGAATGTAATATTTAGAATAAGAGTGAGCCCACACAAGAGTCTGTTGTTTCTCCTCCGGATCATTCTTCTCTTTTGTGACGTGCACACTGCAAGTATTGCAACAGCAGGAGATAGACAGTATTATTGATTGGCCAGCACTATTTGTCGACTACAATTTCTTTGTTAAGGTGGAATTTAGACACCACCTTCGGAAGATACCCAGACCTAGTTCTGAGAACTGCTTTATCTGGATAAAAAAAAATCAGAAATGGTGAACGACATGACAGCGCTCCTAAATTTGATACTCTTATAGCTGATGCCATTGTCAGTAGAAAGAGTACTTTTGCTGTTTACCATTTAAGATCCACCTTGTTTAGTGGTTCAAATGGGGAAATTGAAAATCTTTCAGGACTAAACATAAGTCCCACGGTACTGTAGGCGGAACAAAGGTGTGCACATCCTGTAAATTGGCAATTTTCTCTTGGAACCAAAAAGTAAATGCTGATACCTGCACTCTCAAAGAAGCAACCTTCAAACCTTTATCCATTCCTGCCTGAAAGAATGCTAGGACCCTGGAAACTAAAAGATTTCGGGTCCATACCACATTCACTGCACCAATGAATATAGGCCTGCCATATTCGGTCATAAATACGAGCGGAGGAGGGTTTCCTTGCTCTGAGCATTGTTTGAATTACTTATTTAGAGAATCCTCTTGACTTTAAGATAGAGGTTTCAAGAGCCACGCCGTCAAAGACAGTCGATCCAGATGTCTATGATAACAGGGACCCTGCATCAGTAGATCTGGACGTCGAGGGAGCAGAAGTGGAGCATCCATCGACATTCTTGCAGATCTGTGTACCAATGCCTTCTGGGCCAAGCTGGAACTATTAGAATCACGGCACCCTTTGCTTGCTTTATTTTCCTCACCACCCAGGGTAACCGGGTGATCGGAGGAAACAGATAAACCAGATGAAAGTCCCATCTCACCGACAAGGCGTGCACAAAGATCGCTCCAGGATCCTTTGTTCTTGACCCGTATACGGGCACTTTGTTGTTCAGACGAGATGCCATGAAATCTCTCTCTGGCAACCCCCATTTATCTACTAGAGTCTGAAACACCTCCGGGTGTAGAGCCTATTCGTTTGCTTGAATGGTGGGTCGACTGAGAAAGTCCGCTTCCCAGTTTAGGACCTCCCGAAACGAATACTGCGGACAAGGCTGGAAGATGGAGTTCTGCTCACTTTAGTATGCGACTTACCTCCTTCATCACTTTTTGGCTGCGAGTTCCTCCCTAATGGTTGAAGTATGCTACTGCCGTTGCATTGTCCGAGCGGATCTGGACTGGTTTGCCTTGAAGAATGTCCTTTGCCTGACTCAGTGCCATGTATATGGCCCGAAGTTCTAACAGGTTAATTGGCAGGCAACTTTCTTCTCTGGTCCATTGTCCCTGGAACCATCATTTTCCGGACACTGCACCCCAGCCCTGGAGTCTGGCATCTGTTATCAGGATCTCCCAATCTGATATCCAAAAAGGTCTCCCCTTCTCTAGATGGGATGTCTGTAGCCACCAGGCTAATGACTTTCTTACCTTTACTGGAAGTATCATAGTCTGTTTCTTTATTGTCTGATGTACTCCATTCCATCTGGCCAGAATCATATGCTGCAGGAGTCTTAAGTGGAATTGTGCATAATCCACCATGTCGAATGTTGACACCATCAAACCCATCACTCGCATTGCTGCGTGAATGGATACCTTTTGACTGTGTAACAAGTCCTGAATCTTTGACTGTACCTTGGATATCTTGTTCCGAGGTAAAAGTACTTTCTGCCGACCTGAATCCAGTACAGCGCCCAAGTGAGTCATCCGTTGCGACGGCATCAGAGATGCTTTTGCCCAATTTATGAGCCACCCGTGTCTCTGCAGACATGTTATTGTCTGTTGGAGATGGCACAGGAGCAATTCCTGTGATTGTGCCAGGATTAAAAGGTCGTCGAGATATGGAAAAATTCTTATCCCCTGCTTGCGGAGATAAGGTGCCATAACCACCATAATCTTGGTAATACTCTGGGGGCTGTGGCTAACCCAAAGGCGAACCTGAGATAACACTGATGGTGGAACAGTGCTATAGGAACATGTAGGTAAGCATCCCGAATATCCAGGGATACCATATAATCCCCTGGTTCCATGGCCAAAACTATGGAGCATAACGTTTCCATGTGGAACCTCGGTACCCAAATATATTTGTTTAGCATTTTGAGATTCAGAATGGGCCAAAATGACCCATTTGGCTTCTGAACCAAAAACAGGTTGGACTAAAAACCCTGTCCTCATACTCCTGACTGAAGCAATTTCTGAACTGCTTCTTGTAAAGCCCTGGCCTTCGTCTCTACCCGAGAAGGGCTGGTGCAGAAGATCCTTTGAGGAGGATGCTTCTTGAAGGGAAAAACATAACCTAGAGATACCGCTTCTTGCACCCAGGCATCTGTTGTAGACTGTCGCCAGATCTGTGCAAACTGAAGAAGTCGGCCCTCTACTCTGGGTTCCCCCAGGAGTAGTGGAGGCCCGCACCATCAGGCTGATGGCTTGTCTTCTGGTTTAGAAACTGGCCCTCTGGTAGCCCAATGCTTTTTTGACTTACCAAACTTACTGTATTGGGGCCGTTTACGATCACTTTTTCCCTTTGCTTTTCCTTAAGACCGAAAGGGCCGGAAAACCGGACCCCTAGGTTTGGGGTTATATGTGGAAGTAAATTTGACCTTCTTGGAGTCTGCTTCTGACTCCAGAATATCTGTCAATTCTTTACCAAACAGAATATTTCCAGAAAAGGGCAAAGATTCCAAAACATTCTTAGAGTCTGAATCAGCTATCCACGTACGTAACCAAACTGCTCTGCGAGCAGCAATTGTAGAGGCTGATGCCTTAGAAGCAATAGTACCCATATCTAATGCAGCTTCTTCCAAGAATACTGCAGCCTGTTTAATATTAGCTATGCAGGATTTTTGCTCGCTAGAAACTGATGAAAAATCACCTTCCATTGCATTAGCCCAGGCAGCCACTGCCTTTGCAAATCCAAGCTAAAGCCATGGCTGGCTTTATGACTGCTTCAGACAGGGAAAAATAAGATTTTACTCACCGGTAAATCTATTTCTCATAGTCCGTAGTGGATGCTGGGGACTCCGTAAGGACCATGGGGAATAGACGGGCTCCGCAGGAGACTGGGCACTCTAAAGAAAGATTTAGTACTATCTGGTGTGCACTGGCTCCTCCCTCTATGCCCCTCCTCCAGACCTCAGTTAAGGAAACTGTGCCCGGAAGAGCAGACATTATAAGGAAAGGATTTTGGAATCCCGGGTAAGACTCATACCAGCCACACCAATCACACCGTATAACTTGTGATACACTTATCCAGTCAACAGTATGAACAACAACAGGGCATCAACAATGGATGCCAACATAACATAACCCATTATTAAGCAATAACTATATACACGTATTGCAGAAAGTCCGCACTAGGGACGGGCGCCCAGCATCCACTACGGACTACGAGAAATAGATTTATCGGTGAGTAAAATCTTATTTTCTCTAACGTCCTAGTGGATGCTGGGGACTCCGTAAGGACCATGGGGATTATACCAAAGCTCCCAAACGGGCGGGAGAGTGCGGATGACTCTGCAGCACCGAATGGGCAAACTCAAGGTCCTCCTCAGCCAGGGTATCAAACTTGTAGAATTTTGCAAATGTGTTTGAACCCGACCAAGTAGCAGCTCGGCAAAGCTGTAAAGCCGAGACCCCTCGGGCAGCCGCCCAAGAAGAGCCCACCTTCCTTGTGGAATGGGCTTTCACTGATTTTGGATGCTGCAATCCAGCCGCAGAATGAGCCTGCTGAATCGTGTTACAGATCCAGCGGGCAACGGTTTGCTTTGAAGCAGGAGCACCCAACTTGTTGGGGGCATATAGGATAAACAGCGAGTCAGTTTTCCTGACTCCAGCCGTTCTGGCTACATAAATCTTCAAAGCCCTGACTACATCTAGTAACCTGGAATCCTCCAAGTCACGAGTAGCCGCAGGCACTACAATAGGTTGGTTCAAATGAAAAGATGACACCACCTTTGGCAGAAATTGGGGACGAGTCCGCAATTCTGCCCTGTCCATATGAAAAACCAGATAGGGGCTCTTACATGACAAAGCCGCCAATTCTGACACACGCCTAGCCGAAGCTAAGGCCAATAGCGTGACCACCTTCCACGTGAGATACTTTAGCTCCACGGTCTTAAGTGGTTCAAACCAATGGGATTTTAGGAAACCCAACACCACGTTGAGATCCCAAGGTGCCACTGGTGGCACAAAAGGGGGCTGAATATGCAGCACTCCCTTAACAAACGTCTGAACTTCAGGAAGAGACGCCAGTTCCTTTTGAAAGAAAATGGATAGGGCCGAAATCTGGACCTTTATGGATCCCAACTTCAAGCCCATAGTCACTCCAGACTGTAGAAAGTGCAGAAATTCCAGTTGGAATTCCTCTGTAGGGGCCTTCCTGGCCTCACAGCAAGCAACATATTTTCACCATATGCGGTGATAATGCTTTGCTGTCACGTCCTTCCTAGCCTTTATCAGCGTAGGAATAACTTCCTCCGGAATGCCTTTTTCCGCTAGGATCCGGCGTTCAACCGCCATGCCGTCAAACACAGCCACGGTAAGTCTTGGAACAGGCAGGGCCCCTGTTGCAACAGGTCCTGTCTGAGAGGCAGAGGCCATGGGTCCTCTGTGAGCATTTCTTGCAGTTCAGGGTACCAAGGCCTTCTTGGCCAATCCGGAACAATGAGTATTGTTCTCACTCCTCATCTTCTTACGATTCTCAGCACCTTGGGTATGAGAGGAAGAGGAGGAAACACATAGACCGACTGGAACACCCACGGTGTTACCAGGGCGTCCACAGCTATCGCCTGAGGGTCTATTGATCTGGCGCAATACCGTTGTAGCTTTTTGTTGAGACGGGAGGCCATCATGTCTACCTGTGGCAGTTCCCATCGATTTGTAATCTGAATGAAGACTTCGTGATGAAGTCCCCACTCTCCCGGGTGAAGGTCGTGCCTGCTGAGGAAGTCTGCTTCCCAGTTGTCCACCCCCGGATTGAACACTGCTGACAGTGCTTGCACGTGATTCTCCGCCCACCGAAAAATCCTGGTGGCTTCCGCCATCGCGACTCTGCTTCTTGTGCCGCCCTGGCGGTTTACATGAGCCACCGCGGTGATGTTGTCTGACTGAATCAGCACCGGTTGGTTGCGAAGCAGGGGCTCCAATTGACTCAGGGCGTTGAATATGGCCCTTAGTTCCAGGATATTTATGTGCAGACAAGCCTCCTGACTTGACCACAACCCTTGGAAGTTTCTTCCCTGAGTGACTGCCCCCCACCCTCGGAGGCTCGCATCCGTGGTCACCAGGACCCAGTCCTGTATTCCGAACCTGCGGCCCTCGAGAAGGTGAGCACTCTGTAGCCACCACAGAAGAGACACCCTGGCCCTGGGGGACAGGGTGATCAGCCGATGCATCTGAAGATGCGATCCGGACCATTTGTCCAACAGATCCCATTGAAAGATCCTCGCATGGAACCTGCCGAAGGGAATGGCTTCGTACGATGCCACCATCTTTCCCAGGACTCGCGTGCAGTGATGCACCGACACCTGTTTCGGTTTTAAGAGGTCTCTGACTAGAGTCACAAGCTCTTGAGCCTTCTCCGTCGGGAGAAACACCTTCTTCTGGTCTGTGTCCAGAATCATGCCCAGAAAGGGCAGACGCGTCGTAGGAATCAGCTGCGACTTTGGGATATTCAGAATCCAGCCATGCTGTTGCAACACTTCCTGAGAGTGCGCTACGCTGATCTGCAACTGCTCCCTCGACCTCGCCTTTATGAGGAGATCGTCCAAGTATGGGATAACTGTGACTCCTTGCTTTCTCAGGATCACCATCATTTCTACCATTACCTTGGTAAATATTCTCGGTGCCGTGGAGAGCCCAAACGGCAACGTCTGGAATTGGTAATGACAGTCCTGTACCACAAATCTGAGGTACTACTGATGAGGCGGATAAATGGGGACATGCAAGTAAGCATCCTTGATGTCCAGAGACACCATAAAATCCCCCTCTTCCAGGCTTGCAATGACCGCTCTGAGCGATTCCATTTTGAACTTGAATCTTTTCAGATAAATGTTCAGGGACTTTAAATTTAATATAGGTCTGACCGAACCGTCCGGTTTCGGTACCACAAACATTGTGGAATAGTATCCCTTTCCCTGTTGAAGAAGGGGAACCTTGACCACCACCTGCTGGAGAAATAGCTTGTGAATTGCCGCTACCACTACTACCCTTTCTATGGGGGAAGCTGGCAGGGACGATTTTAGGTAACGTTGAGGGGGCATCACCTCGAATTCCAGCTTGTATCCCTGAGACACAATCTGTATAGCCCAGGGATCCACCTGTGAGCGAACCCACTGGTGGCTGAAATGTCGGAGACGCGCCCCCACCGCTCCTGGCTCCACCCGTGGAGCCCCAGCGTCATGCGGTGGATTTAGTGGAAGCCGGGGAGGACTTCTGTTCCTGGGAACTAGCTGTAAGGTGCAGCTTTTTTCCTCTACCCCTGCCTCTAGCAAGAAAGGAAGCACCTCTGACCTTCTTGCTTCTTTGTGCGCGAAAGGACTGCATTTGGTAATACGGTGCTTTCTTAGGTTGTGAGGGAATATATGGCAAAAAGTTTGACTTCCCAGCAGTAGCTGTGGAAACCAGGTCCGAGAGACCGTCCCCAAACAATTCCTCACCCTTGTAAGGTAACACCTCCATGTGTTTTTTGGAGTCGGCATCACCTGTCCACTGCCGAGTCTACAGGACCCTCCTGGCAGAAATTGACATTGCATTAATTCTAGAGCCCAGTAGGCAAATGTCCCTATGGGCATCCCTCATATATAGGACAGTGTCTTTTATATGCCCCAGGGTCAGCATAATGGTATCCCTGTCCGAGGTATCCATTTCCTCAGACAGATTATCTGTCCACGCTGCTACAGCACTACACATCCACGCCGACGCAATTGCCGGCCTCTTTAGAGTCCCTGAATGTGTATAAACAGATTTCAGGATACTTTCCTGCTTTCTATCTGCAGGATCCTTTAGGGTGGCCGTATCCTGCGACGGCAGGGCCACCTTCTTAGATAAGCGTGTGAGAGCTTTATCTACCCTAGGGGAGGATTCCCAGCGCACCCTGTACTCTGGCGGGAAAGGGTATGCCATAAGTAACCTTTTGGAAATCAGGACTTTCTTATCTGGGGAATCCCACGCTCTTTCACATAACTCATTTAACTCATGTGAAGGGGGAAAAGTCACCTCTTGCTTTTTCTCCCCATACATATAAACCCTCTTGTCAGGGACAGGGTTTACCTCTGATATGTGTAAAACATCCTTCATCGCTATAATCATGTAACGTATAGCTTTTGTCATTTTCGGTTGCAATTTTGCATCATCGTCGTCGACACTGGAGTCAGAATCCGTGTCGACATCTGTGTCAACCATTTTGGATAGTGGGCGCTTTTGAGACCCTGAGGGCCTCTGCGCTGTAGGATCAGGCATGGGTTGAGACCCTGACTGGCCCGAGGTATCAGCTTTATCCAACCTTTTATGTAAGGAGTTTACATTATCATTTAACACCTTCCACATATCCATCCAATCAGGTGTCGGCACCGTCGGCGGCGACACGTCAGTCAACTGCACTTGCTCTGCCTCCACATAGCCCTCTTCGTCAAACATGTCGACACGCGCGTACCGACACACCACACACACAGGGGATGCTCTAAATGAGGACAGGACCCCCACAAGGCCTTTTGGAGAGACAGAGAGAGAGTATGCCAGCACACACCCCAGCGCTATATAACCCAGGGATTACACAGTAATTTAGTGTTTACCCAGTAGCTGCTGTATTATGATTAATGCGCCTAAATTTATGTGCCCCCCCCTCTCTTTTTTTACCCTTCTACCGTGATTCTGCAGGGGAGAGCCTGGGTAGCTTCCTCTCAGCGGAGCTGTGGAAGGAAAATGGCGCTGGTGAGTGCTGAGGAAGAAGGCCCCGCCCCCTCAGCGGCGGGCTTCTGTCCCGCGATTTTTTGTAAAATAAATGGCGGGGGCTCAAACATATAACAGTGTCCCACTGTCTATATGCAGCTTTCGCCAGGAGGTATCAATTGCTGCCCAGGGCGCCCCCCCCCCTGCGCCCTGCACCCTACAGTGACCGGAGTGTGTGGGTTAGTGTGGGCGCAATGGCGCACAGCTGCAGTGCTGTGCGCTACCTCATGTGAAGGCAGGAGTCTTCTGCCGCCGATTTCGATGTCTTCTCCGCTTCTGCCGGCTTCTGTCTTCTGGCTCTGCGAGGGGGACGGCGGCGCGGCTCCGGGAACGGACGACAAGGTCAGGTCCTGTGTTCGATCCCTCTAGAGCTAATGGTGTCCAGTAGCCTAAGAAGCGCAACCTAGCCGCAGTTAGTAGGTTTGCTTCTCTCCCCTCAGTCCCACGTAGCAGAGAGTCTGTTGCCAGCAGAAGCTCTCTGAAAATAAAAAAAAACCTAACTAAAATACTTTCTTATTAGCAAGCTCAGGAGAGCTCACTAAAAGCACCCAGCTCTGTCCGGGCACAGATTCTAACTGAGGCCTGGAGGAGGGGCATAGATGGAGGAGCCAGTGCACACCAGATAGTACTAAATCTTTCTTTAGAGTGCCCAGTCTCCTGCGGAGCCCGTCTATTCCCCATGGTCCTTACGGAGTCCCCAGCATCTACTAGGACGTTAGAGAAATATGGTTTTTAGAAAACCATCCACTCTCCTATCCGTGACATCATTTAATGATGTTGACGGCAAAGGCAATATAGATATTCGAACTAATCGAATCACATGCATATCTACTTTAGGAGCCACCTCCCTTTTTAAACAGTCCCCGGCTGGAAAAGGATAATTGGAATCCCATTTTTTGGGAATTCTATATTTTTTTTATAGGGTGTTGCCCAAGCCTCTTCAATGCTTTCAGTCAGCTGGTCTGACCCTGGAAACTCAGTCTTAACTGTTTTTGGGCATTTAAACACAGGTGCCTTGGTTTTTAACACAGGCTCTGCTGAATCTTCTAAAGATAGAATGGCCTTCATTGCTCTATTTAATTCAGCTATATCCACTGAGCTGAGACCTTCTTCCTCCTCTTCATATGTCGAAGTAGAGTAAACTGAGCTTTCATCTTCCGATGAATCGTCATGTGTAGCCTGTGAAGGTGAAGATTTACTTACCATTGGTTTATCAGCTTGTCTCATTTGCTGGGGGGAAATTATATACCGTAGGTAGGGAGCTGCATGTATGGGTACCCCATTCCTGGTACCGAAGCTGTAGGAATTATCCATTCAGCTATACTGGACAAAGTCTGTGCAAACATAGCCCAAGGTGGATCCATCTGTACCTGATGTTGTACAGGGATCTGCGTTGTATTCTGCTGAAAAGCAAAACAATTTGCACATAAACCATCCTGAACCAGATCCTGAGAAAATAATACAGTTTTGCAAGACAAACAGGATATGAGTGTTGGTATTACTGTAAGTGTACCTGCGTCACCTTTGCTGCTCTTAGACATGATAAATAATCAGCACTTTCACAGTGTACTACACAATTTGTAACTAATCAATTTAACCTTCTAAATTGATATCAATCTGACCCTACCCATGCACCAGCATTGAGGATCGGAAGAAACAACTGACAACAAATACTAAAGTCAGAAATCACACTAGCAGTCAGTCATATGTTATATATTAGTCATATGAGCACATCAACTACAAAACTTTTTTTTAAGTATGTAGGCGAACATTTACTGAATCATGTATAAACAGATCTAACGTATTCAGACGCAATGCGAAGAAAACCACAGTAAATGTACACTGACTCATATGCAAAAGGCACTAATCTGAACTATTCATACTGAAAAAGTAGATAGAATTTTAGTGCTGTATAGCCCGTACTCAGAATGGGATACAGGGAGACTCACCTCGCTTCCAAGATTGATCAATACATTAGCAAACGCTGAGTGGATCCAGGCACTACTAGTGTACACTGCCGCTCCAGCCTATAGTGAACACAGACGCTTAGTGAACACAGAGGCACCGGTCACACAGCCGCCTATGCTGCGACCGGGGATCCTCACAGTTGCATTCAGTGAACACAGACGCAGCGATCACACAGTCGCCTATGCTGCGACCAGGTCTCTTGTGGTAGCGCTCAGTGAACACCGATGCAGTGGCCTGCTGCGACAGAGTCCCCTCGTGGTAGCGTCTGAGACGGAAGCGAGGAAACAGTTCATGGCGGGAAACTCCGGGGAAACTGGTCATGAACCGGGGGGGCAGGGGGGGGGGCACCAGGAGAGTGTCTGAGTCCCCACTGCTGACATCAACCCTAGGGATCGTGGCCTCATGCTATTCCTGGTGCCTAAGATCCCTAAAGCCTAGCGCTGGAGCACCCGTGGTGGCGGCGCGTCAGCTACTGTTTGGTAGTCTCCTCCCAACACAGTGCGGCTGTGTCCGTATTCCATTATGCTACGCGGAACCGATGCCTTACCTTCTCTCCATGCTCCGGCCACAGCCTGGTAACGTCTGATGGACCTGCTAGTATACCCGACACCGACGCCCTCCGAAACAGCACTGTACTCATGGGTAAGCGTTGTCGCGACCCGGCGGAGAGTTGTTGGAGCAACTCTTTCCAATATGCGTATAAGACGCTGTTTAGAAAGATCACTCAAAAAATAGTTAAACTATAAAAATAAAATAAGAAAGCTTGGGGCTGCTAAAGAAACAGGTCCGGCTCCTACCGCACTAAAAAAAACTGATTTGGCTGAGCCAGTGGGCGGGATATATGGACGGGCCCGTTGCATCCTGGGAGGCCGGAAAGCTTTTGATCATTTGGTGCCAATCCGCTGTCGCTCCATCATATCCCATTGTTATCCTGTGGATAACCTGTGGACCCTGCCGGAGAAAAACACATTTACATTTTTTTGGATTTAAATAGCAGCATAAGAAAAGAAAATTTAAGTTTATGCATTTTAGTGGAGATTAAAGAAGAATTTGGCATGTACACACTGTGTTTTTCAAGGCTGCATACCAAGCTTAGAGCCACTGTCCCTGTACCCTGGATCATGTAGCATGCACCAGTGCCAGCTGATCTTTGCCTTGATCTCTGTTGTTCAGAAGACAGTCAATTGATAGACTGGCAGAACAGGGACACATTTAACTCTGTCAGCAGTCTCAGCAGTACAATTTTATTACTACACCCTATTGAAATGTCTTTTCTGGTGTGCTTTCAGTATATATAGGCAATATAGGCAACAGGAAATTAAAGCTAAGTTGTCGTATAACACAATTTATTACAGTTTAGGCAATTTATTACAGCATAGGTGCTACTGAAGTTGGTGCTCAGCTTGTTTCTAAAGCATGTGTAATTGTTATAGCAATAAACTTGGAACAGTGCAATGATTTTCTATATCGCAGTGTATAACGAAAGTTAACAAACTTCTTGTCAGAAAGTACTCACACTTAATACATAGTGTTCACTCTAGGCTGTTTTAGTAGGGCGCCACGCCCTGCCCGTTTTTTAGAAGGCAAAACCCGCCCTGCTAAAACAGCCGCCCGCTTCCTGCCCTCCCAGCGTGTAAAGATGTCGTGCGCATGCGCGCGGCATCCATTCACGCATTGGGAGAGAGCTGGGGGAAGCCCAGCACCGACGGAGGTGCTGGGCACGCCCCCAACAGTGACGTTGATGGCCACAGACGCCCTCTATAGCAGCGTCTGTGGGCCGCACCGCCCACTAAAATGCCGGGAGTGGCCCACTAATTTGCATGGCCGCGCTCCCCGTTTTGGGCGTGTCAATATGCCCCCGAACTCCGGCGCCCTGCCCCTTCATCATCCTAGAAGGAACACTAAATACATTTATATTGGAGAGCATTTACATTGAGTTTTTGCACACTTTAATTCAGTATTAACAGCCACTCAATCAACTAAGTGCTTGTTTTACATCTACTCCAATTCACTTATAGATTAATGTTTCAATCTGAAGTGAATGTGGAGTGAAAAGTGAGTGCCACCACACAAACACACCCTTTCTGAGACAAAGAAACATTCCTTTAAAAACGTATTGCTAGACAATGAATCACAAACTATTAAATACAGCAAGGATGGAAATTAATGAATCAATCAATCTGTATATAGCTCAATGATAATCTCGGTATCAGGTGTTAACATTTCAAGACCATGTGAAGAACAGAAGCAGAATACCCGATAAGCTTCCCAGGGTACTTGTTTTTCATCCGATAACACATGGGTCCAGGAACTTATCTCAGATCCCATGTGTTATCAGCTGACAATGGGTCATTTACGGAACGATAAAAACGGGCTAGAATTTGATAGCCCAATAGTAATATTGGGCTAAAAAGACAGTTTTTATCGTGCTGTAAATTACCGCAAGTAATAGGATCCAGGTGTATATCTCTGTTGCGTGTCTGTGTGAATTCACTGCATCAGTTCAGCTCACTCAAATGAAGACCACAAGCAACATTAATTTGGAATAATACCAGGGGGATCCCTTTATAAATAGGCTTTTCTAAGACCTCAAGGCGACATGCCTGTAATCACAGTGGTTAAAACCAGCCAACTCTGCCTCACAGTCTAAGACACTCCCAATATGTATAAATACAATGATGTTGATAGCTATACTTGGAGCCGATACATAAGGCAGATAACATCTACAAGAAGAAATCAAAGAAAATATGGTGCAGCAACTAGCATATTATTTACCCATTCAAATTGTGTCCTATATTTTGGGTTGCAAGATCTGGTAACAAAATGAACAGTCAGACCAACAGTAATTTTCCAACCATGGCCCTCATTCCGAGTTGTTCGCTCGCAAGCTGCTTTTAGCAGCTTTGCACACGCTAAGCCGCCGCCTACTGGGAGTGAATCTTAGCATAGTAAAATTGCGAACGAAAGATTCTCAAAATTGCGATTACACACCTCTTAGCAGTTTCTGAGTAGCTTCAAACTTACTCGGCATCTGCGATCAGTTCAGTGCTTGTCGTTCCTGGTTTGACGTCACAAACACACCCAGCGTTCGCCCAGACACTCCTCCGTTTCTTCAGCCACTCCCGCGTTTTTCACAGAAACGGTAGCGTTTTTTCGCACACACCCATAAAACGGCCTGTTTCCGCCCAGAAACACCCACTTCCTGTCAATCACATTACGATCACCAGAAAAAAACGAGAGTAAAATTCCTAACTGCATAGCAAATTTACTTGGCGCAGTCGCACTGCGGACATTGCGCATGCGCATTCGCGACTAATCGCTCCGTTTGCGAAAAAAAAAATAACGAGCGAACAACTCGGAATGACCCCCCATATCTCAGAAAATTCCCAGCAATTGCCTGATCTGATTAATACACCGCACTGTGTTTACTGTGGGCTACTGACCAATAATACCAGTGTTAGCACAACGGGACGGATGTAACGGAAGTCAGAGTTGGCCGGAGGTGTGGGTTGTTGGCTGAACTCGGATGTTTTTTTTAAAGCTGCAATCATGTACACGGCAAAACCATGCTTTGTAAACTATTACCACTTTTAAAAATAATCTCTGAATTTTAATAGCCGAAAACAAGTGGTGCATTTTGCAAACAGATGTTCAATTCTATTTTCTAATTTATATAAATTATTATATTTTTTAATAAAAATATGGCCTTTTAAAATTATGGTTATTGTATTGTTCAAACGTGTTGGGGCTGAAATGCCGGCATGCAGGATGCCGATGGTCGGAATACCAACCGTGGCATCCCGATGGTTAGAGTCCCAACAGGGGTCTGGTAAGTATGCTAACCCTCCTCCCCTAACCCTAACCTTCCCTTACCGCAGCCTAAACCTAACCTTCCCCGGTGGTGCCTAAATCTAACCCCCTCTTCCCGCCGTATAAACATAATCCCTCCACCACCCCTCACACACCCTAACCCTCCCCGTGGGCGCCTAAGACTAACCCCCACAACCTAAACCTAACCCCCTCTTCCAGAAGCCTAACCCTATCCCTCCCCCCCGCAGCCTAAAACTAACTACTCGCAACCCACCTCTCTGGCGGCCCGGCAGTCACCTGTTTGGGATCCTGACACAGGAATTCCAAGCACTGTTGGGATTCCGGCGTCGGTATTTTGACTTCCAGGATCCCGTCCAGATCCCGTTTAAGCACCTCCTTGTTGCTCCCAAGTCCCTCCTCTGCCCTATTTATTGCCTTCTATTTCTGCAAAGTTACAGAATGCATGTCACATCAGATGTAGGCCAATGTGCTGTCGGCAGTTTTTAACATACTTCTAGGAGAAAAGTTATGCAAAAAATACTCTTTTTCCCCAGACTGGCTCCCTATGATGTGTAATTCTGCACATCATAGGGAGCACTAATAGAAAGTTTTAGATCAGCTTCCAATGGTCATCCCACATAAAAATTCTCTACTTAACAGATGATTATATTACGGAATATGACAAGTATTGTTAGTATTGGACAAACAATTAGACATTCTGACTAGGTTTTCCGAATGGTATTTTTTCTAGTTCGCAATCCGTGCTTCACATAACGTCAACTGACAAATTGGTAGGTTGCAGGTCACCTGGGTCAAATAAGGTTATGTAATATACAGTAGGCTGAATTAAGGAACTTAATTCCCTATTCAGCATTATTATAATCTGCTTTAGTTTCAGAGTTTGTGAGATAACAAAGTCCTACAGAATAATCTCACGTGGTACTAATTTAAATTAAATGTGGGGTGTATAACAGACACAATGATGAATGTGATAAAACATTTAACAATACCACACGCCAACAGAAAACATTAATAAATGTAGTAACAACTGTACTTACCACAAGCTTTAGCAGCAGTGATGGATATCTCCTCCGCATTATACTCGCCAGGGGGTAAGACTAGGTAATCCCCTTCGGCCTTGCCCAATGCATGATATAGGAAAATGTGAAATCCTGGCTCACTGGGCCTTGACGAATTGACATTAGTTTGGACATCTCCACTCGGGCGAACAATAGGAATTGTGGTTATGTTCATTTCAGTCATTGTAAGGCAAGCCATTACATCACTGCATTAGGAAGCATTACCTTAAAAACAAAAAGAAAAAAAAAATGTTTTTAGTGTGTTTGAAGACTATTAAACATTTCTGAGGACTAATTTCACAAGCTATGTACGAATTACAATTAATGGGAGGGATTCAAATGTTTGAAAAGTCGGTTGGGTGTCTGTTTTTTCCTATCTAATAGACAGGAAAAAACAGACACCCAACTGACTTTTCAAGCAATTGAATATCCCCAAAGTATGCTGCTATAACCTCATATTGACATTAAAATAAATGATCACGTTCTATATTATTCTCTGTCGGCAATAAGTATTTGCCCTGAAACTACTACAGCAGTACTACTACTACTACTACTACTGTACTGTAGAATTTGGTGATGCTTTCTTTTATTTGAACTAAAACTTATTTTTTCGAAACTAAGCCTGCAAGAACTGTCCTCTCATTCATGTCCAAAAATTAAAAAATGGCAAAAATTTTACGTATTTTCATCTCAAGATCTTTTAATTTTCAATAGTTTGTCCCCACTGCTATAGCGGCCATTTACCTCAAACCCTGTACATGGTCAAAGAAAATTTTATACCCCTTTCACATCGCCAAAATAACCCGCGTTATTTTGGCGGTCGACCCAGGTCGAGGTGCAGTGTGAAACCGTCAAAGTGAAACAACCCAGGTTGAGCAACCCAGCATTTCAACCTGGGATTAAATACTGGGTTATTCAACCCGAGACGCAAAAAAAGGCACTCATTGGATGTTCATGTGTCTCCATTTGCTTCCTTTTGACACCTCATCTTTGTAAGTAAGAAAAAGTAAATTTTAAATAACATCCATTCATTGGTGCCCCAGGTTCAGTGTGATAGGGGCCAACCCAGGTGGGATCCGGGTTTTAAAATCCCAGGTCGGACCCAGGTTTGCAATGTGAAAGCGGTATTACTTAGGTTTATGCTGGCAGCACGCTGCATTATCGCAAATTAGATCATACTGCAACATGAACTAATTGCAGAGTGTTTAGATCTGTAATGGGGCATGCTCCAAAGAGGACCAATACTACAGTATTCAAGTTTGTTCCAAAACTTATTTTACACAAAAAGAGAGATATCTATAAATGTACAGTTAGGTTAATTGGATTCTGACAAAATTAACACTTTTGTGTGAGTGGGAGTGCATGTGATAAACCTGAGGACTCTCCATAAATGTCAGAGAGACTCCCTGAAATAGTGGTGATCTCTCTGACTACCTAGACAGTCTAGAAATCTCCATGGGACAGGTGGACACAACACAATGATGAAATTATCACTCTCTGTCCACCATGGAGGAAAGCCAGAGGAGAAGGAGGAGGAGGACGAGGAGGAGGAGGAGGATGTGGGCTATATGGAAATGTCCACTGCAAGATGCAAATAAAGAGTGGGGAGTGTCCATGTGTAGCCTTTGTCCAGAGAAAAGTGTGTGTGTGTGTGTGTGTGGGGGGGGGAGGAGCACAATTTCTACAGTAGATTCTGGCCTTTGAGCAGTTCTGGTGGTAATTGGCATCGTACACCCTATAACCATTATAGATATGCCAATGGCCTCCACTCTCCACTGATGGCTCATGAGTGGCTGTATGCACAAGGATGTTTGATGAATTACATGGAATGTATGACGAATTGCATGAGCCTGGTGGGAAGAAAATCTTTTCATAGCTTATTTTTTATATCTGTCCGATATATAGTGTGTCAGGAATTAGGCTACTGTTATGTCTTTGGAGAGATCGCGTAGGAACAGCCAGATGGTAAGATTTTGGTCTGCTTAAACATACACTGCAGTATGTATAACTAGTGATACACAGAATGGAGCTGCTCACAAGCCTATTACAGGAGTGTAATGCCCCCTATATATTAGAGACATATTGTCACCAATTCCAGATCCCCTGGTGGCGGGTCGCGGAAGCAGGAATGTTAAACAAGTTTCAAAACCTCAATTCCCCTTTCATTCCCAAAAATGGTTGTGATTGTCAAATCAGGGATTTTTAAGAAAATTAATTTCCCAGATTCAGGTAGGGTAGGTGAATTGGGACTCAGATGTATGGGAACCTTAAGGGAGTGGTTAATCCAGGGATCAGTAGCTGGATGGAATACGGATCTTTGTATTGCCATATTGGGGGATCTTGTGGTTCCTCCAGGTGAGTTGATGGAATACACTGTAATATGCAGATTACAGCACCCATCAAAATAAAATAAAAACTGTTTAGTTGCCAAGGATATTTGAACATATTTAAGGCAATTTGGTGTTGCTGACTTCAAAAATGAAAGTGTTTTTTTTTACTACTTGGCTCTAGTTCTCTTAATAATGGATAGCCTCAATTAATAGGGAACGCAGGTCCTCATTTACAGCGGACTGCAATGCTTACGACTGCGCTGAAGTCCGTGGTACTGCAGTCTTCGCATGTGCAGGCTACCAGATGCAATTGCATCATTGAGTGCAGCTTCTGAGTTCAGTTGGACTGGAAGAATCACATGACAGAATCTGATATTGCCACACCCATGCAGCCAGTTTGTTTACAATAACATAATAATAATAATAATAATAATAATAATATTGTAGCCGATATTACATTTCTTATACACGTTGACACATTTCAAAAATTCTTTAACTTGGTACACTGTGTAAAAATCAAGTTGCCTCACAGATGACAAAAGAACCCAACATTTATATTTTAAAACTGGCATTTTTTGTAATGTACGAATGTTTATTGCCACTAACTGATCAAAGTGAACAAATTATTTCACACCTACTACAAGTGCATGGCAATGAGAGATCTTAATCTCCTTCAAGTATTTTTTTTTTTAAATAATCTCCAAAATCTTTTAATTTAATTATCAAATTATGTCAATTAGAGCACTTAATGCGTATTCAGAATGATTGTTATTTCTAATAAAATTAAACAGAATTGTGTTTAAAATACCTAGTTATGTAATTTGAGCATTACATAAATAATAAATTTACAACAATTTTGGGGACATTTTAAAAAAAATATTAGCCAGTTAGGTGTTAAGAAAAAAACAAAACCATGAGTAACATTCTGCATGAGAGAGTTACCACTAGTGGTTAAAGCATTTTTCATAGGTTTTTTTATTTTTTTAAATCATTTTTTGTAAAAAATTTTTATTGCATGTGTGAATGGATGTCAGGAACAGAAGCGCAGAGACAAGGATGCCACCCTGTTTTCAAGGGGTGGCAAAGCCAACTTGTGCAACCCATGTTAATATGATTTTATTAGAGAATAATTATCAAATGTGTTCAATATTAAATATTAATCAAAAGGCATTAAAAAAGCTGTAATTTATTCCCAATTGCAAAGTACAATGGAAATTGCTGGTGCTATATAAAATATATTCATTTTATCCTGGCCTTCAATAAAATGTTTTTTTTCCCTTACCCAACATATTTGGCAGACTGTGCCACCCTAGCTCACATTAAAAACAGCCTGTGTCCACCTCACTATACCCACAAGCAATTTATTGCTCCTACCCAGTATAATGTATTGCAATTAGTACTTTAAAATGCACTCTGTTACGAAACAGAAAAATAAACAAATTGACATTTAAACTAAATGCATTCAATAATGGAGACTAGTAGGTTCTTCACTGCAAAAATCTACTGTTTCTTTGGATGAAAACTTGACATCAGACATCTAAAATAACATTGTGTGCATATCCTTAGTCTGCTAATGGATGCAGTCAATGTCGGCATTTACAAAGTCAACAGTTAGGATGTTGATATTGTCACAATGTCAATAGTGAACATGTCCACATCCACAGAATAACAACATATGAAATGGCGTCATTCTGCGTGAACCAGAGGGTTAAGCTCTGGCACCGAAGAGTTAGGGATGCTCAACACAGGAACAACAGAAAAGAACAATAAGTTGACTGCTAGACCTGAATGACATCAGTGAAGTACTGGACCCACCAGAAACATTTTGTTCACATTCTAATCATGTCAACATTTCATTAATGTCAACATGATGAATGTTGACAGAGTCAATGCTGCCATGCATGTCGATATTACAACCATGTAAACATTATGAATGTCAACTAAAAATGCCAAATCAATCAGCTAAAACTATGATACTGACCCTGCATGTCTGAATAGGTTTTCCCTAAATGATAAATGGTTGTTGTATCCACGCAATAGCAACAATGCCACCTGTACTAAAGAACAGTTTAGTTGGTACAGTTGTTGTTGCCTCCCAGTACTGGTACCAATGATACTGTAATTTAATTCAGACTAAGTAAAAGCTTGACTTTAATCCATGAATGAACACACCTTGCCGCTAAATTAGCTCCTCATGAAACCCTCCTGCAACTCCGCCACATCTCCAAGCAACTTTACTGTTCCCCTACACCCATCTTCCCATCACGATTAACTTTTAATTGTACTACAAATGTACTCCCATACAGTATGACAAGTTGCCCAACTCCCCTACTCTCCCTGATGCCCTCTCTTCATGTTAGAATATAACACTGAACTAGGGCACTCGCCATTATATGCATACAGCATAAACAGGTAGTGCAGTGGTCAGGGAACAGGAGTAAATTACCCCAAATGGGGTAAAAATGAAATTCCTGGGGGTAATGGACAGTCGCGCTGCTGAGACACAGCCGGGCATGCATATGAATCTATATGCATGCCCCGCTGTGTCTCGGCAGCGCGACCGTCCATTACCCCCAGGAATTTCATTTAATTGCATATAGAATCTATATATAGATTCTATATGCATGCCCGGCTGTGTGTTTTACAGTACTGTAGTGTACAAGGATCTGACGCAGGCCCCGCCTCCAAGTCTAGTTGCTGCGCCATCTCGGCAGCACGCAGTCTGTACTGCCGCTGCGGCGCAGAGTTTCTTTGCCTGGTTATAGACTCCTGTCAGGGTATACCCATCTCTAGTCTAGGGAAAAAAATTGGCACAGACTGTCACTATATCATCTTGAAATACTGACACTAATAGTTGCCTCGACGTCACATTATCAATGGCTATACCACACACAACCTGGCAGCCATTGATTATGATGATGATTACCATGTATGGCTGTGTGTGGTACAAATTGTGTACCACACACAGCCATTATGTGTGATACAAAATTTGTACCACACACAGCCATACATGGTAATCACCATCATCAATTGCTGCCAGGCTGTGTACCGTACTAGCAGGATATATCATCAATTTCTGGGGGTACAGTGTGTATTACAATTAATTTCAGGGGTTATGGCGCTGCAGTCCTGAAGGGGCTAAGGAACCCCATTTCTGTGCTCTCTGCACGTGTGCTGAAGGGTTACAACTTTTCCAATCACTGTCTTTTTTATAGAATATTAATATATTATTAATTCAAATAATTAATAATATATGATTTCCTTCCTTTCGAATCAAGGGGGTAACGTCGGCATATCTAAATGTATTTTGGGGTAAAAGGTAAAAAAGTTCCCTGACCCCTGAGGTAGTGTCTGAGTACTAATGCTATCATCTCTAGTTTTACACCACATTCACTCTAATATTGGTCTTCAACTTGCGCGATTAACTCGATAGTCGTGTTTTCAAATTTTTTTAGTTCTAAACCCTCCCCCCAACCCCCCATACTCCAGTATCAACAATGCCTACACTAAACACTTTTTAGCCTGTTTATGTCACCTCAGGCTCCCACAGCTATTATGCTCTCCCACATTCTCATCTCACCCACTTATTTATTTGCTCCCCATACTTGCCTCCACTGTTGATTCCACACCTTTAGCTCTATTTGTCCTCCCTATGAACTTAAATTACTGTACCACTCCCTAGCCCTGTTTCACAGCTGATCACAGCGCAACTGGCTCTGCTATACACCACTCTTCCTCACTCCCTCCTAATCATGGCTGCTCCAATACGTAATTTACACAAGACCCCCCATTATATTAATACATTATCCTATTCATTCCTGCTGAATAGTCATCTTCAGCAACATTCCTTGTCCTTGTGACACCATTGTGGCACTTTACCTGGTTGCCCCTAGTGACATTTCCCATGGACACTAACACCCCTTCAATCATTATTCCATAAGTATTGTTTATACACTCCACCTTTACGTATCTGGGCATCACAACTCCTCTATCACTTTGCTGCCTGGCTCTTAATTCCTCACTACTGACATCATTCCAGGGACTTGAACACCTGCACAGGAACCTCCCATCTTCAGGACATCTGTAATTTGGCCAGTTCAGCCCACAAGTTTCTGGCCACAATTTAATTTTCCTTCCAGCTCATCTTACTCCCAACTACCCACGACACATTCTCCAACTAACACAGTCACCCAAATCTTGGTACGCACCTCAATGTCCTTGACAGAACCCCTTTTCTCTGCCTCATTTGAATCATTCCTCGCTCCAACCGCTGCAGCACTTAAGCCCCACCGCTGCAGCACTTAAGCCTTAGCATTCTGATAAACTTTAATCAGTCTTTTGAGTACTGAACACTTCTGCTCCACTGGCTAGTTCTCTGAATACTCAGTGTTTCCACTTTTGAATTACGACCCGTTATTTCCTCTGCCTAAAAGTTCACTCCAATGCCCAGTTGCCTTCTCTATTTAAAACCCTTTTTTCCGTGAACTCCTTTGGCCTCCACCATCACCTCTATACTTATTATACTTTAATCTACATTTCTCCCCAAGACCTCCCTTTAACATGTATGCATTTTTTTTTTTTACAATAATTGTCTGGCACTGTGTAATTTCTCTACCTTCCAACTAAATAATGATTAGGATGGCCCTTCTGTTGGAGTTCAGAATGGTGTTTCGATGTTATCCCAGTATTTTTTTAATAGGTTTCTTTGTGGTGCTGAAAGGTACCTCCAGCATTCTAAAACATACTAGTAAGTTAACCGTATTTAATCAAAATTGGCATGTGATGGTGTGTTGATACGCTTGTGGCAAGGAAATTACATTGTAAGCGCCACTGGGTCAAGAACTGACGCGGATGATTAAACATTCTCTGAGTGCTAATTAATATGTTGGAACTTATAGCTGAATCCTCCATTTTCCGAATTTAAGTGACAAAAACTTCTTTAACTGTGTTTATTTTTATTTGGTGTAGTGTGCCTTGTGTATATTACTGAATTATTTTACAGTACATGTTTGAAGGTTTTTGCCATTGTGGGGAAATTTGTGCAATAACATGAAAAAGGAAGTTGCATATAAATAAGCATCTTGTCCAATGAGAATGGGGAAGACATCATCTTGATAAACTTAAGTTCTTCTTTTCTGAATGCCACCTGGCGTCGACTGTTTGTGTGATCTGTAGAATTTGCCCTCTGATGTAAGCATATAGGTGTTTATGAATCACAGGTCATTGGAAATTGCATTTAAAGCTGAATTTTAGATAACCTTGTTTCCTGTAGCTAGAGCTACCATATAAAAACTTCTTTAATATGTAGTCATTTCTGGGTTAAGCGGAGATTTAGCACCTGACAAAGTAATATCAGTTGCCTTGCAATAGCCGCCAAATTTCGGATATCAACGAGATGCCACTGTTCCGGACAGCAGTGCCGATAACCTAAAAGAAGCACTGTCTTTCCTCCATGGAGGACGCTTCTCAGGTGCTGTTGTATAGTCACTGGGAGGGGCTGGTTCTCCAGAGCCCACACCATTGGCTACTTAGAATTTAGATAGCTTCATTCATGTATGATTTGTGCTGCCATCCAAGTTGCTGTATCTGCATGCCTCATTGTTACTGGCCCAGATTGACCACAAATTTGCTATTTTCATTCTTCCTAACCTTAGCGAGTATTTTAAATTTCTGAATCGTCTCTCTCAGCCCTGACACAGACTGTATCTTAGTGTATGGCCCCTGCATAGCAGTCTACACATTAGAAAGGTAAGTCCTGTATATTATGTTTGTCTGTATTAGGAATGTAAGGACCCACCAGATAAAATGTCCACCTTGCCGTGGTAGGTGGGCATACATTTTGGCCAAACGTATACTAAAAAACCTTGTTATTACTACATGTTAAATTGCAGAGTTTCTTACAACTGTTCTGGTTATCAGTAGTCTTAATGTTTGAAGTATGCACCTGGATATTTTCTGCGCAGACTATATGTTTGATATGTGTTGGGGATTTAGAATCTGCACAGGAGTGTGCTAGACTTGTGTAAAATAAAAATTGTTAATGTGTTACTAACGTGCGGTTATATTATTTAGCAATTATGATTGGTGGTGATCCCAGGTAGTAGTTCAGAAAACTATATTCAGGGGGTTTGCAAAGAGCAAGAAATATTTTAATATTTTGTGTATTCTTGAATAATTATTAAATCATATCTTTTATTACTATACACTTTAACGAACAGGACGACATTGAGACATACAGAAAATTCAATTAAATAGATCCCTAACTTTTGACCCATTGGACACTACACTTCTTTCTGTAGTAGGAACTTGACTGTACCACACTCTCATTGCTCATTCGATGTTTAAACAGATGAACAAAAGCAGACGTGGATGAGTTAACTCCCTTCCTGACCATCCTTTATTTATACTTTAATTACAGTACTCTGGCAATTGCATAATTATAACCATATTGATGATATCTGCTTTATTTTATCTTGGTAAAATTTAAACAACACTTGTGACACCCTTTCTGTCAGAATAGACAAATAAACTTAATTATATATATTTTGACTCTTGAACAAACTTCATCTTTATTATCTTTACAAGCGTGGAGTAATACAGTGCGCTGTCTCTCTCTCACACAATTGGGACACAGAATATCTCTCAAGATTTAATTGAATGAGAGATTCACAGAATATATTTTTTCGCTTTTTAATATCGCTGCATTGGCTTCATCTACCCACAACTCACTTCTCTCTTTGGGACTCAACATTTCAGTATTATGTATGATAAAGAAAATTTGACACAAACTATAAAAGTGAAAGTGCCCAAGGGGTCAAAAGCCGGGGATCTATTTAACTGAATTCCACGACTGTCTCAATTTCGTCATATTGTCATGGGAAGACCCAGAGCATGCCCAGCATTCCCAGAGATGCCAGCCTGCCCTCAGAGACTCTGGCTGCACTGCAGGCTCCTCCTTAGTGACAGGAGCTGGGCGATAATGTCACAGTGCAGCACTTGGCTCCCAGTCACTATTATGGTGTCACCTCCAGGAAGGTTGACACCTGGATGCGGTACACACACCCCTAGTGACACCTCTGTTCTTCCTACAAGATGTCGATCTGTGAGCATCTCATTGCTGGATAAAAAGGAAAAAAAACTTTTTTTTTTCTTCTTTTAATCTTTCATTATTTATTTATTTTTATCTACTCGCCTTCAAAAAAAAAAAAAAAAAAAAAGAAGGTTATTTCCTGTGGCGCCACTGTATGGCCCCATTTCCCCTTATTTTATTTCATATTGGTTTGCAGGGTAGATCCAGACGCGACACAGACCTGCTAACACCCAGTGAAGCACCACTGTCTATTCCCTATACTTTTTTTTAGCAATATTGGCTCTGTGTGTGCCTGACTGAGTGAGATGGTTGTTTTTTCTGTGCCTGAGGAGGAGGAGACGGGTATGTGTTCTGTGTCTGCCATAACTCAGTCTATTATGATCCATCGATTGTCTGTGACTAGATGGAGGGATATAAATGTATGTCACATTACTACTTAGCTGAGGGAACGCGGAGTGGGCTGTTTCTATGCCGTAACTGATGCTGATGAATGCTGGTTTTGTCTGTGTCTGTGCTGTGAGATTTCAGTAGTTTGTTTTGGTGTCTGTTCTCTGGGAGAGGATTGTGCACTGTCTGTATGCATAGAGGTGAGTGTTTTACATTTACAGATTGATATACAGTAAGTGTGTGACTGCTGTATGGCAGTGGAGTGTGTGTGCGCTATGCCTGTTTTATGGTAGAGGAGTGAGCTCTGTGCCTGTTCTGTGGCAGAGGAGTGTGTGTTGGGCCTGTCTGTTCACACAAAAATATAAAACCCTGTAGTATTATTAATGAGTTAAACATGAATTTAAGGGGCATATTAAGTGGTATATACGGGGGATCAGAAGAGCATTTACTGGCATGTATGATGCTATGTGGGTTGGCATTTGGTAACTCAAAAGCATCCATTGTGATGGGACCCAGAAACAGTTAATGACCCCAATTATTGTAAAGTGAGTGGTCCCTGAGACCCACATATTTTTTTCTCTCAGCGAACAGTTTTTATTAGGCTTTTTAGCTAATAAAGAAAAACTTTTTTTTGTCTCTGCGCTAGATAGCCACTCAGTCTTATTGTTCTATAACATATATTCTTTTTTATCATAAAGCTGCAGGTGTAATTATGTCTGTGATTGCAATAAAATGTTTCCTCATCTCCATAACAATAAAAAAACCAGCAGGTTTGTAGACGCCTACCCACTGATATTCTGAGTATTAGCTAAAAAGAAACTCCTGTGGAATACCTTGCGCTAATCACTAGATTTGAACACTGGTATGGGTGAAATCAACGAAGACACATACAGCATAATTTATATATATATATATATATATATATATATATATACACACACATATACACACACACACACACACACACACATATATATATATACACACATATACACACACACACAAGATGTTCCACGGGAGTTTCTTTTTAGCAAATACTCAGAATATCAGTGGGTGGGCAGTCTACAAACATTCAGAGGACCTATACCTTTCTCACTCATATAGAACTGGCAAGGAAAGGAAACAAACATACATGATTGTGAATATGTATTGTTTATTGTAACAGACTTCTAACCATATTAATGGGGGGGGGGGAAATTTGGATAAGAATATTTTAGCCAATTATGCAGTAGGCCTCATCAAAATTTCTAGTGCTTTGGACTAGCATTTACAAATATTTTCATCTTTGATATAATCAGAAACCTACAATACTAACCTAGAAAGTATAGCAAAAACACAACAGAATTGTACTTAGCAACCACAAAGCTGTAGCTAGTCCCACACCTGATAATGAAGTCTGTGCAATCATTTGTATAACTGTGGGATCAACATTAGAAACATAAATGTTTACTTGAACAGAGCAAATGAGTTTAAAACTAGACTTTAACCTAAGGCTATGTAACGTGATTTGTAGATGTAGAAACTGTAAACCAGTTAAAGGAACACAAAAAGAAAAAAAAATGTAAAGTTAAATACAAAAAAATGTTTTATTTAAGAGATACGTATTACTGTTCAGTGTGTGTCAGCAACAAGCCAATGGTCCCACACTTGGGTCAATTTGCAAGCAAGCAGCAAGATAATACATCTGTACAGTCAGGATCTGTTTATCTGCCACAGATGGGCCATGAGCCATACTACTGCTATCAATAACAGGAGCCTGGGTGAAACCTATGCTAACCACATACAGGGGAAAACTCAATTAGATCTGGTAAATTGTCCCCGAAACTGGCACAAAACAAAATTTCCGATATCCAGCCCTATCAGCCTAATTTTTTTTGTGAAAGCATGTAGGTCCAAGAACCCCAAAAAAATTGGGTGAAGGGGGGGGGGGAATTGAATATACACCTTAGTTTGGAAAGGCATATATTCATTTGGGACGCGTAAAAAACAGACCATGTAAACAAGATTTTAACAAGATCAAGGATTTGTTTTTGTTTTTTAACCAAATGGCAGATTGTTGAGCTAAAGATGGCATTAAGTTGCTATTGCTTGATGCAATGATATCAATTCTTGTGAAAGAACAGGATTCAGAGATGCAATATGTTCTGGAAAGAGTTTAAGAGTTATACTATTGTTGTTATTATGGTTCACTCATTTACATAAATGCTTCAAGTATTTCATATTTGAACCACATCCTGCATTACCTGTTCACAACCGGTCATTTTACATCAGAGGTTCTCTAACTCAGTCCTCAGAACCCCAAACAGTTCACGTTTTCCGGGTCACCTAGCAGGTGTACTCATTACTCACTGACACATTTTAAAGGCCCACAGATGAAGCAAATTATTTCACTTGCGATTCTGTGAGGAGACCTGGAAAACATGAACTGTTTGGTGTTTTGAGGACTGAGGGCCTAATTCAGACCTGATCGTAGCAGCAACTTTGTTAGCAGATGGGCAAAACCATGTGCACTGCAGGGGAGGGCAGATGTAACATGTGCAGAGAGAGTTAGATTTGGCTGGGGTGTGTTCAAACTTGTGCCCCCCCCCCCCCCCCCCCCCCCTGCAGTGCACATGGTTTTGCCCATCTGCTAACAAATATGCTGCATTAGGCCCTGAGCTTGAGAACCTGTGATTTACAGGATGGCAGGACTGTACTCAGGGCCTTATTCATGTCTGTCTGTCTGTCTGTCTGTCTGTCTGTCTGTCTGTATGTATGTATGTATGCACTTGCCTTCACAGCTACATATACACACCCTGAAAATGGTCTTGACAAACCTGTGTTTTTGTTGCCACTCCTCGTTATCTCCCCCAAACGGTCCCTTCTTGTCAATCACTCTGCGCTACAAATCTCAGTGCGTGCGCAATCACATCAAGGTACAGGCACATTCTGGCGACAGTCACTCCATTGAGTGAACATCGGCACTGCATACAAACATGAATTAGGTGCTCAATCATTTGAGAATACAAAACATTCTATTCCTTGGTTGTATTACAGATTTATACTTAGGTCTATTGCTCGGCATACACACTACAATTATCTGGACGATGCACTCGATATCAGTGGATCGGCCAGATAATTGCAGCGTGTATCTGCTGACTAATCTGAAAAAAAAATCGATTGGTCAGATATGCTGGATTGTCCAGCATGTCCCTCCGATGTGATATTTCCTACGTGTCCGATCAGCCTCATCGGGCAGTGTATGCCTTGCCACGGCACACCATAGTTTAGCAAGATTGCTTAGATTTTAAGCACGGATCTCTCCGTGTGTACCCCCCTTTAGAAAAAAAAACAGATTAATAAAAAAAACACCCTTTGGTTAAAACAGTTTTGGGGTTTTTTTTGTTTTTGTTTTTGTTTTTTTAAACCAAGTTTCTTTATTTTTTTGCATTCATGTTTTAGTGAAAAATAACTGAATCATGTATTAGAAACCTCAGTCAACCATGCCATGTTTTAATGCTTTCTAATATAAAATAAGATTTTACTCACCGGTAAATCTATTTCTCGTAGTCCGTAGTGGATGCTGGGAACTCCGTAAGGACCATGGGGAACAGCGGGCTCCGAAGGAGGCCGGGCACTCTAGAAAGATTTATGACTACCTGGTGTGCACTGGCTCCTCCCACTATGACCCTCCTCCAAGCCTCAGTTAGGACACTGTGCCCGGACGAGCTGACATAATAAGGAAGGATTTTGAATCCCGGGTAAGACTCATACCAGCCACACCAATCACACCGTATAACTCGTGATACTATACCCAGTTAACAGTATGAATATAACTGAGCCTCTCAACAGATGGCTCAACAATAACCCTTTAGTTAGGCAATAACTATATACAAGTATTGCAGACAATCCGCACTTGGGATGGGCGCCCAGCATCCACTACGGACTACGGGAAATAGATTTACCGGTGAGTAAAATCTTATTTTCTCCGACGTCCTAGTGGATGCTGGGAACTCCGTAAGGACCATGGGGATTATACCAAAGCTCCCAAACGGGCGGGAGAGTGCGGGTGACTCTGCAGCACCGAATGAGAGAACTCCAGGTCCTCCTCAGCCAGGGTATCAATTTTGTAGAATTTTGCAAACGTGTTTGCCCCTGACCAAGTAACAGCTCGGCAAAGTTGTAAAGCCGAGACCCCTCGGGCAGCCGCCCAAGATGAGCCCACCTTCCCTGTGGAATGGGCTTTCACATGCGCCTGCTGAATCGTGTCACAGATCCAGCGAGCGATAGTCTGCTTAGAAGCAGGAGCACCCAGCCTGTTGGGTGCATACAGGACAAATAGCGAGTCAATTTTCCTGACTCTAGCCGTCCTGGAAACATAATTTTTCAAGGCCCTGACTACGTCCAGTAACTTGGAATCCTCCAAGTCCCTAGTAGCCGCAGGCACCACAATAGGTTGGTTCAAGTGAAAAGCTGATACCACCTTAGGGAGAAACTGGGGACGAGTCCTCAATTCTGCCCTATCCATATGGAAAATCAGATAAGGACTTTTATATGACAAAGCCGCCAATTCTGATACACGCCTGGCCGAAACCAAGGCCAATAACATGACCACTTTCAACATGAGATATTTTAGATCCACGGTTTTTAGTGGTTCAAACCAATGTGATTTTAAGAAACTCAACACCACGTTGAGATCCCAAGGTGCCACTGGAGGCACAACCGGGGGCTGAATATGCAGCACTCCTTTTACAATGTCTGAACTTCAGGTACTGAAGCTAATGCTTTCTGGAAGAAAATCGACAGAGCCGAGATCTGTATCTTAATGGAGCCTAATTTTAGGCCCATAGACACTCCTGCTTGTAGGAAATGCAGAAATCGACCTAGTTGAAATTTCTCTGTTGGGGCCTTTTTTGGCCTCACACCAAGCAACATATTTTCGCCATATGCGGTGATAATGTTTTGCAGTTACATCTTTCCTGGCTTGAATCAGCGTAGGAATGACTTCCTCCGGAATGCCCTTTTCCTTTAGGATCCGGCGTTCAACCGCCATGCCCTCAAAACGTAGCCGCGGTAAGTCTTGGAACAGACAGGGCCCCTGCTGCAGCAGGTCCTGTCTGAGCGGCAGAGGCCATGGGTCCTCTGATATATTTTCTTGAAGTTCTGGGTACCAGGCTCTTCTTGGCCAATCCGGAACCACGAGTATCGTTCTTACTCCTCGCCTTCTTATTATTCTCAGTACCTTTGGTATGAGAGGCAGAGGGGGGAACACATAAAACGACCGGTACACCCACTGTGTTACCAGAGCGTCCACAGCCATCGCCTGAAGGTCCCTTGACCTGGCGCAATATCTTTTATAGCTTTTTGTTGAGGCGGGACGCCTTCATGTCCACCTGTGGCCTTTCCCAATGGTGTACAATCCTTTGGAAGACTTCTGGATGAAGTCCCCACACTCTCGGGTGGAAGTCGTGTCTGCTGAGAAGATCTGCTTCCCAGTTGTCCACTCCGGGAATGAACACTGCTGACAGTGCTAACACATGATTTTCCGCCCATCGGAGAATCCTTGTGGCTTCTGCCATCGCCATCCTGCTTCTTGTGCCGCCCTGTTGGTTTACATGGGCGACTGCCGTGATGTTGCCTGATTGGATCAGGACCGGCTGGTTTTGAAGCAGAGGCCTTGCCTGACTCAGGGCATTGTAAATGGCCCTCTGTTCCAGAATATTTATGTAGGGAAGTCACCTGACTTGACCAAAGTCCCTGGAAGTTTCTTCCCTGTGTGACTGCCCCCCAGCCTCAAAGGCTGGCATCCATGGTCACTAGGACCTAGTCCTGTATGTCGAACCTGCGGCCCTTTTGAAGATGGGCACTCTGCAGCCACTACAGTAGAGATACCCTGGTCCTTGGAGACAGGTTTATCAGCCTAATGCATCTGAAGATGCGACCCGGACCACTTGTCTAACAGGTCCCCCTGAAAAGTTCTTGCATGGAACCTGCCGAATGGGATTGCTTCGTAGGAAGCTAACATTTTTTCCAGGACTCGCGTGCAATGATGCACCGATAACTGTTTTGGCTTCAGGAGGTCTCTGACTAGAGATGACAGCTCCTTGGCTTTCTCCACCGGGAGAAACACTTATTTCTGGTCTGTGTCCAGAACCATCCCCAGGAACAGTAGACGTGTCGTAGGAACCAGCTGTGACTCTGGACTGTTTAGAATCCAACCGTGCTGTTGTAGCACTTTCCAAAATAGTGCTACCCCGACTAGCAACTGCTCCTTGGACCTCGCCCTTATAAGGAGATTGTCCAAGTACGGGATAATTAAAACTCCCCTTTTTCGAAGGAGTATCATCATTCCAGCCATTACCTTGGTAACACCCTCGGTGCCATGTACAGTCCAAACGGCAGAGTCTGGACTTGGTAATGGTAATCCTGTACCACAAATCTGAGGTACTCTTGACGAGGATAGTAAATAGGGACATGCAGGTAAGCATCCTTGATGTCCCGGGATACCATGTAATCCCCCTCGTCCAGGCTTGCAATAACCGCCCTGAGCGATTCCATCTTGAACTTGAATTTTTTTATTCATGTGTTCAAGGATTTTAAATATAAAGAAGGGTCACACCGAACCATGCGGTTTCGGTACCCCAAACCGTGTGGAATAGTAACCCCGTCCTTGTTGAAGTAGGGGCACCTTAAGTATTACCTGCTGGGAATACAGCTTATTAATTGCCTCTAGCACAGCCTCCCTGCCTGAGGGAGTTGTCGGCAAGGCATATTTGAGGAAACGGCGGGGGGAAGACATCTCGAATTCCAGCTTGTACCCCTGAAATACTACTTGAATGAAACAGGGATCCACCTGTGAGCGAGCCCACTGATCGCTGAAATTTTTGAGACGGCCCCCCACCGTACCTGGCTACACCTGTGGAGCCCCCGCGTCATGCTGTGGACTCAGAGGAAGCGAGAGAAGAATTATGATTCTGGGAACAGGCTGACTGGTGCAGCTTTTTCCCTCTTCCCTTGTCTTTGTACAGAAAGGAAGCGCCTTTGACCCGCTTGCTTTCCTGAAGCCGAAAGGACTGTACCTGATAATACAGTGCTTTCTTAGTCTGTGAGGAAAACTGAGGTAAAAATATTTCTTCCCAGCTGTTGCTGCGGATACGAGGTCCCAGAGACCATCCCCAAATAATTCCTCACCCTTATAAGGCAGAATCTCTATGCGCCTTTTAAGGTCAGCATCACCTGTCCAGTGACAGGTCTCTAATACCCTCCTGACAGAATGGACATTACATTCATTTTGGATGCCAGCCGGCAAAATATCCCTCTGTGCATCCCTCATATATAAGACGACGTCTTTAATATGTTCTCATGTTAGCAAACTAGTATGTTTGACAGGGTCACCGACCACGCTGCAGCAGCACGCTCTGCAGGTTTCAGTCTAGTACCTGAGTGTGTAAATACAGACTTCAGGATAGCCTCCTGCTTTTTATCAACAGGTACCTTCAAAGTGGCCGTTCCTAAAACGGCAGTGCCACCTATTTTGACAACCGTGTGAGCGCCTTATCCACCCTAGGGGATATCTCCCAGCGTAACTTATCCTCTGGCGGGAAAAGGTACGCCATCAGTAACTTTTTAGAAATTACCAGTTTCTTATCAGGGGGAACCCACGCTTTTCACACACTTCATTCATTCATCTGATGGGGGAACAAAACACTGCCTGCTTTTTCTCCCCAAACATAGAAACCCCATTTTTAGGAGGTTAATGTCAGAAATGTGTAACACATTTTTTTTTTTTTTTTTTATTGCCGGGATCAAGTCACGGATGTTCCTAGTGGATTGTGTATATGTCTCAACCTTGTCGACACTGGAGTCAGACTCCGTGTCGACATCTGTGTCTGCCATCTGAATGAGCGGGCGTTTTTGAGCCCCTGATGGCCTTTGAGACGCCTGGGCAGGCACGGGCTGAGAAGCCGGCTGTCCCACAGCTGTTACGTCATCCACCCTTTTATGTAAGGAGTTGACACTGTCGGTTAATACCTTTTACCTAACCATCCACTCTGGTGTCGGCCCCACAGGGGGCGACATCACATTTATCGGCATCTGCTCCGTCACTATATAAGCCTCCTCCTCAAACATGTCGACACAGCTGTACCGACACACCGCACACACACAGGGAATGCTCTGACTGAGGACAGGACCCACAAAGCCCTTTGGGGAGACCGAGAGAGAGTATGCCAGCACACACCAGAGCGCTATATAATGAGGGGATTAACACTATAACTGAGTGAATTTTCCCCCATAGCTGCTTGTATATACAATATTGCGCCTAAATTTAGTGCCCCCCCTCTCTTTTTTACCCTTTGAGCCTGAAACTACAGGGGAGAGCCTGGGGAGCTTTCTTCCAGTTGCACTGTGAAGAGAAAATGGCGCCAGTGTGTCTGAGGGAGATAGCTCCGCCCCTTTTCCGCGGCCTATTCTCCCGCTTTTTTCTGGATTCTGGCAGGGGTATTTACCACATATATAGCCTCTGGGGCTATATATTGTGGTATTTTTGCCAGCCAAGGTGTTTTTATTGCTGCTCAGGGCGCCCCCCCCCCCAAGCGCCCTGCACCCTCAGTGACCGGAGTGTGAAGTGTGTATGAGGAGCAATGGCGCACAGCTGCAGTGCTGTGCGCTACCTTGGTGAAGACTGATGTCTTCTGCCGCCGTTTTTCCGGACCTCTTCTTGCTTCTGGCTCTGTAAGGGGGACGGCGGCGCGGCTCCGGGACCGAACACCAAGGACTGGGCCTGCGGTCGATCCCTCTGGAGCTAATGGTGTCCAGTAGCCTAAGAAGCCCAATCCGGCTGCAAGCAGGCGAGTTCGCTTCTTCTCCCCTTAGTCCCTCGCTGCAGTGAGCCTGTTGCCAGCAGGTCTCACTGAAAATAAAAAACCTAAAACTATACTTTCTTTCTAAGGGCTCAGGAGAGCCCCTAGTGTGCATCCAACCTCGGCCGGGCACAAGATCTAACTGAGGCTTGGAGGAGGGTCATAGTGGGAGGAGCCAGTGCACACCAGGTAGTCATAAATCTTTCTAGAGTGCCCGGCCTCCTTCGGAGCCCGCTGTTCCCCATGGTCCTTACGGAGTTCCCAGCATCCACTAGGACGTCAGAGAAATAATGTTGTTATTAGGCTTTGATTTGATTTATTTTACAGATTTCAATGAAACCATTGTTTGTATCGCTTATTATTCCTATTACATCTGGATATATGTAGATAAACATATTAATACATACAGAGTACACTCATAGATGGATGAAATTGAAAATAAGAACAAGAAGTTAATGTTAAGCATTAGTCTTACTTATTATAAATTAAATAAATCTGAATAGTAATACAAAATGAAAAATGCAAAAGCACTTTTCAGAGAAACACACACACACACAAAGGAGGAGTTAAGCATAAGTACCAGGCATGTCACTGGCATTAAACATTTTGAATAAAAACACTATTTTTTTAGTATAATAGGCTTTTTCCTAATAAGTCATGGCACCATGCTAGTACTAACAGCATCATAAAAAAACATTTGCTTTAAACGGGTTACGTTTATGTGACTGGCGGTCAAGAGACCGCCAGTCACAATACAGATGCCGGAATCCCACCATCTGAAAATCCCGATGGTCGGCATGCCAACCAACAGGGACTATGCCACCAGCCAACCCATGCATATGTTTAATGACACTGGTTGTTTGTTGCCTTAGCTATTCACAGCTCTACAGCCACTGGTCCTAGTCTACAAAATATGAGCAATTCCAGGAAAGGGCACAGAGCACATATAGCTATAGATGCTTATGGCCTTCACCCAGGGAGCAGTGCGAAGTAGGAGTACGCAGAAAGACTGACTGCCACCATATACATGAAGAACATTCTACACATGGAAAAATACTTATATTTTCATAGCAGCTAATGGAAAACCACTGCTTTTCTGTTTCTGAAAACTAATACAAACAGTAGATAGTACGTATTTTAAATAAAATAGAAAAAACCTTTCCAAATATATGTAAATAAAATAAAAAAAAGATAAGTATGAACAAGACTCCTGGGTAGATCATGAACACATATAGACATTGCGCTGTCTTACATTAAGCCAGAGAACATACTGTCCAAGGTTGTAAAGACTAAACAAAGTGACCCGACTCTTACCACAACATACTGTAATAGTATATTTAAAGAGATTTCCTGAGAGAGTGGATGCTACTTGTACTGCCTTATTAAGCAAAAATTTGTTACTATACAATATGCCGTTAGTACATTTATGCTGCTTTCAGATCGCAAATGCCGTATCCTACCCGGTAAGAGAAACGTGTCCTTACCGGGTGGGATCCGGCATTTGCTCTCCTCTGCTGGCTTTCCGACTCGGCAATATACCGGGTCGGTTGCCATAGCAGCGGGGGGCGCAGCAGCAGCAGGGGCGGGGGTGGAGGCGGCGCTGGGAGATGAGCTCATCTCCTGCGCCGCCTCTCCCTATGCTGTGAATGGGAGCCGTGTCGCATCGGAACGGCTCCCATTCACACTGCACCTGACCCGGTATTCAACCCGGGAATAATCCTTCTTTTTAACCGGGTTGAATTAACGGGTCAGGCGACCCGCTAATTCGGGAAAGGCGCTTTCACATCGCACACTGACCCGTTTCGACACAGCAATATACCGTGTCGATACCGGGTTATTTGTGCAATGTGAAAGGGGTATAAGTGGAAAGTGCACCACCATAAGAGCTGATATACAGTATATTCCCATCTTAACTAGACCACAGTGGCAGGAACACTTTATTGAAGTCAGTGATCACTAAACAAGAGTTCTTGCACTATTGTTATAATGAACAGGAGCCACAATAGCAACTAACACCACCTTTCTACTCTCTGCCTTCTGGCCGTAGTACTGCTTGATTTGCAACCGGGATGCTTCTTTCACACGCACAGCCTGTTGCCTACTTTTAACTGCTTCCAATGTGCAGCCGATATGATCTGGCGGCGGCGAATACCTGACCAAGGCATTATCTATGTGGTGTTTGCATGGGTTTCCTTCCCACATTCCAAAAAAAATACTGAAAGGCTAATTAGCTTGTGTCATGTTTAAATACAGAAAGGAGGATCACAAATTATATGTAATCTAAGGTGTGGTGATTACCTGCAGGAATAATCACCAATAATGTTTTCAAGTGACTGTGTATGTATGTATGTATGTATGTATGTATGTATGTATGTATGTATGTATGTGTGTGTGTGTGTGTATATATATTTATATATATAATTTTGTATTCTTTCAGCGTAGATGTGACAAAATGGCTGACAGGCAATGTCCTGCATTTAACCTCCATACAGCCAGGCTGGGGGAGATCTGCAGACCATAAAGTATAGCATGTGCAATGACCAGGCCAGAGGTTATAAGTACTGATAAGAGGGAGAACTGTATATTTATTTTATAAAAAAAAAAAAAGAAAAGAGGTAGCATTATGGTGCACACAGTCAAAAACTAACTAATGTTTTATTTATTAAAACGTAACTTTTATTAAATGTAATACCTAAGATAAAGTCCCCACCTATCTAAAAAGCGAAATATTAAAAATTAGAAGATAGTAAGAGATGAAATAATAAAAGCCAGAAGCAATTTGGATCGATTATCTAATACAAGCAGGAGTCATATCAGGTGCCCCAGCGCCAGATTTTATTATTTCATCTCTTACTATCTTCTAATTTTTAATATTTTGCTTTTTAGATAGGTGGGGAGTTTATCTTAGGTATTACATTTAATAAAAGTTATGTTTTAATAAATAAACATTAGTTAGTTTTTGACTGTGTGCACCATAATGCTACCTCTTCTTTTTTTTTTTTTTTATAAAATACATGTTCCTTAGGTAGCAGGTAGCACGTCCCCCCATGTATACCGAGATTTTGAGGTCATTACACTACACGGGGATTTAGTCATATTATACTGGTGCGGAAACACTTGCTTTTGTCTGGAGAATTGTATATTGTCCAAAATATAAATTATCTGTGGCCTGGATCCTGAAATGACCATTGTAAAGAGGGATTACATTTCTACATCAAAAGCAGATATTGCCAAGCTCTGGACATTGAGGGCTGATAAGCCCAATTTGTTATGTCAACAGAGGGGCTCTGTAAACAAACCAGGGAAGTGTGTCCAAATGTCCTGATTGGAATGCAGAGATCCTATTTTCTGGCTAATGTTATAAACCTCACTCTCTTTGAAAGAGATTCCTACAGTATACCTTTGGGCTACACCCCTTACCTCCCCCCTTGGCTGTTGCCAAGCACCAAGTATGTGTAGTGTCCAGCGGAGAAGTAGTTAAAAATCCCAAGGGAGGGGGCTTGCTTAAGCTAGAGACTATATCTGTCTCCCTCATGAAAACAGAAAGTGTGATCTCTTGGGGACTCAACTTATATGTTGGTGATGACCTGAGTTATTCTGTGAAATCCCCCACAACAGAAACAAGTCCATTTGAGTAAGTGAGCTAGGTTTTCTGTATGTTTTATTTCCTTTCCTTTATTGAGATTGCTGTATTCTGTGTGTTTTTAAAATATTTTTAATAATCTTTGTAACTGAAGCTCTGAAGTATTCTTGAAATTAAAATTCTAATTTTATGTCTGATTCTGTGATTCTTACGAACTCAGGGCCTGTGTGGCTCACGTCTACCTATTTTACCAAGTATTGCAGTGTGTGTGTGACAGGTAAAGCTAAAGACACCTGCAACGTCCATAATACGTTGAAAGATCTTTGCTGGTGGCAGCTGAAAGTATTTAAGTAATCCTGTGTGTCAAAAGTGACCAGCACGCCGCATGTGGCAATTCTCAAATTGGCATATTTGTGGAATTGGCCGGCAGCGTCGTCACAGCTTGATACAAAAAAAACAACACTTTAGTGCATATGTCATATGGAATACAGACTGTAAGATCCACTGGGACTGATGTAAATTTTCACTTTAAACGTGTAATATGCATGCACTATATAAATATTAATAACTGAATAAATGCTGTGTGTATATATTTTATTCAGATGTAAAAAAAATATCCGTAATATGCTGTACACATGTAGTGTGGGCATTTTAAAGAATAAAATATAGGGGGGACTCAATTAGCCACAAAAACACGTTTTCATGCTAAAACTTGGAGCTTTAGCAATTGCACACCATAAATTACCGGAAATAATTATCCATAGGATTTACTGTGAATTTCACGTCACCATCTCTGAGCAGGTGATACACGTGGGGAAAATCCCTATTTTAAAAGTAAAAAATGTTGGGACTTGATTCAGAACCCCTGGGAGACCCCTCTAAATGACTAATTAATTGGCCATTTTGGAGTAAAAAAATGCAAAGTGATGGAAATTCAAGTACAAGGTATGGGACATGTATAAAGGGTGCTTTAGATAAGTGGGACAAGTGTTTTTAGGCTTGCGGATAGGAGTAATAGGTTGGTTTTTTTGGGACTTTTTTTTAAGTGGCTTAAAAAGGACCCAAATATATACTTACACCTATTTTTATGTACCCCCAATTTAACCTAAGCACTTATTTTGCGGAACACTTGCTTTCTATCATATTTCCACTTTTTTGAAAAATGCATAGAACAGCTATTTGACCCAATTCAAAGCTTTGTTTTATGGGCCTAATTCAGATCTGATCGCAGCAGCAAATTTGTTAGTGAATGGGCAAAACCAAGTGCACTGGAGGGACGGAAGATATAACGTGCAAAGAGTTAGATTTGGGTGGGTTACTTTGTTTCTGTGCAAGGTAAATACTGGCTGCTTTATTTTTACACTGCAATTTAGATTTCAGTTTGTACACACCCCACCCATATCTAACTCTCTCTGCACATGTTATATCTGCGCCCCCTGCAGTGCACATGGTTTTGCCCATTTGCTAACAAATTTGCTGCTGCAATCAGATCTGTATAAGGCCCTAAGACCACTAATAAATATAGACTTCTATACTGTTTTCTCATCTTAGTTTGGCTTTCTTTGTAATACCGGCGGATTTCCCCATATTCTCCTACACTGTTCTCTGGTTTTGGCGGCAAGAATTATCACAAGGTTTTTGTAACTTTGCAATAGAATAGGTCGGATCGCTGGAGCATACAAACCCATAATAAGCTGCTTTTAGCTGTAATTTTTTTTCAATGTCCGCAAGAAGTCAGACTGCGGCAATTTATCAAGTTATCACAGTAATTGAACACCACCCTATGTCTTTGTTACATCAATTCATACCTAAAGATGGCCATACACTAAGAAGGGGTTACTCTATTTTTCTGGGTCAGTAATTATTCCAACTGCTTCCACAGACAAATCCTGAAAACTACTTTTGTTAAAATTAATAATTTGGGGGGAAACAGATCCACATTCCCCCTACACTGAAATTATAGTTGCCCAACTGGTTGGGAGAAATCAAACATGTTTGATCTGTTTCTGCTAGTTGGACTGCCCATTTTCCAAAGCCTCGGAGTTCCCACACACTACCAAGTGATCATTCCAACCAGCCAAAGTAGTTAGCTGTCCAAGTGTATGGCCAGCTTATGTTGTGGCTATAAAATATTTAGACAGAGGAGTACCCAATCACACCAGTTAGGTTCTTTACCTCCGTACTGAGGACACCCAGACAAAATCAATATGGTGACTTAAGGGGAACGTATCTAGTCTAGAAAAGAGAAAATTGGAGCGGTTGCCCAAAGCAACTTATCAGCTTCTGTCATAACCGACAGTTGCTTTGGGCAACTTATTCACTCACTCTTTCCAAGGCATGACACATCTCCCCCATAATCCCTTCTGATAAAAATGGATTGAACCTGCCTGTGCTTTCCCACCCATGGGCCGCAGTGTCCCGCGGATGGGAAAACTTGCTGTTGCCGATCCCCGGCGACCAGTGAATAGATGACATGTGTATGGTATCTATTCACAGTGAGGTTAAGGCTTGGGGGCAGCCCGGCACGTCCGCAAGTGCTGGGCACACCCCCAAGCGTGACGGCAACAGGACGTCACCCCTCCGTTGCCCACAACCTAGTGGGAACACTATGATTGATCTGTGTATGTGAACAAATCTGTAAAGCCTGTTGCACAGATCACATTTTCATAACATTCCATGTCTGGATAGTGGAGATACAGTATATGGTGAACTAGGCAGAAGTCAGTTGCCCAGTGTTTACCAAAACCCTTAAAATTCAGCCCAGAAGTTCAGTTTGATTCAAATCATCCATGCAGTAACATGATAAATTTACTGATTGGCAGACAAAAGGTTGGAACGTATAAAGCCATAAATTACACGAGTCACCAAATAAAAAACGACAAAACCAAGTAATTTACTGGGGACTAGAAAATTTGTGGAAATAAACAATAAAAATCAAAATACGAAGCTATATAAAGATTCAGTGATGTGCCTAATGAGCTCTACAAATGGATCCTGCAACAGTGATGAATCACTTATGAAAATGACAAGCAAACAAATGAAGTACCAAGTAAATGTCTCCCCAGTAGATAAACCTTGTAATCTCGCCTTTATAAATAACATCTGCCAAGTTTTATCTCAGCCTTGGACACACCTGGACAGCAATGCAGACAAAGGCAAACATATGAGCAGACAATAACACTATGTAACTTATTCAACGTTGGGGCAATAACATTTAGTTGTTTTTTTGGTTTTTTTAAAGAAAATAAATGTACCTCCTGGTTTCTATATCAGGATACAGAATCTGTGATGGTAGACACTCGGCCATCTGCAATGTTTTAATGCTCCTTCCAGCAGCCCTGTGGGGACATATAAAACTTTCCTAAAGCTGGGTACACACTAGATGATTTTTTTGAACGATGTGGACGATAACGACACATCGTTACGATTTTCGTCCAATGTGTACGCACAATATCGTTAACAATGTGTTCTCTTGCATGCTGTTGACAAGGTCTTCTGTCGTCTGTATATGCAGGTCAATTTTGACTATATTGTCTGAAACAGCATGTTCGGGGTGCTGGTAGAATAACGTCACTCAACAGGATCGGTATGTAAAACCGGCGGCCGGGATCCCAGCCACGAGTATACTGACAGCGGGATCCCGGCCACCGGTGTGCCGCCAGTAGGGCGAGCGCTAGCAAACACCTTGCGGGCTGGCTGCGCTCGCCACACTGCGGGCATGGTGGCTCGCCACAGGTTATATTCTCCCTCTATGGGTGTCGAGGACACTCAGAGGGAGAAAAGCCTGTGGAGCCGGGATTCCGATCGTTGCATATCACCGCTAGTCACGATTCCGGCGTTGGCATTGTGACGGCCGGGATCCCGACTAGCTGCATTGTAACCACTTCCCCTACTCAACAATATCGTTCAGTGTGTATGCACTATCTCGTTTGCAGACGAGTTCAAGGGCAAACACAGATGATATCACTCATAAAACATCTAGTCTCTGTACACAGCTTAAGGATGTGTACACACGGTGAGATATTTTCTTTCGATTTTGACTATATAGTCAAAATCGCAAGAAAAGTTAGTGCAGATCGTAAGGTGAAAGTCACCTTGTGATCCCGATTCGATCCCGATGCGCGGTCCCGCCAGTTCGGCATCGCAAGAAAAGATAGACTGTGCAGGCAAGTCAATCCTTGCTAGATCGGTGTACTATCTAGTTCATCTCACATGTCAATGACATCTCACATAAGCCAAAATCGTAAGCACACATAGTCCATATCTCAAGAAAAGTTAGTCAAAATCGGTGGTGCTGGGATCCGGGGAGTCCAGGGAAATCGCAAGTGAAAATCGGGCATAGCAAGGATCTCACCGTGTGCACACACCCTAACTGTGGTCTATAAATCAGTATTTTGAGGTCTTGCAAAGGATCCGACACCCAGATCTCAATAACTACAGGATTATTTCGTTAAATCAGTGAGTAGCGACACCTTCACGATCATTTTGATGAGCAGAAATGACGCGGCAGCATTACAAGGAAAATACAAATGATTATCACCAGTACAAACAGTGCTAAGCCCACATGGTAGCTGAAACACTGTCACAATTGAGAATGAGATAGCCATAACCATTCTTTAGTTTTGTTTCTAAATATATACATTAGTGTACAATTAGATATGTCCGTTACAACATATGGAGAAGTTTCACACGTTGCACTGTTCTCTGAATACAGTTAAATAGCTGTGAAATCATTATGCTTGGGTGCACTATATAAGATCTACATTGTCATATGGTCGACATGCATTAGGTCAACATGGACAAAAGGTTGACCTGTTAATGGTAGACACCTTTTTTGCATTTTTGGGGTTAGTGTGGATAGAAAAACTATCTGGGACCACCATTTGTAGAAACGTGTCCGCACACCACGCTACGGGCACAGTGTCTCATTAAGCTCCGCTCAGCACAAAGTTAATTAAAGTTCTGATTTGTGACATGGACAGTCAAAAATTGAAAATGTCCAAAAACATGAAGAAAAAAAAAAAGTGTTAACCATCTGAACCTGTCGACCTTTTATCAATGTCGACATTCTCCATTGTCAACATTTTGCCCGTGTCGACCATATGGGGTCGACCTGCTGACTGTTGACCTATAATCCGGATACCATTATGCTTGAAATGTAAAGAAACATAAAAAAAAACAATTTGCGGATTAATTTATGTGGTCATGATCAATTCTCAACTACACCTGTAAACTTTTTTTTATGATTAAAAAAAAAAAAAAATTCCATTATCAGATTATAAGGAGACAATTTTTAAATTAACCACTATATTTTTATAAGATTAATGTTGTAAAGTGATGTCTGTATAACCACTTTCAGACAGAAATGTCTGAAAGTACAGACAATTAAAAGGCATTTCAATGTCGGGTCGTTTTGCTGGGACCTGCCTGACCCCCCCTTTAACACAGACATGCAAATTACTGGGTCGAGAACTTTGACCTGGAAATTTGCAGGTCAACACATGTATTTTGTCTGTGTGAAAGGGCCAACCCGTGTCGAAATTCCCGTGTCTCTGAACCTGGTAGATTCCAGTGTCGAAGTTCCGGGAATTTCCTCCTGAGTCGACCCTTTCACACAGAAAAAGGACCCGTGTGTTTCATGAAATTTCATTTTCTGTCTGAAAGGCATATTAGTAATTACAGAAAAATGACTTGCTAAAGAAAATAGTATTTTAATTACCTACCGGTAAATCCTTTTCTCATAGTCCGTAGAGAATGCTGGGGTCCACATTAGTACCATGGGGTATAGACGGGTCCACCAGCAGCCATTGGCACTTTAAGCGTTTGAGAGTGTGGGCTGGCTCCTCCCTCTATGTCCCTCCTACCAGACTCAGTCTAGAAACTGTGCCCGAGGAGACTGACATCTTCGAGAGAAGGATTACACAGATAGTGGCAAAAATTCACACCAGCTCACACAACAAAGCAAACCAAGCTAACTAGCTTGAAACTCAGCAACAGCTGAAAAACCAATACTCAATCAAGTAACGCAGTACAAAACTTAAAACAAAGTCATACTGAATCAAGTAAACACTGCAGGATAACGAAGCGCTGGGCGGGCGCCCAGCATCCTCTACGGACTACGAGAAAAGGATTTACCAGTAGGTAATTAAAATCCTATTTTCTCTTACGTCCTAAAGGATGCTGGGGTCCACATTAGTACCATGGGGATGTACCAAAGCTACCAGACTGATAGGGAGAGCGCGGAGGCTCCTGCAGAACTGACTGACCAAACTTTAGGTCCTCAGAGGCCAAAGTATTGAACTTGTAGAACTTAGCACACGTACTTGACCCTGACCAAGTAGCCATTTGGCAAAGTTGTAAAGCCGAGACACCCCTGGCAGCCGCCCAGGAAGAACCTGCCTTACGAGTAGAGTAACCGATTTTGGTCTGCTTAGAAGCAGGACCCCCAAGTTTCTTGGGATCATACAGGACAAACAGAGAGTCCAATTTTCTGTGACGAGCAGTCCTCTTCACATAGATTTTCAAAGCCCTCACAACATCAAAGGACTTAGAAGTAATTGAGGAGTCAGTAGCCACTGGCACCACAATAGGATGGTTGATATGAAAAAGCCGACAACCTTTGGAAGAAACTGCTGACACGTCCTGAGCTCAGCTCTATCTTCATGGAAGATAAAGTAGGGGCTCTTACACGACAAAGCCCCCAAATCCGACTCAAGTCTAGCCGAAGCTAAGTTACAGCCTTCCATGTGAGAAACTTGAATTCAACCTCCTGTAGAGGCTCGAAAAAAGCCGATTGGAGGAACTGCAAGACCACGTTAAGATCTCAGGGTGCCGTAGGTGGCACAAAGGGAGGCTGGATGTGCATGACTCCTTTCAAGAAAGTCTCAACCTCAGGGAGGGAAGCTAGCAGTTTCTGGTAAAAAATGGATAGGGCCGAAATCTGGACCTTTACGGATCCCAACCTCAGGCCCATAGCCATACCTGCTTGCAGGAAGAGGAGAAACCATCCCAGTTGAAACTCCACGGTAGGAAACTTTTTGGACTCCAAGAGATATACTTTTTCCAAATGCGATGGTAATGTTTAGACGTCACTACTTTCCTAGCTTGTATCAGGGTAGGAATAACCTTGTTCGGAATGCCTTTCAGAGCTAATATCTGGCGTTCAACCTCCATGCCGTCAAACGTAGCCGCGGTAAGTCTTGATAAACGAACGACCCCTGTTGCAGAAGGTCCTCCCGAAGAGGAAGAGGAAGAGGCCTCGGATCTTCCACCCAGAAGATCCGCGTACCAAACCCTTCTTGGCCAGTCCGGAGCAATGAGGATTGCCTGAACTCTTGTTCTCCTTATGAGTTTTAGAACTCTTGGAATGAGTGGAAGTGGAGGAAACACATACACCGACTTGAACACCCACGGAGACACCAGGGCGTCCACTGCCACGGCTTGCGGGTCCCTTGACTTGGAACAATACCGCCGAAGCTTCTTGTTGAGACGGGAGGCCATCATTTCTATTTGAGGTACACCCCAAAGATCCGTCACTTCCGTGAACACCTCCGGATGGAGGCCCCACTCTCCTGGATGGAGATCATGTCTGCTGAGGAAGTCCGCTTCCCAGTTGTCTACTCCCGGAATGAAGATTGCGGACAATGCCAACGCGTGTTTTTCTGCCCATAGGAGGATTCTTGATACCTCTGACGTTGCAGCTCTGCTCTTCGTTCCGCCCTGTCGGATTATGTAGGCCACCGTCGTTACATTGTCCGATTGTACTTGAAGAGATCGATCTCGCAGAAGATGAGCCGCTTGGAGAAGACCATTGTAGACGGCTCTTAGTTCCAGACTGTTTATTGGAAGACTGGATTCCAGGCTTGACCACTTTCCTTGGAAGGTTACCCCCTGAGTGACAGTGCCCCAGCCCCTGAGACTTGCATCCGTGGTTAGGAGGACCCAATGCTGAATCCCGAACCTGCGGCCCTCCAGAAGGTGAGGTAATTGCAGCCACCATAGGAGTGAAATCCTTGCTTTCGGCGACAGACGTATTCTCTGGTGCATGTGGAAATGAGAACCCGACCACTTGTCCAGGCGATCCAGTTGGAAGGACCGAGCATGAAATCTTCCGTACTGTAGAGCCTCGTAAGAGGCAACCATCTTCCCCAGAAGGCGAATGCACTGGTGAACAGATACCCGGGTGGGCTTCAGGACGTCCCGGACCATTGTTTGAATCACCAATGCTTTCTCCTCTGGTAGAAACACCCTCTGTACTTACGTGTCGAGGATCATTCCCAGAAAAGACAATCTCTTTGTCGGCTCCAAATGTGATTTTGGAAGGTTCAGGATCCAACCGTGTTCCCTGAGCAGAAGAGTCGTGAGAATAATGGAAGGCAACAACATCTCCCTGGACGATGCCTTTATCAGCAGATCGTTTAGATATGGGATTATGTTCACCCGCTGCCTGCGGAGAACCTTCATCTCTGCCATCACCTTGGTAAACACCCTCGATGCTGTGGAGAGGCCGAATGGTAGTGCCTGGAACTGAAAGGGACTGTCTAACAGTGCGATTTGGAGATAAGCCTGATACGGCGGCCATATTGGAATGTGCAGGTACGCATCCTTAATATCCAGGGATACCAGGTACTCCCCACTCCTCCAGACCTGAGATCACAGCTCTCAGAGACTCCATTTTGAATTTGAACTCCATCAGAAAGGGATTTAGCGATTTCAAGTTCAAAATTGGTCTGACCGAACAATCCGGTTTCGGTACCACGAAAAGGTTCGAATAATAACCTTTGTTTTGCATATGAGGTGGAACTGGGACAATGACCTGTGACCTTTCCAATTTTTGGATGGCTTCCTGTAGGACAGCCCTGTCTGCCAATAAAGCTGCCAAGCCTAATTTGAAGAAACAGTGAGGCGGGAGTTCTTGAAACTCCAGTCTGTACCCCTGGGACACAATATTTTGGACCCAGTGATCCAGACCGGACGACACCCAGACGTGTCTGAAACGCCCGAGTCTCGGCCTCACCGGCCCCTCCTCCAGGCTGTGCGGTCCACCGTCATGCTGAGGCTTCTGTTCTTGGGAATCTGCAGTAGCAAGTTTTTTGGATTTTGCCCGACCTCCTCTAAAGAAGGTGTTAGAAGGCTTGGTCCTCTTTGTTTTAGCCGTCCGAAAGGACTGCGATGTAGAAGAAAAAGGTTTCTTCATAGCTGGCGAGGTTAAGGAAGAAAAGGACTTACCCGCGGTTGCCGTGGAAATCCATGCAGCCAACGCCTCCCCAAAAAGAGCCTGACCTGTGTAGGGTAGGTTCTCCACACCTCTCCTGCATTCCGCGTCGGAGAACCATCGGCGTAGCCAGAGTCCCCTGCGAGCCGATACAGACATGGAAGATATCCCTGCAGCCATCGAACCCAGGTCTTTCATAGATTCCACCATAAATCCTGCAGAATCCTGTATGTTACGTAAAAACAATTCAACGTCACTTTTAACCATTGTATCCAAGTCAGAAACCACTTTATAATAGCTTTAGAAATCCATGCAGGGGCAATAGTAGGTCGCAGTATCGCCCCTGAAGCCATGTATATGGATTTGAACTTAGTGTAAATTTTGCGATCTGCCGGTTCTTTTAGCGCGGTAGATCCCGGTACACAGGTAAAACCACCTTCTTTGACTGTCTAGAAACAGATGTGTCAACTATGGGTGAATTTTCCCATTCTATCTATCCTCCTCAGGGAAGGGAAAAGCAATCGGAACCTTTCTTGGGATCTGGAATTTTTTTTCCGGGTTTTCCCAGGATTTTTCAAATATAGCGTTTAATTCTTTAGACGCTGGGAAGGTTAACACGGCTTTCTTATTATCCGTGAAATAAGCCTCCTCAACCTGCTCAGGTGTTGTGTCAGCAATATTCAACACATCTCTAATGGCCTCAACCATCAACTGCACTCCTTTTACAAGAGATTACGCCCCCCGCAGCACATCCCCATCACCGTCTGCCGTGTCAGAGTTGGTATCCGTGTGATCTTGTATAATCTGGGCAAGAGCACGTTTTTTGAGGGTGCATGCTAGGGGCCCCAGAAGAAACAGTACCGGAACAAACCGCCATAGAATTCTGTAAAACCTGAATTGCAGTCTCAGGTCTGTGCTACCCTAGTAGAAATCTGAGAAATCATACCCTTAAGAGAGGCTAACCATTCAGGCTCCCTCCCCCCTTTACAACACCCTGATACCGTACAGGATAGCTGGAGTTGATATGGAGGGACAGCTCTCCCTGTCAGCATCTCCACAGTGATCTGCAGGCATGAAAAATGGCGCTGAACGCTGCTGGGTCCGCTCTGAGAAGCTCCGCCACCTTTCATGGCGCGGCTTCCCGCTCCACTGTTCGTTTATACTGGCCTGAGGATTATGCTGGCATCGGAACCGGGGCCCCTGACAGACTTCAATACCAGTGTAGGGTACAGCGCTGGCTCAGGGCGCCCCTCACAGCGCCGCACAAAGTACCGCTGAGCCCCCGGAGCGCAGTTAGCTGTTGCCGCCATCTTCACACCGGCTCCCTGCTTGCTAGAGGAGCCGGTGACTCACTCGACACTTGAATCTTCAGGCTCTGAAAGGGGGTGGCGGCATGCTGCGGGGGTGAGCGATCATTCCCCTCAGGAGCTCAGTGTCCTGTCAGCGAAGATAACGGGTCAGACCCCTCAGGGCAGACACTACTCCCCCCCTTAGTCCCATAAAGCAGGGAGGCTGTTGTCAGCAGCCTCCCTGTGCCTATATTCTAATAAAAAAATAAAACCAGGGAAACACCTATGGAGCTCCCCAAGCTGTGACCGGCTCCTCCGGACACATTTTCTAAACGGAGTCTGGTAGGAGGGGCATAGAGGGAGGAGCCAGCCCACACTCTCAAACTATTAAAGCGCCAATGGCTCCTGGTGGCCCCATCTATACCCCATGGTACTAATGTGGACCCCAGCATCCTCTAGGACGTAAGCGAAATTATAGTTATCTAATACCCCTTTCAGACATATGACCCAGGAATTTCCCTGCTTCAGAACCAGGAGTTTCTCTTCAGCAAAAACCCGGGTTTTTCTACAGACCTCCTTTCACACTACACCACAGACTCAGGGAAATTCCCGGGTTGGCCCTTTTCAAACATAAGCAGGTTTTTACAGTTTTGAGGGCAGTCTCATCATTTTAAGTGGACGATTTGTAGGCACACAACAATGAGGTCATGCAAAGGGGAGGGCAGCCTATAAATGGACTGGGTGTGGTGCCCATAATGCATTGCTGGATTCGTGGCTGACAAGTGTAGAATGGAGAGTTTGCGTGCTGTGGTAGAGTTGCTGTTTTACACAGCAAATGCTCTCATGAAGATGCTCACCCTGTTCTTAATTGCACAGAGTGAGCTGAAAAGGAGAAGGGAGATATTTTTGGAGGAGAGGGAGACCATTTGCCGACATTATTTACGCTGGAGGAGGGTCTTGATCATCACCAGCGTCTCGCCAATATTGCGGATAACCGGAGGCTCATCTCGCACACTGTGGGCTAGAAATCACAGACATGGTGAGGCCTTGTGGGCTACAATGGAGACATTTTCAGAGAACCAGAGGAAAGCAGATTTTAGGATGTCGCATGGCACCTTTACCTCCTAGGACTCCTCACCCCAGCACTTACCAGGCACACCACCCGCTTGAGACAGCCCATTTCCCTAAGCAGGAGATTAGCAATCGTTTTGTGGTGGTGTGCCACCCCTGGCGAGTACCGTACCATCTCCTGCTTGTTTGGTGTTGGAATCTCCAAAGTGTGTGTTTTGGTACGTGAGGTGACCAAGGCAATCCTGGACACCTTGTATCACCGGTTTATTGCCTACCCCAAGGGCAGCGACTGGATGAGATGGTGTCTGGGTTTTTGCGTCAGTTACCCACAGTGTGCCGGAGCGATTGATACACTCACATGCCCATAATAGCTCCCCCAGACAGCCGAGCTGACTACCACAACAGGAATAGGTGGTATTCGTTTATTCTACAAGCAGTCGTTGACCATAGATATTGGTAAGTCAGTTTCATATTTTTTATTTGGATGTATACTTGCATGCCGTGTAAAAGGGACTATATGTGTATATTTGTAGCAATATAATATCTGTATTTCCCAGCTTTACTGACGTCTTTATTGGCTGGCCTGGTCGTGCACATGACGCTCGTGTGCTAGCCAATTCGGATCTATTCAAGATTGCGGAGGAGAGACAAAATGGGTGGCTGTTTCCTCGTGAGGTAAACATACACTGAAATAGTGTTATAAATGATTTTAGGGGGTCGTGCAGATGAACCCAAACCGAGCATTTTTATATGTTGGGTTCTCGACCGCCAGAATGCCAGCAGGGGAGAGAGAGTGCAGCAAAGGTTTTGGATACCAAGTAGTGGGAATAGCTGTGGTGACACTGCTGGCATTCTGGTGGTCAGGATATTCTTACTACATCCCTTCACAAGTTCTCCATGAGTACTGTAATGTGTTACAAATATATTATGCAAGAATATGGACCAGATACTTGTATTGATATCAGTGGCAAGTATATAACAGTTATGCATATACTACTTATTAAACCAATTTTCTTTTGCAGACGTCATAGTTTGTGGGCGGTTAAACTGCATGTTGGGAATACAGAGAGATACAGGTTATTCATATATATATATATATTTATTTATATATTATTTATTTATTCTGTGGCAGAGACAGCATGTTTCCATGTGAAAGTAATGTGGAGGATCCAGACCAGGTTTTGGAAGCAGTAGCAGAATCCCAGGTGTGTGAGCAGCAGCACCTGGGATTTCCTGATATAAGGGTTTCCAGGGCAGAGTCACCTTGCTCCTGATGGCAGTTAGTGTCCAGGTGATAGGCCGGGGTGTGTGGGTTAGACTAGGGACCACTGGAGCCTCTCAAGTGTCTGCTATGCTGAAAGTGCCTGTATGCTACTGCCTGTAACACCGTCTGCATATAGATGTAATATGCTGTGTGCTGACCTGCTGTTCCAAATAAACACCGAAAATGTTCATATATATATATACACACACACATATATATATATATATATATATATATATATATATATATATACATACATATATATATACATATATATATATATATATATACATACATATATATATATATATATATATATATATATATATATATACACACACACATACATACATACATACATACATACACACACATACATATATACACACACACCAATAAATAGCAGACCAGTTTTTCTTTTCCAAAATTGTTTATTCTAGACTGAATACAAAATAAATAAATTTCAAGTTATAAAGTGTGTGTGCAAATCTTTTACATCTTTAATGAGATCCTCCGTACTCTGAGGACATACGGCATAACAAAAAAGAGCACTTAAGTTACGTATTATTGAGCACTACAGAAATATTTAAAATAAAACTTGTCAATCATAGTGTACCTTGCCATTTTAAGGATTGCCAGGATGGTAACACACATCTGATGAGGTTTGTGGGGCTAGAACAGGGGTCAGGGAACTTTTTTACCTTTTACCCCAAAATATATTTAGATACGCCGACGTTACCCCCTTGATTTGAAAGGAAGGAAATCATATATTTTTGTGCATATATATTGGTTATCACTGTTTAGATGACATTTCTGAGATATATATTATACATAATATGTGTGTGTATAATATATTATATATATATATATATATATATATATATATATATATATATATATATAGACATCCAACAATGAACGGCACTCAGAGACAATACATATGAAAAAGATTGTATTCCAGATAGTCAACGTTTCGGGGAACAAGTCCCCGTCGTCAGGACAAATATACAGCAGGATCACAAGAACAAAACCATCACTTACCCTCCTAAATACCCAAGTGGTCCTATCGCCGCCATCCGTTCCGTCCGCGCCCGCAGCTCTCACCGCTTCCGCGTGCGTCATCAAACATCCGCTTCCGGCAACAGCCGTCTCCATGGGAACCACAGCTTGCGGTTCACCTCGTCCCCGGCTGCGGTCCATCAGCAGGAAGAGACGCAGGCCGTACTCACAGAGGAGGCAGGGCTAAAAACACATATATATATATACATATACATACACACACACACATATACATACACACATATACATATACACACATACATATACAGACGGCGGCACTCCACGAGGGACTCACAATAATAATGAAATAAAGAGACTACGCTCCTGTGCAGTTAACGTTTCAGTTGTATTCACAACTTTCGTCAGAACCATTTTCAAAAATAAAGGGAACACTTAAACAACACAATACATACTGTATGTGTGTGTATATTATATATATATATATATATATATATATATATATATACACACACACACAGGTTGAGTATCCCTTATCCAAAATGCTTGGGACCAAAGGAATTTTGGATATCGGATTTGTCCATATTTTGGAATAATTGCATACCATAATGAGATATTATGGTGATGGGACCTAAATCTAAGCACAGAATGCTTTTATGTGTCATATACGCCTTATACACACAGCCTGAAGGTTATTTTAGCCAATATTTTTTATAACTTTGTGCATTAAACAAAGTGTGTGTACATACACACAATTCATTTATGTTTCATATACACCTAATACACACAGCCTGAAGGTCCTTTAATACAATATTTTTAATAACTTTAAGTATTAAATAAAGTTTGTGTACATTGAGGCATCAGAAAACAAAGGTTTCACTGTCTCACTCTCACTCAAAAAAGTCCGTATTTCGGAATATTCCGTATTTCGGAATATTTGGATATGGGATACTCAACCCGTGTGTGTATATATATATATATATATAATATATATATATATGGGATACTCAACCCGTGTGTATATATATATATATATATATATATATATATATATATATATATATATATATACATATACACACACATATACACATATACATATACATACACATACATACGGCATGACGGTTGAACGTCGGATCCTAGCGGAAAAAGGTATTCCGGATGAGGTCATTCCTACGCTAATAAAGGCTAGGAGGGATGTGACATCGAAACATTATCACCGAATATGGAGAAAATGTTTCTTGGTGTGAGGCCAGGAATGCTCCTACGGAAGCATTCCATCTAGGCCGTTTTCTTCACTTCCTACAAACTGGAGTGAATTTGGGCCTAAAATTAGGCTCCATTAAAGTTCAGATTTCAGCCTTACCCATTTTCTTTCAAAAGGAATTGGCCTCTCTGCCTGAAGTACAGACTTTTGTGAAGGGAGTACTGCATATTCAGCCTCCTTTTGTACCTCCGGTGGCGCCTTGGGACCTTAACGTGGTGTTACGTTTTCCTAAGTCACATTGGTTTGAACCACTTAAAACAGTGGAGTTGAAATATCTCACTTGGAAGGTGGTCATGTTGTTAGCCTTGGCTTCGGCTAGGCGAGTTTCGGAATTAGCGGCTTTATCACATAAAAGCCCCTATCTGGTTTTCCATATGGATAGAGTGAAATTGCGGACCCGTCCTCAATTCCTACCTAAGGTGGTCTCATCCTTTCATATGATCCAACCTACTGTCGTGCCTGTGGCTACACGTCACTTGGAGGATTCTGAGTCCCTTGATGTGGTCAGGGCTTTGAAGATTTACGTGGCCAGAACGGCTAGGATCAGAAAAACAGAAGCACTGTTTGTCCTGTATGCAGCCAACAAGGTTGGCGGCCCTGCTTTAAAGCAGACTATTGCTCGGTGGATCTGTAACACGATTCAGCAAGCGCATTCTACGGCAGGATTGCCATTACCAAAATCGGTTAAGGCCCATTCCACTAGGAAGGTGGGCTCGTCTTGGGCGGCTGCCCGAGGGGTCTCGGCACTACAGCTGTGCCGAGCTGCTACTTGGTTGGGGTCAAACACCTTTGCAAAGTTCTATAAGTTTGATACCCTGGCTGAGGAGGACCTCCTGTTTGCTCAATCGGTGCTGCAGAGTCATCCGCACTCTCCCGCCCGTTTGGGAGCTTTGGTATAATCCCCATGGTCCTTACGGAGTCCCAGCATCCTCTAGGACGTTAGAGAAAATAAGATTTTAAACCTACCGGTAAATCTTTTTCTCGTGGTCCGTAGAGGATGCTGGGCGCCCGTCCCAAGTGCGGACTACTTCTGCAAGACTTGTATATAGTTATTGCTTTCATAAGGGTTATGTTATAGTTTAGTCGGTTTTGGACCGATGATATGTTGTTGTTTCATACTGTTAACTGGATAGTATATCACAGGTTATACGGTGTGATTGGTGTGGCTGGTATGAATCTTGCCCTTAGATTAACAAAAATCCTTTCCTCGTACTGTCCGTCTCCTCTGGGCACAGTTTCTCTAACTGAGGTCTGGAGGAGGGGCATAGAGGGAGGAGCCAGTGCACACCCAGATCCAAAGTCTTTCTTAAAGTGCCCATGTCTCCTGCGGAGCCAGTCTATCCCCATGGTCCTTACGGAGTCCCAGCATCCTCTAGGACGTTAGAGAAATAAAAAGTTATGTGAACAATACCCGCCCACATAGAATAAACATTTATATGCACAGTATCAATTAGAGAATTTGGTACTGTGTTTTATTGCTGGAAGTAGATTCCTCTGGAGTTGTACTAGGTATGGACTCTCCAAATACTGGACCTCTTGGTCTATTCCTCAATGTATTGAAGGTCGAAAAAAAGGAGGTTGGAGACTGGGCTTGATTTGCATACTGGTGAGCATCACCAAAAGCGGTGGGAGACTGGGCTTGCTGCGTATACTGGGATGTAGCCCCAAAAGAGGTGGGAGACTGGGCTTGCTGCATATGCTGAGATGTAGCCCCAAAAGAGGTGGGAGAGTAGGCTTGCTTCATATACTGGGATGTAGCCACAAAAGAGGAGGGAGTCTGTGCTTGCTACGTATACTGGGAAGTAGTCCCAAAAGAGGTGGAAGACTGGGCTTGCTGCGTATACTGGGATGTAGCCCAAAAAGATGGGGGATACTGGGCTCACTGTGCATACCGTGTTTTTGGACCAAATGAGGTGTGAGAATGCGACTGTAGGTCAGAATGTGTTTGTAAATTGTGGTGTAGAGGTCATTTTGGAAACAAGCTGACCTAGAAATTCACGGCTTTCACTACTGATCCTACATAGCTACCATTTGCTTTAGCAAATTCCTCTGCAGTTCACGTTCATTGTCCATACATTTTTGCAATCTTGCATCCTCTTGCCAATCTGAATCCAGCTCGCGTAGTTACTCGCACAGGATATTGGTCTTGGCTTTTGTAGCTACCTCTATTTTGGTTTTTTTTTTTCTTACGAGCCGAGACTGTGTAAACTGAAAAACAGAAATTATTTTGACCATCTCAAAGGAAACAATGGGATATGGCACAGAAGTGTAAATTGGACAAATAGATTTATAAAAAAATATTACTACATCTGTGCTTGCAGTTACCATACGCTAGCACAATTTGAACGCAGCAACATGTACAGTTTAATAATAACACCCTATTACATCACATAATATCAGTCATTACTGTTAGCATACTACATAAACCTATTGTCACATACTATATGTTAAATATGTCTCTGACAATGATAATACAGGAAACTTACTGTTTGAGCGTAGGGTAGGCTTGTTTTCCTGGGTCTGTGGTAGGGAATCGTCCCCCTTGCTCTGCGACGATGCCATCACATCTGTGGCCTTGTTTGAATCGATGATGATGGGGACATCCGAATCACCGTCTGGATCATCATCAAATAGGATCTGCGATGATGCCAGGCTCTGCTGGCTGCACTCTGGAGACGATGGAGCTGCGGCTGATGGTATAGCAGACAGCGTGCCAGCATCACTAGATGAAGATAGGGCAACTGGATTGTGAAGTGCTGTATGGCCAAACACGGTGCTGCACAGTTCATATAAGGGCCACTCCATCCTTCCCATACCACTGCGATTTCGATTGTGGACATGGACCTTGGTATGTTTCTTAAGGGACTTTAGTTTGTTAAGAGCTTGCTGTTGGGTCTTCACAATACCTCTGCTGGACAGGATCTTTGCAATGTTACCATAAATCATGGCATTCTTAACAGTGCCTGTTGTGATTTAATTTCCTCCTCACCACTCACATGTAGTAGCTCCTGGACCACCTCCTCCTTCCAGTGAGACATTATGAACAAAATGGCAGTCTCTTCACTGGCATCCTCTGGCACACTTCTGCAGACTTCTCTGCACAGCTCAGTGTTTCTCTGGCACCCTCTGGCACTGGCACACATACATGCAGAGTTCTGTGTACCTTCTGCACTCTGGCACTGCCACACTTCACAGCAAAGCTCTCCGCTTCCTCTCATGTGGCTGTGGAGTTTGTTCCTCTCCGGCTGCCACTGAGGAGGTCATCAGCAGGCATCAGGTGGCCATCCTTGACCAATAAACATTTTTCATGCAGCCAGAGAGCAATTTCCCAGCTCGCGCCTTTCAGACTTTTCCCGGGAAGCCAACCCGGGAAAATCCCAGGTCAACTGCAGGGTTGGCGACCCGGGAACATGTTCCTGAATGGTACCTTTCAGATATACCAAAATCCCGGTAATTTGGAGCATGTCTGAAAGGGGTATAAGAGAAAATAAGAATTTACTTACCGATAATTCTATTTCTCGCTGTCCGTAGTGGATGCTGGGAACTCCGTAAGGACCATGGGGAATAGCGGCTCCGCAAGAGACTGGGCACAAAAGTAAAGCTTTAGGACTACCTGGTGTGCACTGGCTCCTCCCCCTATGACCCTCCTCCAAGCCTCAGTTAGGATACTGTGCCCGGACGAGCGTACACAATAAGGAAGGATTTTGAATCCCGGGTAAGACTCATACCAGCCACACCAATCACACCGTACAACCTGTGATCTGAACCCAGTTAACAGCATGATAACAGAGGAGCCTCTGAAAAGATGGCTCACAACAATAATAACCCGATTTTTGTAACAATAACTATGTACAAGTATTGCAGACAATCCGCACTTGGGATGGGCGCCCAGCATCCACTACGGACTACGAGAAATAGAATTATCGGTAAGTAAATTCTTATTTTCTCTGACGTCCTAGTGGATGCTGGGAACTCCGTAAGGACCATGGGGATTATACCAAAGCTCCCAAACGGGCGGGAGAGTGCGGATGACTCTGCAGCACCGAATGAGAGAACTCCAGGTCCTCCTCAGCCAGGGTATCAAATTTGTAGAATTTAGCAAACGTGTTTGCCCCTGACCAAGTAGCTGCTCGGCAAAGTTGTAAAGCCGAGACCCCTCGGGCAGCCGCCCAAGATGAGCCCACCTTCCTTGTGGAATGGGCTTTTACAGATTTTGGCTGTGGCAGGCCTGCCACAGAATGTGCAAGCTGAATTTTACTACAAATCCAACGAGCAATAGTCTGCTTAGAAGCAGGAGCACCCAGCTTGTTGGGTGCATACAGGATAAACAGCGAGTCAGATTTTCTGACTCCAGCCGTCCTGGAAACATATATTTTCAGGGCCCTGACTACGTCCAGCAACTTGGAGTCCTCCAAGTCCCTAGTAGCCGCAGGTACCACAATAGGCTGGTTCAAGTGAAACGCTGAAACCACCTTAGGGAGAAATTGAGGACGAGTCCTCAATTCTGCCCTGTCCGTATGAAAAATTAGGTAAGGGCTTTTATAGGATAAAGCCGCCAATTCTGAGACACGCCTGGCTGAAGCCAGGGCCAACAGCATTACCACTTTCCATGTGAGATATTTTAAGTCCACAGTGGTGAGTGGTTCAAACCAATGTGATTTTAGGAACCCCAAAACTACATTGAGATCCCAAGGTGCCACTGGAGGCACAAAAGGAGGCTGTATATGCAGTACCCCCTTGACAAACGTCTGAACTTCAGGAACTGAAGCCAGTTCTTTCTGGAAGAAAATCGACAGGGCCGAAATTTGAACCTTAATGGACCCTAATTTTAGGCCCATAGACAGTCCTGTTTGCAGGAAATGCAGGAAACGACCCAGTTGAAATTCCTCTGTAGGGGCCTTCCTGGCCTCGCACCACGCAACATATTTACGCCAAATACGGTGATAATGCTGTACGGTTACATCCTTCCTGGCTTTGATCAGGGTAGGGATGACTTCATCCGGAATGCCTTTTTCCTTCAGGATCCGGCGTTCAACCGCCATGCCGTCAAACGCAGCCGCGGTAAGTCTTGGAACAGACAGGGTCCCTGCTGGAGCAGGTCCCTTCTTAGAGGTAGAGGCCACGGGTCCTCTGTGAGCATCTCTTGAAGTTCCGGGTACCAAGTCCTTCTTGGCCAATCCGGAGCCACGAGTATAGTCCTTACTCCTCTCGTTCTTATGATTCTCAGTACCTTGGGTATGAGAGGCAGAGGAGGGAACACATACACTGACTGGTACACCCACGGTGTTACCAGAGCGTCCACAGCTATTGCCTGAGGGTCCCTTGACCTGGCGCAATACCGGTCTAGTTTTTTGTTGAGGCGGGACGCCATCATGTCCACCTTTGGGTTTTTCCCAACGGTTCACAATCATGTGGAAGACTTCTGGGTGAAGTCCCCACTCTCCCGGGTGGAGGTCGTGTCTGCTGAGGAAGTCTGCTTCCCAGTTGTCCACTCCCGGAATGAACACTGCTGACAGTGCTATCACATGATTTTCCGCCCAGCGAAGAATCCTTGCAACTTCTGCCATTGCCCTCCTGCTTCTTGTGCCGCCCTGTCTGTTTACGTGGGCGACTGCCGTGATGTTGTCTGACTGGATCAGCACCGGCTGACCTTGAAGCAGAGGTCTTGCTAGGCTTAGAGCATTGTAGATGGCCCTTAGCTCCAGGATATTTATGTGAAGTGATGTCTCCAGGCTTGACCACAAGCCCTGGAAATTTCTTCCCTGTGTGACTGCTCCCCAGCCTCTCAGGCTGGCATCCGTGGTCACCAGGACCCAGTCCTGAATGCCGAATCTGCGGCCCTCTAGAAGATGAGCACTCTGCAACCACCACAGGAGAGACACCCTTGTCCTTGGTGACAAGATTATCCGCTGATGCATCTGAAGATGCGACCCGGACCATTTGTCTAGCAGATCCCACTGGAAGGTTCTTGCGTGGAATCTGCCGAATGGGATTGCTTCGTAAGAAGCCACCATCTTTCCCAGGACCCTTGTGCATTGATGCACTGAGACTTGGCCTGGTTTTAGGAGATTTCTGACTAGTTCGGATAACTCCCTGGCTTTCTCCTCCGGGAGAAACACCTTTTTCTGGACTGTGTCCAGGAGCATCCCTAGGAATAGAAGTCGTGTCGTCGGGATCAGCTGCGATTTTGGAATATTGAGAATCCAACCGTGCTGGCGCAGCACTATCTGAGATAGTGCTACTCCGACTTCCAACTGTTCCCTGGATCTTGCCCTTATCAGGAGATCGTCCAAGTAAGGGATAACTAAAACTCCCTTCCTTCGAAGGAGTATCATCATTTCGGCCATTACCTTGGTAAAGACCCGGGGTGCCGTGGACAATCCAAACGGCAGTGTCTGAAACTGATAGTGACAGTTCTGTACCACAAACCTGAGGTACCCTTGGTGAGAAGGGTAAATTGGGACATGTAGGTAAGCATCTTTGATGTCCAGAGACACCATATAGTCCCCTTCTTCCAGGTTTGCAATCACTGCTCTGAGTGACTCCATCTTGAATTTTAACCTTTGTATGTAAGTGTTCAAGGATTTTAGGTTTAAAATTGGTCTCACCGAGCCGTCCGGCTTCGGTACCACAAATAGTGTGGAATAGTACCCCTTTCCCTGTTGTAGGAGGGGTACCTTGATTATCACCTGCTGGGAATATAGCTTGTGAATGGCTTCCAATACTGCCTCCCTGTCTGAGGGAGACGTCGGTAAAGCAGACTTTAGAAAACGGCGAGGGGGAGACGTCTCGAATTCCAATTTGTACCCCTGAGATACCACCTGAAGGATCCAGGGGTCCACTTGCGAGTGGGCCCACTGCGCACTGAACTTCTTGAGACGGGCCCCCACCGTGCCTGAGTCCGCTTGTAAAGCCCCAGCGTCATGCTGAGGACTTTGCGGAGGCGGGAGAGGGCTTTTGTTCCTGGGAACTGGCTGTTTGTTGCAGCCTTTTTCCTCTCTCTCTGCCACGGGGCAGAAATGAGGCGCCTTTTGCCCGCTTGCCCTTATGGGGCCGAAAGGACTGCGCCTGATAATACGGCGTCTTCTTAGGTTGAGAAGCTACCTGGGGTAAAAATGTGAATTTTCCAGCAGTTGCCGTGGCTACCAGGTCTGATAGACCTACCCCAAATAACTCCTCCCCTTTATAAGGCAATACTTCCATGTGCCTTTTAGAATCCGCATCACCTGACCACTGCCGCGTCCATAAACCTCTTCTTGCAGAAATGGACAGCGCGTTAACTCTTGATGCCAGTCGGCAAATATCCCTCTGTGCATCACGCATATATAGAAATGCATCCTTCAAATGCTCTATAGTCAGTAATATACTGTCCCTATCTAGGGTATCAATATTTTCAGTCAGGGAATCCGACCACGCCAGGCCCGCACTGCACATCCAGGCTGAGGCGATTGCTGGTCGCAGTATAACACCCGTGTGAGTGTATATACATTTTAGGATATTCTCCAGCTTTCTATCGGCAGGTTCCTTTAGGGCGGCCGTATCAGGAGAGGGTAGTGCTACCTGTTTAGACAAGCGTGTGAGCGCTTTTCCACCCTAGGGGGTGTTTCCCAACGTGCCCTATCCTCTGGCGGGAAAGGGTACGATGCCAATAACCTTTTAGGAATTATCAGTTTTTTATCGGGGGAACCCCACGCCTCATCACACACTTCTTTTAATTCCTCGGATACAGGAAAAACTACAGGCAGTTTTTTCTCACCAAACATAATACCCTTTTTAGTGGTACTTGTATTATCAGAGATATGCAATACATTTTTCATTGCTTCAATCATGTAACGTGTGGCCCTAGTGGAAGTCACGTTTGTCTCCTCATCATCGACACTGGAGTCAGTATCCGTGTCTGTCATTTGAGGTAACGGGCGTTTTAAAGCCCCTGATGGCGTTTGAGACCCCTGGACAGGCACAAGCTGAGTAGCCGGCTGTCTCATGTCGTCAACTGTCTGTCGTAAAGAGCTGACACTGTCACGCAATTCCTTCCATAAGCTCATCCACTCAGGTGTCGACTCCCTAGGGGGTGACAACTCTATAATAGGCAATTGCTCCGCCTCCATCTCATTTTCCTCCTCAAACATGTCGACACAATCGTACCGACACACCGCACACGCACAGGGAATGCTCTGATAGAGGACAGGACCCCACTAGCCCTTTGGGGAGACAGAGGGAGAGTATGCCAGCACACACCAGAGCGCTATATATAGACAGGAATACCACTATAAAATGTGCTTTTCCCTTTATAGCTGCGGTTAGTATCAAAACTGCGCCAAATTAGTGCCCCCCTCTCTTTTTTACCCTTTTCTGTAGTGCAGGACTGCAGGGGAGAGTCAGGGAGACGTCCTTCCAGCGGAGCTGTGATGGAAAATGGCGCCCGTGTGCTGAGGAGATAGGCTCCGCCCCCTTCTCGGCGGCCTTTTCTCCCGCTTTTTGGTGAGTTCTGGCAGGGGTTAAAATACATCCATATAGCCCTGGGGGTTATATGTGGTGTATTTATGCCAGCCAAGGTGTTAACATTGCTGCTCAGGGCGCCCCCCCCTAGCGCCCTGCACCCTCAGTGACCGAAGTGTGAAGTGTGCCTGAGTAACAATGGCGCACAGCTGCAGTGCTGTGCGCTACCTTGTTGAAGACTGATGTCTTCTGCCGCCGATTTTTCCGGACCTCTTCTTGCTTCTGGCTCTGTAAGGGGGCCGGCGGCGCGGCTCTGGGACCGAGCTCCGAGGCTGGGCCTGTGTTCGGTCCCTCTGGAGCTAATGGTGTCCAGTAGCCTAAGAAGCCCAAGCTGGCTGCAAGCAGGCAGGTTCGCTTCTTCTCCCCTTAGTCCCTCGATGCAGTGAGCCTGTTGCCAGCAGGTCTCACTGAAAATAAAAAACCTAAAACTAAACTTTCACTAAGAAGCTCAGGAGAGCCCCTAGTGTGCACCCTTCTCGGCCGGGCACAAAAATCTAACTGAGGCTTGGAGGAGGGTCATAGGGGGAGGAGCCAGTGCACACCAGGTAGTCCTAAAGCTTTACTTTTGTGCCCAGTCTCCTGCGGAGCCGCTATTCCCCATGGTCCTTACGGAGTTCCCAGCATCCACTAGGACGTCAGAGAAACTTAAGTGTGTTTAACTAAACGCAACAGACTGCTGCACTTTATTTAAAAAAAAAAAAAAAAGTACTTTTCTTTATTAAAAGCAAAGATTATATGACTTACTTATAAATAGTCATACTTCACTTGCACGTAGTTTTTTTTTTTTTTTTTTATTGCCATGTAATATTCAAGAGCAGAAGAAAGTAGAAACTTCTATTTGCTTTGCTATTCTGCTTACCAACATATATATATGCAACAATAGTATGAAACACCCTGTAAAAGCAATTAAAAGTTATGTAAAGTATTGCTCTATACACTGCACAATTATCAAGATAAAGAAAAACTATAGTAAAGCAGGACATTATGACCTACTGTAGGAAGTAATACAATTAAATAATTTGACATGTGGACAAGTCAAAAAAAAAACAAAGGTCAACTCTGTATGCATCAGACAAAACCAAGGTTACATTTTTTTGTGGGTCAAAGTCTTGGAACACAATGAAGCAATAAATGATAGCCTGCATATAAACAGTGATATGAAGACCTTAGCAGCTGATGGAGGTTCTGCAATACTGATTGTATTGGCACGAGATAAATAAATGCATAATGGGTCCTTAAAAATTATATCACACATCCGATATCATGCTTATAAAGCAATTATACTAAGCAGAAAGTGGGGAAAATAGAACAGGAACATCCAAGATGACAGGATACATAAAATCATGAGAACATGACAATAGAGGAGTGTTGAGGGCCCTGCTTATAATACCCATTCCACACTAGCACCCAAATCCCGAGGAATGACTCGGCTCTTTTTCAGGGTTAGAGCTGAGACATGAGAAATTGCCTGCTTGCTAGACCCAGCAATTTCCCGAGTGTGATGTCTGAAAGGGGTTTTAGAGAGCTAATATTCTAATTGGATGATGACATAGCTGGAACAAGGGGAGCGGACGTGGCTCAGAGTGGAGATTGTGTGTGTGTGATGTTAAGGCCCATACACACGGTGAGATTCGGGCTATTCCCGATTCTCACTATGCGACAGGGGCTAGGTCGGCATCGCAAGCACATAATGTGTGCTTGCGATACTGACTATGTGCGATTTTGGCTGTGTCAGTTTTGACTACCTTTTCTACAAGATAGTAAAAATTGACTTGCTTGTGATGCGCAACCGCACATCGGCATCTAATCGGGATCGCAAGGTGACTTTCACCTTGCGATCTGCACTAACTTTTCTTACGATTTTGACTATATAGCAGAGGCTCCCAAACTGTGTGCCGTGGCTCCCTGGGGTGCCTCGGGACACTTGCAGGGGTGCCCTGGGTTGGTGGTCCAGGACCAATTCTAATTATTCATGGTCAATATAATAAGAATTTACTTACCGATAATTCTATTTCTCGGAGTCCGTAGTGGATGCTGGGGTTCCTGAAAGGACCACAGGGGGATAGCGGCTCCGCAGGAGACAGGGCACAAAAGTAAAGCTTTTACAGGTCAGGTGGTGTGTACTGGCTCCTCCCCCCATGACCCTCCTCCAGACTCCAGTTAGGTACTGTGCCCGGACGAGCGTACACAATAAGGGAGGATTTTGAATCCCGGGTAAGACTCATACCAGCCACACCAATCACACCGTACAACTTGTGATCTAAACCCAGTTAACAGTATGATAACAGAGGAGCCTCTGAAAGATGGCTTCCTAAACAATAACCCAAATTAGTTAACAATAACTATGTACAAGTATTGCAGATAATCCGCACTTGGGATGGGCGCCCAGCATCCACTACGGACTCCGAGAAATAGAATTATCGGTAAGTAAATTCTTATTTTCTCTATCGTCCTAAGTGGATGCTGGGGTTCCTGAAAGGACCATGGGGATTATACCAAAGCTCCCAAACGGGCGGGAGAGTGCGGATGACTCTGCAGCACCGAATGAGAGAACTCCAGGTCCTCCTTTGCCAGGGTATCAAATTTGTAAAAATTTACAAACGTGTTCTCCCCTGACCACGTAGCTGCTCGGCAGAGTTGTAATGCCGAGACCCCTCGGGCAGCCGCCCAAGATGAGCCCACCTTCCTTGCGGAATGGGCCTTAACAGATTTAGGCTGTGGCAGGCCTGCCACAGAATGTACAAGTTGAATTTTGTTACAAAACCAACGAGCAATCGACTGCTTAGAAGCAGGTGCACCCAACTTGTTGGGTGCATACAGTATAAACAGCGAGTCAGATTTTCTGACTCCAGCCGTCCTTTAAATGTATATTTTTAAGGCTCTGACAACGTCCAACAACTTGGAGTCCTTCAAGTCGTCTGTAGCCGCAGGCACTACAATAGGCTGGTTCAGGTGAAACGCTGATACCACCTTAGGGAGAAAATGCGGACGCGTCCGCAGCTCTGCCCTATGTCGAATGGAAAATTAAATAAGGGCTTTTATAAGACAAAGCCGCCAGTTCAGATACTCTCCCGGCCGAAGCCAGGGCCAGTAACATAGTCACTTTCCATGTGAGATATTTCAAATCCACATTCTTTAGTGGTTCAAACCAATTGGATTTGAGGAAATCTAAAACTACATTTAGATCCCACGGTGCCACCTTAGGCACCACAGGAGGCTGTATATGCAGTACTCCTTTGATAAAAATCTGGACCTCAGGGACTGAGGCCAATTCTTTGTGGAAGAATATTGATAGGGCCGAAATTTGAACCTTAATAGATCCCAATTTGAGACCCATAGACAATCCTGATTGCAGGAAATGTAGGAAAACGACCCAGTTGAAATTCCTCCATCGGAGCACTCCGCTGCTCGCACCACGCGACATATTTTCGCCAAATACGGCGATAATGCTTCGCGGTGACTTCCTTCCTTGCCTTTATCAAGGTAGGAATGACTTCTTCTGGAATGCCTTTTCCTTTTAGGATCTGGCATTCAACGCCATGCCGTCAAACGCAGCCGCGGTAAGTCTTGAAAAAGACAAGGACCCTGCTGAAGCAGGTCCCTTCTCAGAAGTAGAGGCCACGGATCGTCCGTGACCATCTCTTGAAGTTCCGGGTACCAAGTCCTTCTTGGCCAATCCGGAGCCACTAGTCTTACTCCTCTTTGCCGTATAATCCTCAATACCTTTGGTATGAGAGGCAGAGGAGGAAACACATATACCGACTGGTACACCCAAGGTGTTACCAGCGCGTCCACAGCTATTGCCTGCGGATCTCTTGACCTGGCGCAATACCTGTCCAGTGTTTTGTTGAGGCGAGACGCCATCATGTCCACCATTGGTTTTACCCAACGGTTTAATAGCATGTGGAAAACTTCTGGATGAAGTCCCCACTCTCCCGGGTGAAGGTCGTGTCTGCTGAGGAAGTCTGCTTCCCAGTTGTCCACGCCCGGGATGAATACTGCTGACAGTGCTATCACGTGATTCTCCGCCCAGCGAAGGATCCTGGCAGCTTCTGCCATTGCCCTCCTGCTTCTTGTGCCGCCCTGTCTGTTTACATGGGCGACTGCCGTGATGTTGTCCGACTGGATCAACACCGGTCTTCCTTGAAGCAGAGGTTCCGCCTGGCTTAGAGCATTGTAGATTGCTCTTAGTTCCAGAATGCTTATGTGAAGAGACTTTTTCAGGCTCGACCACACTCCCTGGAAATTTCTTCCCTGTGTGACTGCTCCCCAGCCTCTCAGGCTGGCATCCGTGGTCACCAGGATCCAATCCTGTATGCCGAATCTGCGGCCCTCCAATAGATGAGCCTCCTGCAACCACCACAGAAGGGATACCCTTGTCCTCGGCGACAGGGTTATCCGCAGGTGCATCTGAAGATGCGACCCTGACCATTTGTCCAACAGATCCCTTTGCATGGAATCTGCCGAAAGGGATTGCTTCGTAAGAAGCTACCATTTTTTCCCAGGACTCTTGTGCATTGATGTACAGACACCTTTCCTGGTTTTAGGAGGTTCCTGACCAGGTCAGATAACTCCTTGGCTTTTTCTTCGGGAAGAAAAACCTTTTTCTGAACTGTGTCCAGAATCATCCCCAGGAACAGCAGACGAGTTGTCGGCATTAATTGGGATTTTGGAATATTCAGAATCCATCCGTGCTGCTTTAGCACCTCTTGAGATAGTGCTAAACCCATCTCTAGCTGTTCTCTGGACCTTGCCCTTATTAGGAGATCGTCCAAGTATGGGATAATTAATACGCCTTTTCTTCGAAGAAGAAATATTATCTCGGCCATTACCTTTGTAAAGACCCGAGGTGCCGTGGACAAACCAAACGGCAGCGTCTGAAACTGATAGTGACAGTTTTGTACAACGAACCTGAGGTACCCCTGGTGTGAGGGGTAATTGGAACGTGGAGATACGCATCCTTGATGTCCAAGGATACCATAAAGTCCCCTTCTTCCAGGTTCGCTATCACTGCTCTGAGTGACTCCATCTTGAACTTGAACTTCTTTATGTATAGGTTCAAGGACTTCAGATTTAGAATAGGCCTTACCGAGCCATCCGGCTTCGGTACCACAAATAGAGTGGAATAATACCCCTTCCCTTGTTGTAGAAGAGGTACCTTGACTATCACCTGCTGAGAATACAGCTTGTGAATGGCTTCCAAAACCGTCTCCCTTTCTGAGGGGGACGTTGGTAAAGCAGACTTCAGGAAACGGCGAGGTGGCTCTGTCTCTAATTTCAACCTGTACCCCTGAGATATTATCTGCAGGATCCAGGGATTTACCTGCGAGTGAGCCCACTGCGCGCTGTAATTTTTGAGACGACCGCCTACCGCCCCCGAGTCCGCTTGCGAAGCCCCAGCGTCATGCTGAGGCTTTTGTAGAAGCCGGGGAGGGCTTCTGTTCCTGGGAAGGAGCTGCCTGTTGCTGTCTCTTCCCTCGTCCTCTGCCTCGTGGCAGATATGAATAGCCCTTTGCTCTCTTATTTTTAAAGGAACGAAAGGGCTGCGGTTGAAAGGTCGGTGCCTTTTTCTGTTGGGGAGTGACTTGAGGTAGAAAGGTGGATTTCCCGGCCGTAGCCGTGGCCACCAAATCCGATAGACCGACCTCAAATAACTCCTCTACGCATCGCCTGTCCACTGTCGTGTCCATAAAGCTCTTCTGGCCGAAATGGACATAGCACTTACCCGTGATGCCAGTGTGCAGATATCTCTCTGTGCATCACGCATATAAAGAAATGCATCCTTTATTTGTTCTAACGACAGTAAAATATTGTCCCTGTCCAGGGTATCAATATTTTCGATCAGGGACTCTGACCAAACTACCCCAGCACTGCACATCCAGGCAGTCGCAATAGCTGGTCGTAGTATAACACCTGCATGTGTGTATATACCTTTTTGGATATTTTCCATCCTCCTATCTGATGGATCTTTAAGTGCGTCCGTCTCAGGAGAGGGTAACGCCACTTGTTTTGATAAGCGTGTTAGCGCTTTGTCCACCCTAGGAGGTGTTTCCCAGCGCTCCCTAACCTCTGGCGGGAAAGGGTATAAAGCCAATAACTTCTTTGAAATTAGCAGTTTTTTATCGGGGCACCCCACGCTTCATCACACACGTCATTTAATTCTTCTGATTCGGTAAAAACTACTGGTAGTTTTTTCACACCCCACATAATACCCTGTTTAGTGGTACCTGTAGTATCAGCTAAATGTAACATCTCCTTTATTGCCAAAATCATATAACGTGTGGCCCTACTGGAAAATACGGTTGATTCGTCACCTTCACCACCGGAATCAGTGCCTGTGTCTGGGTCTGTGTCGACCGACTGAGGCAAGGGACGTTTTACAGCCCCTGACGGTGTTTGAGGCGCCTGGACAGACACTAATTGAGTGTCCGGCCGCCTCATGTCGGCAAACGACTGCTTAAGCGAGTTGACGCTATCCCGTAATTCCACAAATAAAGGCATCCATTCTGGTGTCGACCCCCTAGGAGGTGACATCCTCATATTTGGCAATTGCTCCGCCTCCACACCAATAACGTCCTCATACATGTCGACACACACGTACCGACACACAGCAGACACACAGGGAATGCTCTATACGAAGACAGGACCCACTAGCCCTTTGGGGAGACAGAGGGAGAGTCTGCCAGCACACACCAAAAAGCGCTATATATGACAGGGATAGCCTTATGATTAAGTGCTCCCTTATAGCTGCTTTTATATTAATATATTGCCATTTATTCTGCCCCCCCTCTCTGTTATACCCTGTTTCTGTAGTGCAGTGCAGGGGAGAGACCTGGGAGCCTTCCTGACCAGCGGAGCTGTGACAGAAAATGGCGCCGTGTGCTGAGGAGATAGGCCCCGCCCCTTTTTCGGCGGGCTCGTCTCCCGCTATTTAGTACATTTAGGCAGGGGTAAATATCTCCATATAGCCTCTGGGGCTATATGTGAGGTATTTTTAGCCTTTTTAAAGGTTTTCATTTGCCTCCCAGGGCGCCCCCCCCCAGCGCCCTGCACCCTCAGTGACTGCCGTGTGAAGTGTGCTGAGAGGAAAATGGCGCACAGCTGCAGTGCTGTGCGCTACCTTAAGAAGACTGCAGGAGTCTTCTGCCGCCGATTCTGGACCTCTTCTTGCTTCAGCATCTGTGAGGGGGCCGGCGGCGTGGCTCCGGTGACCATCCAGGCTGTACCTGTGATCGTCCCTCTGGAGCTTCATGTCCAGTAGCCAAGAAGCCAATCCATCCTGCACGCAGGTGAGTTCACTTCTTCTCCCCTCTGTCCCTCGTTGCAGTGATCCTGTTGCCAGCAGGAATCACTGTAAAATAAAAAACCTAAGCTAAACTCTCTAAGCAGCTCTTTATGAGAGCCACCTAGAATTGCACCCTTCTCGGCCGGGCACAAAAATCTAACTGGAGTCTGGAGGAGGGTCATGGGGGGAGGAGCCAGTACACACCACCTGACCTGTAAAAGCTTTACTTTTGTGCCCTGTCTCCTGCGGAGCCGCTATCCCCCTGTGGTCCTTTCAGGAACCCCAGCATCCACTTAGGACGATAGAGAAAATAGGCAAAACCAGTGCTGGTGGCTGCCAGTCATAACATATGTGGTCAAACAGAAGCAAATCTCGTCCCTCACCACACAACTGACCCTAAGGATGACATATAAACGCGATCTACTTAATGTAATGTACTTTCTCAATAAAAAATTTTTGGCCTAGGGGTGCCGTGAAAAAAATTCTGATATTCTAGGGCGCCGTGATTCAAAAGTTTGGAATCCACTGCTATATAGTCAAAATCGTAAGAAAATATCTCCCCGTGTGTACACACCATTACATACACCTGAACAACTTCACTCAAAATTCAAATGACGTTACGACTTCCAGAGTGATTAACCATTTTAAGTACATCAGATTTCGAGTGTGTACATTAACGATTTAGCATTCCAATACTAAAGATTATCTGTCCCAAGATCATCACAAAGGTAAGGTTTGTAATAAACTATGGGCACACATGTCAGGCATGTGATCGGAAAGCATACGTACTACAAAAATGTGCAGGAATATCAGTTAGTTGTTTTAGAGAAATGTTATGCAGCAGGTGCAATCAAATTGCTTTGGAATGATATGTCCCAGGTGCTGCCTACACAATCCGAACCAAGCAAGATGATTGCATAGTGTGTTCCTAGTTTTAATGTGGGTTGCATACAGTAGGTGGTGCAGAGCAGGGAGCGCCAGAGCTTTCTGCTCTGGTGCTTCTAGCACACACTGGTCTGTATCTCAGTGCTGAGATACAAACCAGAGTATGCTAGAAGCACCAGAGCAGAGAGCGACACCCAATAGGCAATAAAGAATAGCTACATGGGCTGTGACTGGTGCAGGGTGCTAGAATGAACACTACTAAATATCCATTAATGATAATAATTCCTGCGAGTTAGCTGATCTCGCGGCATGTCTAATTAGCATTAGGCTAGTGAAGGCATGGGAGCATTATTAATTTTTTTTTTTTTTTAAATGTAGTATTTTCAGGTTTAATATAGTTATTATACAATTTTAAAGGCTGCAAAAGCAACAAAAAGCTGGTGCCTTCATCTTGTATTTACACTAGTGTGACTGACTATCCTTCTGCACTGTAGTATCAAATGCATCCCTGAACAGTTCTGCAAGGCAGATATCAATCATGACATCTAGGCCACCAGCCATCTGTTATTTATGATATGTAAACTCAACTAAATGGGAGTCCATGCACACCTAAAATGTACACTTAAGTCACACTGGTCACATGGGTACTTTTGAATGCAATTTTTCCAGTCACAAAAACTGGGCATACTGAAAACACTCAATAGCCAGGGTAGTGACAGAACATTAAACGTGAAAAGTTTGACTCATATTTAGACTCCGTATACAGATAAATTAGCATAGACAAGACGGTGAATTATACTAAAATATAAAATGTCATCTGAAGCAGTAACCATGTGAACACGCCAGCATCTATGATCATGCTTTACAAATTACTCCTTCCTCACCTAGTCCCACAATCTTTCTGATTGACATATTCCTTCTGAAGATTACGTGACCATGGTTTTATCTATAACCAGGTGCTTTCATGTAGCCCTCCGTATCTCTGTTTAAAGTACTATAATGTAAAGGTGCATACACACAGTGCAACGTAACCTTACGATTTTGACTATGTAATCAAAATTGTTAGGAAAGTTAGTGCAAATCGTACCATGTGTACACAGCTTGCAATACTGATGCGTGCTCCCGTGGGGTCGGTATCGCAAGAAACGATAGACTGTGCAGGCAAGTCAATCTTGACTATATTGTGTACAATCTAGTACATAGTATAGTCAAAATTGGAACTTGGTCAAAATCTCAAGTAAAGATAGTAATATCGGTCTTTCAGGGCTCCGGGGAGTTCAGGGGAAATCGCAAAGTCAAAATCGGAGATAGTCAATATCTCACCGTGTGTATGCACCTTTAGGGCTTTCCTCTAGGGAAGCACAGTTGAAGCAGTACCATTACACAGAAACATAGAATTTGACAGCAGATAAGAACCACTTGGCCCATCTAGTCTGCGCATGTATGTGTGTACACACACACACACACACACACACACACACACACACACACACACAAACTTACAGACTAGGGTTCATTTGGGATCCGGACTGAAAGTCGACAGTAACTAGGTCGACAATGTTTAGGTCGACCACTATTGGTCGACAGTAACTAGGTCGACAGGGTGTCTAGGTCGACAGGGTCTTTAGGTCGACATGTTCTAAGTCGACAGGTCAAAAGGTCGACATGAGTTTTTCACAATTTTTTTCTTTTTTTGAACCTTTTCATACTTAACGATCCACGTGGACTACGATTGGAACGGTAATCTGTGCCGAGCGAAGCGGTAGCGGAGCGAAGGCACCATGCCCGAAGCATGGCGAGCGAAGCGAGCCATGCGAGGGGACGCGGTGCACTAATTGGGGTTCCTGGTCACTCTACGAAGAAAACAACACCAAAATAACATTAAAAACTCATGTCGACCTTTTGACCTGTCGACCTAGAACATGTCGACCTAAAGACCCTGTCAACCTAGACACCCTGTCGACCTAGTTACTGTCGACCAATAGTGGTCGACCTAGACATTGTCGACCTAGTTACTGTCGACTTTCAATACCACACCCAGTTCATTTTTTGTAGGGAGCCAATTAACCTACCAGTTTATTTTTGGATAGAGGGAGCAAACTGGAGTACCCGGAGGAAACCCACACAAGCACAGGGAGAATATACAAACTCCACACAGTTAGGGGCATGATGGGAATTGAACCCATGACCTCAGTGCTGTGAGGCACTAATGCTAACCATTACACCATCCGTACGGCCACTGACAGTATTCATTAGCCTAGAATGATCAAATGTCACTATGGTAAAATATTTCTGAAATGTACACACTACTTCCTCTGTACAGTCTTACACCCTGGTAGATGAAATATTAATTATATAAATCAAAATACAACGATCATTATCCAGGTTTCTGTGTAAGTGATGACTAATAGTGACATACTTTTTATAACTAATGATAATAATCTCATAGTCAGCACTTGTACAATGTTCCCTGTCACATTCAATTGCCCACAGCATTCAGGATAGCAGAAGCAGATACATGCAAGAGATAAATACATTAGTCTGTAGCACTATGCAAAAGCAAAATTATATACAGGTTGAGTATCCCATATCCAAATATTCCGAAATACGGAATATTCCGAAATACGGACTTTTTTGAGTGAGATAGTGAAACCTTTGTTTTTTGATGGCTCAATGTACACAAACTTTGTTTAATACACAAAGTTATTAAAATATTGTATAAAATGACCTTCAGGCTGTGTGTATAAGGTGTATATGAAACATAAATGAATTGTGTGAATGTACACACACTTTGTTTAATGCACAAAGTTATAAAAAATATTGGCTAAAATTACCTTCAGGCTGTGTGTATAAGGTGTATATGTAACATAAATGCATTCTGTGCTTAGATTTAGGTCCCATCACCATGATATCTCATTATGGTATGCAATTATTCCAAAATACAGAAAAATCCCATATCCAAAATACCTCTGGTCCCAAGCATTTTGGATAAGGGAGACTCAACCTGTATCATGATTAGCAACTCATTATCTAAAATACTACGGTTGCTTGTATTGTAATAGAAGCACAATAGAACCTTAAACATTACATTATACTTTAACCTTAAACATTATAGGTGTAGAGATTCTAGTTATCCATACCTTATATGGAAAATTATATATATATATATATATATATATATATATATATATATATATACACATACATACATACATACACACGGCAATCTATTCATTGAAACACTAGTGCGTGGTCTACTGAAGAAAACAATAAAAGAAGAAAAGGCTACTAATCCAATAAGGGCACCTTATTTATGCAATATTATTGCGTCAATGGCATGTTTACCTTTCAAAGAGAAAGCATTACTAATCAGCTGGAGCAGGCATTACAGGATAAAAATACATTTCTGCTGCGGGGTACACTGGGCTCCACAGGGAATAACATCGGGGTGTAGAGTAGGATCTTGATCCGAGGCACCAACAGGCTCAAAGCTTTGACCTTCTTCCCAAGATGCATAGCGCCGCCTCCTCTATAACCCCGCCTCTGTGCACAGGAGCTCAGTTTTGTAGTTGGTGCCATGCAGTAAGCAGGCACACAACAGGGGGGCTGTTTCAGCAGCCCTGAGAAGAGCTTTTCTAAGTGAAAAATGAAGACTTCAAAGGCTGCAGCAGTGACTCTGAGTATTAGATGTCAGTCTTACATCTCCTGCTGCAGCTCCATCACCTCCCCCAGCAGCGCTGTATACTCCGGCGCCCTGGTTGCCGGGTACTTACAGCGGAGGCTCCGGTTTGCTCCTCGTTAGTCACACACCCGCCAAAGTTCTCCTGGATCGCATGGCCGCACTCAGGGAGGTGGTAAGTGGGTGCCCTAGGCGGATCCCGCTAAAATCGCAATCTGGCGCGGCCGGTGGGAGGCGGGTCGCGCGCACTGGCGTGGACACTGTGGTCGAGCACAGACTCCACTAAACCACCAGGGCAAGGGCACAGGTCGGGTTATTTTTTACTACACAAAAACCGCTTTATTAACAAACCATAGTACCAGTGGTGAAGTCCAGCAGGAGGATAAGGCTTGGACCTTTAGCTGCATCTCTCTCTCTCCCTCACTCCCAGTCAATGTTTGGGCACCATTATACAGGGCAGCACTGTTCCTGGGACTGTTTGGCCAAATCCTCCTTTGTAAAGCCGCCTGCATGTCAGCGCTATGCATTTTAAAAGACACTTAAGTATTCTACATGTCTGTTGACAGTGTTAGTTAAGAAACAGTGCATTCAGTCAGGGTTATATAGTACAAGTACCCTGTGATATACATCCAGTCTTTACTGTGCATTGATATATCTACTAAATATATAGCCGTACTGAGTATTACTTTGTATTGCTACTCTAGTGCAGTTTTATTGCATGTCATAATTTCTGCATTGTACATTGTTACTATAAGTGTGTGCATGTAGCTGCTGTGTGACCTCCATTTCGTGTCTCTCACTTAGATTGCTATCCCTATATTCTATAACCTGAGGTGGCTAGGTGCGTCAGGTTTATCATTTAATATAGGTAATTCACAGGATATACTAATTGTGTATTTTTCTCTGTGAATTTCAGTCACATATACCTCTTGAATTCCCTGTTTGTGCTAATACACTGCACAGGGGGTTCTTGTCAGGTATTGTGCTGCTGATATTGTACTGGGTTGCCCTGCATTGAGCTTTCGGATATGTCAACTACAAAGGGCAAAGGACCTGGGGCTGATCCCACATTGCGTGGTGGTGACGCTGCAGACACATTTGAGGAAAAACATACCAGCTGAGGGTTCAAGTTCTCTGGGTTCCTTACTCCCCCAGTGGAATCGTAGCAACGGGGGTTCAAATTGACCCGCCTTGGGCTACCTTTTCCACGCTATTGAATATGCTGGTAACTAGATTAGCGCCCCCTATGGGACCTCCTGTGCTGGTACAACCGCTTATGGTCCCCGCGGTTAACCCGCCATGGGCAGATCAACTGTCTGCTCAGTTACAGCAATTGAACCAATCACTGACTACTCAGAAGTCTAACCCTCGCCCGTCTAAGACCAAGGGGTCCTCTAAGCGGGCCATTACTTCCTCACAATCCACCAACGTCCCAGACACCTCGTCTGATGAGGATGGCGTATATACTGACAACACAGATTCTGACCCCGACGCTTCTGATGGGGAGTCTGACTCACAGGTGGATGTTCCTGACTTGCTGGAGGCTATCAGGCCCATTCTTCAAATTACTGATGACCCGGAGCCTGATACTGCCCCTAAGAAACCGGACAGGTTTAAACATCAGCAAGTAGTTAAACAAGTTTTATCTCTGACCATTTAGTTGACATAAGTCAGGAGTCCTGAGAAAATCCAGGAAAGAAATTAACGCCTCACAAGAAGATGTTGGCTCGCTATCCCCTCGCTGCAGAGTTAAGTAAAAATTGGGAAACGCCCCCGCCAGTGGATTCGCAGGTGGCGCGGCTGGTGGTATACTCCGCTCTGCCAGTAACTGCCGTCACGTCTCTGAAATAACCGATGGATAAGTGTGTGGAGGGTTGTTTAAAGGCGATTTACACCCTAACAGGTGCTGCGCATCGGCCCACCATTGCAGCGACTTGGGCTGCAGAGGCTATTGAAGCGTGGGCTCAGGAGTTGGAAGCCGAGATGTCTTCCAACGCTTCTGATCATGCGAGACAATATCTATCATATATTGTTACAGCTTCTCATTACATTAAGGAGGCGGCTACTGATGCCGGTATTCTGGCGGCCAAGGCTTCTACTACGTCCATACTGGCTCGCCGGATTCTATAGTTGCGGTCCTGGTCCGTGGATCTGGACTCTAAGAAAACCCTAGAGGTACTCCCTTTTAAGGGAGACATCCTTTTCGGAGAAGACCTCAACAAGATAGTGGCTGACTTAGCTTCTGCTAAAACAGCTTGTCTACCTAGTACTGCTCCTTCAGTACCGAAGGCTAAGAGTACTTCTTTTCACTCCTTTCGTCCTTCAGGTAAAGCAAAGGGTCAGGCGTACCCGAAACAGGCTCGCACTTCCAAACCCAATAAGCCCAAACCCAAACGTGCCTGGGCTGCCCGTCAGCCTGCTTCCAAGACTGACAAGCCGACTTCTAGGATATACCCACGAATGGTTGAAGACCATGGGTACGGGATGTCGTCACTCGAGGTTACGCCGTATCCTTCAAAAATCGTCCCCCTCATCGATTTTGCCTGACAGATGTTGCTTCGGATCAGGTGAAGGCAAAAACTCTTCATTCGGTGGTACAGTCCCTCCTGGACACAGGAGTGGTAGTACAGGTGCCTCTGGCTCAGAGAGGCAAGGGGTACTATTCACCGCTGTTCCTAGTCCCGAAACCGAATGAGTCCTCTCGGCCCATTCTCAATCTCAAGTCCTTGAACAAATTTGTGAGAGTCTCCAAGTTTCGTATGGAAACTCTTCGCTCTATAGTTCTGGCCTTGGAGCCTGGGGATTATACGGTTTCCCTAGACATACAAGATGCTTACCTGCATATTCCCATTACAATGTCACATCAGCAGTACCTGAGGTTTGCGGTTGGCAACCTCCATTACCAATTTCGGGCGTTACCTTTTGGTTTGACCACGGCTCCGCAAGTCTTCACCAAGGTTATGGCGGTAATGACGGCTGTACTCCGTCGTCAAGGGGTCGGGATCCTGCCGTATCTGGACGACTTATTGATCCTGGCAAATTCCCCAGAAATTCTCCTACGCCATCTAGATCTGACTTCCAGTTTCTGCAACCCCACGGGTGGCTCATCAACTGGAAGAAATCTTCCCTGGTCCCTGCGCAGAGCATGGTGCACCTGGGAGCGCTGTTGAACACTCACAACCAGCAGTTGTTCTTATCTCAGGAGTAGGTCCTAAAACTTCAGGACAGGATTCGATGCTTCCTATCTCGTCCGCAAGTGTCGATACATTTGGCGATGCAAGTGCTAGGTCTCATGGTGTCGACTTTCGACATGGTGGAGTACGCTCAATTCCATTCACACCCTCTGCAGAAACGGATTCTTGCCACATGGGATGGCCTGCCTCACAGGATCAGGTCTCACATGGAGGTCCGTCTGTCACTGAGCTGGTGGCAGCAGAACGGACGTTTGAGCAGGTGTCGTCTCTTCTGGATCTCCAACTGGGTCCTTCTGATGACGGATGCCAGCCTGAGAGTCTGGGGCGCAGTGTTGGAGTAACACTCCCTTCAGGGACAGTGGACCAAGGAGGAGTCTCTCCTTCCGGTCAACATACTGGAACTGCGGGCGGTGTTCAATGCTCTGAACCTGGCCCAGCATTTAATTCAGAACAGACCTGTTCAGGTACAGTCGGACAACGCCACCAGGAAGGCGTACATAAATCATCAAGGCGGCACTCGAAGCCGCATGGCAATGATGGAAGTATCAAGGATTCTTCAATGAGCAGAACGCCATCTGCCAGCCGTATTGGCAGTGTTCATTCTGGGGGGTCCTCAACTGGGAAGCGGACTGTTTCAGTCGTCAGGACGTACACGCAATGTGGATCTGATGGCGTCTCGACACAATCACAAGGTTCCGGTCTTTGGAGCAAGAACAAGGGATCCTCAAGCAGCGTTCGTGGACGCACTGGCAATCCCATGAAACTTTTGGCTGCCATATGTGTTCCCTCCAGTGTCTTTACTGCCCAGAGTGATAAGGAAGTGCAAACAAGAACGAGGCATACTACTTCTACTTGCTCCCGCATGGCCCAGACGGCATTGGTTCTCAGACCTACAGGGCCTCGAGATAGAGCGTCTCCTTCTACTTCCACAACGGCCAGACCTCCTCATTCAGGGCCCTTGTGTCTACCAGGATTTGGCCCAACTGGCTTTGACGGCGTGGTTCTTCAAGCTTCCGGACTGAGGGCCAAAGGTTTTTCTAAAGGCGGTCATTCAAACTATATTGAAGGCCCGTAAGACGGCTTCTGCTCGGACTCACTATAGGGTCTGGAATTCTTACTTTGCCTGGTGCGCAAATACCAATCATGACGCTTAAAAGTTTAGTACAGCCAAACTTTTAGCCTTCCTACAGCAAGGCCTGGTCCTAGGCCTTTGTCTGGCCTCCCTCAAGGATCATATTTCTGCCTTGTCGGTATGGTTTCAGAAAAAAATTGCAACTCTGCCCAATGTTCATACCTTCACTCAGGGTGTGTTGCGCATTCAGCCTCCTTATTTCCAACCTGTTGGCCCTTGGGATTTGTCGGTGGTTTTGGAATTTCCTTTTGACCCTCTTGCATCTGTGGATCTTAAGTGGCTTTCCCTTAAGGTCTTGTTTCTGCTATTGATTGCTTCAGCTAGATGTGTTTCAGACTTGGGTGCCTTATCCTGTAGGTCCCCCTATCTGATTTTTTCAAAGTGATCGGGCAGTGCTTAGAACGCGCCCTGGATATCTACCTAAGGTAGTGTCTTCCTTCCACCTTAACCAGGAGTTTGTGGTTCCTGCCTTTAATTCTCCTGAGTTGTCTTCCAAAGAGCAGTCTTTGGATGTGGTATGGGCTCTCCGTATCTATGTGAAGAGAACTGCTTCCATTCGGAAGTCTGACTCTCTCTTCATACTGTTTGGTTTTCACAAACGTGACTGGCCTGCTAACAAGCAGAACTTGGCCAGATGGATCAGAATGGTGATTGCACATGCTTATGTACAGGCTGATCTTCCAGCTACTGCTACCATTAAGGCCCATTCTACTCGGTCCGTTGGACCTTCTTGGGCAGCCCGTTGTGCTGCGTCCCTTGATCAATTGTGAAAGGCGGCTACGTGGTCCTTAGTGAACACATTCATAAGGTTCTATGCCTTCGATACTTTCGCCTCCCAGGATGCTTCCTTTGGACGCCGGGTTCTTGTGCCAGCTACAGTGCGTTCCCTCCCATAAGGAACTGCTTTAGGACATCCCCTATGTTATTCCCTGTGGAGCCCAGTGTACCCCACAGCACAAAACGAGATTTATGGTAAGAACTTACCATTGTTAAATCTCTTTCTGCGAGGTACACTGAACTCCACAGGGCGCCCACCCTGATGCACTTAGCTTCTTTGGGTTGGTATGGCATTAGCGGCTGACACCCTCTCCTGTCGTGAGTGTGTGGTTTATGTGGCTACTAACGATTGTCGTCTTTCACCTGCTACTGCATTGGACTGGTTAACAAAAACTGAGCTCCTGTGCACGGAGGCCGGGTTATAGAGGAGGCGGCGCTATGCATCTTGGGAAGAAGGTCAAAGCTTAGAGCCTATTGGTGCCTCGGATCAAGATCCTACTCTATACCCCGATGTTATTCACTGTGGAGCCCAGTGTACCTCACAGAAAGAGATTTAACAAAGGTAAGTTCTTATCATAAATCTCGTTTTAGTATAAAAAAAAACAAAAAAAAAACAGGCTACTGAGTTTGCAAGTTATTTTATACCCATAATATGAGCTCAAGTTAAATAGAATCCTTCTGGGACAAACAGCCCTGCTTATATAACCCTCAATACGGTCTTACTCAAACAGCTTAAGAACAGTTAAATTCATTCACAACTAACTTGCGAGCTTGGTGTTAAGGGCCCCATACACTAGACCGATAATATCCGATTTTAGCCCAATTCAGGCATTCGGCCCGATATATTGGTTGAAAATAGTATTTTATTTACCTACCGGTAAATCCTTTTTTCGTAGTCCGTAGAGGATGCTGGGGTCCTTATTAGTACCATGGGGTATAGACGGGTCCACCAGGAGCCATGGGCACGTTAAGACTTTAATAGTGTGGGCAGGCTCCTCCCTCTATGCCCCTCCTACCAGACCCAGTCTAGAAACTGTGCCCGAGCAGACGGACAACTTCGAGAGAAGGTTTTTACACAGACAGTGGCGAGATTCACACCAGCTCACACAAACCAAGCTAACCAGCTTGAAAATTCAGCAACGGCTGAACAAGAATACTTAACCAAGTAACAAACAATACCTAACCAAGAACAAAGCAGTACTGAACCAAATAACCACTGCAGGAACACGAAGCGCTGGGCGGGCGCCCAGCATCCTCTACGGACTACGAGAAGAGGATTTGCCAGTAGGTAATTAAAATCCTATTTTCTCTTACGTCCTAGAGGATGCTGGGGTCCATATTAGTACCATGGGGATGTACCAAAGCTCCCAGAACGGGAGGGAGAGCGCTGAGGCTTCTGCAGAACTGATTGACCAAACTTTAGTTCTTCAGAGGACAAAGTATCGAATTTGTAGAACTTAGCAAATGTGTTCGACCCAGACCAAGTAGCCACTCAGCAAAGCTGTAAAGCCGAGACACCCCGGGCAGCCGCCCAGGAAGAACCCACCTTACGAGTAGAGTGGGCCTTAACAGATTTGGGACACGGCAATCCTGCCATAAAATATGCATGCTGAATAGTGACCCTGATCCAGCGTGAGATAGTCTGCATAGACGCAGGACACCCAATTTTCTTGGGATCATACAGGACAGAGTCCGATTTTCTGTGATGAGCAGTCCTCTTCAGATAGATTTTCAGAGCCCTTACAAAATCCAAGGGACTTTGACGAAATTGAGGAGTCAGTAGGTTGGTTGACATGAAACGCAGAAACCACTTTAGGAAGAAATTGCTGACAAGTCCCGAGTTCAGCTCTGTCCTCATGGAAAATCAAGTAGGGGCTCTTGTAAGACAAAGCCCCCAGTTACGACACACGTCTCGCTGAAGCCAATGCCAACAGTGTAACGTTCTTCCACGTAAGGTACTTTACATCCACTTCCTGTAACGGTTCAAACCAGTCCAATTGGAGGAACTGCAGCACCAAATTGAGATCCCAAGGTGCCGTAGGAGGCACAAAGGGAGGTTGGATGTGAAGAACACCTTTCAAAAATGTCTGGACCTCAGGCAGAGAAGCCAATTGTTTCTGAAGGAAAACAGCAAGGCCGAAATCTGAACTTTAATGGAGCCTAGGTGTAGGCCCACATCAACTCCCGACTGCAGAAAAAGCAGGAAACATCCCAGATGAAAATCCACTGCAGAGTATTGTCTGCTCTCACACCAAGAGACATATTTCTTGCAGATACAATGGTAATGCTTAGGCATTACCCCCTTTCTGGTTTGGATCATAGTCAGGATGACCTTGTCAGGAATCCCTCACCTGGCTAGAATCAGCAGTTAAACTTCCATGCCGTTAAACGTAGCCATGGTAAGTCTTTATAGACGAACGGGCCCTGTTGCAGAAGATCCTCTCGAAGAGGCAGAGGCCACGGATCTTCGCTTAGCATCTCCAGAAGATCTGCATACCAGGCCCTTCTTGGCCAGTCCGGAGAAATGAGGATTGCTTTTCCCTTTGTATTCTTTTTAGAATTCTTGGGATCAGAGGAATGGGAGGAAACAAGTATACCAGCTGGTAGACCCACGGAGTTGTCAGGTCGTCTACCGCTACTGCCTGTGGATCCTTCGACTTGGAACAATATTGCTTGAGCTACTTGTTGAGTCGAGAGCCCATCATGTCGATTTGTGGATACCCCCACCGACGTTTTAATCACCGGAACACCTCCAGGTGGAGGCTCCATTCCCCCGGGTGCAGGTCGTGTCTGCTGAAGTCTGCTTCCCAGTTGTCTACCCCCGGAATGAAGATCGCCGACAACGCCACGGCGTGTCTTTCCACCCAGAGGAGAATTCTTGACACCTGACATTGCGGCTCTGGGTTTCGTTCCGCTCTGTCGGTTTATGTACGTTACCGCCGTAACATTGTCCGACTGGACCTGAATGGCCTGGTTCTGAAGAAGAGATGAGGCCTGCAGAAGGGTGTTGTAGATAGCCCTTAGTTCCAGGATGTTTTTCGGAAGGACGGACTTCCTGACTTGACCATCTTCCCTGAAACTGCACCCCCTAAGTGACTGCTCCCCAACCTCTGAGGCTTGCGTCTGTTAGAAGAATCCAATTCTGAATCCCAAACCTCCGACCCTTGACTAGGTGAGAAGTCTGTAACGACCACAGGAGGGAGATCCTGGCTTTTGGTGACAGACTAATCCTCTGGTGCATGTGAAGATGCATTCAGGACCATTTGTCCAACAGACCCAGCTGTAAGGGTCTCGCATGACACCTTCCATACTGAATTGCTTCATAAGAAGCCACCATTTTCCCTAGAAGGCGTATGCAGAGATGTACTGAGATCCGGGTCGGCTTCAAGATGGCCCGAACCATCGACTGGATTACCACTGCCTTTTCCAAGGGAAGGAATACTTTCTGAGACTCTGTGTCCAGTATCATTCCCGAGAACTGAAACCTCTGCGTTGGTTCTAGGTGAGATTTTGGCAGGTTCAGTATCCACCCATGATCCAGGAGTAGTCTGGTTGAGAGGGTAATGTTCCCCAATAGCTGTTCCCTGGACGGTGCCTTTATCAGAAGATCGTCCAAGTACGGAACTATGTTCTTTCCCTGTCTGCGGAGCATCATCATCATCATCATATCCGCCATCACTTTGGTGAGCACACTCGGTGCCGCGGAGAGACCAAATGGCAGGGCCTGAAACTAGTAGTGGCAGTCCTGCAGTGCAAACCGTAGATAAGCCTGATGAGGCAGCCAGATCGGAATGTGAAGGTACGTATCCTTGACATCCACAGAGACTAGGAATTCCCTCTCTTCAAGACCTGAGATTACTGCTCTCAACAACTCCATCTTGAATCTGAACACTCGTAAGTATGGGTTCAATGACTTGAGGTTCAGAATCAGTCTTACCGAACAGTCCGGTTTCGGTACCACAAACAAGCTGGAATAGTAACCCTTGTTGTGTAGATGAGGTGGTACTCGAATAATGACCTGGGTCTGTAACAGCTTTTGAATGGCGTCGTGTAAGTTTACTCGTGCCTCTTATGAAACTGGTAAGCCTGATTTGAAAAAATCTGTGAGGTGGGAGCTACTGGAACTCCAGTCTGTAGCCCTGGAATAGAAAGTCTATGACCCAGGGATCCTGGCACGAACCAGTCCAGATGTAACTGAAGAATTTTAGCCGGGCTCCTACCCTCATTTCTTCCAGGCATCGCACCGTCATGCTGAAGGTTTTGAGGATGCAGAGCATGAGCCCTGTTCGTGTGCAGTCGCAGGTTTGCATGGTTTACCGCTAGCACCACTGGCAGCGATAGAAGAACCTCTGGCCTTGCCCGTAAATTTAGCAGTCCAAAAGGAGTCTTGATTAGGTCCTGAGTAGGCCTTCCTTGCTGGCGGAGCTGCAGAAGGTAGGTATGTGGACTTACCAGCAGTAGCTCAGGAGATCCATTTGACGAGTTCATCTCCAAATAAGGCCTCTCCTGTGAAAGGTAGGAGTCCGCGTCAGCAGTCCACTGATGTAGACATAATACTCTGCGTACCGACACTGCCATAGCTGTAGTGAGCGCATTAAGCAAACCTATTTCTTTTATTGCTTCCACCATAAAATTTGCAGTGTCTTGTATATATTGCAGAAGCAAAATAATTTTCTCTTGAGGTAAGGTGTCTAACCCCTCAAGTAAATTACCTGACCATTTAGCAATGGCTCTAGTAATCCACCCACATGCTATAGTGGGTCTCTGGGCCACCCCGGCAGCAGTATACAAAGATTTGAGGGGTGTGGTTCATCAAATCGACAGTATCTAGGTCGACAATGTTTAGGTCGACCACTATAGGTCGACAGTCACTAGGTCGACATGGATGGAAGGTCGACAGGGTTTCTAAGTCGACATGTGCTAGGTCGACATGAGGATTTTTATTTTATTTTTGTGTTGTGTTGTTTTCTTCGTAGAGTGACCGGGATCCCAAATTAGTGCACTGCGTTCGCTCGCCATGCTTTGGGCATGGTGCCTTTGCTTCGCTCGGCACAGATTACCGTTCCAATCGTAGTCCACGTGGATCGTTAAGTATGAAAAAATTCAAAAAAAGAAAAAAAAAAATGTGAAAAACTCATGTCGACCTTTAGACCTGTCGACCTAGCACATGTCGACCTAGAAACCCTGTCGACCTTCCATCCATGTCGACCTAGTGACTGTCGACCTATAGTGGTCGACCTAAACATTGTCGACCTAGATACTGTCGATCTTCAGACCGGATCCCATATTTGAGTGTAGTCTCAATCTTGCGATCAGCCGCATCTTTTAGGGAGACTGATGCATCCACTATCGGTGGATTTTCCCATTTTTTCCTATCCTCAGGAGGAAAAAGGAAAAGATGATAACCGCCTGGGAATTTGAAATTTCTTATCTGGGTTAACCAACCGTTCTTCAAACAGGGTATATAGTTCCTTTGACACAGGAAAAGTGCCAGAGTATTTTTTTCTTAATATCAAAGTAAGATTCCTCACTCTCCTCTGTCACCTTATCAGGGATATTTAGAACTTCTCTGATAGCATCTATGAGAGCGTCTACACCCTGTGATAGAAAACCCTCCCATACCTCTGTGTCCACCTCGCCTTCCTCCATTTCTGACCCATTATCAGAGTCAGAATGCAGTACGTTTTTGCGGACAAATGGTAGAGGACTGTGACGCTGGTCTGGGTACCAAGTCTTTTTTCATAAACTCATCCATAGACTGCTGTAAGTATTGCGTCTCTCATTACGAGATAATTTGTTAGAAATGGTGGAAATCATTCCCCTAATGGAGTCCAGCCATGCTGGTTCTGCCCCACTAGCCTGGGAAGGGATACTACACTGAGTACACACTAGTGAACCCCCTGGAGAAGAGGAACACTGTGCCTTACATGGAACACACTCTTTACCTGACATACTGCAGTAGTGACAGCACACACACAGGAAAAAGGTTAAAAGCACAATTAACCCAGAAAGAGCCCTTCCAGAGAGACACAGAGAGAGAATGGAACCAGCACACGGCGCCCTTGTCGCTAATGCTAAGCTTAGCCGGGTCGCAGACTAAGTACCTAGATTAGTGACTTAGTACACTAATAATCGCTTCCTTCCCTGCTATGACCACCTGGTACCGCTGAGGTAAACTGGAGGCTTTCCAAAGGAGCTGCGCGTTCTTGTCAGTCAGCGTCTGTGTCAGCTGCAGTAGGGAAAATTGAGCTTGTGAGCTGCTGGGTCTGCTCATAGTGAAGCCCCGCTCCTTCAATGGCGCGCGGTCTTCCCGCTATTCTTTATACTGGCTTATGTGTCTGGGTGCATAAAATGGAGACAGACTCCTTTTATGGCTGTGTTGCCAGTCTGGGTACTGTGTACACAACAGTGTACTTAGTCAGGAGACTCAGTCCACCCCTCGTAGAAGCTGTGCGTCTCCGTACCCTCATGCCGTCATAATGGACGGCGACCCGCTAACCGGGAGGCCGGCTTAGTACTCACCACTCTTCTTTCTTCTGGCTCTATTAGGGGTGGTAGCGTGCTGCGGGAACATACGCTCGCCGTGGTGGGGCTTGTGAATAGTGCCCTCAGGAGCTAGCGTCCAGTCAGCGGGGAACGGGACCATTAACCCTTAGTGGAGTTGGGCCGTTCCCACCGTTAAGTCCCACGAAGCAGGCAGGCTGGTGCCATCCGTCTGTCTGAAAATAACAAACTTAGAAAATAAATGCAGAAAACTCTTCAGGAGCTTCCAGAGACATGACCGGCTCCCCCGGGCACATTTTCTAAACTGAGTCTGGTAGGAGGGGCATAGAGGGAGGAGCCAGCACACACAATCAAACTTCTATACTGCCCATGGCTCCTAGTGGACCCGTCTATACCCCATGGTACTAAATGGTTTCCCAGTATCCCCTAAGACGTAAGAGAAAAGGACCTTAACCTCTCCATTAAAACTTAATGATCAGTGGTATCATTTTTTATTTATTTATATTTTTTATTTATTTTTAACAAAGCTTTGAGGAAGACAGACTTTTTTGGGGGAAAAATAAAGCCATGTGACATGTAATCAAAATTTGAATAATGTAAACTGTTGTAGTGTAAGCCAATTCTGATTATGCAAAAGTATTTATCACAAATTAGTATATAACACAGAAAAATTTAAAAACCAGCACACACATTTCTGAATGAAAGGGGAAGATAAAAATCAGGCTTGCAGAAAGCTTGATCTCATTAGGTCACAGGACCTAATTGTTTGGTTACCTAAGTACTCCCAACATGCTGAAAATGCAAAACTGCCAGATACTTGGCAAAAAGGAATCTGCATCAGACTCATGTGGCAAAGAAAGTTCAGATCCTGTATTACTGTACAATAAACAGCACAACTACAGTATATTATGCCTTATGTCACTATACCAGTGGTTCTCAAACTGTGTGCTGTGGCATCCTGGGGTGCATCAGGACACTTGCAGGGGTGCCTTGGATTGGTGTTCCAGGACCAATTTAAAATTACTTATGGTCAATGTAATAGGCAAAACCAGTGCTGGTGGCTGTCAATCATAAAATATATGGACAAACTGTCCCTCACCACACAACTGAACCTAAAGATGACATAAAAACATAATTTACGTAATTTAATATTTATTTCTAAATTTATCAGTAAGAAACTTTTGGAGTGCGGGTGCCGTGAAAACAATTCTGATACTCTACGGCGCAGTGACTCCAAAAAGTTTAAGAACCACTGAACTATACCAAAAACCTGCAATACCAAATACACTATGTAGACCAGAGGTTCTCAAACTCGGTCCTCGGGGGCCCACACAGTGCATGTTTTGCAGGTCTCCTCACAGAATCGCAAGTGAAATAATTAGCTCCACCTGTGGACCTTTTAAAATGTGTCAGTGAGTAATTAATACATCTGTGCACCTGCTGGGTTACCTGCAAAACATGCACTGTGTGGGCTCCCGAGGACCGAGTTTGAGAACCTCTGATGTAGACAAAAGTGATTGGACCCACGCGAGCAAAATGCTGTGCTCCTGCAGCAGATACATGTTCCTGAAGGTATAAAACGGGTTGAGGGGTAAGGATTACATCAATGCTAACAAGATGCCTTACCAGAAGGAGCCAACAGAGTTTCAAAATGGGATCATCAAAGGATGCGCAATGTCATGTTTCCAGGGTGACCCTGGACTGGTATATAAAAAAAATAACTGGTAACCCGGATGGACTGGCCAGCTCAGAGTCCAGATCTTAACCCGTCTGAGAACCTCTGGAGCGAACAAGAGCGACGGTTGCATTCTAGGCCAACTCGACCTTCTTCAGTGTCGCAGTTGGTCACTGTACTTAAGGCGGAATGGCAAAACATACCTCCTGGTGTTGTCCAGGAGCTTGTGGACAGTTTGCTAAGAAGGGTGTCTGAAGTAATCACTGAACGTGGTGGGCCTACAAAGTACGGACGTCAATAAAATCTTGTTAATCTATCTGCTGTCAGTGTCCAATCACTTTTGTCTACACAGTGTATGTTCCTGAGAACTGTAGTACAGTGGGAAATATACACACACATTACAAAAAAAGTTATGGCAAGCTACATAACCTTCAATACAAACAGATCTATTTGTAGCTCAACATTTAACCTTAGTAAGAACATTGCAATAGTTAGACAACTAAAATGGATAGCACTGAACGTCACCTATAAATAGACCCAAAAAGAATTACTATAAATAAACTGGTATTCAAGATCAAGCAAACATTTTCTACAACTCAATAGATAAATTACCCAATGGGTGTTTCTCCGCAGCTGGCTAGTGTCTTCTTATCAAAACTCAAACAGATGGACAGTCTTCCATGTTATTAACCACAACCTAAGCTCATATTTCAAAGTTAAAACCTTTAAAACAACCCAAGCTCACACTTCAGTAAAAATATGTTAAATACATTTTTATAAGTATTTACATGGTAGACATTCTGCTTCATTAAACAATGATTTGTGGAGAGGGACATACTGTATCTGCTCGACCCCAAAACCAAAATCTTTACCAATAATGATTCACAAATAAATAGTGTATTTTTATACACGTATTGCAAATCCATAATTCAGTGGGTTGCAAGCTTTTGTGCACAATATCACCATTCTGTTTTTGTTTTTATGTCACCACCATTCTACCTGCCTACCCCTTTTCCATGTCTTCCCCCACCTGCTCTCTCTTAGGGGCCAATCCAATTAGGTGCGAGATAGTTCCTTACTGTGAACTCGCATTGCAAATTACATTTCAAACTTGCATTGATTGTCTAAATGCAATTCACATTTGTTTGTGTGCACCCCCCTGAATGGATGAAAAGGTAGGGATTTTTTCTTTTCTTTTTTAAAAGGTAAAAAAGTGTCAAGACACTGGGCCTGACTGATATAGAGTTGCAAGCAAAGTCAAAAAGAACACAACTGGGCAAAACCATGTTGCACTGCAGGTGGGGCTGATATAACATGTGCAGAGAGATTTAGATTTGGGTGGGTTATATTTTTTCTGTCCAGGGTAAAAACTGGCTGCTTTTGCATGTATCCAATAAATACTGGCTGCTTTATTTTTACGCTGCAATTTATATTTCAGTTTGAACACACCCCACCCAAATCTAATTCTCTCTGCACATGTTATATCTGTCTCCCCTGCAGTGCAACATGGTTTTGCCTAGTTGTTTGCTTCAGAGTTGCAAGCAATGCCAAGAAGCAGTCCCACAGTGCAAATCCGCTGGTGGACCCTCCCTATGAATATATATGCACTTGCAGGGGTTTAAATAGCATAATTTGGTCAATAAAGACATGTAAGTTCTCAAGTGAATTTCTCTAAAAAGCTAAATAAATAATGGGTTATATGCCCTGTGGATGACGAGACTTCTGACTTTTATTGTTTCCCCCTCTCTGAGGGAAGTCAGTCTTCTATGCATATTGGTGATTATGTATACTTTTCTCTGGCTAGATGTCTACTCAAATGGGCCCTACACACTGGCAGATAAAACAGAACGATATGAACGTTCTCGTTCATTAATGAACGAGAACTCTTTTCATATCGTTCTGTGTGTAGGCACCAACGATGAACGACGTGCGGCCCCGCGCTGGTTCATCATTGGTGCCCCGTCGCTTATGCATGCAGGCCAATATGGACAATCTCATCCATATTAGCATGAAGTGCTATGGAGCCAGGTGACGGGGAAAGTGAAGAAACTTCACTCCCCCCGTCACTGCCCCTCCGCCGCTGGGTCGCCCGTCGGCTGTATCCGCCGTCAGGCAGCTCGGTGGGGGATCGACAAGTGTGTAGGGCCCATTAAAGTGGGCAGTTGGAATGTGGGGGGCATGAACTCCAGGCAGAAATGTTAAAAAGTGCTCATATATCTACAGAAACTTCATATGGATTAGGTTTTCTGCAGGAGTCTCATCTTTTATCCTCAGATACCCAGAGGCTTAACGCTCTGGAGGGTACTGACATCTGCCTTCTTTTCTAAGAAACCAGAGGTGTGGTAATCCTCACCAGACAACTGTCTATTGATGTTAAATTTACTTCTGCTGATACTGAAGGTAGATGGGTTATATGCCAAATTTTGTATAATAATTAAGTATATACGCTATGTAATCTATGCGCTCCAAATGTCTACAGCATACGCTTCTTACTAAACTTACGCCCTTAGCAGATACCCCGCTTATTATATGTGGCGATTGGAATATGATTTCCTCCAAATACTTAGATAAGCAATTCCCGACAGAACATGGGAACAATCCACCTAAATTTGGAATACCTTCCTTAGCTAGGAAGTTGCAGCTCATGGACATTTGGAGGGTTATGCACCCGACTGACAAGGAGTACCTTGTCACGTATAGATTATATCCTTTTATCTGAATTCCTAATGTCCAAGACCAGTCGCTCAGAAATTGAAACCATTTCTCTGTCTGATCATGCATTAATATGCAACTCTGATGTACGGGACACCAATCCCCTTTTGTTTTGGCAGGCTTTTAAAGCTACGATTGGGGACAATATTATTGCCCATGCCTCATCAACTAAGAAAACCTTACTAAAAGATTATATGGCGGCACAACGTGCTCTCACATGTGCATTTAATAATTTTAAACAGATAATACTTCATTTTGGGAGGCTCTTCCAATTCTACAAATTACTACAGCGCAGAGTACTTCCCTATTACGGGACTAAAATATGGCAAAGTCCCAGGCCCCAACGGCTTTACTCCAGACTATTACAAATTACTTAGCCCTACTAAAATACCCACCTTAACCTCTGTTTTTAATACAATTATGGTCTCAGGGTCCATGCCCCCCTTACTTTAACTCGGCTGTTCTGAGATTGCTTCCGAAGCCCGGTCATAATCTTTCTGATCCAGGTTCCTACAGACCGATTTCTCTTCTCAATACAAACTATGAGTTGTTGACAAAAATACTAGCCAATAGACTTAAGACTATACTCCCCGATATCATACACCCCGATCAGACGGGCTTTGTAAAAGGCAGGAACCCGTGGTGAATATCAGGAGGGTTTTGGCGGTGCAATTCCCAAAGTGCCATGTCTGACGTGTCAAAAGCTATTTTATCTCTTGATGCAGAGAAAGCTTTCGACATGGTACACTGGGATCACCTGTATGACACACTGCGCCGCTTCGGGATTCCACCTCAATTCGATAGTCTATTACGGTCCTTATATTCTCATGCATCTTCTCAAATAATTTGTAATGGCATCTTGTCAGAGAGCTTTCCTATATTGAGAGGTACTCGACAGGGTGGTCCCCTCTCCCCCCTATTGTTTGCGTTAGCTTTGGAACCATTAGCAATAACCCTACGACACTCCCCTTTGTTTTCAGGTATCAGAATAGGTAATGTAGATCTCCGTTTATCCCTCTTAACCGATGTTGCTTTTCCTATCTAACCCTCCTCACTGTATTCCACTAATTTTTGACACTATCCACCATTTTAGCTCCTTCTCAGGGTATAAAATTAATGTGGATAAATTGGAACTTCTAATGCTTAGAGGGCCCCACCCCCATTTTTCCAACCACAGACGCAATACACTCCATCGAAATTATGCATTCCCATCTCAAATATCTAGGTATTATGATCCCGAACGGCCTATCCATTTTATACAAATTAAACTATACCCCATTGATTACCTATTTTCGTAAGTCTCTGGAGAATTGGAATAATCTTCCCTTATCATTATTGGGCAGAATGGCGGTTATAAAGACTATACTTCTGCCAAAACTTACATACTGCATGCAGACGTGACCAATTCGACTCACATTGACTGACATAGGGGAGCTATATTCCATTTTTCAGAAATTTATTTGGAAATCGAGGAATCCAGGATATCCAGACAGAAACTTCAACTGCCAAAAGCAGATGGAGGGTGGGGATTCACAGATTTACTTCACTACTCCCGTGCCTTACTATTTAGGTATATTTTGGACTGGTTGCTGGAAACAAGTAAATACACTCTACTTATGAACTAGATTGTGCTTTGCTCTCACCCTACGCTCCGGGGGCATTCCTACATACACCTAGGACGAAATTACCGTCTGGGATATACACTAACCCAGGCATGTCCAAACTGCGGCCCTCCAGCTGCTGAGAAACTACACATCCCAGCATGCCCTGACACAGCTTAAGCATTCTCTGATAGCAAAACTGTGTCAGGGCATGCTGGGATTTGTAGTTTCACAACAGCTGGAGGGCCGCAGTTTGGACATGCCTGCACTAACCCATTATTTAAAGACACATAATGCATGGTGGGCTTCTAATAAGAAGCTAGGTAAAAACCCTCTTTACTCTAAATGGATCCCTCTTTGGGGTAACCCAATGTTTATTCCTGGCTTACATAGTACCTTTTTTCATAGACTCAAACTGAAAGGATTGCGTTGCACCTCCAAAGTATTCGACCCGGGTGGCCAACTCTTACCCTTCTCATATTTGGAGGAGACATATGGGGTCTCGGATTATTACAGGTTTCCTTATGCCCAACTCACACATTATATCAGGTCTCTCTCCCCCATAGTGTTACAGCCAGACTCTCCAGATCCTATAGCGAATATTTTTTTAAATAATACCTACAAAACTAAATACATTTACCAGACATTCATATCCCCAGGTAAATATGTGTGGGAATCCACGGCTGAGCCATGTAGGAAAGATTTTGTCCCCCATTACTGGAGACACCCTGTTTAAATATTACCATAAGACACTGAAGACGTTACAAACGTGATCCCTTCAAGAAACCCATATCAAAACGCTATATAGAGCGTTCATCTTACAAAAAACAAAGGAGCTTTTTCATCCAAGAGGAGAATGGTTCGTGTCCTAAGTGCCACCATTCCTCAGCCATATATTTCCATAATTTCTGGGCATGTGGTCAGATAAAGTGTTTTTGGCACAAATTGAGAAATTTTACCAATTCATCCTTTTCTTTAAATGTTTCACTTGACCCCATTCCGTTACTATTTGCCAATTTCGATGTATGGTCTTTAGATGTCTGTGATAAATATCTTTCTATTGCCCTTCCTGACGATATTGGTCACTGTGGCTAAAAAGTCCTGGATTTCGAAAACTGCTCCTCCCATTACGGAGGTTCACAACAAAAATTGTTGTATTTTGAATGCTATTCTTTACTGCCAAAAGTCCCGTTGGGTACTAAAAAATTCTTTGACAAATAGAGGCCTTACATTCTCACAAGACCTCCTGAAGAATGTTTCCAGATTATGATGATTTTTGAATGAGTTGCCGCAAAATTCTCTCTCTCCCTCCCATTCCCTACCTCCGGAGGTGGCTATATATGACTACTCAATATGGAAATAATATCTGATCTCACCTGTAGCCCAACCAGTGATTGTGACTGGCTCCCTATTGCATGAGTATTATATTAGTATATTGAGGTCTCGTCATCCACTCCCCCTCCCCCCCCCCCCCCTACTCTCCCTCTCTCCTTCTTACTCTCCTCTTATCTCTTTTAATCTAGTTTTTCTATTAGAGTTGGAATATTATGGGTGCTCTCTGCATTTTGCATTGTGATTTTCTCATGTCTTATCGCCTTAAGATTCATGATTATACTATTGTATTCTTATTCATGGAAGACAATAATGGAATCAATGGAGACAACAGACAGTTTATGCTGCTATTTTGTATTATGTCTCACACTCAACAAATATTGTTGCTTAATCAGGTCATGTCAGTGACTTTTCTCTGAAAGGACTGTTAAGCTGGACTCCAGCTGTCATATGTCTTCTCTTCTCTGCGACCCTCTGTATAACTTTGCATTTCTCATGTTGTCGAAGTCGGAAAAAGACAATACAAACTACACACAGATTGGCGCGTCACGGTGGAAGCGTAATGATAAAGTCAATTATTACCTTTAAACATGAAGCTATATACTAATACCGTGGAGCCGTTACGGCTGCTAGACCACGTGCTACGCACTTTGTACACTATTTGCGTAGAGTCCCACACGTGGTACGCACTTGGCGTACACACGCTGCGCTGAGTGTACGGATTACACACAGCGGGCGCACACACAGAGAGAAAGCCTTCAGAGAGAGTGAGTGTCTGGCCAGGCAATGGTGGTCAATATATACACAACATACATTCACAATACAATGGTCCCTATAATCTCATTGTTCATTGGACACAGGAATGTGTCTCCACATTATAGCAAAGGTCATAGGTGGATTTGAACAGGTGGGCTGTGTCTTTCCCCAACTGCTCTGGTGGGAGGTATCCTCAGGATTCCCGCCGCATGTGTAATAAACAGCAAATACAGTCAATGTTCATAAACTACTTTTGTACATAACTATACGCAGTAGCGAGCGATCCTTTCCTAACCAACACCGAAATGTTACCCTTAAAATACCCTACAGCTGGATACTAGACACCACCTTTCAACCTTTATCTGACCCTTCCTATCATGCAAAGAGGAATCTCTCTGTCCAGGAACCGTTTAAACTAAACATACTCGCTGACATTGTCTAGGGGAATATTATCTACAATATACGCTATTTGGGTTAAATATGCTACGATCGAGTCGCCCGCTACACGCTCACAAACCCTACCGTAAATGCGCATACCAAGCGCCAAGGCGCACGGCCGTAGAAGCTCCATTACGCAAAGTGAGAATATGCGCACACACGACAGAGCGAGTGCGCGCGCAGCGGGGATGTGCATGGGGTTAGTACAAGGCATATGTATCATGATATTTTTCGACTTTGATAGTCCACCCTTTGGCAGTCAACAATAACTGCCACTTATCTAAACAACCAAGCAGAAAAATATACATAATACCGTGAAATACCTATATATGATTGGGTGTGGGGAGGAGAGGAGAAGGTGGGAAATGTATGACCTAGTGGGATAGTAAAAGCATGTATGTATGAAATTCATGTCTGAGGGGTCATGTATCATCGTGCCGTACATGTCCTAAAATAAGCTTCGAGGTATTGCGAAGTATACATTGAATCCTTCTTATCCCGTATTAAGGGTCTGTAAGTGGGCTAACAAACTCTACCAAGCTCTTTTCGGCTTTTAGTTCCAACAAATGGGGTGCACATTAGTTGATGATACATGAAGGGGAAAATAGGTGAGTGCTAATATATGTGCCTATATTACCTGTCGACTATGTGTGTCACTACCTGAAGATCGTAGAGATGAAGATAAGAAACATGCGTTATAAATGCATTCATATGATAATGTATGTAATTGTCCATGGATGTCTTGTTGATGTCTTGTCCGGGTTGTTGTATCTTTGCTGTAAGTGGCAAGCAAAGTTTTTCAAGTGTCCATAAAAAGTTAAAGTCTCTAAAAGTTCATCAAATGTCTGTGAAAAAGATCATCAGTGGTCTGTATAAAGGGTCATCAAAATCTTCTTCCGAGTGGATGTCTTTTTACCTTGGAGAAAAACAAAGGAGAAACGGGTGAAAGAAACGGACCGTGGAATCACATCTTATCACAGCATTGTCTCGATTGATGGGTCATAAATTAAACCAGTTGTTGTTACAATGCCCTCGCTCCTTAAACTCATCAATTTGGTACTGCGCTTGCAATTCATTAAAATCCGAACACATCTGAATATCAATCCAATCATTATGACAACTCCTAGGAAACATAAGAGAAAATTCCCTACATTAATGATAACATTTTGAGCCCATTCTCCTAAACCTGAGAACCAATTGCGTGGGTTCAACCATGATACCCAGCCGGTCAGTTCATTACTCACAGCAGTGAGGGTAAGGTTGTGTCTCCTTCGGAACTCCCACTTCAATTGCAAGATATCGTCCATCTTTTGATCTATGACCTCGGTTGGGTCATCAGTGCTGTTTGTGATATATGTACAGCACTTCACACCATACTGAGTTGCTAGGGTGACACAATACCCGCCTGTCACCGCTGTGAGGTAATTGAGAACCACCCTGTGCTGGATCAGTTCCATTTTGTTACCTTGCAATTCTCTCCCAGTATACCTGAAGGTGTCATCATACATCTCGGTGATATTGTCTATCAGGTTCGCTAGCGCAGTTATATACCTAAAATTTATAACTCCTCTGGCGGTACGGGTGATATCTAGCGAGAGTAGGAATTGAATCCCGGTGGATTCGTGGATAAAATCAGAGGCTGCGTGCTCTGTCCTATCTATAAGGTGTCTCTTAACAATGTGTTCGTAATGAGTGTGAGTGTAAGGAGCTTGAGCATTGCGGTGAACGTCTTTCATCTTTTCCTGGGTAGTGGTCATTACTTCTGGCAACAATCTTCCAATGTAACACAATCCCTCTGAGTTTGGGGCAAGCCACTTATACGCCTTCCTCCCACATATGAAATATGCATCATCGGGGAGGACATATGGGACAGAATATGACATCACCATATTACAAACCTTCCAGGTGAAAAATCCTATCCCTAACTCTCTCATTAGTCTAGTACACGTATCAGGCTGTATGATATGCGCACAGTATCCTGGTGATACTTCTCCAACTCGCATGGTCCTACTTCCTAGAGTGTACCTATACTGAAAATATCTCCCACCGTTGGCTATTTGGCGTATAAGCTCTGAGTCTATGGGCATTCTATCGGCTCTGTGTGAGAATGTCATGGTTTGGTTGTTCCATGTCACTTCCCAATTTCCCGGCTTTCGGGGATTGGAAATTTTAAAACATACTAAGGACCTATCCACATGATATTGGTGGAGCTTCAAACTAGGAGGCATAGAAATATTAAATTTCTTGTCCACCGGTCTCCCAACCCTTAATTCAAGTACCTCATCTATTGTTAAAGGGTATGGCACTAGTCATGACTTTCTATGACCTTGAGGTACTTGTGAGCACACCAAGCATTCCGTTTTGTTTAAAACCTTACCCACTAATGAGTGATAGTCACTCAATGGATGACGGTCCATGTTGATATTAAGGCTGGACTGACATCTCTGGATGCACCCGTCCTCAACTATGTTTTCTCAATTCCTACAGATACAGTTCTCTTCAGCTAACAATCCTTCGCAATGTCTACCAGATCGTTTTCGGATACTCGCCTTTGCTCGGTGATTGTGTTGCTCTTGGAATTCTACGAATCCGCCCTTGTCATCAGAACCCATTCCAGATCCTTTCTCGACCTCTCTGGTACTCTCACCGAAATAGACTGCTCTGGTCAACAACAGGGTCAACAGGAAAACTCGGAATGCAGTCTCTTGGGGCAAGTCCATCTTGCAGGAGGAGAAAGAAAGAGTTGTAATGGGGGAAAGAAAATAATTGAAGGGAAAGAAAATTGTTACGATAATTGTCCTCTAGTCTTGTTGTTGTTCTTCTTCTTGCTCAGATGCCGTCTCAACAGTGCTGCCTCTTAGTCTTCCCAAAACGAACACTACAGTGATACGATATTCTTTCCGAATCAGCGATCTTTCTGTAAGGAGCATAAATCTTGCATTACCATTTGTTTAACTGTTGTGTGACATACCATCCGTAGAACATGAAAGAACAAAAAGAGAGAGAATAATAGAAAAAGAGAAAGATTGTCAGATTTACGTTCGCCATCAGGCTGTCACACCAACATGTCTATCGGTATCTCTGCACAGTCTCCCCCACCAGTATTCCCACTCTCCACCCTCTGTGCGTGGCCAGGCACAATGATGCTGGTAAGATATATTGGGGTTGGGCAGACCTCTGAAAAGACCAAGTAGACATGTGACGTTTGAGCTGTAGTTCTGCTGGTGAACGTCAGAGATGAAGAGGAAACATTTAAAGATAAATCACAGAGTTTACCTGGCCGCCCCTGTGTCTACAAGGAATGACCTACCAATTACATTGACTGTAACCTCAGGCTTACTATCAAGGCTAACAATCAACTTCACTGGCTGCAAATTACAGGTGCGGCCCAAAATTTTTCCTATATGATCCCTGATTACAATTACGTGCGTCATAACTTTGCTCGTGTTCTTGTCTAGGAGGTCTGACTTTATGTGTGCTGTTACAGTTGCTGGCATAATGCCCTTCCCTTTTACACAGATAACAAACCCTTGGCTTCCTCCATGTGCCAGGGGCTGGGGGTTTTGGTCGATTTGATGCCTCTTCTAGTGCTTGGATGCTCATCACCATCAACCGCTCTCCCTGTGCTTCCCTGGTTCTTTGGATATTACGGTCATGCTCGATAGCGGACTCCCTTAATGCAGCCACCGAGATACCTCTCCAGTTAGGTTGAGTGGTTTGTACCCTTGTTCTCAACACTTCTTTTAAACCTTCCATTAATACGGACACCGCTACCTCTCTATGATGTACACTTTCCTCAATGTCCGCGATCCCAGTGTATCTAGCCATTTCCTCTAATGCTCGATGGAAATAATCAGAAGCAGTTTCACCTTCTTTTTGTCTAATGGAGAAAATTTTGTTCCACTTGACAACAGTTGGGAAATATACTCCTAATTGCAGGTTGATCTGTTTAACATTCTCCTGATTGTGTTCCTCAGTGAGAGGTACTTCTGCGTCTAACTTACAATCAGTAATGAATTTCGCAGGGTCAATGTTGGAGGGTAGACATAACCGCAGCACTGTCCGCCAATCTTTATTATGGGGTTCGGCGGCGTTTCCTAGTTCTTTAATAAACCTTTGACATGCAACTAGATCTCTCCTGGGATCAGGAAATTCAGACATAATTGTCCTTAATTCTGTCCGGGACCAGGGGCAATGCATTGCAATGTTCCTGACGGGAGTGACTCCCAGAGCGTCAGTCTTTCCATTTGGGACTGCAATCACCCTGACAGGATTACGTTCAACTACATCATCTTGTGTTGACTCTACAATGTGAGGTGCAATTGTCTGTGCATAATATACATTACCGTACTTACCTGTGGACACGACCTAACCTGACCCTCCGTTAGGGGGCTTTACTACTGCCTTTACCGATTGGGCCGTGCCCACCTGGGTGTCTTGTATGGTGGCTGCTGGAGAAAGTGCCGACATCGTGCTGGGCTCACTTTCTTGATTGTAATCCTGAGGGAAGTTTAACATGGGGTGCAACTTGCACGGGTTAGAATTTGTACATTTATCAGTTTTACTCCTATCGTCATTAACACATTTATTACGTTTACTCTTATTGTCATTAATACATTAAGTGCACCATTATCATCATATCCCAGTATGCCATTAGTGTTCACTCTAGGAGTGAAAAGGGGCAGGGCGCCGGACTCCGGGGGCACGCGCGTCCGAAATGGGGGCGCGGCCACGCAAATTAGGGGGCGTGGCCACGCCTCCGTCATTTTAGGGGGCGGTGCGGCCCACAGACGCTACTATAGAGAGCGTCTGTGGCCGGCGACGTCACTGTTGGGGGCGTGCCCAGCACCTCCGTCGGTGCTGGGCTTCCCCCAGCCCTCTCCCAATGCGTGAATGGATGCCGCGCGCATGCACACGGCATCTATACACGCCGGGAGGGCAGGGAGCAGGCGGCTGTTCTAGCAGGGCGCCGCAAAAGGGGCAGGGCGGGTTTTGCCTGTTAAAAAACGGGCAGGGCGCGGCGCCCTGCTAAAACAGCCTAGAGTGAACACTATGCCATTCTCTGTAGCCATTGTTTCTCCAGTTGCCATCAGTTTCCTGCTAGTGTTGAAACCAGCTGTGTAAGCTAATTCCCTCTGTATATCACTCTCTCGTTGCCATAAATGTAAACCGTTTGTGTGTCTGACCCTTTGTTTTTGGGATTTTATGAGACAGATCCTAAGCCTTAGATTATGCAATACCTCTGAGTCAAAACTACCTATCCCAGGAAATGGTGCTTTATCCCCCACAGTCATTCGTGTCCATTCATCACAAAAGGTCTCAGTGTGGGGACCATACTTCCCCCACATTACTAACCGAGCAGACCCCCGGGGTCTGCAAATCTCTGCAGTCTGAACCCTGACTGCTAAACGTCCCTGTGTTGTGCACTTGGCTTCCATTGTGGACCTTTTTAACACAGAAAAACTTCCTAAAATGCACCAAACACAGTAGTCTACGGTGGAAATCCTTAAAGCTCTTCCACTGAACTTCTTCTGCTCCGGGTATCCCCGGTCCGCCTTCTAGCAGACTCGTGTAGCCGTTGCAGGCCCTACCTTTATTTTACACAAATCACGATTGCATGTGCTCACTACAACGCGTATGAGGATAAGATTTACGCACGAATATGCAACCTCATATCATGTTGCGTCAATTGTTTACACATACAACCGTGCGGTCCAATCGTACCACTTATAGACACTTGTTATCTATAAATGGTAGGATCATTGCAGTCTCTTCCGTCTGTGCTCCACAACAGCCGGAGCGTAATACCACGAAAACTTTTATCACACTCCGTCGCATGTGTTCACCAAAACCGTGCTCGCACGTTTTCACCTAGACCGTGCTTCACCAAGCTTCACTAAGATCACCAAGACCACCAAGCGGGATTCAATACACTCATACCTTTTTCAGCCCACACTATCATTCTATAGTTTTCTGATCAGAAAAAAATCGTTTCCTGTAAACTGATAGCTCTCCCCAGAGGTAATACAGAAAAAAGGTGTTTTTAAACTAAATATTGGATACTGATCAATTTGTGCTATTATCGCGTGGCTACCGTATCGCCTAAACTAAAACAATGCTATCGTGTGATTTGTATTTAGTGGGCGTATCCGTACGCACGTTGCGTAATATACGCCACGTGTGTAGGCCTTTGCATTGCGTACGCAATCTCGCACGTGGTCCGAGACACGTATGCAAAGGCCGGATACGTCCGCCGCAATACAAATAACACGCTTCTATAAATGTTAACGATATTCAACTATAATCGCTTACCCACACCACACAGTATCTCCTGTATAAACCTTTATAACTGGGCCAGGCTGCGTGTGTGTTTTACATGTACTCCCTTAAATATTACTTTATATTTTTAACTAAATAGCAACAAATTTCTCAGCACGGGTCAAAATGTATCTAATAATCAATGCTAATGGCAACAAGCGAGTAGATATGCAGAATACACAAAATACAATTCTAAATGAATCTAGTAATCAATGCTTCCAATAGTATGATTCATATTGGATAGCTATCTTGCAGAACATACATTGATATAATATTATAATTATGTGTGTGTGTTTATATCAATGTACCATTCACTGGTCTCCTGAGACTCATTTACTCATTAAGTGCTTCTAATTTGCATATGAATGTGCTTTTGACTGTCTGTGAAGGTGGTTTTTCACTGCCAGGAAAAAGCAGCCACACAGGTTAATTTGCATTTCAATGGCTATTTTACAACAAGCAGAGTTTAACTGAATCCTAGAGGTAAAGAGAAAAAAAAAAAAAACTTTGTTTGTTTATCTGTATGTGGTTCTTACATCAAATATTCATCTTACTATTAACTTTTATTAAGCCCCATCTGAATCTATTTGTAATTGACTATGGCATGGGTTAAATAAATGCATTGGTAACTCATAAATGGTGATTTCTTTTTGACCAAGGACGGCTGATTATTCCTGAGCAGACTGAAAATCAGCCATTTAGAAGAAAAAAAATGACCTTCCCAAAATGGCCGCTGCTCCTCCCCCTTCCACATCCATGAGGGTTACACAAAATGGAGGACAGACCATGCGGATTCCTTTGTCACAAAAAAAAATCACCATGCAAGCCCCTGAAGTTATTTTAGGCCTGAGTTACAAAAAACAAAAAACAACACTATATCAAGGCTTTTGCAGCAACTTTTAAATATACTTTTAAACCTACTTAAACAGATAAGCAATCCAATCTGAATCAAACACAATATGACTCATTTGAACCTTGTTTTGCAACAATATAATCAGATATGCAGAGTACAGGTGTGTGATTGTATTCAGAAATTCACAGACTTTAAAAATAGCTTTACGTTCTTACCTTCCGGATCCCACCAGCATCCCTACAAACCTTGCAGAGCAGACGCTTATCTAATCAGCACCAATGTATCCCCGACCACAAAACGGCTAACAGGGGATACTACCTTCCCGGCCTTTGCTGATAGATAAAAGTCTGCCTTGTCCTGCTAGGCTGCGGATATGAGGAGAATCGGACGAGCTCCCCAATTGATAAAGTCAATTATTACCTTTAAACATGAAGCTATATACTAACACCGTGGAGCCATTATGGCTGCTAGACCACGTGCACGTGCTACGCACTTTGTACGCTATTTGCGTACAGAGTCCCACACGTGGTACGCACTTGGCGTACACACGCTGCGCTGAGTGTACGGATTACACACAGCGGGCGCACACACAGTGGATAACCTTTAGACCTTGCTATGTAAAACACAGTGAGAATATACTTATACTCTAAATCTTAATAGTCAGATACTACAATGATGTAACGATTAGAAACCTTAACAAGGTGTATGCTGTTTGAGCAATTGAGATGCTAAGAAAAGCCCTTTGCAGTAAACAGTGAAAACACAAGACCTAGTTTGGATTTAAAAACCAGAGCAGCTCTAACACTGCCGTGGATGGTTTAGAGAAAAAGGGAAACACAATACAAGTTATACACTACAAACTAACATAGAAATCTAAACAGAATAACAGAAATTAACATGAACAATGGCAAACAATTGCAAACAAGAGCGAACAAATTGGATAACAAAATGGCTACAGAGAAATATACATACGTGGGGATGATTCGCAAGCGCGTCCTGGATCCAGCCCTCAGCATTCAGAGAGAAAGCCTTCAGAGAGAGTGAGGCTGGCCAGGCAATGGTGGTCTTTATGTAGCACAACATACATTCACAATACAATGGTCCCTATAATCTCATTGTTCATTGGACACAGGAATGTGTCTCCACATTATAGCAAAGGTCATAGGTGGATTTGAACAGGTGGGCTGTGTCTTTCCCCAACTGCTCTGGTGGGAGGTATCCTCAGGATTCCAGCCGCATGTGTAATAAACAGCAAATACAGTCAATGTTCATAAACTACTTTTGTACATAACTATACGCAGGAGCGAGCGATCCTTTCCTAACCAACACCGAAATGTTACCCTTAAAATACCCTACAGCTGGATACTAGACACCACCTTTCAACCTTTATCTGACCCTTCCTATCATGCAAAGAGGAATCTCTCTGTCCAGGAACCGTTTAAACTAAACATACTCGCTGACATTGTCTAGGGGAATATTATCTACAATATACGCTATTTGGGTTAAATATGCTACGATCGAGTCGCCCGCTACACGCTCACAAACCCTACCGTAAATGCGCATACCACGCGCCAAGGCGCACGGCCGTAGAAGCTCCATTACGCAAAGTGCGAATATGCGCACACACGACAGAGCGAGTGCGCGCGCAGCGGGCATGTGCATGGGGTTAGTACAAGGCATATGCATCATGATATTTTTCGACTTTGACAGTAAGGACGCAATTGATGTATGTGGATGCGCCATGCTTCTTAACCGTACATCATGCATAGAGTCGCACGGCGTGCGTGTTGCAGCGTGGTGGGTGAATATACGGTAAAAGGCGCAATCACTGAGAAATGCCATAAAGACGTATGGAGAAGCCACAAAGACATATTCAACACATATTCATACAACACATAGATTACACATAGACAAAACATGCTTAGCACCAGACCTGTATTATAATCATATTTAGATAATAGAGTGTAACATCAGATATATATGTATTATTGGGATGGAACGAGTTAATTATACCATGCTTAGTGTCAAAATGATCAGGAGAATATGTGGATTAATTTGATAGCTATGGGTAAATTGTAGCTCATTGCAATAATTAGTTATGAACAAATATATGAAATATAAAGTCACATTCTATGAGAACAAAAGACATCCTGCATCTTGAAACTGGACATTGCTTGCATATGAACTGACCAATAACACACAAGGAATGAGAGACCTCCCTCTCCTGGACCGATGCAAGGAGACCGAAACCAACAGACTTAACTCCCACTGTTTTGATATTGTCATGATCCTGACTGTAGTTTTCATATTTGGTGACTTACCTCTGCCATCTGTCCTGGATCCTGTGCCTTTTTGCTCACCGAGATAAACAGCATGCCAATACCATGAGTTTCCTGAGTGCTCTGCCTGGAAGGTAATAGTTAACGAGCTCCACCTGTGGTGATCTTCTGTGTGAGTCTGAATTCAGCAATCTGAAGTTTAGGCCTAAAAGGCCAGCATCCTGTGTTTGCAGAAGTTCAGGCTTCAGTGTTTTCTCGGCCTGCTAGGCCTCACTCCACTTCACAGCCTAGTCTAGAGTACTCACATGACAGTGACTGTTTCACCTGACCCAGAGCTGTCCAATCCTGTGCCAGCCTGAGACTCTCTGAATCACCTGACACTGCTCACCAATCACCAAGGACCAGGAAGTATAAGTCTGAAGTTGGAAACGCTGCCAGTTCCTCGTGTCACACACAGCTCTGTGTGAGCTTTGAAGCTGAGCTCCCTAAAGGTAACCCTTGTACTTTGGTTCCTGTAAAAACTCTGTTCCTTTGTTACCCAGTTTGGATTACGTTTGTGATGCCATTGATATCCAGTATTTCCACGAGTTTCATCTTAAAAGGCACAGTACGGTATTCCACAGTCAACTTAAAGATACAGCTGCAGTGTTTCATCTTAAAGGCACAGTACGGTATTCCACAGTCTCAACTTAAAGGTGCAGTTTCAGTGTTTCATCTTAAAGGCACAGTACAGTATTCCAGTCTCAACTGAAAACCACAGCTGCAGTATTCTACCATCACAGCCGCAGGGTTCTTCAGCCTCGTACTAGAGTTATAGCCAGAGTCATCGTTCTACTTTCAGTTGCGTTTCCAGTTATATCCGGTACCAGCCCGCATTACAGTTGCATCCCAGTCTCACCAGTAACCAGTCCGTCTTACTATCTTGCCAGTAACCTTGAGTACATAAGCACCTACTCCTGTGACACTATATCCAGTACAGTCTCACCTATACATTCATCATACTGCTATCAAAGTACCTGGTGATCCAGTGGTCAGGATACGGCTTCCTCTGCCGAGGCCCGGGTTCGATCCCCGGTCAGGGATTGCTCCTTCTCACTGATTTTTACAGACCAGCCTAAAATTCACATAGTCCTCCAGTTGCCCACACAGACTTCACTAACACCGGGTTCACAAAACCACAGTCATGACAGATATAGGTAGTTTCTAAGATATAGTTAGTCAGTTGCTGTTGCTGTGGGGAAGATATGCCGAGTCTATATATGGAGGAAATCTTCTATGGGAAAGGGTAACGTATGCTGGCTGTGACTGATTCTTATGTGACTGTAACCCTATCTTATATTTATATATTTTATACTGAATGATATATACTGTACATATGTTATTTTGTATGCATAACTTTTAATATCGAATACATATATATCTCTGAGCGGTGGACCTCAGTATATCATGTGTGCGACTGCTTGCTTTCTCTTAAGGGACATAGTGCTGCGACGTTCGGCACACTATTATCGTATATGGTAATAAGATGCACCTTGCGCCCGCAGTATATATTAACGCTGGCATTGAAATGTTTAATTAAAATAATATGGAAATTCACAATGTTAATACTGATACTGCTATGCCTTATTGCACACTCAAAGTATTATTGAGATACCTGTATGTTCTGCTCTATTTTTGCTTAAAATTCAAAAAAATGTGTTTACAAAAAAAAAAAAGTTATGGGTTATATGACAAGGGACAGGTACTGTACATGAAGGTGTTGTATTGATGGGAGAGGGGTTTTTGAACTTGCAGATTAGGGGTAAAAAAGTGTTTATCACAACTTTTTACAAACTTGTATAAAACACTGAAAACGTTACTACACTCATTTTTCTGTAGCCCAAAATGCTACACAGACTATAATTTGATGAAAAATGCTTGCTATAATTTTTTTCACTATAAAAAAAAAAAAAAGTGCAAACATCATCCCTTTGATGCCTTTCAAAAACATCCAGAACTTTCCCTTACGGCCACGGTTGTGTCTATGTTGCCTTCATGCTAAGGACCTGGACGTGACAAAACGAGAGGGCAGGAGAGAACTTCCGCCCTTACAGCACCTAAATGTCTTCTTCGTTCTCCGTTCGTTTGGGGGATTATTTTTTTTCTATGCAGCATTGGACGCTCGCCACGCTTCGGGCTCGGTGTCTCGCATCGCTCGCCACACTTTACTATTCCAAATAGATTGTGACATGGACCCAGGGGGTTTTGGGAAAGGTCCTCTCCACAAACGTAATCTAGACGCTACCTTACATCCACTAATAGCTTTCTATATGGTACCTGCTGTCTATGATTGGTAGTCACCAGCACTGCTTTTGCCTATCACATTGAATATAAATAAGTTGATTTGGTCCAGGACCATCAACCCATGGCATCCCTGCAATTGCCCCGAGACACCCAAAGATGCCAAGGCATTCAGTTTGGGAAACACTGGGTTAAAGTGTTATTTTAATACAGTATAAGAAACAATTTACAAATACATTGTGCCATATAAAATAATGTAATCTCAAACTTGTAATAAAGTCTTTTTAATACTAGCAGGCATAGCATAGATCAAATCATTGAAATGATTCAAACTGCATGCAGGACAAAGTGGTGGTAATACACAAATAACAAGTGATAGCAAGGAAGAGGTGGGGCAGTTAAGACAATAGCATTAAAATAGAGTAGTAAAATAAAAATGTGCAAATATGGTGCCTCACTAAAAATTGGACACAGAACTTTAATACCCCTGTCACATCGCAAAAATAATAAGAATTTACTTACCGATAATTCTATTTCTCGGAGTCCGTAGTGGATGCTGGGGTTCCTGAAAGGACCATGGGGAATAGCGGCTCCGCAGGAGACAGGGCACAAAAAGTAAAGCTTTAGGATCAGGTGGTGTGCACTGGCTCCTCCCCCTATGACCCTCCTCCAAGCCAGTTAGGTACTGTGCCCGGACGAGCGTACACAATAAGGGAGGAATTTTGAATCCCGGGTAAGACTCATACCAGCCACACCAATCACACCGTACAACTTGTGATCTAAACCCAGTTAACAGTATGATAACAGCGGAGCCTCTGAAAAGATGGCTCACAACAATAATAACCCGATTTTTGTAACTATGTACAAGTATTGCAGATAATCCGCACTTGGGATGGGCGCCCAGCATCCACTACGGACTCCGAGAAATAGAATTATCGGTAAGTAAATTCTTATTTTCTCTATCGTCCTAGTGGATGCTGGGGTTCCTGAAAGGACCATGGGGATTATACCAAAGCTCCCAAACGGGCGGGAGAGTGCGGATGACTCTGCAGCACCGAATGAGAGAACTCCAGGTCCTCTTTTGCCAGGATATCAAATTTGTAGAATTTTACAAACGTGTTCTCCCCTGACCACGTAGCTGCTCGGCAGAGTTGTAATGCCGAGACCTCTCGGGCAGCCGCCCAAGATGAGCCCACCTTCCTTGTGGAATGGGCCTTAACCGATTTAGACTGTGGCAGGCCTGCCTCAGAATGTGCAAGTTGAATTGTGTTACAAATCCAACGAGCAATCGCCTGCTTAGAAGCAGGCGCACCCAACTTGTTGGGTGCATACAGTATAAACAGCGAGTCAGATTTTCTGACTCCAGCTGTCCTGGAACATATTTTCAGGGCCCTGACAACTCCTAGCAACTTGGAGTCCTCCAAGTCCCTAGTAGGTGCAAGGCACCACAATAAGCTGGTTCAGGTGAAACACTGACACCACCTTAGGGAGAGAACTGGGGACGAGTCCGCAGCTCTGCCCTGTCCGAATGGACAAACAGATGTGGGCTTTTTTGAGAAAAAACCACCAATTTGACACTCGCCTGGTCCAGGCCAGGGCCAAGAGCATGGTCACTTTTTATGTGAGATGCTTCAAATCCACATATTTGACTGGTTTTAAACCAATGTGATTTGAGGAATCCCAGAACTACGTTGAGATCCCACAGTGCCACTGGAGGCACAAAAAAGGGGTTTGTATATGCAATACTCCCTTGACAAACTTCTGGACTTCAGGAACTGAAGCCAATTCTTTCTGGAAGAAAATTTACAGGGCCGAATTTGAACCTTAATGGACCCCAATTTGAGGCCCATAGACACTCCTGTTTGCAGGAAATGCAGGAAACGACCGAGTTGAAATTTCTTTGTGGGGCCTTCCTGGCCTCACACCACGCAACATATTTTCGCCACACGTGGTGATAATGTTGTGCGGTCACCTCCTTTCTGGCTTTGACCAGGGTAGGAATGACCTCTTCCGGAATGCCTTTTTTCCCTTAGGATCCGGCTTTCCATCGCCATGCCGACAAACGCAGCTGCGGTAAGTCTTGGAACAGACATGGTACTTGCTGAAGCAAGTCCCTTCTTAGCGGCAGAGGCCATAAGACCTCTGTAAGCATCTCTTGAAGTTCCGGGTACCAAGTCCTTCTTGGCCAATCCGGAGCCATGAGTATAGTTCTTACTCCTCTACGTCTTATAATTCTCAGCACCTTAGGTATGAGAAGCAGAGGAGGGAACACATACACCGACTGGTACACCCACGGTGTTACCAGAACGTCCACATCTATTGCCTGAGGGTCTCTTGACCTGGCGCAATACCTGTCCCGTTTTTTGTTCAGACGGGACGCCATCATGTCCACCTTTGGTATTTCCCAACGGTTTACAATCATGTGGAAAAAACTTCTCAATGAAGTTTCCACTCTCCCGGGTGGAGGTCGTGCTGAGGAAGTCTGCTTCCCAGTTTCCATTCCCGGGATGAAAAACTGCTGACAGTGTTATCACATGATTTTCCGCCCAGCGAAAAGTCCTTGCAGTTTCTGCCATTGCCCTCCTGCTTCTTGTGTCGCCCTGTCTGTTTACGTGGGCGACTGCCGTGATGTTTTTCCCACTGGATCAATACCGGCTGACCTTGAAGCAGAGGTCTTGCTAAGCTTAGAGCATTATAAATTTACCCTTAGCTCCAGTATATTTATGTGGAGAAAAGTCTCCATACTTGATCACACTCCCTGGAAATTTTTTCCTTGTGTGACTGCTCCCCAGCCTCTCAGGCTGGGCTCCGTGGTTACCAGCATCCAATCCTGAATGCCGAATCTGCTGCCCTCTAGAAGATGAGCACTCTATAACCACCACAGGAGAGACACCCTTGTCCTTGGATATTGGGTTATCCGCTGATGCATCTGAAGATGCGATCCGGACCATTTGTCCAGCAGATCCCACTGAAAAGTTCTTACGTGAAATCTGCCGAATGGAATTGCTTCGTAGGAAGCCACCATTTTTACCAGGACCCTTGTGCAATGATGCACTGTTTTTAGGAGGTTCCTGACTTGCTCGGATAACTCCCTGGCTTTCTCTTCCGGGAGAAACACCTTTTTCTGGACTGTGTCCAGAATCATCCCTAGGCACAGCAGACGTGTCGTCGGGATCAGCTGCGATTTTGGAATATTTAGAATCCACCCGTGCTGATTGTAGCAGTATCCGAGATAGTGCTACTCCGACCTCCAACTGTTCCCTGGACTATGCCCCTATCAGGAGATCGTCCAAGTAAGGGATAATTAAGACGCCTTTTCTTCGAAGAAGAATCATCAATTCGGCCATTACCTTGGTAAAGACCCCAGGGTGCCGTGGACAATCCAAACGGCAGCGTCTGAAACTGATAGTGACAGTTCTGCACCACGAACCTGAGGTACCCTTAGTGAGAAGGGCAAATTTGGGACATAGAGGTAAGCATCCCTGATGTCCCGGGACACTATATAGTCCCCTTATTCCTGGTTCGTTATCACTGCTCTGAGTGACTTCATCTTAATTTGAACCTTTGTAAGTGTTCAAAAAAAAATTTTTAGAATAAGTCTCACCTAGCCTTCTGGCTTCAGTACCACAATATAGTGTGGAATAATACCCCTTTTCTGTAGTAGGAGGGGTAATTTAATTATCACCTGCTGGGAATACAGCTTGTGAATTTTTTCCCATACTACCTCCTTGTCGGAGGGAGACTTGGTAAAGCAGACTTCAGGAGCCTGCGAAGGGGAAACGTCTCGACATTCCCATCTGTACCCCCGGGATACTACTTGTAGGATCCAGGGGTCCTGTACGGTCTCAGCGCCATGCTGAGAACTTGTCAGACGCGGTGGAACGCTTCTGTTCCTGGGAATGGGCTGCCTGCTGCAGTCTTCTTCCCTTTCCTCTATCCCTGGGCAGATATGATCTTATAGGGACGAGAGGACTGAGGCTGAAAAGACGGTGTCTTTTTCTGCAGAGATGTGACTTAGGGTAAAAAACGGTGGATTTTCCAGCAGTTGCCGTGACCACCAGGTCCGATGGACCGACCCCAAACAAGTCCTCTTCCTGTATACGGCCATACTGTGCCGTTTGGAATCTGCATCACCTGACCACTGTCGTGTCCATAACATCTTCTGGCAGTTATGGACATCGCGTTTATTCATGATGCCAGAGTGCAAATATCCCTCTGTGCATCTCGCATATATAGAAATGCTCTATAGTCAATAAAATACTGTCCCTGTCAAGGGTATCAATATTTTTAGTCAGGGAATCCGACCAAGCCACCCTAGTTCTGCACATCCAGGCTGAGGCGATCGCTGGCCGCAGTATAACACCAGTATGTGTGTATATACTTTTTATTATATTTTCCAGCCTGGTCAGCTGGTCCTTGAGGACGGCCCTATCTATAGACGGTACCGCCACTTGTTTTGATAAGCGTGTGAGCGCCTTATCCACCTTAAAGGGTGTTTCCCAACGCGCCCTAACTTCTGGCGGGAAAGGGTATACCGCCCATAATTTTCTATCGGGGGGAACCCACGCATCATCACACACTTTATTTAATTTATCTGATTCAGGAAAAACTATGGTAGTTTTTTCACATCCCACATAATACCCTCTTTTGTGGTACTTGTAGTATCAGAAATACGTAACACCTCCTTCATTGCCTTTAACGTGTGGCCCTAATAAGGAATACGTTTGTTTATTCACCGTCGACACTGGATTCAGTGTCCCTGTCTGTGTCTGTGTCGACCGACTAAAGTAAACGGGCGTTTTAAAACCCTTGACGGTGTTTTTGAGACGTCTGGACCGTACTAATTGTTTGTCGGCCGTCTCATGTCGTCAACCGACCTTGCAGCGTGTTGACATTATCACGTAATTTCCTAAATAAGCCATCCATTCCGGTGTCGACTCCCTAGAGAGTGACATCACCATTACAGGCAATTGCTCCGCCTCCTCACCAACATCGTCCTCCTACCTGTCGACACACACGTACCGACACACAGCACACACACAGGGAATGCTCTGATAGAGGACAGGACCCACTAGCCCTTTGGAGAGACAGAGGGAGAGTTTGCCAGCACACACCAAAAACGCTATAATTATATAGGGACAACCTTATATAAGTGTTTTCCCTTATAGCATCTTAATATATATATAAGCATATCGCCAAATTAGTGCCCCCCCTCTCTGTTTTAACCCTGTTTCTGTAGTGCAGTGCAGGGGAGAGCCTGGGAGCCTTCCCTCCAGCCTTTCTGTGAGGGAAAATGGCGCTGTGTGCTGAGGAGATAGGCCCCGCCCCTTTTTCGGCGGCCTCGTCTCCCGCTCTTAACGGATTCTGGCAGGGGTTAAATATCTCCATATAGCCTCCGGAGGCTATATGTGAGGTATTTTTAGCCAAAATAGGTATTCATTTGCCTCCCAGGGCGCCCCCCTCCCAGCGCCCTGCACCCTCAGTGACTGCCGTGTGAAGTGTGCTGAGAGGAAAATGGCGCACAGCTGCAGTGCTGTGCGCTACCTTTAGAAGACTGAGGAGTCTTCTGCCGCCGATTCTGGACCTCTTCTTACTTCAGCATCTGCAAGGGGGCCGGCGGCAAGGCTCCGGTGACCATCCAGGCTGTACCTGTGATCGTCCCTCTGGAGCGGATGTCCAGTAGCCAAGAAGCCAATCCATCCTGCACGCAGGTGAGTTCACTTCTTCTCCCCTAAGTCCCTCGTTGCAGTGATCCTGTTGCCAGCAGGACTCACTGTAAAATAAAAAACCTAAGCTAAACTTTCCTAAGCAGCTCTTTAGGAGAGCCACCTAGATTGCACCCTGCTCGGCCGGGCACAAAAATCTAACTGGCTTGGAGGAGGGTCATAGGGGGAGGAGCCAGTGCACACCACCTGATCCTAAAGCTTTACTTTTTGTGCCCTGTCTCCTGCGGAGCCGCTATTCCCCATGGTCCTTTCAGGAACCCCAGCATCCACTAGGACGATAGAGAAAACCCATTTTCCACCCGGCATATTGCCTGGTCGACACAGGTCAGTATGCGATGTGAAAGGGGCCATGGGGAATTCCCGAGTCGCCTGACGTGTTAATTCAACGCGGGTAATAAGAAGGGTTATTCCCGGGTCAGGGGCAGTGTAAACGGGTTCCCGGGTCGATGCAACCCGGGACCCGTTTACTACATAGGGAGAGGCAGCGCGGAGAGGACCTCATCTCCAGCGCCGCCTCCACCCCCGACCACGCCGCTATGGCAACCAAGTCGGCATATTGCCAGGTCGGGAAGCCAGCACTGAGGCTCCAATGCTGGATCCCACTCAAGAAGGACCCGTTTCCAATTCCCAGGTGGGATCTGGCATTGGAGATGTGAAAGGGGTAGAAGGAAGGCTACATACAACAGGAGGGAAAGAGACTGTCAAAGTCGAAAAATATCATGATGCACATGCCTTGTACTAACCCCTCATGCACACGCGCGCTGCTCGTGCACCCACTCCCCCGTACGTGCACATACCCGCAAGTTGCGTAGGGGACGCTACAGCGTCTCATGCGCATGAGATGTGTATTTACGGCGGAGTTTGTGAGCGTCTAGCGTGCGACTCGATCGTAGCATATTTAACCCATATAGTGTGTTTTATAGCTAATATTCCCCTAGACAATGTCAGCGAGTATGTGTAGTTTAAACGGTTCCTGGACAGAGAGATTCCTCTTTGCATGATAGGAAGGGTCAGATAAAGGTTGAAAGGTGGTGTCTAGTATCCAGCTGTAGGATATTTTAAGGGTAACATTTCGGTGTTGGTTAGGAAAGGATCGCTCGCTCCTGCGTATAGTTATGTGCAATAGTAGTTTATGAACATATATTGTATTTGCTGTAAATTACACATGCGGCGGGAATCCTGAGGATACCTCCCACCAGAGCAGTTGGAGAAAGACACAGCCCACCTGTTCAAATCCACCTATGACCTTTGCTATAATGTGGAGACACATTCCTGTGTCCAATGAACAATGAGATTATAGGGACCATTGTATTATGAATGTATGTTGTGTATATATTGACCACCATTGCCTGGCCAGACACTCACTCTCTCTGAAGGCTTTCTCTCTGAATGCTGAGGGCTGGATCCAGGACGCGCTTGCGAATCATCCCCACGTATGTATATTTCTCTGTAGCCATTTTGTTATCCATTCTGTTCGCCATTCGTTTCAATTTGTTCACTCTTGTTTGTTATTGTTCATATTATTCTCTGTTATTGTGTTAGATTTTGATGTTAGTTTGTAGTGTATAACTTGTATTGTATTTTTCCCCTTTTCTCTAAACCATCCACGGCGGTGTTGGAACCGCTGTGGTTTTTAAATCAAAACCAGGTCTTGTGTTTTCACTCCTTACTAAGGGTTTTCTTAGCGTCACAATCGCTCAAACAGCATACACATTAAGGGTTTTCAGCGTTACATCATTGTAGTATTAGATTACTAAGGTTTAGAGTATAAGCATATTCTTACTGTGTGTTATTAATAAGGTTTTCTGCGTATCATTCTGTGAGCGTCTGCGCCGCTCGTGTCTCACTCTCACGGTGCAGCGTCCACTACGCCAATAGCGTAGCAGTACGGTACTCGGTACGCCTATAGCGTGCTTGGTACGAAGCGTGAAACAGTGAGCGTACGCATCGCTCGTGCGTCGCGCCCACGGCTTAGCGTCTGTTACGCTAAGTGCGTACCCCTACGGTACTCAGTACGCAAATAGCGTACTTAGTCCGTAATAGTCAATAGCTTCATGTTTAAAAGGTAATATTTGACGTTATCAATTAAGGGCTCGTCCGGTCCTCCTCATATCCGCAGCCTAGCAGGACAAGGCAGACTTTTATCTATCAGCAAAAGGCGGGAAGGTAATATCCCCTTGTTAGCCGTTTGGTGGTCGGGGATACAGTAGTGCTGATTAGATTAGCGTCTGCTCCGCTTGGTTTGTAGGGCTGCTGGTGGGATTCGGATCCGAAAGGTAAGAACGTAAAGCTATTGTTTTTTTTAAAATCTGTAAAATTTCTGTTTGGTGCAAATTGCGCACGCAACACACGCACACACCTGTATTTCATTTGTGTACACTGCATATCTATTCGCTTGTTGCCATTAGCATTGATTATTAGATACATTTTGACCCGTGCCGAGAAATTTGTTGCTATTTAGTTAAAAATATAAAGTAATATTTAAGGGAGTACATGTAAAACACACACGCAGCCTGGCCCAGTTATAAAGGCTTATACAGGAGATACTGTGTGGTGTGGGTAAGCGATTATAGTTGAATATCGCTTACATTTATAGAAGCGTGTTATTTGTATTACTGCGGACGTATCCGGCCTTTGTACACGTGTCCCGGACAGCGTGCGGGACTGCGTACGCAACGCAAAGGCCTACACACGTGGCGTATATTACGCAATGTGCGTACAGATACGCCCACTAAATACAAATCACACGATAGCATTGTTTTAGTTTAGGCGAGACGGTAGCCACGCGATAATAGCACAAATTGATCAGTATCCAATATTTAGTTTAAAAACACCTTTTTTTCTGTATTACCTCTGGGGAAAGCTATCAGTTAACAAGAAATTATTTTTCTGATCAGAAAACTATAGAATGATAGTGTGGGCTGAAAAAGGTATTAGTGTATTGAACCCCGCTTGGTGGGCTTGATGGTCTTGATGGTCTTGGTGAAGCACGGTCTTGGTGAAAACGTGCGAGCACGGTCCAGGTGTACACGTGCGACGGAGTGTGATAAAAGTTTGTGGTATTACGCTCCGGCTGTTGTGGAGCACAGACGGAAGAGACTCCAATGATCCTACCATTTATAGATAGCAAGTGTCTATAAGTGGTACGATTGGACCGCACGGTTGTATGTGTAAACAATTGACGCAACATGATATGAGGTTGCATATTCGTGCGTAAATCTTATCCTCATACGCGTTGTAGTGAGCACATGCAATCGTGATTTGTGTAAAATAAAGGTAGGGCCTGCAACGGCTACACGAGTCTGCTAGAAGGCGGACCGGGGATACCCGGAGCAGAAGAAGTTCAGTGGAAGAGCTTTAAGGATTTCCACCGTAGACTACTGTGTTTGGTGCATTTTAGGAAGTTTTTCTGTGTTAAAAAGGTCCACAATGGAAGCCAAGTGCACAGCACAGGGACGTTTAGCAGTCAGGGTTCAGACTGCAGAGTTCAGACCCCGGTGGTCAGCTCGGTTAGTAATGTGGGGGAAGTATGGTCCCCACACTGAGACCTTTTGTGATGAATGGACACGAATGACTGTGGGGGATAAAGCACCATTTCCTGGGATAGGTAGTTTTGACTCAGAGGTATTACATAATCTAAGGCTTAGGATCTGTCTGTTAAAGTCCCAAAAACAAAGGATCAGACACACAAACTGTTTACATTTATGGCAACAAGAGAGTGATATACAGAGGGCATTAGCTTACACAGCTGGTTCTGACCCTAGCAGGAAACTGATGGAAACTGGAGAGACAATGGCTACAGAGAATGGCATACTGGGATATGATGATAATAGTGCACTTAATAAATGTAGTAATGACAATAAGAGTAAACGTAATAAATGTGTTAATGACGATAGGAGTAAAACTGATAAATATACAAATTCTAACCTGTCACAACTGAGGGCCTGAGCTGACGGGAGGCAGCCTCAGTTGTAGGGGCTGAGATGTACCGGAACCTGGGAGGTTGTATCAGACCCCTGGACATGTAAGTAACATGAATAATAACTGCCCGAAGGCGTGACCACGACAACTTGGATAAAAGTCAATGATGTTTATTATGACAACTCCGCAACACAGCAGCAGTAAAAGAAAACGTAAAAGTCAGCAAAGAATAAATACAGTTCCTGGGTACTACAGGATGGCAGGAGCCACAGGGCACTGGTAGTGTGAGATAGTTCTTATAATCTTCTAGATGGAAAGTCCTTACCAGGCCCGACTGTAGCAATGGAGATAACCCAGGATTGTGCCAGCTGGTGTTCCAGGAAAAGCTGGGTTGCTGAAGATAAAACGGCTGCTGTGGATACTGGCTGGAACCAGACTGTTGTTAGCACGGAGTGGATACTGGCTGGAACCAGTTAAATAATAAATGAACTTGGGAGCGATGAAATATGAACTGAAATGTAGAACTTGAGAGCGGAGAAATAATAATACCGGTGGAGAGTGGTAAAGTGTAGAAAGGACACCGGCCCTTTAAGAGAAGCTGTACTCTGCTGGAAGCTGAGCTGGAAGCAGGTAATGTTGTAGCTGGAAACAGATGAATCCACAATGGATTGGAGAGTCAGGCTACACCGCAGGTGGAATGCTGGTGCGGGTCTCTATGGTGGAAGTCTTGAGACAGGAGCTGGAACCTGGAAGACAATCACAGGAGAGAGACAAACAGGAACTAGGTTTGACAACCAAAGCACTGACGCCTTCCTTGCTCAGGCACAGTGTATTTATACCTGCAGCAAGGAAGGGATTGGCTAGGCAATTATGCAGATTATCAATACTGAGAACAGATTGGTGGAAATGATCAGCTGACAGAATCCAAGATGGCTGCGCCCATGCAGACACTTGGAGGGAAGTTTGGTTTGTAATCCATGTGGTAATGAAAACAGTAATGGCGGCGCCGGCCACCGGAGACAGGAGGCGCCAGGCTGACAGATGCACATCCAACCACGCGGACACAGCGGAGGCCGCGGCTGACGTAATCGCCACTCAGACACTCTGCATGCAGAAGTTCAGGGACGGCGGCGGAGGCCGCGGGAGACGCCATGCCAGGTGTAATATGGCGTTTACTGTGACAGCGTCCCAGAGTGACAGGAGAGGATACAGGAATGTACACATCAGGATAACAGATGGGATCCGGTCCTGGAGCGCTAAGCCAGCCTTAGGAGGCATCTGATGGGTAAGAAATGGCGTCCAGATACCCGGATCGTGACAGCACCCCCCCTTTAGGAGTGGCCCCAGGACACTTCTTTGGCTTTTGAGGAAACTTGGAATGGAATCTCCGGACCAAGGCAGGAGCATGGACATCAGAAGCATTGGTCCATGAACGTTCCTCAGGACCATAACCCTTCCAGTCAATAAGATATTGTAGTTGACCGTAACGGTGACGTGAGTCCAGGATCTTGGCCACTTCATACTCAACGCCTCGTTGAGTTTGGACTTTCGGAGTTGGAGGAAGTGAGGAATGAAACCGATTCAAGGTCAGCGGTTTCAACAGGGAAACATGGAATGTCCTGGGTATTTTTAAGAAGGGAGGCAACTGGAGTCTGTAAGCAACAGGATTGATGACTTGTTCAATCTTGAAAGGACCGATATAGCGAGGTGCAAACTTCATACTGGGAACTCTTAACCTCAAATTCTTCGTGGATAACCATACCCGATCACCCACCTTGAGAGCAGGAACTGCTCGACGCTTCTTATCCGCAAACTTCTTGTACCTGAACGATGCCTTGAGCAGAGCTGATCGTACGCTCTTCCAGATATAGGCAAACTGATGCAAGGTGATATCCACTGCGGGAACAGAAGTTGCTGGAAGCGGTTGGAACTCAGGGACTTTAGGGTGGAATCCAAAGTTAGTGAAGAATGGTGTTGAAGCAGATGAAGAATGATACTGGTTGTTATGACAGAACTCGGCCCAGGGAAGTAATTGAACCCAGTCATCTTGAGAGGAGGACACATAGATGCGGAGGAAGGCCTCCAAGTCCTGATTCACCCTCTCGGTTTGACCATTGGTCTGAGGATGGTAAGCCGTGGAAAACTTTAGCTTGACTTGGAGGACTTGACATAAACTTCGCCAGAATTTGGCTGTGAATTGAACTCCTCGATCTGAGATAATTTCTTCAGGAAGACCGTGGAGTCGGAAGATCTCTTGTATGAATACTTGAGCCAACTTGGAAGCTGACGGAAGACCGGTGAGAGGAATGAAGTGTGCCATCTTGGTGAACCGGTCAACTACCACCCAGATGGTACTGAACTTGTTGCACATGGGTAAATCTGTAATAAAATCCATCGACAAATGGGTCCAAGGTCGACGGGGAACAGATAGTGGAACCAGTTGCCCCGCAGGCGACTGGCGGGATACCTTATGTTGAGCACACTTTGGGCAAGATGCAATAGAGATGATTGACACGGAGACGGGACAGAACCTCTTTAACCCAAAAACGATGTTCCTCTAAATCGTTGGCAAAAATGAGGATATCGTCTAGATAGACCACGACATGACGGTATAGAATGTCTCTGAAGATCTCATTGACAAAATGCTGGAAGACAGCTGGAGCATTGCTCAATCCGAAGGGCATGACGAGGTACTCATAATGTCCGTCACGGGTGTTAAAGGCGGTCTTCCACTCGTCACCCTCACGGATCCGGATGAGATTGTATGCACCTCTCAAGTCCAGCTTTGTAAAGATGGTAGCTCAGCTAACTCTGTCAAAGAGCTCAGTAATCAGGGGTAAAGGATAACGGTTCTTGATGGTAATGTCGTTCAAACCTCTGTAGTCGATGCACGGCCGCAGACCACCATCTTTCTTTTTTACAAAAAAGAAGCCTGCGCCGGCTGGAGAAGAAGAAGGTCGAATGAACCCCTTTGCTAGGTTCTCTTTAATATATTCCTCCATAGAATGCGTCTCAGGCAGAGACAACGGATAAGTTCGGCCTCAAGGTGGAACCTTCCCTGGAACGAGATCAATCGGGCAGTCCCATTCTCTATGAGGAGGAAGGATATCAGCAGAAGCTTTACTGAACACATCCGTGAAATCTTGATATGGAGGAGGTGGAACATCAGACGACCTGGGGGAGGAAGAACAGACAGGCAATACTTTAAACAAACATGTCTCAGCACAGGAGGGACCCCATGCCAGGATTTGCGTAGTCGTCCAATCAATTGTAGGATTGTGAAGACGGAGCCATGGAAGGCCCAGGACCACAGGATGTGTGGCTCTTGGAATCACTAAAAAAGAAATAAGTTCGGAATGAAGAACTCCCACTCTCAGACGAACTGGTAGAGTCCTTAAAGAAATAACTGCATCAAAAATTTTGCTGCCATCCACGGCAGTTAAAGAAATGGACGAAGGAAGTCTCTCGGTGGGTAGGGACCACCGTTTAACATAGGCTTCGGTAATAAAGTTCCCAGCTGCTCCGGAATCAAGGAGGGCAATGACGTTCCGATAACGTTGAGCAACTTGAAGCGAGACTGGGAGATTACAATCTTGAGGAGGTGGAGAGGAGATCATTACTCCTAGCCGGCCCTCTCCTTGGCGAGCTAGGATTTGGAGTTTCCCGGACGTTTGGGACAGGCATTAAAGGTGTGAGACGGAGCTGCACAATAGAGACAGAGAGACTCGGAGAGACGTCTTCGGCGCTCAGCAGGAGTTAAACGGGAACGGCCAAGTTGCATGGGCTCATCCTTAGATGGTGACAGTTGACGAGGAGGAGGAGCAGAAGATTTTGGAGCAGATGATCTTCCACGCTCAGTTGCTCTCTCTCTGAAACGTAAATCAACTTTCGTGCAGAGTGAGATTAGCTCATCTAACTTAGAAGGTAAGTCTCTGGTAGCTAACTCATCTTTAATACGCTCAGATAAGCCATGCCAGAATGCAGCATACAGGGCCTCGTCGTTCCATGCCAGTTCGGATGCCAGGATCTGGAACTGTATCAGATATTGTCCTACAGTACGTGACCCCTGGCGTAAACGGAGAATCTCGGATGAAGCCGAGGTTACCCGGCCTGGCTCGTCGAAGATGCGCCTGAATGTTGACACGAAGGCAGTGTAGGAAGATAGCAGGGTGTCGGACCTCTCCCATAACGGTGATGCCCAATCAAGGGCTGAGCCACTGAGAAGAGAAATAATGTAGGCAATTTTTGTACGGTCACTGGGAAAATTGCCAGGTTGTAGCTCAAACTGAATCTCACACTGGTTGAGAAATCCCCTGCAGAATCTTGGAGATCCGTCAAATTTTGCTGGCGTTGGAAGATGAAGACGTGGAGCAGAAATGGGTAAGGTGGGTGGGGTTATAGCTGGAGTCACTGTGGTTGACGCACCAGACGTGCCTGATCCACGGAGAGTTGTCTGAATCCCATCCAGCCGAGTAGAGAGATCCTGGAGACAGCGGACGATGTGGCCCTGTGCAGCCTCCTGATGTTCTAGTCGGGCTGCCAGTTCTTGCATCGGCCTGGCCGCTTGGATCCTGGTCTCCGGCTGGATTCATTAGGTCAGTGCTTACTGTCACAACTGAGGGCCTGAGCTGACGGGAGGCAGCCTCAGTTGTAGGGGCTGAGATGTACCGGAACCTGGGAGGTTGTATCAGACCCCTGGACATGTAAGTAACATGAATAATAACTGCCCGAAGGCGTGACCACGACAACTTGGATAAAAGTCAATGATGTTTATTATGACAACTCCGCAACACAGCAGCAGTAAAAGAAAAAGTAAAAGTCAAAGAATAAATACAGTTCCTGGGTACTACAGGATGGCAGGAGCCACAGGGCACTGGTAGTGTGAGATAGTTCTTATAATCTTCTAGATGGAAAGTCCTTACCAGGCCCGACTGTAGCAATGGAGATAACCCAGGATTGTGCCAGCTGGTGTTCCAGGAAAAGCTGGGTTGCTGAAGATAAAACGGCTGCTGTGGATACTGGCTGGAACCAGACTGTTGTTAGCACGGAGTGGATACTGGCTGGAACCAGTTAACTAATAAATGAACTTGGGAGCGATGAAATATGAACTGAAATGTAGAACTTGAGAGCGGAGAAATAATAATACCGGTGGAGAGTGGTAAAGTGTAGAAAGGACACCGGCCCTTTAAGAGAAGCTGTACTCTGCTGGAAGCTGAGCTGGAAGCAGGTAATGTTGTAGCTGGAAACAGATGAATCCACAATGGATTGGAGAGTCAGGCTACACCGCAGGTGGAATGCTGGTGCGGGTCTCTATGGTGGAAGTCTTGAGACAGGAGCTGGAACCTGGAAGACAATCACAGGAGAGAGACAAACAGGAACTAGGTTTGACAACCAAAGCACTGACGCCTTCCTTGCTCAGGCACAGTGTATTTATACCTGCAGCAAGGAAGGGATTGGCTAGGCAATTATGCAGATTATCAATACTGAGAACAGATTGGTGGAAATGATCAGCTGACAGAATCCAAGATGGCTGCGCCCATGCAGACACTTGGAGGGAAGTTTGGTTTGTAATCCATGTGGTAATGAAAACAGTAATGGCGGCGCCGGCCACCGGAGACAGGAGGCGCCAGGCTGACAGATGCACATCCAACCACGCGGACACAGCGGAGGCCGCGGCTGACGTAATCGCCACTCAGACACTCTGCATGCAGAAGTTCAGGGACGGCGGCGGAGGCCGCGGGAGACGCCATGCCAGGTGTAATATGGCGTTTACTGTGACAGCGTCCCAGAGTGACAGGAGAGAATACAGGAATGTACACATCAGGATAACAGATGGGATCCGGTCCTGGAGCGCTGAGCCAGCCTTAGGAGGCATCTGATGGGTAAGAAATGGTGTCCAGATACCCGGATCGTGACATAACCCGTGCAAGTTGCACCCCATGTTAAACTTCCCTCAGGATTACAAGCAAGAAAGTGAGCCCAGCACGATGTCGGCACTTTCTCCAGCAGCCACCATAGAAGACACCCAGGTGGGCACGGCCCAATCGGTAAAGGCAGTAGTAAAGCCCCCTAACGGAGGGTCAGGTGAGGTTGTGTCCACAGGTAAGTACGGTATTGTATATTATGCACAGACAATTGCACCTCACATTGTAGAGTCAACACAAGATGGTGTAATTGAACTAAATCCTGTCAGGGTGATCGCAGTCCCCAATGGGAGGACTGACGCTCAGGGAGTCACTCCCGTCAGAGACATTGCCATGCATTGTCTCTGGTCCCGGACAGAATTGAGGACAATTATGTCTGAATTTCCCGATCCCAGGAGAGATCTAGCAGCATGCCAAAGGTTCATTAAAGAACTAGGTAACGCCGCCGAACCCACTAACAAAGATTGGCGGACAGTACTGCGGGCACTAACTGGAGAGGTATCTCGGTGGCTGCATTAAGAGAGTCCGCTATCGAACATGACCATAATATCCAAAGAACCAGGGAAGCACAGGGAGAGCGGTTGATGGTGATGAGCATCCAAGCACTAGAAGAGGCATCAAATCGACCAAAACCCCCAGCCCCTGGCACATGGAGGAAGCCAAGGGTTTGTTATCTGTGTAAAAGGGAAGGGCATTATGCCAGCAACTGTAACAGCACACATAAAGTCAGACCTCCTAGACAAGAACACGAGCAAAGTTATGACACACGTAATTGTAATCAGGGATCATATAGGAAAAATTTTGGGCCGCACCTATAGTCTGCAGCCAGTGAAGTTGATTGTTAGCCTTGATAGTAAGCCTGAGGTTACAGTCGGTGTAATTGGTAGGTCATTCCTTGTAGACACAAGGGCGGCCAGGTAAACTCTGTGATTTATCTTTAAATGTTTCCTCTTCATCTCTGACGTTCACCAGCAGAACTACAGCTCAAACGTCACATGTCTACTTGGTCTTTTCAGAGGTCTGCCCAACCCCAATATATCTTACCAGCATCATTGTGCCTGGCCACGCACAGAGGGTGGAGAGTGGGAATACTGGTGGGGGAGACTGTGCAGAGATACCGATAGACATGTTGGTGTGACAGCCTGATGGCGAACGTAAATCTGACAATTTTTCTCTTTTTCTATTGTTCTCTCTCTTTTTGTTCTTTCATGTTTTACGGATGGTATGTCACACAACAGTTAAACAAATGGTAATGCAAGATTTATGCTCCTTACAGAAAGATCGCTGATTCGGAAAGAATATCGTATCACTGGAGTGTTCGTTTTGGGAAGACTGAGAGGCAGCACTGTTGAGACGGCATCTGAGCAAGAAGAACAACAAGACTAGAGACGGATTATCGTAACAATTTTCTTTCCCTCCTAATTATTTTCTTTCCCCCATTACAACTCTTTCTTTCTCCTCCTGCAAGATGGACTTGCCCCAAGAGACTGCATTCCGTGTTTTCCTGTTGACCCTGTTGTTGACCAGAGCAGTCTTTTTCGGTGAGAGTACCAGAGAGGTCGAGAGAGGATCTGGAATGGGTTCTGATGACAAGGATGGATTCGTAGAATTCCAAGAGCAACACAATCACCGAGCAAAGGCGAGTATCAGAAAACGAACTGGTAGTCATGACACTAAGAGACATTGCGAAGGATTGTTAGCTGAAGAGAATTGTATCTGTAGGAATTGTGAAAACATAGTTGAGGACGGGTGCATCCAGAGATGTCAGTCCAGCCTTAATATCAACATGGACCGTCATCCATTGAGTGACTAATCACTCATTAGTGGGTAAGGTTTTAAACCAAACGGAATGCTGGGTGTGCTCACAAGTACCTCAAGGTCATAGAAAGTAAGTACTAGTGCCATACGCTTTAACGATAGATGAGGTACTTGAATTAAGGGATGGGAGACCGGTGGACAAGAAATTTAATATTTCTAGGCCTCCTAGTTTGAAGCTCCACCAATATCATGTGGATAGGTCCTTAGTATGTTTTAAGCCGGGAAATTGGGAAGTGACATGGAACAACCAAACCATGACATTCTCACACAGAGCCGATAGAATGCCCATAGACTCAGAGCTTATACGCCAAATAGCCAACGGTGGGAGATATTTTCAGTATAGGTAAACTCTAGGAAGTAGGACCATGCGAGTTGGAGAAGTATCACCAGGATACTGTGCGCATATCATACAGCCTGATACGTGTACTAGACAAATGAGAGAGTTAGGGATAGGATTTTTCACCTGGAAGGTTTGTAATATGGTGATGTCATATTCTGTCCCATATGTCCTCCCCGATGATGCATATTACATATGTGGGAGGAAGGCGTATAAGTGGCTTGCCCCAAACTCAGAGGGATTGTGTTACATTGGAAGAGTGTTGCCAGAAGTAATGACCACTACCCAGGAAAAGATGAAAGACGTTCACCGCAATGCTCAAGCTCCTTACACTCGCACTCATTACGAACACATTGTTAAGAGACACCTTATAGATAGGACAGAGCACGCAGCCTCTGATTTGATCCACGAATCCACCGTGATTCAACTCCTACTCACGCTAGATATCACCCGTACCGCCAAAAAAGTTATAAATTTTAGGTATATAACTGCGCTAGCGAACCTGATAGACAATATCACCGAGATGTATGATGACACCTTCAGGTATACTGGGAGAGAATTGCAAGCTTACAAAACGGAACTGATCCAGCACAGGATGGTTCTCAATTACATCACAGCGGTGACAGGCGGGTATTGTGTCACCCTAGCAACTCAGTATGGTGTGAAGTGCTGTACATATATCACAAACAGCACTGATGACCCAACCGAGGTCATAGATCAAAAGATGGACGATATCTTGCAATTGAAGTGGGAGTTCCGAAGGAGGCACAACCTTACCCTTACTTCTGTGAGTAATGAACTGACCGGCTGGGTATCATGGTTGAACCCACGCAATTGGTTCTCAGGTTTAGGAGAATGGGCCCAAAATGTTATCGTTAATGTAGGGAAATTCCTCCTGTGTATCCTAGGAGTTGTCATAATGATTGGTTTGATATTTAGATGTGTTCGGATTTTAATGAATTGCAAGCGTAGTACCAAATTGATGAGTTTGAGGAGCGAGGGCATTGTAACAACAACTGGTTTAATTTATGACCCATCAATCGAGACAATGCTGTGATAATACGGTATTCCACGGTCCGTTTCTTTCACCCGTTTCTCCTTTGTTTTTCTCCAAGGTAAAAAGACATCCACTCGGGAGAAGATTTTGATGACCTTTTATACAGACATTTGATGAACTTTTAGAGACTTTAACTTTCTATGGACACTTGAAAAACTTTGCTTACCACTTACAGCAAAGATACAGCAACCCGGACAAGACATCAACAAGACATCAACAGACATCCAAGGACAATTACATACGTTATCATAAGAATGCATTTATAACGCATGTTTCTTATCTTCATCTCTACGATCTTCAGGTAGTGACACACATAGTCGACAGGTAATATAGGTACATATATTAGCACTCACATATTTCCCCCCATCATGTATTATTCAACTAATGTGCACCCCATTTGTTGGAACTAAAAGCAGAAAAGAGCTCGGTAGAGTTTGTTAGCCCACTTACAGACCCTTAATACGGGATAAGAAGGATTCAATGTATACTACGCAATACCTCGAAGCTTGTACGGCACGATGATACATGACCCCTCAGACATGAATTTCATACATACATGCTTTTACTATCCCATTAGGTCATACATTTCCCACCTTCTCCTCTCCTCCCTACACCCAATCATATATAGGTATTTCACGGTATTATATATTTTTCTGCTTGGTTGTTTAGATAAGTGAGTTATTGTTGACTGCCAAAGGGTGGACTGTCAAAGTCGAAAAATATCATAATGCATATGCCTTGTACTAACCCCTCATGCACACGCGCGCTGCTCGTGCACCCACTCCCCCGTACGTGCACATACCGGCAAGTTGCGTAGGGGACGCTACAGCGTCTCGTGCGCATGAGATGTGTATTTACGGCGGAGTTTGTGAGCGTCTAGCGTGCGACTCGATCGTAGCATATTTAACCCATATAGTGTGTTTTATAGCTAATATTCCCCTAGACAATGTCAGCGAATATGTTTAGTTTAAACGGTTCCTGGACAGAGAGATTCCTCTTTGCATGATAGGAAGGGTCAGATAAAGGTTGAAAGGTGGTGTCTAGTATCCAGCTGTAGGATATTTTATGGGTAACATTTCGGTGTTGGTTAGGAAAGGATCGCTCGCTCCTGCGTATAGTTATGTGTAAAAGTAGTTTATGAACATATATTGTATTTGCTGTAAATTACACATGCGGCGGGAATCCTGAGGATACCTCCCACCAGAGCAGTTGGAGAAAGACACAGCCCACCTGTTCAAATCCACCTATGACCTTTGCTATAATGTGGAGACACATTCCTGTGCCCAATGAACAATGAGATTATAGGGACCATTGTATTGTGAATGTATGTTGTGTATATAAAGACCACCATTGCCTGGCCAGACACTCACTCTCTCTGAAGGCTTTCTCTCTGAATGCTGAGGGCTGGATCCAGGACGCGCTTGCGAATCATCCCCACGTATGTATATTTCTCTGTAGCCATTTTGTTATTCATTCTGTTCGCCATTTGTTTCAATTTGTTCACTCTTGTTTGTTATTGTTCATATTATTCTCTGTTATTGTGTTAGATTTTGATGTTAGTTTGTAGTGTATAACTTGTATTGTATTTTTCCCCTTTTCTCTAAACCATCCACGGCGGTGTTAGAACCGCTGTGGTTTTTAAATCAAAACCAGGTCTTGTGTTTTCACTCCTTAATAAGGGTTTTCTTAGCGTCACAATCGCTCAAACGGCATACACATTGTTAAGGGTTTTCAGCGTTACATCATTGTATTAGATTACTAAGGTTTAGAGTATAAGCATATTCTTACTGTGTGTTATTAATAAGGTTTTCTGCGTATCATTCTGTGAGCGTCTGCGCCGCTCGTGTCTCACTCTCACGGCGCAGCGTCCGCTACGCCAATAGCGTAGCAGTACGGTACTCTGTACGCCTATAGCGTGCTTGGCACGAAGCGTGAAACCGTGAGCGTACGCATCGCTCGTGCGTCACGCCCACGGCTTAGCGTCTGTTACGCTAAGTGCTTAATCCTACGGTACTCAGTACGCAAATAGCGTACTTAGTCCGTAATAGTCAATAGCTTCATGTTTAAAGGTAATATTTGACGTTATCAAGACATATCCCAATTAAGGGTGGGGTGGGGGGTTTAGGAGTTTCAATCCAATACAAGTTTGTTAAGCTCCCATGGTAAGTGCCCTGCGCTGTAACACTGCAGCTAGCGATTTCTGCTCACACCCTAGTTCCTCTGGGCTAGTTGCAGTGTTACAGTGTGTGCTAATAGCATCGCGACTGGCACTTATGATGGATAAAGCAGTTTATTGCGACTATGACCTGGCATTAGCCGTGGTAAAAGACATCTCCCAGGTTAAGTGCCGTACGTAATGAAGACAACTGAATAGCTCCAGGCACTCATCCTGTGTGCTTAACAAACTTGCTCTGCACTGAATTCTCCCCATAGATTGGAAGAGGAACAGGATATTCCTAAAATATCTTTGACCTCTTATGAAACATTGTAATAATGATGCTCCCTCTTCAACTTCACTTGTGCTACTCCCCAATTACACTTGACCTGCCTTTCTCGCAACCTTCAACCACACTCTAAAAGGTTACCTCTAAACTCCAACTTGGACTACTCACTCTGGATACCCTATAGCAGTGGTTCTCAAACTGTGTGCCGTGGCACCCCGGGGTGCCTCAGTACTTGCAGGGTTGCCCTGGGTTGGTCTAGGACCAATTCAAATTATTTATGGTTAATGTAATAGGCAAAACCAGTGCTGGTGGCTTCCAATCATAAAGTATGTGGACATACAGAAGTGAATACTGTCCCTCCCCACATAGCTGAGCCTAAGAATGACATATAAACACATTTTACTTAATTTAATACTTTTTTCTGAATTTCTCAATAAGAAACTTTTGACCTGGGGTACCACGAAAAAAATTCAAATACTCTATGGCGCCGTGATTCAGAAAAGTTTGGAACCACTGCCCTATAGCCATTCCACTAGCGTATTGCATTTCAGAATTGCTTTTGGCATCTCTATCTGAACTGCAAGCTCTCACAAGTAGTTTCTTCCCTGCACCTTCACCAACCCTATTTTCATCTGCTCTCCTTTTATGTATGCTTTATTTATGTGGATTATTTATTTATTTGTAACATTTACTATACCTTCTACTTGGTGCTGCAAAGTTATACCTCGCATATAAGGATAACAATATGCCCTACCCATTTAGTTGTCTGAAATTTGGTACAAGCCTATCATCATTTGAGGCTATGGACAGGTATGAAATAATAATGCAATCTTTGTGAACAATTCACACATACTGTACACAATTTTAATCTGTTTTGCACCCCTGAAAGCTGCATGAAATATAGTCAGCAGTCACTGGTATAATAAATGCTACCATGGGTGTAAAGAAAGCCCCACATCTTAAGGGCCCTACACACTGGCCGATTTTTTGAAAGATATGAACGATCTCGTTCATAAATGAACGAGAACTCGTTCATATCTTTCAGTGTGGAGACTCCTGCGATGAACGATGCGCGGCCCCGCGCTCGTTCATCGCTGGTCTCCCGTCGGCTGTGCATGCAGGCCAATATGGACGATCTCGTCCATATTTGCCTGCACTTCAATGCAGCCGCGTGACGGGGGGAGTGAAGAAACTTCACTCCCCCCGTCACTGCCCCCCCGCCGCCGGGTCGCTCGTCGGCCGTATCCGCCGTCGGGCAGCTCGGCGGCGGGTCGGCCAGTGAGTAGGGCCCTTTAGGCTTATATGCACACTGGTTTGATGCTATTTGCCTTTAAAGCTGCAGCTATTTAATGAAAAATTAACTATTACATTTTTTTTTTTATTTCATTTGCAGCTCAACTAATCGAGCTAGAGTTGTCCAAGGTCTCATTTTAAACCTATTTTAATGGTCTTTCGTATTTTTCCACAAAAATAACAAATTTACATTTTCTTCAAAATCAAAATTTAGATTTTCTCAAAAAGGCCTTTTTTTTACTTTTTTTTTCTAAAAACTGTTCATACTGTTAACAAATGTTTATTTGGGGATCATGATGGGATCACTTGCTGTAAGAGCTTTCATTTTTGAGTGATTCATGGAAATTGTATTTAAAAAAATCAACAAATCAATATCAGATGTTCACTACATCAGAGGAATGCACATTCCTCTTCAGGTGTGTTTGGGGATGAGATTCTACAGACAGCGACTGCTCCTACTTTTGCACAGGTGCACAAGTTTAGGGGGTAATTCAGATCTGATCACTGCTGTGTGTTTTCGCACAGCGGGCGATCAGGTCCAAACTGCGTATGCACCACAATGTGCAGGCGTGTCAGACAACTGCAACGGGCATCGCCGGTCAGCAACGGGGTGGTGTGAAGGATTCATTTGAACGGTCGTATTCAAGTTGATTGACAGGAAGAGGCCGTTTGTGGGTAGCAACTGACAGTTTACAGGGAGTGTCCGGAAAAATGCAGGCGTGTCCAAGCGTTTTGAGGGAAGGTGTCCGACATCAGCTCCGGCCCGGATCAGCAGGATTCAGTCGCACTGGTAGAGTAAGTCCTGGGCTGTGCAGAGACTGAACAAACTGATTTTTAGCAGCTCTGCTACAGACAGGAACGCACACTAGCACAGCAAAAATACACTCCCCCTGTAGGCGGCGACTATCTGATCACAGGACAGCAAAAAACACAGCCCAACGATCAAATCTGAATTACCCCCTTAGTACTCCATTTAGAAAGATATTTCAATTGTGTTGAAAAGAGATTCAGGGACAGTATAGGTTTTGGGGGGGGGGGGGGAGACTTTAAATAGTGAACAAAAGCCCCTTGGTCAGTAATTTTACGCTCACCCAAACCTAACCCGTGTTGATTTGGTGTTGAATAACCCAGAATTAAGTCCCAATTACATGGGAGCAGAGTTTTTGATACTAAAATAATGACATCATAAAGCTGGGTACACATTAGACGGTCTTTTTGAAGGACTGCCTGATTTCCAACGGATCGGAATGAAAAATTGTTCAAATCCTCAATTGTGCACGCACTATTGTGCGCTTCCACAGATCATCCGTCGCATCTTCAGATCGGTCGTACATACAGGTCAATCTGAAGAAGTAACAATCTAAAGTAGCGCTGATAAAACCAATCACATCTAACTTGGATGGAGTGTATTTAATTAAAAAAAAAAATCATATATCAGTAATTGACAGCGGCGGCCATCGGGGGGGGGGGGGGGGGGGGGGGCGGTTAGCGTTCCGAATGGGGGCGGCCGTCATATGCAGGCACTCAGTAAAAAAAATAAAAAATTGCGGCAGACCTTAGTTCCGATGCATATGCAATATACTTGCTGATGCATCGGGAGGCAGCCTCACACATGCTGGGCGCCCATGCCCTGTGCTGGGCAGCCCCCAGTATGCGAGATGAACGCAGATATGACTGCATATGCAGCAATCTGCGTTCATCTACGAATAAGACCCTATATCAGCTATTCTATAAATCTGGCTGGACTGCAATGCTGGCCGACACCGCAGATACTTGAGGATTCCAACCAAGCGTTTACTGACCTACACCCAAGAGATTAATCCTCTAGCGGTGAGCGTATGTGATCCACTAAAGTCTACAAACCCTTATATAAAAATTGCTGTAACCAAAATTATATATACACAGGTTGAGTATCCCATATCCAAAATGCTTGGGACCAGAAGTATTTTGAATATCGGATTTTTCCATATTTTGGAATAATTGCATAGCATAATGAGATATCATGGTGATGGGATCTAAATCTAAGCACAGAATGCATTTATGTTTTATATACACCTTATATAAACAGCCTGTAGTTTTAATAACTTTGTGCATTAAACAAAGAGTGTGTACATTCACACAATTAATGTTTCATATACACCCTGAACGTCATTTAATACAATATTTTTAATATCTTTGTGTATTAAACATTGTTTGTGTACATTGAGTCATCAGAAAACAAAGGTTTCACTATCTCAGTCTCACTCAAAAAATTCCGTATTTCGGAATATTTGGATATGGGATACTCAACCTGTATTATAGATCCACTGGATCTGGCCACTTACACAGGAACAGGCCCAGATCAGGATTATTTTACGAACTATCCATATGTATCGACATTTACATGGGTGAGGTATCTGCTCAATTAAGTAATATGATTTTTATTTTATTTTTTTACCTTCTATATTTATTCTGAATATCATTACTGATATATGAATTGTATGCTTTTTTAATATTAAATGCACAATTATTTCTATCCAAGTAATGTGATTTTTTTTAAACTACTGTATATATGCTAGGGAGAAATACATAACATCAGATCAATATTCTTGTGAAAGTCTGTCTATAATATCCAAATTTATTTGAATTTACTTTTTTTTTTTTTAAAGCACTTAATTAACAAACACATGTAAATGACAACTTTATAAAAGTAAACTAATCATGGGCTGGTCATCTGCCAGACCACCTTCTATATTACCCCTTTCACACCGCACAAATAACCCGGTATCGACTCGGCATATTGCCGGGTTGACACGGGTCAGTGTGCGGTGCAAAAGAGTCATGTCGGAAAACCCGGGTCGCCTGACCCGGCAATTCAACCCGGGAATAAAGCAGTGTTATTCCCGGGTTGAATTCCAGGGTCAATGGCAGCATAAACGGGCTCCCGGGTCGATGCGACATGGCCTCGTTCACTACAACAGGGAGAGGCGGCATGGAGATGATCTAATCTCCCAGTGTCGCCTCCGCTGCCGGCTCCACCCCCCGCTGCTATGGCAACCTGCCAGGCATATTGCCGGGTCGGGTGAAGCCAGCAGCAGCGTCCAATGCCGGATCCCACCCGGGAAGGACCCGTTTCCAACTCCCGGGTGGGATCCGGCATTGGCGTTGTGAAAGGGGTATAACTTTGGGCAGGGTGGGAGGCGCTGACAGTCCCACTTCAGCTTTAACTCTACCTTTAAAGCAGCAGTCTGTTTAGTTTACATCACTACTGCTGCAAATAGAAGCCACTGCTGCTTTACTATGCTGTTTTTATTAATTTTTTGCAGGGAGCAGCACTGCTCTTTCATTTGCACAATGAAGACACTCACCACCACCTAGAGTGGGATAAAGGATAAGAGAACTTATTTGCTGGATTTTGTGGGCAGGATACTACAGTTCTACACGGGAGGAATGAGACTCGTAATCATGGCAGAAGGCTGTATCAAGCATGGGGGCTATTAACATGCACAACTGGATGTACGTGGTGGTCAAGGTGCTTGCTTTAGGCACAAGGTTCTTATGCGGTACAGAAGATTGTAATAGGACTGCGGTGGGTTGAAGCAGAAGTTTTATATTGTGCACAGGGCTGTACCAATGGTAATGTAGTTGTGGGGGTACTGCAGTTGCTAATCTTGGCACAAGACTATGGTGGAGATTTATCAACGCTTGGAGAGAGATAAAGTAATAACAGATCAGCTCCTACTGTAACTTCCATGTTACAGGCTGTTTAAAAAATGACAGAAGACTGATACATTATCTCTCTCCAAGCTTTGATTAATCTCCCCTATGCAAGGTTTGCATGAGGCCTTAATACTTTTGTTGTCCCATGCACAGCAAATAGTACCCTTTTTTTTTTTTTACACAACACCACACATGCTATTAACTTTTTTGCAACCTTATACATGCTCCATTCTATCTGGCCATCACCCACACAAATGTGACCCCGCCATTCAGAAGAAGTTTAACACCATGATTGTAAGTTCCACTAATGCCCTGTGCAATTTATCTAACCAGCTCTTGGATGTGCAAATGTATCTCCATCTTGATGATGTGAGCACTAGGAAGTATTAATCATTAGTCATCAAGGTTTCATCAACATGGTTAAAAAACTGCAGTTTTCTGCTTACTTTATGTTCGGATTCAGAACATGACACTTAAAATGTTCCATCGTGGGTTTTTTTTTTTCTATCTAAAAAAAATGTGACTTATCTTGAAAAATTATTTCAAGTTTTTTAAAGGACTCACGCAGTTGTTTGAAATCAAACTACTTCCCATTTCTTTCTGGTGTACATGGGAAGGAACAGCAATTGCAAACAGTTTGCATTGTTAAAATTCTTACTATGTTGAAGGCATTTACATAAGACCATCCAGGTGGGATTGGTGCTAGAGATCAGATTTTTACATGGCAATGGACATTTCTCTCTCCGTTTCAGATAGCCATTCTTGAGTGTGTTGCTACATAGATGCAGAAGAAAGACTAATAGGCCCTACACACTGGCCGATTTGTTTGAAAGATATGAATGATCTCGTTCATAAATGAACGAGAACTCGTTCATATCTTTCAGTGTGGAGGCTCCAGCGATGAACGATGCGCGGCCCCGCGCTCGTTCATCGCTGGTCCCCCATCGGCTGTGCATGCAGGCCAATATGGACGATCTCGTCCATATTTGCCTGCACTTCAATGGAGCCGCGTGACGGGGGGAGTGAAGAAACTTCACTCCCCCCGTCACTGCCCTCCCGCCGCCGGGTCGCTCGTCGGCCGTATCCGCCGTCGGGCAGCTCGGCGGCGGATCGGCCAGTGTGTAGGGCCCTTAAGAGCTCTCCCACATAACAAGCACTCTGTCCACCCCATGATAGCTAGCCGATCTAACAAGTGTGTTCCCTATTACACTTGCCATCAGGCTGCTGATATTCCTCCTGAATACTGACCCAGCCCCAGTACTTTCTAGGTCACAGATGTAATCCAGGTTGCCTCATATCTCTCCCTCCTCATTTGCTCTTGAATGTGGTACCCTTCTTGTCAATCTTTATGTTACTTGTTTTTAGAATGTATGTTTTTGTCCATAGTTTCTACTTTGTGATAACGTATCTACCTATAGGGCGTATCCTACAGCTGGCAGCAGTTTACCGTACGGTAAAAACAGGCTAATATCGCCGATATTAGCCGGATGTTAATATCGAGCTATCCTATTGTAGCCTGTTTTTGCTGTGCGGCAAACTACCACTATGGGCCAATAACACATGGGTTCCGCAATAAATTCCCGGACCCATGTGTTATCGCCACACAAACGGGTATCCTGAAGCTGCTTATCAGGGATTATGCTTTGCATGCATAATCCCCAATAAATGCCAGCATCAGGGAAATCAGTACTATTGGGGCTAATAGTAAGTGATGTGCATCGGACATTTTTCGGGTTTTGGTTTTAGATTCGGTTCCGCGGCCGTGTTTTGGATTCGGACGCGTTTGGCAAAACCTCCCTGAAAATTTTTTGTCGGATTCGGGTGTGTTTTGGATTCGGGTGTTTTGTTTTTTTACAAAAAACCCTCAAAAGCAGCTTAAATCATAAAATTTGGGGGTAATTTTGATCCCGTAGTATTATTTACCTCAATAACCATAATTTACACTCATTTTCAGTCTATTCTGAACACCTCACACCTCACAATATTATTTTTAGTCCTAAAATTTGCACCGAGGTCGCTGGATGGCTAACCTAAGTGACACAAGTGGCCGACACAAACACCTGGCCCATCTAGGAGTGGCACTGCAGTGTCAGACAGGATGGCACTTCAAAAAAATTGTCCCCAAACAGCACATGATGCAAAGAAAAATGAAAGAAAAAAGAGGTGCAAGATGGAATTGTCCTTGGGCCCTCCCACCCACCCTTATGTTGTATAAACAGGACATGCACACTTTAACGAACCCATCATTTCAGCGACAGGGTCTGCCACACGACTGTGACTGAAATGACTGGTTGGTTTGGGCCCCCACCAAAAAAAGAAGCAATCAATCTCTCCTTGCTCAAACTGGCTCTACAGAGGCAAGATGTCCACCTCATTATCATCCTCCGATTCCTCACCCCTTTCACTGTGTACATCCCCATCCTCACAGATTATTCATTCGTCCCCACTGGAATCCACCATCTCAGGTCCCTGTGTACTTTCTGGAGGCAATTGCTGCTGGTGAATGTCTCCACGGAGGAATTGATTATAATTAATTTTGATGAACATCATCTTCTCCACATTTTCTGGAAGTAACCTCGTACGCCGATTGCTGACAAGGTGAGCGGCTGCACTAAACACTCTTTCGGAGTACACACTGGAGGGAGGGCAACTTAGGTAGAATAAAGCCAGTTTGTGCAAGGGCCTCCAAATTGCCTCTTTATCCTGCCAGTATACGTACGGACTGTCTGATGTGCCTACTTGGATGCGGTCACTCATATAATCCTCCACCATTCTTTCAATGGTGAGAGAATCATATGCAGTGACAGTAGACGACATGTCAGTAATCGTTGGCAGGTCCTTCAGTCCGGACCAGATGTCAGCACTCGCTCCAGACTGCCCTGCATCACCGCCAGCAGGTGGGCTCGGAATTATTAGGCTTTTCCTCGCACCCCCAGTTGCGGGAGAATGTGAAGGAGGAGATGTTGACGGGTCACGTTCCGCTTGACTTGACAATTTTCTCACCAGCAGGTCTTTGAACCTCAGCAGACTTGTGTCTGCCGGAAAGAGAGATACAAGGTAGGTTTTAAATCTAGGATCGAGCACGGTGGCCAAAATGTAGTGCTCTGATTTCAACAGATTGACCACCCGTGAATCCTGGTTAAGCGAATGAAGGGATCCATCCACAAGTCCCACATGCCTAGCGGAATCGCTCTGTTTTAGCTCCTCCTTCAATGTCTCCAGCTTCTTCTGCAAAAGCCTGATGAGGGGAATGACCTGACTCAGGCTGGCAGTGTCTGAACTGACTTCACGTGTGGCAAGTTCAAAGGGTTGCAGAACCTTGCACAACGTTGAAATCATTCTCCACTGCGCTTGAGTCAGGTGCATTCCCCCTCCTTTGCCTATATCGTGGCCAGATGTATAGGCTTGAATGGCCTTTTGCTGCTCCTCCATCCTCTGAAGCATATAGAGGGTTGAATTCCACCTCGTTACCACCTCTTGCTTCAGATGATGGCAGGGCAGGTTCAGGAATGTTTGGTGGTGCTCCAGTCTTCGGCACGCGGTGGCTGAATGCCGAAAGTGGCCCGCAATTCTTCGGGCCACCGACAGCATCTCTTGCACGCCCCTGTCGTTTTTTAAATAATTCTGCACCACCAAATTCAATGTATGTGCAATACATGGGACGTGCTGGAATTTGCCCAGATGTAATGCACGCACAATATTGCTGGCGTTGTCCGATGTCACAAATCCCCAGGAGAGTCCAATTGGGGTAAGCCATTCTGCGATGATGTTCCTCAGTTTCCGTAAGAGGTTGTCAGCTGTGTGCCTCTTCTGGAAAGCGGTGATACAAAGCGTAGCCTGCCTAGGAACGAGTTGGCGTTTGCGAGATGCTGCTACTGGTGCCGCCGCTGCTGTTCTTGCTGCGGGAGGCAATACATCTACCCAGTGGGCTGTCACAGTCATATAGTCCTGAGTCTGCCCTGCTCCACATGTCCGTGGTTAAGTGGACATTGGGTACAACTGCATTTTTTAGGACACTGGTGACTCTTTTTCTGAGGTCTGTGTACATTTTCGGTATCGCCTGCCTAGAGAAATGGAACCTAGATGGTATTTGGTATCAGGGACACAGTACCTCAATCAAGTCTCTAGTTGCCTCTGAATTAACGGTGGATACCGGAACCACGTTTCTCACCGCCAAGGCCTGAGTTATCTGCTTTGCAGCAGGATGACTGCTGTGATATTTCATTTTCCTCGCAAAGGACTGTTCGACAGTCAATTGCTTACTGGAAGTAGTACAAGTGGTCTTCCGACTTCCCCTCTGGGATGACGATCGACTCCCAGCAGCAACAACAGCAGCGCCAGCAGCAGTAGGCGTTACACTCAAGGATGCATCGGAGGAATCCCAGGCAGGAGAGGACTCGTCAGACTTGCCAGTGATATGGCCTGCAGGACTATTGGCTTTCCTGTGTAAGGAGGAAATTGACACTGAGGGAGTTGGTGGTGTGGTTTGCAGGAGCTTGGTTACAAGAGGAAGGGATTTAGTGGTCAGTGTACTCCTTCCGCTGTCACCCAAAGTTTTTGAACTTGTCACTGACTTCTGATGAATGCGGTCCAGGTGACGTATAAGGGAGGATGTTCCTAGGTGGTTAACGTCCTTACCCCTACTTATTACAGCTTGACAAAGGCAACACACGGCTTGACACCTGTTGTCCGCATTTGTGTTGAAATAATTCCACACCAAAGAGCTGATTTTTTTTGTATTTTGACCAGGCATGTCAATGGCTATATTCGTCCCACGGACAACAGGTGTCTCCCCTGGTGCCTGACTTAAACAAACCACCTCACCATCAGAATCCTCCTTGTCAATTTCCTCCCCAGCGCCAGCAACACCCATATCCTCATCCTGGTGTACTTCAACAGTGACATCTTCAATTTGACTATCAGGAAGTGGACTGCGGGTGCTCCTTCCAGCACTTGCAGGGGGCGTGCAAATGGTGGAAGGCGCAAGCTCTTCCCGTCCAGTGTTGGGAAGGTCAGGCATCGCAACCGACACAATTGGACTCTCCTTGGGGATTTGTGATTTAGAAGAACGCACAGTTCTTTGCTGTGCTTTTGCCAGCTTAAGTCTTTTCATTTTTCTAGCGAGAGGATGAGTGCTTCCATCCTCATGTGAATCTGAACCACTAGCCATGAACATAGGCCAGGGCCTCAGCCGTTCCTTGCCACTCCGTGTCGTAAATGGCATATTGGCAAGTTTACGCTTCTCATCAGACGCTTTCAAGTTTGATTTTTGGGTCATTTTACTGAACTTTTGTTTTTTGGATTTTACATGCTCTCTACTATGACATTGGGCATCGGCCTTGGCAGACGACGTTGATGGCATTTCATCGTCTCGGCCATGACTAGTGGCAGCAGCTTCAGCACGAGGTGGAAGTGGATCTTGATCTTTCCCTATTTTAACCTCCACATTTTTGTTCTCCATTTTTCAATGTGTGGAATTATATGCCAGTATCAATAGCAATGGCCTACTACTATATATACTGCGCACAACTGAAATGCACCACAGGTATGGATGGATAGTATACTTGACGACACAGAGGTAGGTACAGCAGTGGCCTACTGTACCGTACTGCTATATATTATATACTGGTGGTCAGCAAACTGTGCTAAACTGAAATTAACCACAGGTATGGATGGATAGTATACTTGACGACACAGAGGTAGGTACAGCAGTGGCCTACTGTACCGTACTCCTATATATTACATACTGGTGGTCAGCAAAATTATGCACTGTACTCCTACTATATACTGTCTACAATGCAGCACAGATATGGAGTGTTTTTCAGGCAGACAACGTATACTGGTGGTCACTGGTCAGCAAAACTCTGCACTGTACTCCTCCTATATAATATTATACTGGTGGTCCCCAGTCCCCACAATAAAGCAGCACACTGAGCACAGATATGGAGTGTTTTTCAGGCAGACAACGTATACTGGTGGTCACTGTCAGCAAAACTCTGCACTGTACTCCTGCTATATAATACAGCTGCTCCCGAGTCCCCACAATTAAGCAGTGTGAGCACAGATATATGCAGCACACTGAGCACAGATAAGGAGCGTTTTTTTCAGGCAGAGAACGGATAAAACTGGTGGTCACTGATCAGCAAAACTCTGCACTGTACTCCTCCTATATTATACAGCTGCTCCCCAGTCCTCCCCACAATTAAGCACAATCAAGTTCAACAATAAACGGAGAGGACGCCAGCCACGTCCTCTCCCTAACATTTCCAATGCACGAGTGAAAATGGCGGCGACGCGCGGCTGCTTATATAGAGTCCAAATCTCGCGGGAATTCGACAGTGGGATGATGACGTTCGGGCGCGCTCGGGTTAACCGAGACATACGGGAGAATCAGAGTATGCCTCGGACCCGTGTAAAATGGGTGAAGTTCAGGGGGGTTCGGTTTCCGAGGAACCGAACTTTGCTCATCTCTAAATAGTATAGCCCCTGGTGAACATACCGCAGTAAATTAATGTACTGTATAGCATGCTATGTGAGACTGATAGACCAAGGGGAATAAGAATAGTATGGCTGTTGAAATTCCAATGTCCTGGCTAGAACCGGCCACTTAGAAGATTGTTATTTCTAACACAAACTGAGGAATTTTCAAAGAAGAGTAAGGTTAATATTTAATACAATCTCAGCGCTACACACAAATGAACTTGCTATTCTTGTTTCTCCATCTAACTGGGGGGAATCCACCACTCCAGAAGAGCAAGAGTCACCTGAGCCCGTTGCTAGTCCAGTTACATTATGCAATCCCAATTAAAGTCCCAAGCAAGACCTAAAAAAAACCCACACACTTAATACTCATTTAGACATCAGATCCGGAAAATTACCGGGTCTAGCACGCGGAAAAATTCCCAGGTCTGAGTTCCATAACTCTGGTCGAGAGAAGGGTTGTGGATTCAGACATACCAAAATCCCGGGTTGATGCGCGTTCGCTTGCATAAACCTGGGATTTTGATGCATGTCTGAAAGTGGTATAACTGCGCAAAGTGAGCGAAATGACTTTGCTAGGGATTTGAAACCATCAAAGCAGCAGGCTGAAGTATTAGTATCCAGGTTGCTCCATTTTGCTGCTAAAGACACAGATTTCTGTGTTTAAGAAACATGAAAAACTTGCAATGTAATTTTCCCTTTGTGTCTGCAAAGATGTAAATGGACTGATGAATGAACCATAGTCTCAGCATAATCCTGAAAAATGAAAAAGAATCCCTGATTCTTGTAAACAGAGTTTAAAAGCCATGTTACTACATAATGGGAAAAACAAACCATCAGTACCAGTGTCTTAGGAAGATGCTATGAAAGAAACTTGTGATGCCATGCCAACCTTCTTCAATGCTATCAACTATTATACATACACACATACATACATACATACATACATACATACATACACACACACCTATTATATATTTTGCTAGTAAATTTGTGTTGGTTGGAAAGGTACTGCCTAGTTGCTTGACTGCAGGGTGGTTTTACCAGGTATTGTTGTTTTCTGTGATTATAGGGTTAGTCAATTAAGACAGCCGTATTATATTGTGAATGACTGACCTAAGAGAGAAGAGTTTGTCCCAGAAAGCACAATAACAAGTATGCACTTTTAGTGAAACCCGAGATGGTTCTTATCCCTAAATGACATATTAAATTAGGTCTCATGAAAAAAAAAAAATTATAAAGGCTATAAACAAAAATGGTGAAGGTTTTTAGTATTTAATAGACCAGTTTCCAAAAATGAGTGATGCCAAGTGGAAGGAAGGTAAATTTATGAGCTCTCAAATTAGACTACTTAAAAAAATAAAAAACCCTTTAGCGATAAACGTAAAGCAGAAGATTTAGCTGCATTGAAATCTTTCAGATCTGTGGTTGGTTGGTTGTCAGGAAATAATAAAGCAGAAAAGTACAGTATAATGAGCTGAATTACTGAATGACTATAATAAGTTAGAATGCCTGTCGTGTATCAGTGAAAATACATTTCTTACACTCTTTCCAGACAATTTGCCAGCTGTAAGTGATGAGCAGGGGGAACAACCATAGCTTGATTTATCACACCTATTGTGTGGTAATTTCACTTAGCGCATATCTATTCAAGCTCCCGATTCACAACAAATTCAACTGGAAAAACCACCTGCTCAGCAATTCTGATTAATAGCAGTTTTACGTGTGGGGGAAAGTGGGAAAATCAGCCGGTATCCTAAAAAAGGTGCAAACAGATATTAGCTAAAAGTACAGACATCCCAAATTGACCAGTAGCAAAATATCAGATTTCAAAAGGCTGATTTTCTCATTTTCAGTTTAAAAATTATTTATAAAAAGAAAGTGTTTTTCAGTAAATAAATAGTCTACATTAATTTGGGGTGCATAAACATTCCTGCAAGTTGATTTTGTGTAATTTAAGCAATTTTTTTAAACTGTAACTCCCACCTACAATCTTAAACACCTGTCCCATCCAGAGAACCGCATGTCTTTATACTCGTTATTCTGTACTTTTCAAAATATAACCCCACACAACTTTCAATAGGATTTAACACACAAAACTGTTAAATCCTATTGAAAGTTAATGCGAGATAGCTTGCACAGATAATTGGGTGGCAAAAAATGTGTGTCTGCCCACGTTAACTTGCAAAACAGGTTAACGTGCTAATTGGATATGCCTCGGTGACATAAAAACATGAAAAACTTTTTTTCTGCCAAAATCGTGTTAGTCCAAATAACCATATTTCCTTCATGTTGCCAAAAACAAGCTTGAAATGGTTAACTTGTGAAGTAATAATGCTGGGTACACACTAAACGATGTGTGTACCCAGCGACATCATGATACATTGCGCCGTCCATACACACTGCACAATTAAGTGGACGATGGCGCGATGTACCATTCCATGCCGCATTTAGCAGCGTGGCGTCGGTCATTGCATTGTCTCATCTGCTGTGCACCGCAGTGATGATTTATATTTAGGAAGGTAGCATATCATTTTAAATTATTAATCCTTGGACTGCACTTGCTAGTATCACAAAGTAATTTTATTTACTTTCTGTTTTGATTCACTTGTCTCTCTAGTCAGAATATTGAACATTACTGTTGCTGTATGCATTGCTCTACATCATGCATGTTACATATACATATTTTATGTAATCTATTGTAGTTATTTATTACAAATACAGTTTACATTCCAGTCAAGTAATTACTGATTTATACTAAGAACATTCAGATTTCATTTGTCTATATTGCACTATTGCACACACACACACACACACACACACACACACACAGTATATAAACTGGTAAATGAACTTGGAAAAAGGCAGTGTCAGAGGGTCATAATAAGATAAAATCTCTCTCACATTCACTTGTTTAAAGAATTTGTGGGTTTACTTATACAAGTTATTCCGGTCATGAATTTAAGTATAAACTACATAGTTTTATCAAAAACGGCTTCTTGTTTGGCCAAATAATTAGTGCATATCTCTCAATAAGCCATGCTCAGGCTATATAATATAGCTTTTGCTGTGTGGTGACATACACTTCTGTGACCTGGAGAAAACTACGATCCTGGGTCTGACAAGGTGGAATAGTGTTGTTGAATTATGGGGCTGATGCAGAGTTGGTCGTAAAACAGGCAGGAATTATACACACAAAACTAGCTCATTCCTGCCCATATGCAGAGCTCAACATGCGTTCCAGTTGGCAACAGAAGCTTTAGTGCCTGCGTTACGCCAGACACTTACATATCACTTAGGCTTATTATGTTTACCATTTATTTTATGCATAACAAATTATCAATTAAACTACAAAAACCTCTCTAATGCAGCAGAAACAACCCATGGTCTCTCCTATGCATAAGGACAAAACAAACAAAACAAACAAAAAAAAAAAAAACACCACAACACACAAGTGCTTAAATACTCCACGAAAGCATAATCTATGTAGTAATACCCAGTAGAGGTCAGGATTCAGTCCGGTGGTATTTCACCGGCTGTCAGGGATTCCGGCGTTGGTTTCCTGAACGCTGGCATTCCGACAGCTGGAATTTTAACTGCATCCCCTATGTCCGACTGACAAAGAAAGCATTGTCAAAAAAGTGATGACAAATGATACTCTAGTGCCAGTGACCATCATCTTCTTCTTCTATAATTTGCACCTGTCTCAGATCACCAGCAAACTACGGCTTTTCCAGGTGCATAGATAGTCTTTTCCTGGTCTGCATGTGTTTTCTTAATTGTGTAAAACAATCAGATTAGTGCTATTTGGCCTTGCTTGTGTTGTGTAATCTCTCAGAGAAGCAACCTTTCTATAGTCAATCTGGGGGTCATTCCGAGTTGATCGCTTGCTAGCTACTTTTAGCAGCCGTGCAAACGCATAGTCGCCGCCCACAGGGGAGTGTATTTTCGCTTTGCAAGTGTGCGAATGCGTGTGCAGCCGAGCGGGACGAAAAAGTTTTTTGCAGTTTCAGAGTAGCAATGGACTTACTCAGCCCTTGCGATCACTTCAGTCTTTTTGGTCCCAGAATTGACGTCAGACACCCGCCCTGCAAACGCCTGCGTTTTTCCAAATACTCCCTGAAAACGGTCAGTTGACACTCATAAACACCCTCTTCCTGTCAATCTCCTTGCGATCGGCTGTGCGAATGGATTCTTCGTTAAATCCATCGCCCAGGAACGATTCGCTTTGTACCCGTATGACACGTGTGCGCATTGCGGTGCATACGCATGCGCAGTAGTAACCTGTTCGCTGCAAAAAACTGCAGCGAGTGATCAACTCGGAATGACCCACTCTCTGTGGCCAACATATCACTGCTACTTGCATTTTGCCTTCATATTTCCCTGCAAACAATGGCCCTCATTCCGAGTTGTTCGCTCGTTCTTTTTCATCGCATCGCAGTGAAAATCCGCTTAGTACGCATGCGCAAAGTTCGCACTGCGACTGCGCCAAGTAACTTTACTATGAAGAAAGTATTTTTACTCACGGCTTTTTCTTCGCTCCGGCGATCGTAATGTGATTGACAGGAAATGGGTGTTACTGGGCGGAAACACGGCGTTTCAGGGGCGTGTGGCTGAAAACGCTACCGTTTCCGGGAAAAACGCAGGAGTGGCCGGGGAAACGGTGGGAGTGCCTGGGCGAACGCTGGGTGTGTTTGTGACGTCAACCAGGAACGACAAGCACTGAACTGATCGCACAGGCAGAGTAAGTCTGAAGCTACTCTGAAACTGCTAAGTAGTTAGTAATCGCAATATTGCGAATACATCGGTCGCAATTTTAAGAAGCTAAGATTCACTCCCAGTAGGCGGCGGCTTAGCGTGTGTAACTCTGCTAAATTCGCCTTGCGACCGATCAACTCGGAATGAGGGCCAATAAGCATTGTTCTGCTAAACACAAATGCCTTTAAGTCATTTTGTCACTATCACCCTTTTCATTTAGCATAGATAAAACAAGATTTCCAAGGTTCCTGTTCTAACTGAGGAACAGAACAATAGTGTATACAATAGCTATTCCATCTTTGCAAGTTCATCTCTCTCATCATTATTATTATGAAAGATAAACATAAATATACAATAGTGCCCCCTAGTGATAAGTAGGTGGATTAAGAGATTCAGCCCTTGGAGCAAAATCAAGACCGTAATGAATTCTGCGTTACTACTAATTCAGGACATTTCAGGTTACAGATGTAGCAAATGCCACTACCAAAATACATTGTCCATTTTGTGCAAGGTGTTGCAGTAGTCTGGCTATATATAATACAATGTTTACATATGCATTCTACCAACTGGAGTATAGATACTTCTATGAGCAAGGTAGTAGAAAATACAGTGTGTACATGTACTTACAAAGCTTTTTAAAACTGATTAAAAACACAGAAATCAAGTATTTTCAGCAGAACTTTTTTTTTTTTTTTTTTACCAATTCTATGAATTATTATGAAGGTTTGCTGCTGAATGCATCATAGGAGTCACAAAAATGAAAACGAAAGTTTTAGCTGAGTTTTCTTCTGGAGTCTATGTAGAGGATGTTACAGTAACACATATTTATGAAGATGTGAAAAGCAGAACGCTCAGGAGAGAATGGGCAGCCATGCCATCCGCATCACTTGGCAGAACCCCAAGGGGTCCACACCTGGCACCTGACCCTGTCTCTAACCCTGCAAGTGCCCTCACTCTGGGCCAGACACACACAGGGACAACACAGCCTTGCACATAAGAGCTGACACTTATCAAGTGACACTAGCAGAAATAGATCTCTCCCTGCTGGCTGTACACAGCAATGTCAGTGTGTAGTACAGGTAGTATGCTACACTTGTGTTTACACACACACACACGTACGTAGCTTTCATAGGAAGTGCCAGTGTATGGAGCAGAATGATTACTCACCACCGGGGAAATCAGCGGCACTTCCCCATAAGCTCCTCATGCCCCGGCGGCGGCCTCTCCACCCCCCATGCTGAGTCCCCTCAGGTATGACAGTCAGCGATCTCCCCCGGGCGCGCTGATGCTGGCTCTGGGGGTGCCTGTGCGATCCCTCCGGTGCTGGAGCCTGAGGGGGGTGTGGCGCGGTCACTGACGGGGGAGGGTCTCCGCCCCCTCTAGATAAGGAACATCATACACACACACCAGGCGTGCGCTCCGGTGGCTGCGGCTGCGGGACTGGCAGAGCTGGGCAGCCCGAGTATTGCTGTCACCGACTACACCCCCTCTCGCACTTTTAGTTCCGGGGTGGAGGCGCGCAGCCAATTGGCAGGCCGGGGCGGCAGCAGCAACACTTTGTACACGGGGGCTGGGGGACGTCGCGCATCTAGCGGCTGTGGCACAAATTAGGGCAGAAATACCACCATGGGCTCGTCACAGTGTAGTACCCGAACCCCCGGCACTCTCCGGCCTCGACCGGATACGCTGCGCACTATCCAGCAGCGTCTCTCCCACTACTGTGCTAGCGGCCAATTGTGGGATACCTCTCATGCACCTGGGGATTAGCAGAATGTCATGTGAGTTATGATTGGCCGGTGCCAGGTCCAATGCTGCTCTATGTGTAGATACATGCACATTATAAAAAGGATGAGCATTCTAGCTAGCAGCAAGGCAAGCACAGCACTAAAATTTTGTCCTTACAAGTACAAACAACCTTTCACCAGGTTATGTAAAAGCTTCAGTCATTTGACAACACTAAAAAGTATTTTTTGTTGTTAGTTGCAAAATGTGGATTTAGGATTATTCACTAGGACTAAGGGGTCTATTTACTAAGCCTTGGATGGAGATAAAGTCGCTGCAGATAAAGTACCAGCCAATCCGCTCCTAACTGCCATTTTTCAAACACAGCTTGTGGCATAGCAGTTAGGAGCGCTGGTACTTTATCTTCAGCGACTTTACCTCCATCCAAGGCTTAATAAATAGACCCCTTAAGTCCTTATTTTCCACTGTCGACGTACACATTTGCATACCCTCCAACATTTTACACACAAAAATCGGTACAAAAGTAGAAAAGGGGGCGTGGTCACGCCCCTTTTCCTATACTTTCAATGGAAGTTTGGAGAGCCAAAAATAGGTACAGACCATTAAAAAAAACGTACTGTACCTATTAAAAAGGTACAGTTGGAGGGTATGCATTTGGTTGCCAAATAAAAGAAAACAAACAATAGTGTGTGTATGTGGAATCACATGTATCGCCAGACGCATCCAATTGATTTCTTCATAGGCAGACAAATGTGTATACTTATGCCTAACTACAGCACAGAGATGTGCAGTGACTGAGTTAGTAAATATGCAAGTCACATTAACCCATACTTGCCTACCTGACCCTCTCCATGAGGGAGAAAATGCTCTGTTTCTGGACTTTCCTGGTAATGTATGATTGCCATCACCTGTGGTGAGCTAGTTAATTGATAAGAAAGGTGTTTCTGGCAATCATACATTACCAGGAAAATCCCAATCTCCCAAAGGGTTAATGGTCTCGTTCCCCGCTGACAGGACACTGAGCTCCTGAGGGAACTATTCGCAAGCCCCATGACAGCGAGCGTACATTCCCGCAGTATGCCACCACCCCTAACAGCCAGAAGTAAGAAGAGTGGCGAGTACTAAGCCGGCGTCCTGGTTAGCGGGTCGCCGGTTCTTATGGCGGCATGAGGGTACGGAGACGCACGGCTTCTAACCAGGGCGGACTGCGTCTCCCGCCTGTGTACAGACACAGACGCTGAACAGTGGACACAGTACCCAGACTGGCAACAAATACATAAATGGAGTCTGTGTCCAATTTATGCACTTAGCTGACACAGACGCTGACTGACAGGGACGCGCAGCTCCTCCGGAGAGACTCCAGATTACCGTAGCGGTACCAGGGGGGGGAGCGGTTATTAGTGTACTAAGTCGCTAATCTAGATACTTAGGGGGAGATTCAAATGTTAGAAAAGTCAGTTGGGAGTCTGTTTTTTCCTATCTAATAGACAGGAAAAAACGGACACCCAACCGACCTTTCAAAAATTTGAATTCCACCCTTAGTCTGCAACCTGGCTAAGCTTGGCAATAGCGATAAGGGCGCCGTGTGCTGGCTCCAGACTCTGTGTCTCTCTGGAAGGGCTCTTTGTTGGTTAATTGTGCATTTAACCTTTTTCTGTGTGTGTTGGCTGTCACTGTACAGTATGTCAGACAAAGAGTGTGTTTCATGTAAGGCACAGTGTTCCTCTTCTCCAGGGGGTTCACTAGTGTGTACTCAGTGTAGTGTCCCTTCCCAGGCTAGCGGGGCAGAACCAGCATGGCTGGACTCCATTAGGGGAATGATTTCCTCCAAGTCTACTAAGTTATCTCGAAATGAGAAAGAGACGCAGTACTATGGATGAGTTGATGAAAAAGGACTCAGTACCCAAGCCAGCGCCTCAGTCCTTCGCTATCTGTCCACAGAAACGTACTCTGGCCCATATCCTTAAGTCTGACTCAGATGATGAGGGGTCTGACATGGAGGAGGGTGAGGTGGACTCAGAGGTGGGAGATGGTACTCTCACAGGGAATGGAGGCTATCAGAGAGGTTCTGCATCTCCCTGATATAGTGACAGAGGAAAGTGAGGAATCTTCTTTTAATATAAAGAAATCCTCAGCCACCTTTCCTGCGTCAAAGGAACTAAATACCCTGTTTGAGGAACCGTGGGTTAATCCTGAGAAAAAGTTTTAAATCCCTAAATGGCTGTTATCATCCTTCCCTTTCCCTCCTGACGATAGGAAGAAATGGGAAAATCTACCCATAGTGGATGCATCGGTATCCAGGCTCTCACGATAAATTGTATTGCCTGTCCCGGGTGCAGCCTCCCTAAAAGATGCGGCTGACCGCAAAATTGAGACTACACTCAAATCTTTGTATACAGCTGCTGGGGTGGCCATAAGAACTACTATAGCATGTGGGTGGATTACAAAAGCCATTGCTAAATGGTCGGGAAATCTGATTGAGGGGTTAAACACTTTACCTCAAGAAGAGGTTTTTTTTTTCCTACAACATGTACAGGACTCGGCAAACTTTATGATAGAAGCCATAAAACGAATAGGCTTACTTAATGCACATACTATGGCTATGGCAGTGTCTGCATACAGGGGTCTATGGCTGCGCCAGTGGACTGCGGATTCGGGCTCCAGGAAAGCTGTGGAGGGGTCTTTCACAGGGGAGGCCTTATTTGGAGATGAACTTGACAAATGGATCTCCAAAGCTACTGCAGGTAAGTCTACATATCTTCCTTCTGCAGGTCCCCCAGGTAGGAAGGCCTACTCGGGACCCAATTTGCAGTCCTTTCGGACTGCCAAATTTAGGAGCAAGGCTAGAGGTTCTTCTACCGCCACCAGAGGCGCTAGAGGTAAACCTCGCAAACCAGCATCTGCTGGTTCACAGGAACAGAGCTCCGGATCTGCTTCCTCCAAGCATTCTGCATGACGGACAGTGACGCCTGGAAGATCGTCAGGTGGGAGCCTGGATAAAATTCTTCAGTCACGTCTAGACGGGATCATGCCAGGATCCCTGGGTCATCGCTTTTATATCCCAGGGCTACAGACAGGAGTTCCAGGAGCTTCCACTTCATAGATTCTTCAAATCAGGCTTAACAGTTTCTCAAGAGGCAAGTATAACTTTACAGAATGCCATTCAAAAACTGGTACAGACCCAGGTCATCATTCCAGTTCCACCTCAAATACGAAACAAGGAGTACTATTCCAACTTGTTTGTAGTACCGAAACAGGACGGTTCGGTTAGACCGATTCAGAACCTCAAGTCGTTGAACCCGTACTTAAGAGTGTTTAAATTCAAGATGGAGTCTCTGAGAGCGGTGATCTTATGTCTGGAGGAGGGGGAATTCCTAGTGTCTCTGGACATAAAGGATGCGTACCTTCACATTCCAATCTGGCCGCCTCATCAGGCTTATCTATGGTTTGCACTGCAGGACTGTCACTACCAGTTCCAGGCCCTGCCATTTGGTCTCTCCATGGCACTAAGCGTGTTCACCAAGGTGATGGCAGAGATTATGTTTCTACGCCGCAAACAGGGAGTGAACATCATTCCGTACTTGGATGATCTTCTGATAAAGGCGCCGTCCACGGAGCGGTTATTGGACAGCATTGCCCTCTCAACCAGACTACTCCTGGATCTCAGGTGGATTCTGAACATTCCGAAATCTCACCTAGAACCAACACGGAGATGGAAGGTTTCATGCAAGACCCTTCCAGCTCGATCTGTTGGACAAATGGTCTGGATCGCATCTTCACATGCACCAGAGGATCCGTCTGTCGCGAAAAGCCAGGATCTTTCTTCTATGGTGGCTTCAGACTTCTCACCTAATCGAGGGTCGGCGGTTCGGGATTCAGAATTGGATTCTGCTAACCACAGACACAAGCCTCAGAGGTTGGGGAGCAGTCCCCCACGGGGTGCAGTTTCAGGGAAGATGGTCAAGTCAGGAATCCATCCTTCCAATCAACATCCTGGAACTCAGGACTATGTACAACGCCCTTCTGCAGGCCTCCTCTCTTCTTCAGGATCGGGCCATTCAGGTCCAGTCGGACAATGTGATGGCAGTAACGTACATAAACCGACAGGGCCGAACGAAAAGGAGAGCCGCAATGTCAGAGGTATCAAGACTTTTCCTCTGGCCGGAAAAACACGCCATGGCGTTGTCGGCGGTCTTCATTCCGGGAGTGGACAACTGGGAAGCAGACTTCCTCAGCAGACACGACCTGCACTCGGGGGAGTCGGTCCTTCACCTGGAGGTGTTCAGGTGCTTGACACATTGGTGGGGATATCCACAAATCGATATGATGGCCTCTCGTCTCAACAAAAAGCTCAAGCGATATTGTTCCAGGTCGAGAGACCCACAGGCAGTGGCGGTAGACGCTCTATCAGATGGTGCACGTGTTTTCTCCATTTCCTCTGATCCCAAGAATGAAAAAAGAAAATAAAGAGGGAAAAGTTTAAGGCAATCCTCATTACTCCGGAATGGCCACGAAGGGCCTGGTATGCGGATCTTCTTAAGATGCTGCTCGAAGATTCGTGGCCTCTACCTCTTCACAAGGATCTTCTGCAACAGGGCCCGTTCATCTATCAAGACTTACCGCGGCTACGTTTTACGGCATGGAAGTTGAATGGCTGATTCTAGCCATTTGAGGGATCCCTGACGGGCTCATCCTGACTATGATCCAAGCCAGGAAGGGTATAACGTCTAAACATTACCACCGTATTTGGAAGAAATACGTCTCTTGGTGTGAGAGCAGAAAATATTCTGCGGTGGAATTTCATCTTGGACTTTTCCTGCAGTCTGGTGTGGATGTGGGCCTACGTGTAGGCTCCATAAAAGTCCAGATTTCAGCCTTGTCTATTTTCTTTCAGAAACAATTGGCTTCTCTCCCTGAGGTCCAGATGTTTTTGAAAGAAGTTATACACATCCAACCTCCCTTTGTGCCTCCCATGGCACCTTGGGATCTCAATTTGGTGTTACAGTTCCTCCAATTTCGACTGGTTTGAACCATTACAGGAGGTAGATGTAAAATATCTTACGTGGAAGACCGTCACACTGTTGGCCTTGGCTTCAGCAAGATGTGTGTCGGAACTGGGGGTGCTGTCTCACAAGAGCCCCTATTTAATTTTCCATAAGGACAGAGCTGAACTCAGGACTCATCAGCTATTTCTTCCTAAAGTGGTGTCTGCATTTCACATCAACCTATTGTGGTTCTGGTTGTTACCGACACCTCTGCTACTTCAAAGTCTTTGGTTGTTGTGAGGGCTTTTAAGGTGTATGTTAAACGAACAGCTCGCCACAGAAAATCGGACTTGCTGTTTGTTCTTTATGATCCCAACAAGATTAGGTCAAAACAAAAATTGGATAAACTTATGCGCCCAACATTTGATAGGAAATAAACAGATACTTATTCATAAGAGAGTTCTCAAGTCGCAAAATAAAAACTGACGGTTCTTCTACGTCTTTCCTTTAAGTTGGAAGGTCCAAGTCTTTTCCTCCAAACGTGAATACCGTAGAGGCAATGGAGGGGGGGATAAAAAACAAAGAAAAATCCAATGTGTAATACAGTCTCTTTTACTGATCAGAGATATATAACAGTTCTGAAGGAATAGGGTCCTTTGAAGTAAATTCCCACTCTGTGTACGATCTGTATTAGAGGACCACCCAAATCAACGTGATGGTATATGTTATGCTCACTTTGTGGCTTACATAAAGCAAGTGTTCTCATACACATAAAGGTATCTTTTTCTTTATATATTACTTCTCCCAGTTAATTCCCATATGGTGCTCAAATGGTCAGTTAGAAGGTCCGCTTACACGTTGCTTACTTGTAATGAGTAGATGTGATCATATAAAGGTATCTTTTAGTTATATTTCTCCAGAAGGAATGGTATTTTCATAGACTTCCCTCCAATGGATATTCAATATAACATGCAAAATAAATATGCAAATATCATGTGTAGACAATTCTTATCTCTATATTACTACGTAGGGTGGGATGTTGTTTCACCTCTCCCACTTGGTGAATATGTATTTTCTTTAAGGATCACCACACAAGTGTTTGAAATGGATTAAGGCTCACTCGTGAATGGAGACAATGATAACCAGTGTTAAAGATAATCAAGAGAAGCGATAGCTAATCGGCTTACACTTCAGCTTACTTGTGACAATTCGATACAATCATGTAGCGTTTTCTTTTCCTCTCTGCTCGAAAACAGCCAAACTCCAAATAAAATTTCACCGTGGACAATTATACAACGATGAATTTATTGATAAAAAATATAAAAAACATGAAATAACTATAAAAACAACTGATACACCACGATGTTTAAGACCAAACGTAGCCTAGGGAAGATGTAACAACGAAATCCAGCTGGATAGGTAAATCACATAAAAAGGGCCCTCATGTGCTCACCATTCCTGCCGGGTAGTTCTAGGTAGATGGTCTGGGTGTATCAGAAAATGAAAATGAACCTCCACCAACGCGTTTCGACTAGTGATGTCTTCCTCAGGGTGGATAACAGATCCCAGAGCAGTTTATTTAACCTCTGGGAGAGCCCGCCCATTTAATTAGAAATAATTGATACATATTGCCAATATTATAGTATCTAGGGGGCCAAACTTCAGGCTGTTGTTATTCAAAAGGTGGTTACACCTAACTATTAGACCAGTGAGAGTATTTAATCCCAAATGAATCATAGAAACATGCGTAACTATAGATGTAATTTACACGGTTGTCATAGCAACCCTTGTTGAATGGTGTCGCTCCGTTCTTTTTCCAATCGGAGCGGGCCTTTCATAACTATGTCCGGATGTTGTCTCCGGAGGACAGTGGTATGCGTTCCACCGATCTCCGGAAGTTAAGCGGAAGTGCGTCAGACTTCCGGGGAGATCGCGGCGGCGGAAAGACACACAGAGTATGTGCGTTCCACCTATGAAATTGCGTTCCACCTCATTACGGAAATGGTATTGATGAACAGGGTGGATGATACAAGACATGTTATGTAGTTCACGAGTCCCCGGAAGTGTAATAGAGGTTCCATTCAATAAACTAACACAACCAACATAAACATTACATATTTCAAATAAAATATATAAAAACCGGGGCGGTGAAGTAAATGAAATGGGATAAATGAAGAGTAGTTAATCAGAGGAACCATTTCAATTCAAACTCTGCATTTAATCCTGTCGGGATAAGTGATTTCATCATGGCCCTCATTCCGAGTTGATCGCTCGCAAGGCGATTTTAGCAGAGTTACACACGCTAAGCCGCCGCCTACTGGGAGTGAATCTTAGCTTCTTAAAATTGCGACCGATGTATTCGCAATATTGCGATTACAAACTACTTAGCAGTTTCAGAGTAGCTTCAGACTTACTCGGTATCTGCGATCAGTTCAGTGCTTGTCGTTCCTGGTTTGACGTCATAAACACACCCAGCGTTCGCCCAGACACTCCTCCGTTTCTCCGGCCACTCCTGCGTTTTTTCCGGAAACGGTAGCGTTTTTAACCACACGCCCATGAAACGCCGTGTTTCCGCCCAGTAACACCCATTTCCTGTCAATCACATTACGATCGCCGGAGCGAAGAAAAAGCCGTGAGTAAAAATACTATCTTCATTGTTAAATTACTTGGCGCAGTCGCAGTGCGAATATTGCGCATGCGTACTAAGCGGAATTTCACTGCGATGCGATGAAATATACCGAGCGAACGACTCGGAATGAGGGCCCATATGTATACATTTCATTTCTGATTGGGCTAATAAAGTTTGAGTATCTTTTTTCCTCCAGTTGCCAATTACTTTCTTAATGCCTATAACCAAAGATATAGAATCCAAAGAACAGTTATGATGGTTTTTGAAGTGGTTGGATAAATTGTGTTTGTCCAAACCTTTCTTAATATTTCGTGTGTGTTCTCCCCACCTTTCTTTGAGTGATCGAGAGGTCCGTCCTATATATTGTAAATTGCAACTGCACTGGATCATATAAATGCAGTTTTTAGTATCACATGTTATAAATTCCTTGATGGGATACTTAATGCCGGTTACTGTTGAGGTGAATTCAGTGACCTTTTTAGATGTTCCTTTATGCATTCTACACATGATGCAATTTCCACACCTGTGGAACCCTAGGGTTTTTATTCTCCCCATTTTCTTCTCGGGGAGTGCACTTTTCACCAGATGGGATTTGATATTTTTAGCCCGTCTGTATACAAATTGTGGTCTAGCCGGAATCAGTTCCTTTAATACTGGATCACTGGTAAGTATATGCCAGTGTTTTTTGATAACTTTTTCTATATCTTTATGTTGGTTATTATATTGGGTAATAAAAGGAACTATTTTATTGGTGGTAACAATTTTATTTTTATATTCTAATAAAGGTAAACGGTCCAGCACTTTGAAATCCTCAACTGTTTTCTGTATCTCCTCTTCTTTGTATCCCCTTTCTACAAATCTCATTTTCATCTCTGACGCTTGTTCCTCAAATATTTGTTTATTCGAGCAATTTCTTTTGATTCTCTGTATCTGACTTTTCGGAATTCCCTTTAACCAATTCGAGTGATGATTACTATCTCTTGGTATATATGTATTATTGTCAGTCGGTTTGATGTAATTTCTCGTTTCTATTTGATTATTTTCAATATAAATACAGAGATCCAAAAAGTGAACTTCCTTTGAACTTATTTCGAAGGTGAGGTTGATGTTATAGGTATTGTTATTTAGGGTTTCACAAAAGTTCTTCAATTCTATCTCATCCCCAATCCAGACAAACAGGATATCATCAATATACCTTCTCCACATTTTTATATTTTTTAAATAGATGTTATTATTCCAAATGTGGTGGTCTTCCCAATATCCCATGAACATATTCGCATAGGCAGGGGCAAATCGTGTGCCCATAGCGGTGCCTAATATTTGCTGGTAATAATGGTCCTTAAACCAGAAAAAGTTGTTCTTCAAAATAAATTCAATAGATTCTTTCAAACAATCAATTTTTGTTTTCTCCATTGAACTTTTCTGTAGGAAGTATTCCACTGCATTTATGCCCATATTATGATCGATAATGGAGTACAGGGAACTTACGTCTGCCGTTACTAAGAGACACCCCTCCTCCCACTTTAGAGCATTGAGAATATTTAATATATTGATGGTGTCTTTCAGGTAGGATTTAATACCAACTACCTCTGGTTGAAGGTGGTGGTCAACGAATTCCGAAAGGTTGGCTGTGATGGAATCAGTGCCAGCAACAATCGGTCGTCCTGGAGTTTACCTTTATTAGAATATAAAAATAAAATTGTTACCACCAATAAAATAGTTCCTTTTATTACCCAATATAATAACCAACATAAAGATATAGAAAAAGTTATCAAAAAACACTGGCATATACTTACCAGTGATCCAGTATTAAAGGAACTGATTCCGGCTAGACCACAATTTGTATACAGACGGGCTAAAAATATCAAATCCCATCTGGTGAAAAGTGCACTCCCCGAGAAGAAAATGGGGAGAATAAAAACCCTCGGGTTCCACAGGTGTGGAAATTGCATCATGTGTAGAATGCATAAAGGAACATCTAAAAAGGTCACTGAATTCACCTCAACAGTAACCGGCATTAAGTATCCCATCAAGGAATTTATAACATGTGATACTAAAAACTGCATTTATATGATCCAGTGCAGTTGCAATTTACAATATATAGGACGGACCTCTCGATCACTCACAGAAAGGTGGGGAGAACACACACGAAATATTAAGAAAGGTTTGGACAAACACAATTTACCCAACCACTTCAAAAACCATCATAACTGTTCTTTGGATTCTATATCTTTGGTTATAGGCATTAAGAAAGTAATTGGCAACTGGAGGAAAAAAGATACTCAAACTTTATTAGCCCAATCAGAAATGAAATGTATACATATGATGAAATCACTTAACCCGACAGGATTAAATGCAGAGTTTGAATTGAAATGGTTCCTCTGATTAACTACTCTTCATTTATCCCATTTCATTTACTTCACCGCCCCGGTTTTTATATATTTTATTTGAAATATGTAATGTTTATGTTGGTTGTGTTAGTTTATTGAATGGAACCTCTATTACACTTCCGGGGACTCGTGAACTACATAACATGTCTTGTATCATCCACCCTGTTCATCAATACCATTTCTGTAATGAGGTGGAACGCAATTTCGTAGGTGGAACGCACATACTCTGTGTGTCTTTCCGCCGCCGCGATCTCCCCGGAAGTCTGACGCACTTCCGCTTAACTTCCGGAGATCGGTGGAACGCATACCACTGTTCTCCGGAGACAACATCCGGACATAGTTATGAAAGGCCCGCTCCGATTGGAAAAAGAACGGAGCGACACCATTCAACAAGGGTTGCTATGACAACCGTGTAAATTACATCTATAGTTACGCATGTTTCTATGATTCATTTGGGATTAAATACTCTCACTGGTCTAATAGTTAGGTGTAACCACCTTTTGAATAACAACAGCCTGAAGTATGGCCCCCTAGATACTATAATATTGGCAATATGTATCAATTATTTCTAATTAAATGGGCGGGCTCTCCCAGAGGTTAAATAGACTGCTCTTGGATCTGTTATCCACCCTGAGGAAGACATCACTAGTCGAAACGCGTTGGTGGAGGTTAATTTTCATTTTCTGATACACCCAGACCATCTACCTAGAACTACCCGGCAGGAATGGTGAGCACATGAGGGCCCTTTTTATGTGATTTACCTATCCAGCTGGATTTCGTTGTTACATCTTCCCTAGGCTACGTTTGGTCTTAAACATCGTGGTGTATCAGTTGTTTTTATAGTTATTTCATGTTTTTTATATTTTTTATCAATAAATTCATCGTTGTATAATTGTCCACGGTGAAATTTTATTTGGAGTTTGGCTGTTTTCGAGCAGAGAGGAAAAGAAAACGCTACATGATTGTATCGAATTGTCACAAGTAAGCTGAAGTGTAAGCCGATTAGCTATCGCTTCTCTTGATTATCTTTAACACTGGTTATCATTGTCTCCATTCACGAGTGAGCCTTAATCCATTTCAAACACTTGTGTGGTGATCCTTAAAGAAAATACATATTCACCAAGTGGGAGAGGTGAAACAACATCCCACCCTACGTAGTAATATAGAGATAAGAATTGTCTACACATGATATTTGCATATTTATTTTGCATGTTATATTGAATATCCATTGGAGGGAAGTCTATGAAAATACCATTCCTTCTGGAGAAATATAACTAAAAGATACCTTTATATGATCACATCTACTCATTACAAGTAAGCAACGTGTAAGCGGACCTTCTAACTGACCATTTGAGCACCATATGGGAATTAACTGGGAGAAGTAATATATAAAGAAAAAGATACCTTTATGTGTATGAGAACACTTGCTTTATGTAAGCCACAAAGTGAGCATAACATATACCATCACGTTGATTTGGGTGGTCCTCTAATACAGATCGTACACAGAGTGGGAATTTACTTCAAAGGACCCTATTCCTTCAGAACTGTTATATATCTCTGATCAGTAAAAGAGACTGTATTACACATTGGATTTTTCTTTGTTTTTTATCCCCCCCTCCATTGCCTCTACGGTATTCACGTTTGGAGGAAAAGACTTGGACCTTCCAACTTAAAGGAAAGACGTAGAAGAACCGTCAGTTTTTATTTTGCGACTTGAGAACTCTCTTATGAATAAGTATCTGTTTATTTCCTATCAAATGTTGGGCGCATAAGTTTATCCAATTTTTGTTTTGTCCATATTGCCTTTCCAGTTTTGATAACACTGGTAGATATCCTATTGCTGCCTACATTATCCAGCGCAGGGGTCCACTCTACTGTCTTTTGCCAACAAGATTAGGTGTCCTGCTACAAACCAGTCAATTGCACGCTAGATCAGGCTCACTATCCAGCATGCTTATTCCACGGCAGGCTTGCCGATTCCAAGATCTGTACAGGCCCACTCTACTAGGTCGGTGGGTTCTTCTTGGGCGGCTGCCCAGGATGTCTCGGCTTTACAGCTTTGCCGAGCAGCTACTTAGTCAGGGTCAAACACGTTTGCAAAGTTTTACAGGTTCGATACTTTGGCCTCTGAGGACCTTCAGTTTGGTCAATCGGTTATGTAGGAACCTCAGCACTCTCCCACCCGGTCTGGGAGCTTTGGTACTTCCCCATGGTACTAAATGTATTCCCAGTATCCCCTAGGACGTAAGAGAAAATAGGATTTTAATTCCCTACCGGTAAATCCTTTTCTCGTAGTCCATAGGGGATACTGGGTGCCCGCCCGGTGCTTCGTTCTTCCTGCACTGTTACTTGGTTAAGTAATGTTATTGGTTCAGCTGTTGCTGTTCCTGATTTCAAGTTTGGTTAGCATGGCTTTCATCTTGTTTTGTGTGTGCTGGTTCGTAAGCTCACCACTATCCTTTTATATCCTTCTCCCGAAGTATATCCGTCTCCTCGGCACAATTTCCTAGACTGAGTCTGGTAGGAGGGGCATAGAGGGAGGAGCCAGCGAACACTATACATTTCTTAAAGTGCCCATGGCTCCTAGTGGACCTGTCTATACCCCATGGTACTAAATGATTCCCAGTATCCTCTACGGACTACGAGAAAAGGATTTACTGGTAGGTAATTAAAATACTATTTCTCATACGTCCTAGAGGATGCTGGGGATGCTTCAAGAACCATGGGGTATAGATGGGATCCGCAGGAGACATGGGCACACTAAAGGACTTTGAATGGGTGTGAACTGGCTCCTCCCTCTATGCCCCTCCTCCAGACTCCAGTTAGATTATGTGCCCAGTGAGACTGGATGCACACTGAGGAGCTCTCCAGAGTTTCTCTGAAAAATACTTTATTAGGTTTGTTATTTTCAGGGAGACCTGCTGGCTACAGGCTCCCTGCATCGTGGGAGTGAGGGGAAAGAAGCAGACCTACTTCTTAAGAGTTCAAGGGCTCTGCTTCTTAGGCTACTGGACACCATTAGCTCCAGAGGGTTCGATCACTACGGTACGCCTAGCTGCTAGTTCCCGGAGCCGCACCGTCACCCCCCTCACAAAGCCAGAAGATAGAAGCCGGGTGAGTATGAGAAGATCAGAAGACTTCAGTGATGGCAGAAGAGGTATTGCTCGCCATGCTCCCACACATAACACAGCACTGCAGGATGCAGGGGGGGCGCCCTGGGCAGCATGAACACCTCAAATCAGACTGGCATGAGTTATAACAGTGCCCCGGGCACTAGTTAAGGGACCCCCGCCAGTATAAACATATTTTTAAGCGGGACTGAAGCGCGCCATGTAGTGGGCGGGGCTTAGCCCACACAGCTCTGACCAGCGCCATTTGCTCTCCTCAAAAGCTGCAGAGACGCTGGCCCTGTCCTCCACACTGCTGTACAAGTAACAGGGTGCAAAACGGGGGGGGGGGGGGGGGGGGGCCACAAGTGATTTGGTGCTAAATTATATATAGAGCAAGCGCTAACAGGTCTGGGCAGTCTTTTTACTTGCTTCAGTACCGGGATAGGCGCTGGGTGTGAGATGGCAGAACTCTCTCTGTATCCCTCTTTATTGTGGGTCTGTCTCCTATAGCCCCAGTGTGGTTGTGGGTGTCGGTACATGTGTGTCGACATGTCTGAGGCTGAATGCTCTTCCCAGGAGGAGGCTGGAGTGGGGACAGAAAATACTGTGGGAGTGACCGTGTCGGCACCGCCGACGGGTGATTGGGTGAATATGTTGAGTGTTTTAAACGCAAACGTGACCAAGTTGACTAAGAGATTTGATAAATCGGAGTCTAAGAACCAAACATGGAGGAAATCCATGGAAGATGCTTTGTCACAGGCGCAGACCCCTTCGGTGGTCACAGAAACATGCATTTACCCAGATAGCAGATACATATACCGACACAGACTCTGATTCCAGTGTCGACTATAGTGATGCCAGATTACATCCAAAGCTGGCTAAGAGTATTCAGTACATGATTGTGGCAATAAAAGACGTATTACATATCACTGGGGACCCTGCTGTTCCTGATACTAGGGTCTGTATGTTTAAAGGAAAGAAACCTGAGGTAACGTTTCCTCCCTCTCATGAACTGAACGCGCTTTTTGAAAAGGCTTGGGAAAATCCTGACAAAAAGATACAGGTTCCCAAAAGAATTCCAGTGGCATATCAATTCCCCTCTGGGGACAGGGAAAGGTGGGAGTCAATCCCCACGGTAGACAAAGCTTTATCGCGTCTATCCAAAAAGGTGGCGCTTCCGTCCCCTGACACGGCAGCCCTAAAGGATCCTGCGGCTCGTAAGCAGGAAAATACACTAAAATCCATTTATGTCACTACAGGGTCGCTACTCAGGCCTGCCGTTGCTGCGGCATGGGTGAGTAGCGCTATTGAAAGGTGGGCAGATAACTTGTCATCTGAGGTAGATACCCTAGACAGGGATAGTGTGCTTTTGAATCTGGGTCACATCAGGGACGCTGCAGCATATTTAAAAGAAGCTGTAAGGGATATTGGCCTTTTGGGTTCAAGGGCCAATGCTATGGCGGTCTCAGCAAGGAGAGCATTGTGGATACATCAATGGAATGCTGATGCTGACTCTAAGAAGGCGATGGAGTCTCTACCGGACGGCCTCACTGACCTGGTGCCTACGGCTACCGCGGGTAAGTCTTTATTTTTACCTTATGTCCCTGCACAGCAGAAGAAATCGCCTCACTATCAGATGCAGTCCTTTCGGCCCAATAAATTCAAAAAAGGACGTGAGTCCTCCTTCCTTGCTGCGAGGGGGAGAGGATGGGGAAAAAGGTTGTGGCAAGTTCCCAGGAGCAGAAGTCCTCTCCGGCTTCTACCAAATCCACCGCATGACTCTGGGGCTCCTCTGCGGGAGTCCGCTCCAGTGGGGGCACGTCTCAAACTCTTCAGTCAAGTTTGGGTGCACTCGGACCTGGATCCTTGGATAGTAGACATAGTAACCCAGGGGTACAAGTTAGAGTTTCAAGACGTGCCCCCTCACCGATTTTTCAAATCGGCCTTGCCAGCTTCTCTTCCGGAAAGGGAGATAGTAAGCGCTGCGATACTAAAGTTGTGTCAAAATCAAGTGATTGTCACGGTACCACCGTCTCAACAAGGGGAAGGTTTTTATTAGAGCCTGTTCGTGGTCCCGAAGCCGGATGGCTCAGTCAGACCGATTCTAAACCTAAAATCCCTCAATTTCTTTCTAAAAAAATTCAAGTTCAAGATGGAGTCTTTACGAGCACTGATCTCCAGTCTGAAGGAGAGGGATTTTATGGTGTCGGTCGACATAAAAGATACCTACTTACATGTCCCCATATATCCTCCACATCAGGCTTACCTGAGATTTGCTGTGCAGGATTGTCATTACCAATTTCTCTAACGTCCTAGTGGATGCTGGGGACTCCGTAAGGACCATGGGGAATAGCGGCTCCACAGGAGACTGGGCACAGCTAAGAAAGAATTAGGACTACCTGGTGTGCACTGGCTCCTCCCACTATGACCCTCCTCCAGACTTCAGTTAGAATCCTGTGCCCGGCCGAGCTGGATGCACACTAGGGGCTCTCCTGAGCTCCTAGAAAGAAAGTATATGTTAGGTTTTTTATTTTACAGTGAGATCTGCTGGCAACAGACTCACTGCAGCGAGGGACTAAGGGGAGAAGAAGCGAACCTACCTAACTGGTGGTAGCTTGGGCTTCTTAGGCTACTGGACACCATTAGCTCCAGAGGGATCGACCGCATGGAACCGGCCATTGGTGTTCGGTCCCGGAGCCGCGCCGCCGGCCCCCTTACAGAGCCAGAAGCAAGAAGAATCCGGAAAATCGGCGGCAGAAGACATCAGTCTTCACCAAGGTAGCGCACAGCACTGCAGCTGTGCGCCATTGCTCCTCATACACACTTCACACTCCGGTCACTGAGGGTGCAGGGCGCTGGGGGGGGGCGCCCTGAGAAGCAATAAAAACACCTTGGCTGGCAAATATATCACAATATATAGCCCCAGAGGCTATATATGTGATAAATACCCCTGCCAGAATCCATAAAAAAGCGGGAGAAAAGTCAGCGAAAAAGGGGCGGAGCTATCTCCCTCTGCACACTGGCGCCATTTTTCCCTCACAGTTCCGCTGGAAGGAAGCTCCCTGACTCTCCCCTGCAGTCTACACTACAGAAAAGGGTAACAAAGAGAGGGGGGGCACTAAATTTAGGCGCAAAATACATATATAGCAGCTATAGGGGATATAATTTAGTTAATCCCTGTATTATATAGCGCTCTGGTGTGTGCTGGCATACTCTCTCTCTCTGTCTCCCCAAAGGGCTTTGTGGGGTCCTGTCTTCTGTCAGAGCATTCCCTGTGTGTGTGCGGTGTGTCGGTACGGCTGTGTCGACATGTTTGATGAGGAGACTTATGTGGAGTAGGAGCAGGTGCCTATAAATGTGTTGTCACCCCCTGCGGGGCAGACACCGGAGTGGATGGACTTGTGGAAGGAATTACGCGAACGTGTCGACTCCTTACATAAAAAATTTTAAGACATGCCAAATGTGGGGCAGCCGGCTTCTCAGTCCGTGCCTGCCCAGACGTCTCAAAAGTCATCAGGGGCTCTAAAACGCCCGCTACCTCAGGTGACAGACACAGATGTCGACACGGATACTGATACCAGTGCCGACGACGAAGAGACTAATGTAATGTCCAATAGGGCCACTCGTTATATGATTGAGGCAATGAAAAATGTTTTACACATTTCTGAGGTGACCCCAGGTACCACAAAAAAGGGTATTATGTTTGGGGAGAAAAAACTACCAGTAGTTTTTCCCCCTTCTGAAAAATTTAAATGACGTGTGTGAACTAGCGTGGGCTTCCCCTGATAAAAAATTTGTAATTTCAAAAAAATTACTAATGGCGTACCCTTTCCCGCCAGAGGATAGGTCACGTTGGGAAACACCCCCTAAGGTGGATAAAGCACTTACGCGCTTATCAAAAAAGGTGGCACTGCCGTCCCAAGATACGGCCGCCCTAAAGGAACCTGCTGACAGAAAGCAGGAGGCTCTCCAAAAAGCTATATATACACACTGGTATTATACTGAGACCAGCTATTGCCTCAGCATGGATGTGCAGTGCGGCAGCTGCATGGTCAGACTCCCTGTCAGAGAGCATTGACACCCTAGACAGGGACACTATATTGCTAAACGTAGAGCATATTAAAGACGCTGTCTTTTACATAAGAGATGCACAGAGGGATATTTGCCGGCTGGCATCAAAAATAAGTGCACTGTCCATTTGTGCCAGGAGAGGGTTATGGACCCGGCAGTGGACAGGGGATGCAGATTCCAAAAGGCACATGGAAGTTTTGCCTTATAAGGGTGAGGAGTTGTTCGGGGATGGTCTTTCAGACTTAGTTTCCACAGCAACAGCTGGGAAGTCGGCATTTTTGCCACATGTCCCCTCACAACCAAAGAGAGCACCGTATTATCAGGTGCAGTCCTTTCGCCCCCAAAAGAGCAGACGGGGTAGAGGCGCGTCCTTTCTGCCCAGAGGCAGAGGTAGGGGAAAAAAGCTGCAGCATACAGCCACTTCCCAGGAACAAAAGTCCTCCCCCGCTTCTTCTGCTAAGTCCGCCGCATGACGCTGGGGCTCAGCAGGCGGAGCCAGGTACGGTGGGGGGCCGTCTCAAAAACTTCAGCAATCAGTGGACTCGCTCACAGGTAGATCCCTGGATCCTTCAAGTGGTATCTCAGGGGTACAGGCTGGAATTCGAGACATCCCCCCCCCCCCCCGCCGTTTCCTCAAATCTGCCTTACCAACGACTCTGTCACAACTGAGGGCCTGAGCTGACGGGAGGCAGCCTCAGTTGTAGGGGCTGAGATGTACCGGAACCTGGGAGGTTGTATCAGACCCCTGGACATGTAAGTAACATGAATAATAACTGCCCGAAGGCGTGACCACGACAACTTAGATAAAAGTCAATGATGTTTATTATGACAACTCCGCATCACAGCAGCAATAAAAGAAAACGTAAAAGTCAGCAAAGAATAAATACAGTTCCTGAGTACTACAGCATGGCAGGAGCCACAGGGCACTGGTAGTGTGAGATAGTTCTTATGATCTTCTAGATGGAAAGTCCTTACCAGGCCCGGCTGTAGCAATGGAGATAACCCAGGATTGTACCAGCTGGTGTTCCAGGAAGAGCTGGGTTGCTGAAGGTAAAACAGCTGCTGTGGATACTGGCTGGAACCAGACTGTTGTTAGCACGGAGTGGATACTGGCTGGAACCAGTTAAATAATAAATGAACTTTGGGAGCGATGAAATGTGAACTGAAATGTAGAACTTGAGAGCGGAGAAATAATAATTCCGGTGGAGAGTGGTAAAGTGTAGAAAGGACACCGGCCCTTTAAGGGAAGCTGTACTCTGCTGGAAGCTGAGGCTGGAAGCAGGTAGTGTTGTAGCTGGAAACAGATGAATCCACAATGGATTGGAGAGTCAGGCTACACCGCAGGTGGAATGCTGGTGCGGGTCTCTATGGTGGAAGTCTTGAGACAGGAGCTGGAACCTGGAAGACAATCATAGAAGAGAGACAAACAGGAACTAGGTTTGACAACCAAAGCACTGACGTCTTCCTTGCTCAGGTACAGCTTACTTATACCTGCAGCAAGGAAGGGGTTGGCTAGGCAATTATGCAAATCAACAACACAGACAGCAGATTGGTGGAAATGATCAGATGACAGAATCCAAGATGGCTGCGCCCATGCAGACACTTGGAGGGAAGTTTGGTTTGTAATCCATGTGGTCTGGGAAACAGTAATGGCGGCGCCGGCCACCGGAGACAGGAGACGCCAGGCTGATAGATGCACATTTAACCACGCGGGCACAGCGGAGGCCGCGGCTGATGAAAAGACCACTCTGCATGTGGAAACTCAGGAACAGCGGAATCCGGTCCTGGAACGCTGAGCCCGCCTTAGGAGGCATCTGAAGGGTAAGTAATGGCGTCCAGATACCCGGATCGTGACAGCACCCCCCCCTTTAGGAGTGGCCCCAGGACACTTCTTAGGCTTTAAAGGAAACTTTGCGTGGAAATTTCGGACCAAGGCAGGAGCATGGACGTCAGAGGCATTGGTCCAAGAGCGTTCTTCAGGACCATAGCCCTTCCAGTCAATGAGATACTGAAGTTGACCGTAACGGTGACGTGAGTCCAGGATCTTGGCCACTTCATACTCAACGCCTCGTTGAGTTTGGACTTTCGGAGTTGGTGGAAGTGAGGAATGAAACCGATTCAAGATTAGCGGTTTCAACAGGGAAACATGGAATGTCCTGGGTATTTTTAAGAAGGGAGGTAACTGGAGTCTGTAAGCAACAGGATTGATGACTTGATCAATTTTAAAAGGACCGATGTAGCGAGGTGCAAACTTCATACTGGGAACTCTTAACCTCAAATTCTTCGTGGATAACCATACCCGATCACCCACCTTGAGAGCAGGAACTGCTCGACGCTTCTTATCCGCAAACTTCTTGTACCTGAACGATGCCTTGAGCAGAGCTGATCGTACGCTCTTCCAGATATTGGCAAACTGATGCAAGGTGATATCCACTGCGGGAACAGAAGTTGCTGGAAGCGGTTGGAACTCAGGGACTTTAGGGTGGAATCCAAAGTTGGTGAAGAATGGTGTTGAGGAAGATGAAGAATTGTACTGGTTGTTATGACAGAACTCGGCCCAGGGAAGTAATTGAACCCAGTCATCTTGAGAGGAGGACACATAGATGCGGAGGAAGGCCTCCAAGTCCTGATTCACCCTCTCAGTTTGACCATTGGTCTGAGGATGGTAAGCCGTGGAAAACTTTAACTTGACTTGGAGGACTTGACATAAACTTCGCCAGAATTTGGCTGTGAATTGAACTCCTCGATCTGAGATAATTTCTTCTGGAAGACCGTGGAGTCGGAAGATCTCTTGTATGAATACTTGAGCCAACTTGGAAGCTGACGGAAGACCGGTGAGAGGAATGAAGTGTGCCATCTTGGTGAACCGGTCAACTACCACCCAGATGGTATTGAACTTGTTGCACATGGGCAAATCTGTAATAAAATCCATCGACAAATGGGTCCATGGTCGACGGGGAACAGATAGTGGAACCAGTTGCCCCGCAGGCGACTGGCGGGATACTTTATGTTGAGCACACTTTGGGCAAGATGCAATAAACTCCAAAACGTCCTTTTTCAGAGTTGGCCACCAATAGGACCTAGAGATAAACTCCAGGGTTTTTTGGATACCTGTATGTCCGGCAAAACGGGAAGCATGGGCCCAATGCATGAGCTTCTTCCTTAGTGTCGGCTTCACAAAACTTTTCCCTGATGGGGGCGTAGAGTCCATCCCTACCGTGGAGAATGCCAACGGATTTATAATAGGATGCTTGTCTGAAGACTCTGACTCATTTTCTTGCTCCCATGAGCGGGAAAGGGCATCGGCCTTGCGATTCTGAGAGCCCGGACAGAACTGGAGTTTAAAGTCGAACCTGGAAAAGAAAAGTGCCCATCTGGCCTGACGAGGGTTGAGACATTGTGCGCCTTTTAGATATAGAAGGTTCTTGTGGTCTGTAAGGATGGTGATTGAATGAGAAGCTCCCTCCAACAGATATCTCCACTCCTCTAGAGCGAGCTTGATGGCTAGCAACTCCTGGTCGCCAATGGCATAGTTGCGCTCCGCTGGGGAGAACTTCCGTGAGAAGAAACTGCAAGGATGTAAATGACCATCTTTAGCCCTCTGAGATAACACCGCTCCTACTCCAACGGAGGAGGCATCCACCTCTAAGATGAAAGGAGAGTCGATGTCAGGCTGTTTCAGGACAGGTGCAGAGATGAACCTCTGTTTTAAAAGATGAAAAGCTTGCATGGCTTCTTCAGACCACTTGGACGGGTTAGCACCCTTCTTGGTGAAAGCAGTAATAGGCGCCACAATGGTGGAAAAGTCTCGTATAAACTTTCGGTAATAATTGGCGAACCCTAAGAACCTCTGGACCCCTTTGAGGGTTAAGGGTACCGGCCAATTCTGGATTGCTTGTAGTTTCTCAGGATCCATCTCTAGTCCGGAACCGGACACAATGTACCCTAGAAACGGAATGGACTTGACTTCAAAGACGCATTTCTCTAATTTGCAGTAGAGATGATTGACACGGAGACGGGACAGAACCTCCTTTACCCAGAAACGATGTTCCTCTAAATCGTTGGCAAAAATGAGGATATCATCTAGATAGACCACGACATGACGGTATAGAATGTCTCTGAAGATCTCATTGACGAAATGCTGGAAGACAGCTGGAGCATTGCTCAATCCGAAGGGCATGACGAGGTACTCATAATGTCCGTCACGGGTGTTAAATGCGGTCTTCCACTCGTCACCCTCACGGATCCGGATGAGATTGTATGCACCTCTCAGGTCCAGCTTTGTAAAGATGGTAGCTCCGCTAACTCTGTCAAAGAGCTCAGTAATCAGGGGTAAAGGATAGCGGTTCTTGATGGTAATGTCGTTCAAACCTCTGTAGTCGATGCACGGCCGCAGACCACCATCTTTCTTCTTTACAAAAAAGAAGCCTGCGCCGGCTGGAGAAGAAGAAGGTCGAATGAACCCCTTTGCTAGGTTCTCTTTAATGTATTCCTCCATAGAATGTGTCTCGGGGAGAGACAACGGATAAGTTCGGCCTCGAGGTGGAACCTTCCCTGGAACGAGATCAATCGGGCAGTCCCATTCTCTATGAGGAGGAAGGATATCAGCAGAAGCTTTACTGAACACATCCGTGAAATCTTGATATGGAGGAGGTGGAACATCAGACGACCTGGGGGAGGAAGAACAGACAGGCAACACTTTAAACAAACATGTCTTAGTACAGGAGGAACCCCATGCCAGGATTTGCGTAGTCGTCCAATCAATTGTAGGATTGTGAAGACGGAGCCATGGAAGGCCCAGGACCACAGGATGTGTGGCTCTTGGAATCACTAAAAATGAAATAAGTTCGGAATGAAGAACTCCCACTCTCAGACGAACTGGTAGAGTCCTTAGAGAAATAACTGTATCAAAAATTTTACTGCCATCCACAGCAGTTAAGGAAAAGGACGAAGGAAGTCTCTCGGTGGGTAGGGACCACCGTTTAACATAGGCTTCAGTAATAAAGTTCCCAGCTGCTCCGGAATCCAGGAGGGCAATGACGTTCTGATAACGTTGAGCAACTTGAAGCGAGACTGGGAGGTTACAATCTTGAGGAGATGGAGAGGAGATCATTACTCCTAGCCGGCCCTCTCCTTGGCGAGCTAGGATTTGGAGTTTCCCGGACGTTTGGGACAGGCATTAATGGTGTGAGACGGAGCTGCACAATACAGACAGAGAAACTCAGAGAGACGTCTTCGGCGCTCAGCAGGAGTTAAACGGGAACGGCCAATTTGCATGGGTTCATCTGTAGTTGGTGACAGTTGGCGAGGAGGAGGAGTAGAAGATTTTGGAGCAGATGATCTTCCACGCTCAGTTGCTCTCTCTCTGAAACGTAAGTCAACTTTCGTACAAAGTGAGATTAGCTCATCTAACTTGGAGGGTAAGTCTCTGGTAGCTAACTCATCTTTAATACGCTCGGATAAACCATGCCAGAATGCAGCATACAGGGCCTCGTCGTTCCATGCCAGTTCGGATGCCAGGATCTGGAACTGTATAAGATATTGTCCTACAGTACGTGATTCCTGGCATAAACGGAGAATCTCAGACGAAGCTGAAGTTACCCGGCCTGGCTCGTCGAAGATGCGCCTGAATGTTGACACAAATGCAGTGTAAGAAGATAGCAGGGTGTCGGACCTCTCCCATAACGGTGATGCCCAATCAAGGGCTGAGCCACTGAGAAGAGAAATAATGTAGGCAATTTTTGTACGGTCACTGGGAAAATTGCCAGGTTGTAGCTCAAACTGAATCTCACACTGGTTGAGAAATCCCCTGCAGAATCTTGGAGATCCGTCAAATTTTGCTGGCGTTGGAAGATGAAGACGTGGAGCAGAAATGGGTAAGGTGGGTGGGGTTATAGCTGGAGTCACTGTGGTTGACGCACCAGACGCGCCTGATCCACGGAGAGTTGTCTGAATCCCATCCAGCCGAGTAGAGAGATCCTGGAGACAGCGGATGATGTGGCCCTGTGCAGCCTCCTGATGTTCTAGTCGGGCTGCCAGTTCTTGCATCGGCCTGGCCGCTTGATCCTGGTCTCCGGCTGGATTCATTAGGTCAGTGCTTACTGTCACAACTGAGGGCCTGAGCTGACGGGAGGCAGCCTCAGTTGTAGGGGCTGAGATGTACCGGAACCTGGGAGGTTGTATCAGACCCCTGGACATGTAAGTAACATGAATAATAACTGCCCGAAGGCGTGACCACGACAACTTAGATAAAAGTCAATGATGTTTATTATGACAACTCCGCATCACAGCAGCAATAAAAGAAAACGTAAAAGTCAGCAAAGAATAAATACAGTTCCTGAGTACTACAGCATGGCAGGAGCCACAGGGCACTGGTAGTGTGAGATAGTTCTTATGATCTTCTAGATGGAAAGTCCTTACCAGGCCCGGCTGTAGCAATGGAGATAACCCAGGATTGTACCAGCTGGTGTTCCAGGAAGAGCTGGGTTGCTGAAGGTAAAACAGCTGCTGTGGATACTGGCTGGAACCAGACTGTTGTTAGCACGGAGTGGATACTGGCTGGAACCAGTTAAATAATAAATGAACTTTGGGAGCGATGAAATGTGAACTGAAATGTAGAACTTGAGAGCGGAGAAATAATAATTCCGGTGGAGAGTGGTAAAGTGTAGAAAGGACACCGGCCCTTTAAGGGAAGCTGTACTCTGCTGGAAGCTGAGGCTGGAAGCAGGTAGTGTTGTAGCTGGAAACAGATGAATCCACAATGGATTGGAGAGTCAGGCTACACCGCAGGTGGAATGCTGGTGCGGGTCTCTATGGTGGAAGTCTTGAGACAGGAGCTGGAACCTGGAAGACAATCATAGAAGAGAGACAAACAGGAACTAGGTTTGACAACCAAAGCACTGACGTCTTCCTTGCTCAGGTACAGCTTACTTATACCTGCAGCAAGGAAGGGGTTGGCTAGGCAATTATGCAAATCAACAACACAGACAGCAGATTGGTGGAAATGATCAGATGACAGAATCCAAGATGGCTGCGCCCATGCAGACACTTGGAGGGAAGTTTGGTTTGTAATCCATGTGGTCTGGGAAACAGTAATGGCGGCGCCGGCCACCGGAGACAGGAGACGCCAGGCTGATAGATGCACATTTAACCACGCGGGCACAGCGGAGGCCGCGGCTGATGAAAAGACCACTCTGCATGTGGAAACTCAGGAACAGCGGAATCCGGTCCTGGAACGCTGAGCCCGCCTTAGGAGGCATCTGAAGGGTAAGTAATGGCGTCCAGATACCCGGATCGTGACAGACTCCTTCAGAAAGGGAGGCTGTGTTAGAGGCAATTCACAAGCTGTATTCCCAGCAGGTGATAGTCAAGGTGCCCCTACTTCAACAAGGACGGGGTTACTATTCCTCAATGTTTGTGGTACCGAAACCGGACGGTTCGGTGAAACCCATTTTAAATTTGAAATCCTTGAACACATATTTTTTTAAAAATTCAAGTTCAAGATGGAATCGCTCAGGTTAGAGGGAGATTACATGGTATCTCTGGACATTGTCAAAGTCAGAAAAATATCACGATGCACACTGCCATATTTGCACCTCATATGTGTCCCTGCTGCGCATGCGTGCGCTCTCCCGTGCGTGCGCATACTCGCTGTTGCGGGCACCCGCAGGCGCACGGTATGCGCATTTACGGTAGAGATTGTATGCGTCTAGCGGGCGAATCTTTCGTTACATATTTTCACCATATAATGTATTTTGTAGATTATGGTCCCTTTGATAGAATCTGAAAGTTTGGTTAATGTAGCATGTTCATGGACGGAGAAATCCCTCTTTGTTTGATACGAAGGGTCAGACAGGAGTAATACAGTGGTGTTTAGTATCCATCGGAAGAATATTTAATTAGCAATATTCCGGTGTTGGTTTGAAACAGATTAATCGCTCGTGCGAATAGTTATGGACATAAGAAGTTTATGTCCATTTACTATTATTTGCACTTACTTATCCATGCGGCGGGAAACCCGGTTTCCCACCCACCTGAGCAGTTGGAAATTGTCACAGCCCACCTGTATGAATCAACCTATGACCTTTTGTTATAATACGAAGAGGAATTCCTGTGTCCAATGAACAATGAGATTGTAGGGACCATTGAATTGTATTGTGTGTGGGGCATAAATAGACAAGCCGATCACATCCAGCTCTCACTCTTCAACGGTTCTCATTGCTGATAATCGGGAGCTGGATGTCCAGAGGCGCATGCGATCGTTCCCCTTTGTGCGTAAGTTTTCTCCGCAATCATATTGTCTTTATTGTTATTGTGAGCCATATCTCTCTCTCTCTCCCTCCTCCTCTTTCTCTCTCATTTTCCCTTAAACGTAATTGTATTGTATTGTATTTCCTGTGTAGTTATCTGGTTAGTTAGTCTATGTTATATTGTAGTGTATGACTTGTATTGTATTATTCTTTTTCAAGTATAACATCCATATAAGGCATTAGACCCTAAGCCCGGTATTTGTGTATTTCTTATAGTGTTAAGTATTCTCAGAGCGTCGGTGACGCTCGAACAGCTTTTAAGTTAATAAGGTTACACTGTGTTGCATCCACACTCTATCACTACACTAAGGTTTTCCTGTATAATACATTGTTCATGGTTTACATATAAAGGTTTAACATTGTGAGCGTCAGCGCCGCTGGTGATCTCCTCGTGGTCCCGAGCGTCCGCTACGCTATAGCGAACCATTACGTTAGTCGGCAGCCAATAGCGTGCCTGCCTGTGATCTCTTGGCCGTGAGCGAACGTGACGCTTGAGCGTCTCGACCACGGCTAAGCGATTGTTACGCAACGTGCGTACCCTTACGGTACTCCATACGTCAATAGCGTACAGTGTTCTTAGGCCTCTTAAAGGGTTTTAAATAAGATAAATATTTTAGCTTTATCAATTGGCGGCTCGCCCGTCCTTCACATATCTGCACTAGGTAATTTCAGCAGACATTATCCATCAGCAAAGGGCGGGAGATCATATTCCTCGCAGTGCTGACTGGATAAGCGTCTGCTTCGCTTAGTAAAGGGTGCTGAAGGAATCCGGGAACCGGAGGTAAGAACAACACGCTAGTATCTTTTAAAACTGTTTTATTTCTGTTTTGCGTACACACGCATATAGCTGCATTTCTTTTTCGTGTATTTTCATATCACTCTCCTGTTTGCCATTTCACAATTGATAACGTGCTGAGAAAGATTTGTTGCTATTGGTAGTTAAAGAGTAAAAACGATACATTAAGGGGTAATTTGTAAAACACACGCACAGCTTCGCCTGAGATACAAGGAAAGACCTGTGTGGTGCTTGGTAGATGATTACAGTTAAAGATCATCTACATTGATAAACGTGCTAATTGTATTTTTGTGTGGCCAGCGTACACGTGTCTCTAACAAAAGGCTGAGACTCGCGAACGCAACACAAAGGCCGACGCACGCAGCGTATATTACGCAACGAAGCGTCTGGGTACGCCCACCGAAACTCAAATCGCACAATAGCATTGTTTTAGTGGGGGCGGTATCATATAGCCACGCGATAATAGCACAAATTGATTTCAGTTTCCAAAACTTAGTTTAAATACCTTACTTTACTGTAGCGCCTCTGGGGAGAACTATCAGATTACGGGAAATGATTTTTCTGATCAGAAAACTATAGAATGATAGTGGGTTGAAAACGGTATGAGTGTATTGAATCCCGCTTGGTGAACTGAGTGATCTGGGTGATCTTGGTGGAACGTGATGAGCACGGTCTAAGTGAAAACGTGCGACAGAGTGTGATAAAGTTTTCGTTGTATTACGCTCTGGCTGTTTTGGAGCACAGTAGGGAGACTCCAATGATCCTACCATTTATGGGCAACAAGTGTCTATAAGTGGTACGATTGGACCGCACGGTTGTAGGTGTGACCAATAACGCAACGTGATACGAGGTAAATTGCCCTCATACGTGTTGTGGGAAGCACATGCAAGCGTGATTTGTGTAAAGAAAAAGGAAGGGAATTTTCTCAGGAAAATCTCTAGAGGTAGGGCCTGCAACGGCTACACGTGTCTGCTAGAAGGCGGACCGGAGATACCCGGAGCAGAAGAAGCTGGTGGAAGAGCTTGGAAAACTCCCACCGTAGACTACTGTGTTTGGTGCATTTTAGGAAGTTTTTCTGTGTTAAAAGAGGTCCACAATGGAAGCCAAGTGCACAACACAGGGACGTTCAGCAGTCAGGGTTCAGACTGCAGAGGCTTGCAGACCCCGAGGGTCTGCTCGGTTAGTAATGTGGGGGAGATATGGTCCCCACACTGAGACCTTTTGTGACGAATGGACACGAATGACTGTGGGGGATAAAGCACCATTTCCCGGGATAGGTAGTTTTGACTCAGAGGTATTGCATAATTTAAGGCGAAGGATCTGTCTCATAAAATCCTGGAAACAACGAGTTAAACATTATGATTGTTTGCAGTTATGGCAACAGGAAAGTGAAATGCAAAGAAATTTAACTTACATACCTGACTTTCATCTTGAGAGGAGAGACATGGCAATGGAGAGGATTATGGTTGCGGAGAAAGGCACAATGTTGTACGATAAAAATGCACTTAGCAACTGTATTAAGGATGAGAGTAACAAACGTAATAAAGTTTATAAAAATGAAAGTGTTAAATGTACAACTATTAACCCATGCAAGTCGCACCCCATGTTAAACTTTCCTCAGGATCACCAACAAGAAAGTGAGCCCAGCACGATGTCGGCACCTTTTCCAGCAGCCATCACACAAGACATCCAGGTGGACGCGACCAAATCGGTAAAGACTGTAATCAAACCCCCTAACGGAGGGTCAGGTGAGGTCGTGTCCACAGGTACGTATGGTGTTATACATCACGCACAAACAAATGTACCTCATATCGTAGAATCAATTCAGAATGACGTTACTGGACTTAATCCTGTCAGGGTAATCGCAGTACCAAATGGGAAAACTGACACTACAGGAGCCACTCCTGTCAGGAACATCGCCATGTACTGCCCCTTTTCCCGAACAGAATTAAGAACAATTCTGTCTGAATTTCCTGATCCCAGGAAAGACTTAGTTGCTTGTCAAAAGTATATTAGAGAGCTAGGAAATACTGCAGAGCCAAATAACAAAGATTGGAGGACAGTTTTGAGGGCATGTTTACCCCCCGATGTCGATTCATTGAAATTTATCGCTGATTGTAAGCTAGATGAGGAAGTACCACTAACAGACAAGTATAACCAAGATAATGTAAAAAGAATAAATCTACAGTTAGGAGTATATTTTCCTGCAGTAGTAAAGTGGAATAAAATCTTTACAATAAGACAAAAAGAAAGTAAATCCACACCAGAGTATTTTCATCGGGCTCTGCAGGATATGGCTAGGTACACTGGTATAGATGACATTGAAACTAATGTACACCACAGAGAGGTAGCTGTGTCCGTATTAATGGACAGCTTAAAAGACACACTAAAAATCAGGGTACAAACCTCTCTACCTCACTGGAGAGGTATCTCGGTGGCTGCATTAAGAGAGTCCGCTATCGAGCATGACCGCAATATCCAAAGAACCAGGGAAGCGCAGGGAGAACGGTTGATGGTAATGAGCATCCAAGCACTAGAGGAGGCATCAAGTCGACCGAAACCCCAGGCCCCTAGCACATGGAGGAAGCCAAGGATTTGTTATCTTTGTAGAAGAGAAGGGCATTATGCCAGCAACTGTAATAGCCCACATAAAGTCAGACCCCCTAGACAGAGAAATGAGCAAAATTATGACACACCAAATTATAATCAGGGATCATATAGGAAGAATTTTGGGCCACACCCATAATATATAGTCAAGAAAGGTGATCATTAGGACTGATGGTAAGCCTGAGGTAACAGTTAATAAATTGGGAGGTCATTCCCTGAAGACACAGGAATGACCGGGTGAAACGTTGTAAATGTATCTGTGAAATGTTTCTTTTCTCTCCCCATCTCTGACGATTATTGATAGGACTCAAACATTGCATATCTGCTTGGTCTTTGCAGAAGTCTACCAAACCCCAGCATGACCTATCCGCATCAATGTATCCTGGCCAGATACAGAGGGTGGAGTATGGAGGTGCTGGTGGGAGGGACTGCGCAAGGAAATCATTGGACATGTAGAGATGACAGCCTGATGATCTGACAATATATTGAAATGTTTGAAAAATGTTTTTTTTCCTGTGGTTGTTTATTGTTGATTTATGTGATATATACATATGTGAACGGTTCTCTCTCTCTTGTTGTTTTTTCCTCTCCCTCTTCTCACTCATGTTTTCATGTTTTAAAGATGGTATGTCACACATCAGTTAGACAAATGGTAATGCAAGATTTTTTGCTCCTTACAGAAAGATCGCTGGTTTGGAAGGAATATTGCATCACCGGAATGTTCGTTTGGAAGACTGAGAGACAGCACCTTTGAGATGACAGCAGAACAAGAAGAACGACAAGACTAGAGAACTAATTATCGTAACAAGTTTCTCTCCCCCTCAAACTGTTTTTCTGTACCCCCATTACAAATTTCTCCTTTTCTCCTCCTGTAAGATGGACTTGCCCCAAGAGACTGTGATATGGATTTTCCTGTTGACCATGATGTTGACCAGAGCAGTCTGTTCCGGCGAGAGTACCATGGAGGTCGAGAAAGGATCCAGAAAGGTTCCGATGACTGAGACGGAGGTGTAAATTTCCAATAGCAACACAACCACCATGTTATTTGTAAACATTGTTAGCTGAAAAGAGAACTGTATCTGTAGACACTGTGACAGTGTAGTAGAGGATGGGTGCATCAAGAAATGTCAGTCCAGTTTTAACATTAACATGAACCGGCATCCATTGAGTGACTATCACTCCTTAGTGGGTAGTGTGTTAAATCAAACAGATTGTTGGGTATGCTCTCAAGTACCTCAAGGCCATAGCAAATCAGGGCTAGTACCATTCCCTTTAATGGTAGGAGAGGTACTTGAGCTAAAGGGTGGGAGACCGGTGGACAGGAGGTTTAATATCTCCAGTCCTCCTAGTTTGAAGCTCCACCAATATCATGTGGATAGACCCCTAGTATGTTTTAACATTTACAATCCCCGAAAGCCGGGAAATTGGGAAGTGTCATGGAATAACAAAACCATGACCTTTTCACATAGAGCCGATAGAATGCCTACAGATACAGAGCTTATACGCCACATAGCCAGTAGAGAAAAATCTTTCCGATATAGGTATACCCTAGGAAGTAGGATTACGAGAGTTGGAGAGGTATCACCAGGATACTGTGCACATATCGTACAAACTGATACGTGTACTAGACAGATGGGAGAATTAGGGTTAGGAGATTTCACATGGAAGATGTGTAATATGGTTATGTCCTACTCCGTCCCATATGTTCTCCCCGATGATGCATATTTCATATGCGGGAGGAAGGCGTATAAGTGGCTTGCCCCAAACTCTGAAGGATTGTGTTATATTGGAAAAGTACTGCCTGAGGTAATGACTGTATCACATGCCAAAATGAAAGATATACACCGTGGTGCCCAAGCTCCTTATACTCATACTCATTACGAGCACGTAGTTAAACGGCACCTGATAGAAAGAACAGAGCATCCTGCCTCTGACATGATCCATGAATCCACCGGGATTCAGTTTCTAATCGCGTTAGACATCACTCGCACCGCCAGAGGAGTGTTGAATTATAAATACATATCTGCGCTCGCAAATTTGTTAGACAATATCACAGAAATGTATGATGACACGTTTAGGTATACTGGAAGAGAACTTCAAGCTTATAAAACAGAACTGGTTCAGCATAGAATGGTTCTCAATTATCTCACGGCAGTAACAGGTGGATATTGTGTCACACTGGCAACGCAGTACGGCGTGAAATGCTGCACATATATTACGAATAGTACCGAGGATCCGGTCGAGGTCATAGACCAAAAGATGGACGATATTCTCCAATTAAAGTGGGAATTTCGCAGGAGACACAATCTCACCCTTGCTGCTGTGGGTAATGAGCTGACTGGTTGGGTGTCATGGTTGAACCCGCGAAATTGGTTCTCTGGTTTAGGAGAATGGGCTCAAGGAGTCATAATGGATGTAGGGAAGTTTCTCCTATGTATCTTGGGTGTCGTCATATCGATTGGCTTGATATTGAGATGCGGTCAGGCTTTAATGAAGTGCAAACGTAGTACCAGGGTAATGAGTCTAAGGAGTGAGGAAATTGTAATTCCAATGGATTTGATTTATGACCCAACGGTAGAAACAATGATGTGATGAAAATGCGATTATACGGTCCGTTTCTTTCACCTGTTTTTCCGTTTTCTCCAAGGTAAAAAAAAGACCCATTTGGACAAGGAATTTGATGATCCTGTATACAGACAACTGATGGATTAAAGAAGAAGTTTTGACAACCTTATACACAGATATTTGATGAACTATGCCATAGACCCCCAGTTTCCCTAGAAATTTTAAAATTACGCTAGCCCAACACTTTTGTAAGTCTATGGACATTGACAAAGCTTTTTGCCCACACGCCTTTTGGCAAAAGCACAAAGAAGACTGCATTCAACAGACACCGAACAAGACTTCAACCGACAAATGTTCATTAACCTGACATAGAATACCACTGCATTTACCGTAATTATGTATTTTCTTCATCTCTACAACCTTCAGGTAATTACACACATAGTCGATAGGGAATACAGGCACAGATATCAGCAATCACATATTCCCCCATTCATGTATCATCAACTAAAATGTGCTCCCCATTTTGTTACAACCACAGCCGAAAAGAGCTCGGTAAAGTTTGACAGCCCATCCACAGACCCGTACCACGGGATAAGAAGGAATCCAAATGTATACTTCGCAATACCTCGAAGCTTGATTTAAAACACGTACGGCACGATGATACATGACCCCCAAACACGGATTCATACACACATGCTTCTGCTATCTCACTAGGTCATACCCTTTTCCTACCTTCTCCTCTCCTCCCCTACCCAACCATGGAAATGTATTTACACTTGACATATATTTTTCTCTTTTTGAAATGTTTTAGGAAGTGGCAGTTATTGTTGACTGCCAAAGGGTGGACTGTCAAAGTCAGAAAAATATCACGATGCACACTGCCATATTTGCACCTCATATGTGTCCCTGCTGCGCATGCGTGCGCTCTCCCGTGCGTGCGCATACTCGCTGTTGCGGGCACCCGCAGGCGCACGGTATGCGCATTTACGGTAGAGATTGTATGCGTCTAGCGGGCGAATCTTTCGTTACATATTTTCACCATATAATGTATTTTGTAGATTATGGTCCCTTTGATAGAATCTGAAAGTTTGGTTAATGTAGCATGTTCATGGACGGAGAAATCCCTCTTTGTTTGATACGAAGGGTCAGACAGGAGTAATACAGTGGTGTTTAGTATCCATCGGAAGAATATTTAATTAGCAATATTCCGGTGTTGGTTTGAAACAGATTAATCGCTCGTGCGAATAGTTATGGACATAAGAAGTTTATGTCCATTTACTATTATTTGCACTTACTTATCCATGCGGCGGGAAACCCGGTTTCCCACCCACCTGAGCAGTTGGAAATTGTCACAGCCCACCTGTATGAATCAACCTATGACCTTTTGTTATAATACGAAGAGGAATTCCTGTGTCCAATGAACAATGAGATTGTAGGGACCATTGAATTGTATTGTGTGTGGGGCATAAATAGACAAGCCGATCACATCCAGCTCTCACTCTTCAACGGTTCTCATTGCTGATAATCGGGAGCTGGATGTCCAGAGGCGCATGCGATCGTTCCCCTTTGTGCGTAAGTTTTCTCCGCAATCATATTGTCTTTATTGTTATTGTGAGCCATATCTCTCTCTCTCTCCCTCCTCCTCTTTCTCTCTCATTTTCCCTTAAACGTAATTGTATTGTATTGTATTTCCTGTGTAGTTATCTGGTTAGTTAGTCTATGTTATATTGTAGTGTATGACTTGTATTGTATTATTCTTTTTCAAGTATAACATCCATATAAGGCATTAGACCCTAAGCCCGGTATTTGTGTATTTCTTATAGTGTTAAGTATTCTCAGAGCGTCGGTGACGCTCGAACAGCTTTTAAGTTAATAAGGTTACACTGTGTTGCATCCACACTCTATCACTACACTAAGGTTTTCCTGTATAATACATTGTTCATGGTTTACATATAAAGGTTTAACATTGTGAGCGTCAGCGCCGCTGGTGATCTCCTCGTGGTCCCGAGCGTCCGCTACGCTATAGCGAACCATTACGTTAGTCGGCAGCCAATAGCGTGCCTGCCTGTGATCTCTTGGCCGTGAGCGAACGTGACGCTTGAGCGTCTCGACCACGGCTAAGCGATTGTTACGCAACGTGCGTACCCTTACGGTACTCCATACGTCAATAGCGTACAGTGTTCTTAGGCCTCTTAAAGGGTTTTAAATAAGATAAATATTTAGCTTTATCAACATCAAGGATGCTTACCTGCATGTCCCCATTTACCTTCCTCACCAGGAGTACCTCAGATTTGTGGTACAGGATTGTCATTACCAATTCCAGACGTTGCCGTTCTGCCTGTCCACGGCACCGAGGGTATTTACCAAGGTAATGGCCGAAATGATGATTCTGGACACGGTCCAGAAAAAAGTGTTTCTCCCAGAGGAGAAAGCCGAGGAGCTGTCGTCTCTAGTGAGAGGCCTCCTGAAACCAAAACAGGTGTCGGTGCATCATTGCACGGAGTCCTGGGAAAGATGGTAGCTTCCTACGAAGCGACTCCATTCGGCAGGTTCCATGCCAGAACTTTTCAGTGGGACCTGTTGGACCAATGGTCCGGATCGCATCTTCAAATGCATCGGTTGATAACCCTGTCTCCAAGGACCAGGGTGTCTCTGCTGTGGTGGCTGCAGAGTGCTCATCTCAGAGAGGGCCGCAGATTCGGCATACAGGACTGGGTCCTGGTGACCACGGATGCCAGCCTTCGGGGCTGGGGGGCAGTCACTCAGGGAAGAAACTTCCAAGGACTTTGGTCGAGTCAGGAGACTTCCCTACACATAAATGTTCTGGAACTGAGGGCCATTTACAATGCCCTAAGTCAAGCAAAGCCCCTGCTTCAAAACCGTCCGGTTCTGATCCAGTCAGACAACATCAGGGCGGCACAAGAAGCAGGGCGGCGATGGCAGAAGCCACAAGGATTCTCCGTTGGGCGGAAAATCACGTGTTAGCACTGTCAGCAGTGTTCATTCCGGGAGTAGACAACTGGGAAGCAGACTTCCTCAGCAGGCACGACCTCCACCCGGGAGAGTGGGGACTTCATCCAGAAGTCTTCCAACTGATTGTAAACCGTTGGGAAAGGCCACACGTGGACATGATGGCGTCCCGCTTAAACAAAAAGCTGGAAAAATATTGCGCCAGGTCAAGAGACCCTCAGGCGATAGCTGTGGACGCTCTAGTGACACCGTGGGTGTACCGGTCGGTTTATGTGTTCCCTCCTCTTCCTCTCATACCCAAGGTACTGAGGATAATAAGGAGAAGAGGCGTAAGAACTATACTCATTGTTCCGGATTGGCCAAGAAGAGCTTGGTACCCGGAACTTTAAGAAATGATCTCGGAGGACCCATGGCCTCTGCCGCTCAGACAGGACCTGCTGCTGCAGGGGCCCTGTCTGTTCCAAGACTTACCGCGGCTGCGTTTGACGGCATGGCGGTTGAACGCCGGATCCTAAAAGAAAAGGGTATTCCGGAGGAAGTCATTCCTACGCTTATTAAAGCTAGGAAAGATGTAACCGTACAACATTATCACCGCATATGGCGAAAATATGTTGCGTGGTGTGAGGCCAGGAAGGCCCCACCGGAGGAATTCCAGTTAGGTCGATTTCTGCACTTCCTACAGTCAGGGGTGACTATGGGCCTACAATTGGGTTCCATTAAGGTCCAGATTTCGGCTCTGTCGATTTTCTTCCAAAAAGAACTGGCTTCACTGCCTGAAGTTCAGACTTTTGTCAAGGGAGTGCTGCATATTCAGCCTCCTTTTGTGCCCCCAGTGGCACCGTGGGACCTCAACGTGGTGTTGGGTTTCCTAAAGTCACATTGGTTTGAGCCACTCAAAACCGTGGATTTAAAATATCTCACGTGGAAAGTGGTCATGCTTTTGGCCTTGGCTTCGGCAAGGCGGGTGTCAGAATTGGCGGCTTTGTCATGTAAAAGCCCCTATTTGATTTTCCATATGGATAGGGCAGAGTTGAGGACTCGTCCCCAATTTCTTCCTAAGGTGGTATCAGCTTTTCACTTGAACCAACCTATCGTGGTGCCTGCGGCTACTAGGGACTTGGAGGACTCCAAGTTACTGGACGTAGTCAGGGCCTTGAAAATTTATGTTTCCAGGACGGCTGGAGTCAGGAAGACTGACTCGCTATTTATCCTGTATGCACCAAACAAGATGGGTGCTCCTGCTTCAAAGCAGACTATTGCTCGCTGGATTTGTAGCACAATTCAGCTTGCGCATTCTGTGGCGGGCCTGCCACAGCCTAAATCTGTAAAAGCCCATTCCACGAGGAGAGTGGGCTCTTCTTGGGCGGCTGCCCGAGGGGTCTCGGCTTTACAACTTTGCCGAGCTGCTACTTGGTCAGGGGCAAACACGTTTGCTAAATTCTACAAATTTGATACCCTGGCTGAGGAGGACCTTGAGTTCTCTCATTCGGTACTGCAGAGTCATCCGCACTCTCCCGCCCGTTTGGGAGCTTTGGTATAATCCCCATGGTCCTTACGGAGTCCCCAGCATCCACTAGGACGTTACTGAAAATAAGATTTTACTCACTGGTAAATCTATTTCTCGTAGTCCGTAGTGGATGCTGGGCGCCCGTCCCAAGTGCGGACTGTCTGCAATACTTGAGATCTCTTGATAAAGGCGAGGTCCAAGGAGCAATTGTTGAAGAATGTTGCCCTTTCACTGACTATTCTGCAACAACACAGTTGGCTCCTAAATTTGCCAAAATCACAGTTGGATCCGACGACACGGCTGTCGTTCCTGGGTATGATTCTGGATACAGAATTGCAGAGAGTTTTTCTTCCAGTGGAAAAAGCTCTGGAAATACAGAACATGGTAAAACAGATTCTGAAACCGGCAAAGGTGTCAGTTCTTCACTGCACTCGGTTGCTGGGGAAGATGGTGGCGGCCTACGAGGCCATTCCGTATGGCAGGTTCCATGCCAGGGTGTTTCAGTGGAACCTGCTGGACCAGTGGTCCGGGTCTCACCTGGACATGCACCGGAAAATAATTCTCCCAGGACCAGAATTTCCCTTCTGTGGTGACTGCACAGTTCTCACCTTCTGGAGGGACGCAGGTTCGGGATTCAGGATTGGATCCTGGTGACCACAGATGCAAGCCTCCGAAGCTGGGGAGCAGTCACACAGGGAAGAAATTTTCAGGGAAAGTGGTCAAGCCAGGAAGCTTGTCTACACATAAACATTCTGGAATTATGAGCCATCTACAACGGCATACTGCAAACAGAACATCTTCTTCGGGGTCTGCCGGTCTTGATTCACTCAGACAATGTGACAGCAGTGGCGTACATAAACCGCCAAGGCGGAACAAAGAGCAGAGCGGCGATGGCCGAGGCCACGAAGATTCTTCGCTGGGCGGAAAGACATGCCAGCGCTCTGTCAGCGGTCTTCATTCCAGGAGTGGACAACTGGGAAGCAGACTTCCTCAGCAGACACGATCTCCATCCAGGAGAGTGGGGTCTTCATCAAGAGGTCTTTGCAGAAGTGACAAGTCGTTGGGGAGTTCCTCAAGTAGACATGATGGTGTCCCGCCTCAACAAGAAACTTCAGAGATATTGTTCCAGGTCAAGGGACCCTCAAGCGATGGCGGTGGACGCCCTAGTGACACCGTGGGTGTTTCAGTCACTGGGACGGGCGAGGAAGCTGGGCGCCCGTCCCAGTGCGGGCTGTATCTGCAGTTTGGTTATAGTTCCGCTCATGTTGCGTTGAGTTCAGTCAGTCTGTGACTGTTGTTGGTCATGCCGTTGCAGGCGTTGTTGTTGAATGCCATGTTGTACTGCATGTTTGAGGTGTGAGCTGGTCTGTATCTCACTTTAGTTTAAAATAATTAAATAAATCCTTTTCCTCGAAATGTCCGTCTCCCTGAGCACAGTTCCTATAACTGGAGTCTGGAGGAGGGGCATAGAGGGAGGAGCCAGTTCACACCCATTCAAAGTCTTATAGTGTGCCCATGTATCCTGCGGATCCCGTATATACCCCATGGTTCTTGAAGCATCCCCAGCATCCTCTACAGACTAAGGGGGTCATTCCGAGTTGTTCGCTCATTGTGTATTGGACCTGTGGAACTACAGGTCCCAGCAGTTCCGTTCCAGTTCCAGTCTTCAGTCTCCTGCAGCCTACAGTTCACTGTGCTCCATCCAACTAGTACTATCATTTGGTAAACTACTGATTTCAGCCAGCAGCCTGGAGTACACAGTGTTTCTAGTTAACAGCATTTACTCCCGGTGCACTACTGAGCCCAGTGCATTGCAGAATTACTCTCCTGATGAATCATTAGCTCCAGCTAACTCACAGCTGATCTGAACACCCAATCCAGCGGGGTGTGTTCTCACAGAGATGCAACATCCAATCATCACAGACCAAGGGGTATAAACTCCAGTTCCTGGCTCAGTCTCATTGTCTTGGACAATGAGTCACACTCAGTGTACTAGTGGGTTTGGGTCCTGTGTGCCTGTCTCCAAGTGGGTCCCCTTTTGTATCTGTCATCGTTCCAGACTTCAGCATTTCATCCTGTGCATTGTATCCAGCATTTAACACTCTTGCTGAGTAGGACTGTCTCCTGCCTGGGCCGTACAATACCAAAGTATTTCTATGTTATAGAGACTGTGTGCTTTTACAAAATACCAGAGTTCTGCTTTTCTTCAATTATTACTACAGTACCGTTTTGCATCCAGCTATTCAAGTTGTTGTTGTTATTTCTGTTACCAGTGACTCTTGAATTTACATTTCCGTTGGACTCGGTTACCGTTCATTATCAGTTGTCCCAGTTATTATCCTTCAGTTTCTGTTATTATTGGCTTCCAAGTAACTATCCATTGTATATCATCCCATCTGTTTCCAACTACTCTGTGACACAAACATCAGTGCTTATGCGCAGGACTTTTATCAAGCCTCCTTGTTTTATACACTGCACCAGCCCTGACCCACTAGTGCCCCCTCTGGGAACAGATAAAACCAGAAACCTGACAGCAGGATTCAGATAAGCATGTGTTATGCTTGTAAATTGCGCGAGTACATTACCTATTTTTCTGTTTTTTGTGCAATAAATGTGTTAAATATTACACTATCAGTGTTTTTTCCCTTTTGGGAGTTTTTTAAATTAAAAGTGGAGGATTACAGTCCTCAGAAGCATTTACAAGACCACAGTACTCCCAACCAAACATCTTGTTGCAACTCTAAAAGGGTACATTTATTAATTTTCATTGATTTTATTGTCTTTGCCCTGCACTGTGAGCTTATGGTGTTAATTGGCACAGTCTGTGTAGTGTTGATTTATACTGGCTGCCTTTTGAGCTCTAATTAATTGAGAGATCACTTTTCTGCATCTGTTCATTTGTTTATGTGAGCACAAGTCACTGTATTTATTTATCACAAGAAACAACTTTTTATTTCTTTGCTCCATACAAATGATCCAACGTACCTACTGAATATTGGGGTTATAAATGGGACAGGTGGAGGAAAGGGATGAAAGAAACTGCCACGAGCTGGTAACACTTTGATTTGTTGGTATGAATATATGTATAATTTTTAAGAACTAAAGACAGGTACTTATCAATCATGCAGTACCATTAGGGATGCGTCTGATTGGCTCCAAATTTATTCTGGACAGCGACTCCAAACATACAGCTGATGTCATTAAGAACTATCCTTAATGTAAAGTAGAACAAGGAGTCCAAGAAGTGATGATATGGCCGCCACATTTGCCGGACAGCTGAATCCTGAGGTGACAGAGATTGAGCGGACATATGCGGGAAGCCTGGAGCTGTAGCATGGGACATTCCATACACGTATGCTTCTAAGAACTGTCCATTGCCAGTTCTTTATTATTACTGGTACTTGTTCATTCTGTGAGCCACTTAGAATACCTGCTAGGCGAATGCTACCATCCTTTTGGATTTTTTATTACATTTTATGTGTAATAAAAAAATTCCCAAACTTTTCTGAATCACGGCGCCCGAGTGTGTTTTTTTTTTTTTTTGTGAGAAATTTAGAAATATTAAGTAAATTGTGTTTTATATGCTATCCTTAGGTTTAATTGTGTGGTGAAAGACAAGATTTGCTTCTGTTTCCCCACATATTATATGATTGGCAGCCACCAGCACTGTTTTGCCTATTACATTGACCATAGATAATTTGAATTGGTCCTGGACCACCAATCCAAGGCACCCCTACAAGTGTCCTGAGGCACCCCAGGGAGCCACGGCACACAGTTTGAGAACCACTGTATTACACTATGTACTCCTTTTCTCCTTCTGATTTCATCAATATGAAACATTGTTACCGTAGAAACAAAGTGCTAACACTACTGATGTGTATATTTGAAAAGAAGTACCTTTTTATTTCAATTTTATGCACTGGTGTAACTTGTCTTCTTGGTTTTGGTGCATTTTTGGTGGAGGGTGAGGAAAACCTCACCTAGAAGTACCGGCAACACTAGCTGCTTGAATTGCGCACAGTAACTAATTTTTCTGTGTTGTACCTTACAGCACTCCCCCCTTAAATAACTATCTCACAGCACTCCTCCTTCTCTCTTCAATAACCACTTCACAGCACCCTCCAACCCTCTTTAATGATTGACCACCTTACAGCAACCCACTCTACAAGATAACTCCTACTACTCTCAGCAATGTTGCTAAGGAAAGGAAGCAGAATAGCGAGTGTCATAAAATTACTTTAGGGTGACATTTACAAGCTTTCCATATATGCTTATACTGGGACAGTCTGCACTGGTCATATAGGGAGCAATTCAACCTACAGAGGTGGTAAGAAAGTTGGTGATGTAGTGGCTACGGTAACTGGAAAATGTGTATGCATCTGTTATGATTCCCGTACTCCAGACCAGAGGAGATCTTATGGCAGAGGTCTGAGTACTGGAAAGATATGCTGGTTACGGGAGCAGGAAAGCCTAGTAACCCCTGGCGCCCTAACTCCGTTGTCTCGCCCGTGTTATCAGAAATCCCCTGCGAGACTATGGTTGCTTGAGCCCATGGCAGCCGCGTTTGAAGGGCGGATTATGTCTGCCCAACTTCGATGCCCCCTCAGGTCTTAATGGGAGACAAAGGGAAATCCGAGACAGGGTGATAACAAGGGGCCCTCTGACTAAGCAACCAGGCCAGGGGCTACAAGCTAACTAACTTAAACCAAAAGTATGTGCGGACAAACCGCCAGGGAAAAGGACAACCAAAGATCCACTGATCCGTTACTCCTATCCAGCACCGCTGGATACCAGAGTGGATTTGTGGGAGCGGAATCCTCCGCAAAAGCTCCGGAACACAATGAAACTAAATAATAAACAGTAAGCGGTCAAGCCGCAACACACGGCTACGCCGCGACTCACGAACACCACAGGATGTTAAAGGTGCTCGGTCGGACTCCAGGAATAGATGACAACTTCCGAGTACAGGACCACTGGGGACAGGAACAACCGGATTGAGCAGGACTGGAAACTCTCTGTAACTGACACAGCAAACAGGAAGCTATCACCGGCGTCTGTGAGAAGTCCTGAGAGTGCTTAAATTTGGGAGCCCTCCAATCAAGATCCAGACAGGGTAATCACATAATCATGCCGTGCAGCTGCATGCTGTACGGCCAGGATACAATTGAACTGATTAATTAAGACCCAGCAACGGGGAACGCGGTCCGAGCGTGGCGTCCCCGTTGCTAGGGTCTGAGCGGCTCCGTGCGCCCGGCGTCTAGCGTTGCTAGGGAGCCGGCGGCTGTCTGCCTGCGGCGTCCCTAGTTGCTAGGCGCCGGGCCGCACTGACGGGCGGACCCTCGGCGCCTAACAGTACCCCCCCCTTGAGGAGGGGTCAAGGAACCCCTAAGGCCAGGTTTCTGAGGAAATTCTCGAAAAAATGCCCTTTTGAGCCTCGGGGCATGGAGATCCTCATCCAGGACCCAAGACCTTTCTTCTGGACCATAACCTCTCCAATGTACCAAAAAATAAAGCCGACCCCGGGACAACTTGGAATCGAGAACCTTCTCCACCAAGAACTCCTGCTGACCCTGTACATCTATTGGTGATTTCCCCTGAGAGATCTTGCGAGGAAATCTACTGGACGAAACATATGGTTTTAACAAGGAGCAATGGAAGGTATTTCCGATCCGTAAAGTTTTTGGTAAACGTAACCGGAAAGCAACTGGATTGACTTTTTTGATAATATGAAATGGTCCAATAAATTTAGGACCCAATCTGGCTGAGGTTTGTCGAAGTTTAATGTTGCGAGTCGACAACCATACCCTATCTCCTACTTTAAAAGTGCACGGCCGCCGGAGCCTGTCAGAAAATTTTTTCTCCCGAAATGCCGCTTTTCTGAGAGCCAGGTGCACTTTTCTCCAAATGAGTTTGAGATGAGAGGTCAAGGTCAGTGAGGAGACAGAGGAATGTTGAAAAAAGGAATTAGCTCTGGGGTGAAAACCAAAAACTAAAAAATGGAGACACATTGGTGAAGGAATGACAGGCATTGTTGTAAGCAAACTCCGCCAACGGAAGAAACTCAGACCAGTCATTTTGGAGTTTGGCCGAGTACAAACGCAAATATTGTTTTAATGATTGATTAACTCGCTCAGTCTGCCCGTTGGATTGGGGATGGTAGCCAGACGTTAAAGATAATTTCATCTTTAATGAGGCACAAAAAGACTTCCAAAATTGTGCAATGAATTGTGGACCCCGATCAGAGACAATATCAGTGGGTAACCCATGGAGTCTGAAAACATGGCGGAGGAACAAGACTGCCAATCCCTGGGCAGATGGCAATCGGGGAAGAGCAATGAAATGGGCCATTTTGCTAAAACGGTCCACTACCACCCATATGACTCGGCATCCGGCTGACAGAGGGAGGTCCACCACAAAATCCATGGAAATATGAGACCATGGCCTAAGAGGAACATTCAAGGGCATAAGTTGACCGATAGGCAAGGAACGGGGAACCTTATGCTGTGCACAGACCTGACAAGAAAAAACAAACTCCTTAATGTCTTTGGAAAGACCAGGCCACCATACCGAGCGGGAAACTAATTCAAAAGTTTTGGCGATCCCCGGATGCCCGGCAACTTTGCTATCATGAAACTCCGTCAAAACAGTTGCTCTCAAAAACTCGGGGACATAAAGACGACCAGCAGGAGTATTTCCAGGAGCTTGATGTTGAAGCTGCTTTAACTGGGTAAATAAATCTTGTGTGAGGCCTGCCCGAATGACTGAAGACGGAAGTATGGGAGTAACAGGACTGTTGTCTTGAACTGGAAGAAAACTGCGTGACAGGGCATCTGCCTTGGTATTCTTGGAACCTGGCCTGAAGGTGATAATGAACTTGAAACGAGTAAAAAATAAAGCCCAACGAGCTTGCCGGGCATTCAGCCGTTTAGCTGATTCAATGTATTGAAGATTTTTGTGATCAGTCAAAACGGAAATGGTATGAGTGGCTCCTTCAAGCCAATGCCTCCACTCCTCGAAAGCCCATTTAATAGCCAGTAATTCCCGGTTACCAACATCGTAGTTGGATTCAGCAGATGAGAATTTCCTGGACATAAAGGCACAAGGATGTAATTCTAGAGAATCCGGATCCTTCTGAGATAGGATAGCCCCTACTCCAACCTCCGAGGCATCAACCTCAACAATGAAAGGCAATTCTGGGTTGGGATGTCTGAGGACTGGGGCTGAGACAAAGGCTTGTTTCAAGGCCTGAAAAGATAACTCCGCTTCACGTGACCAGTTGGTAGGATCTGCTCCCTTCTTAGTCAGTGCCACAATGGGAGCAACTAGGTCGGAGAAAGAGTGAATAAATCTTCTATAGTAATTCGCAAACCCTAAAAAGCGCTGAATTGCTTTTAAGTTGGTGGGTTGCGCCCAACTAAGGATGGCTTGGAGCTTCTTTGGTTCCATACAGAATCCCCGAGGGGAAATGATGTACCCTAAAAAGGATACCTCCGTGACATGAAATTCACACTTCTCCAGCTTGGCATATAGGTGATTTTCACGTAATTTTTTTAGAACCTGACGCACCTGGGTAACATGTTGTTCTATAGAGTCAGAATATATCAAAATATCGTCTAAGTAGACTACAACGAATCTTCCAAGAAATTCACGGAGCACATCGTTAATGAGATCCTGGAAAACTGCCGGAGCGTTAGACAGGCCGAATGGCATAACCAGATACTCATAGTGACCCGACTGAGTACTGAATGCCGTTTTCCACTCATCCCCTGACTTGATCCGGATGAGGTTATATGCTCCTCTCAGGTCAATCTTAGAAAAAATCACAGCCGAACGTAGCTGATCAAAGAGGACAGAAATCAGCAGCAAAGGGTAAGTATTTTTTACTGAGATCTTATTCAAGGCTCTAAAGTCAATGCAAGGTCTGAGTGATCCATCCTTCTTCTCCACGAAGAAGAAGCCTGCACTTAAAGGGGATTTAGATGGCCTGATAAATCCTTTCCCTAGGCTTTCTTTAACATACTCATTCATGGCCACAGTTTCAGGTCCGGACAATGCATATAACCTTCCCTTAGGCAAAGTGGCACCAGGAATTAGCTCAATAGCACAATCATAAGGCCTATGGGGAGGCAGAATGTCCGCATTGCCCTTGGAAAATACATCAACAAAATCCTGGTATTCCACAGGAATGGGTGCGGGAATGACAGCAGCTATTCTGATGGGAAACGTAATACATTCCTTATTACAGATGGTACCCCATTGTGAGATCTCCCCCGACTGCCAATCAATGATGGGATTATGAAAGGCCAGCCAAAGGTGACCCAGAACCACTGGAACTGCTGGGCAATGGGTAAGGAAAAACTCAATTTTTTCAGAATGCAGAGCTCCTACCGAAAGTAGAACAGGAGGTGTACAGAGAGAAATAACCCCATTGGACAAGGGACTCCCATCTAAACCATGCATGGTGATACACCTACCCAAGGCTAACTGAGGAATACCTAAGGCCTTGGCCCATGTTAAATCCATAAAGTTCCCTGCAGCTCCACTGTCCACAAAAGCCGAGACCGAGGAACAGAGGCTGCCAAAGGAAACTTTAGCTGGGACTAACAGTGAATTATTTGAGGAGATAAGCTGCAGACCAAAGTGAACCCCCTCACAAATCACTTGGTCGAGGCGTTTCCCGACTTGTTCGGACAACTACGGGCAAAATGTCCCTTACCTCCACAGTATAAACAAAGACCAGAATTTTGCCTTCTGGTTCTTTCTTCAGGAGACAGTTTGGAGAGGCCTATCTGCATGGGCTCCTCTATGTCCACAGGAATGGAAAAAACACAAGGAGTAGACCCGACAGATGCTCCTCTTTCAGCCCTCCGCTCTCTGAGACGACGATCAATCTTAATAGAGAGCTCCATGAGTTTATCGAGAGTCTCAGGAGCGGGATACTGAAGGAGACTGTCTTTTATAGACTCGGATAAGCCGAGGCGAAACTGACTGCGCAGGGCTGGGTCATTCCATCCACAGTCGTTCGACCAACGGCGAAACTCCGTACAATAAATCTCTGCGGGATTCCTACCCTGTCTGAGAGCACGCAACTGACTCTCGGCGGATGCCTCTCTATCAGGGTCGTCATACAATAGCCCTAAAGACCCCAGAAAGGCGTCTACAGACAATAAAGCCGGATCGTCTGTTCTTAAACCAAAAGCCCAGGTCTGAGGATCCCCCTGAAGTAAAGAAATAATAATTCCAACCCGCTGAGATTCCGTACCTGAAGAGACTGGTCTTAAACGAAAATAAAGTTTACAAGACTCTTTAAAATTAAAAAACTGCTTTCTATCCCCAGAAAAACGGTCAGGCAAATGCATTTTTGGTTCAGGAATGACCCTCGGGGAAGTCCGTAACAGATCTTCCTGTGACCTCACCCGAAGGGACAGATCCTGAACCATCTGAGTAAGTTCTTGAATCTGGCTAACTAGAAGCTGGCCAGGATTTGGCCCAACACCGGTGGGATTCATGAGGCCGACAAATCTTCCAACTGAATAAGGGAAAAAATTAAATCCTGTTTAATTTTAAATTTTAGTCTGGCCGGTGATAATGTTATGATTCCCGTACTCCAGACCAGAGGAGATCTTATGGCAGAGGTCTGAGTACTGGAAAGATATGCTGGTTACGGGAGCAGGAAAGCCTAGTAACCCCTGGCGCCCTAACTCCGTTGTCTCGCCCGTGTTATCAGAAATCCCCTGCGAGACTATGGTTGCTTAAGCCCATGGCAGCCGCGTTTGAAGGGCGGATTATGTCTGCCCAACTTCGATGCCCCCTCAGGTCTTAATGGGAGACAAAGGGAAATCCGAGACAGGGTGATAACAAGGGGCCCTCTGACTAAGCAACCAGGCCAGGGGCTACAAGCTAACTAACTTAAACCAAAAGTATGTGCGGACAAACCGCCAGGGAAAAGGACAACCAAAGATCCACTGATCCGTTACTCCTATCCAGCACCGCTGGATACCAGAGTGGATTTGTGGGAGCGGAATCCTCCGCAAAAGCTCCGGAACACAATGAAACTAAATAATAAACAGTAAGCGGTCAAGCCGCAACACACGGCTACGCCGCGACTCACGAACACCACAGGATGTTAAAGGTGCTCGGTCGGACTCCAGGAATAGATGACAACTTCCGAGTACAGGACCACTGAGGACAGGAACAACCGGATTGAGCAGGACTGGAAACTCTCTGTAACTGACACAGCAAACAGGAAGCTATCACCGGCGTCTGTGAGAAGTCCTGAGAGTGCTTAAATTTGGGAGCCCTCCAATCAAGATCCAGACAGGGTAATCACATGATCATGCCGTGCAGCTGCATGCTGTACGGCCAGGATACAATTGAACTGATTAATTAAGACCCAGCAACGGGGAACGCGGTCCGAGCGTGGCGTCCCCGTTGCTAGGGTCTGAGCGGCTCCGTGCGCCCGGCGTCTAGCGTTGCTAGGGAGCCGGCGGCTGTCTGCCTGCGGCGTCCCTAGTTGCTAGGCGCCGGGCCGCACTGACGGGCGGACCCTCGGCGCCTAACAGCATCTGAGCATACCAAATCATGGTTCATTAAATTGACCCCATAAGGTTTATTTCTAAATTATTAAAACAACACTACAGCTTTTATGTAATAAATTGCTCTGTGAGGTCTGAATAAAATAAATAATATATTTCTGGCTGCTGGACAATTTGCTGGATTCAGAGGTACAGTAAATGCTATTTGCATCACTGCTGCTTCTTTGGGCACATCGGTGATGAGAAAACATGCTAATTCCACAGGCAGCGGCATTATAAAAACACAACTCCTGTCAGCATTGTAGTTCTGAGTGCTGTGACAGACGCAGCATTGGCTCAATGTTTGCATGATCTGCGTTGATGCTGTGAATGTGTACGCACGCAGTTGTGGGCATCTGCAAAGGCTCCGGTGGGCGTCTCTATATAAGTCCTGGGGGTAAATTTACTAAGATGGGAGTTCTATTTAAGATCGGATGTTGCCCATAGCAACCAATCAGATTCTACTTCTCATTTATCTAGACCCTTCTAGAAGATAGTACCTGGAATCTGATTGGTTGCTATGGGCAACTTCCCATCTTACATAGAACTCCCAGTGGCTGTTACATTTGCAGATTTTTACACATTAGCGTATAACTATGAATCAGGCCCCATGTGAGGCCAGACCGGACAAGAGGATTCACCGTCTGGACACAGTATATCCTAAGGGCCTTAATGATCATTTAGGTCTGAGTAATTTTTTGTAAATGCCTAGTTTTATTTGCTATTTCTTAATGGGGGCATATAGCTTGGGTTTAGTATTACCCTAAGACTTGATAGTCTTAATATTTGAGCAGCTGTAGATTATTTGTACATATAATGGTAGTTCAAACTGAGAGCCTTATGGCACTATAGTTGTTCAGCTTGCTAACTATGGTACTATTTAATTTTTATGCTCTATGGTACATGTGGTTAATGTATTATTTTGTATGTAGGTTGGTATATGCCTCAATATGCAATATTTGGATTTTTAGTGCTCGTAGGAAGGGCTTTGTTTAACCAGAAATTTGTGGTGATGGGGACACACTTCTCTGACGGACAGTATGGTTACGACACTGAAAATGCGCCGCCGTAGATGGGCATGTGATCCACTTTCCGGATTGGCATTTGAGCACCTTGGTGTTCGTTATAAGGTGTGCACTTTCATATTTGTTTTGATTGACCTGAGGACAATGCCACAATAAAGGGCATTGAAACGTTGTCTTTTCAACACGCTGTGTAGAGTCCTTTTATTCAGCCGCCAGGAGTGCCGCACTATATATATATATATATATATATATATATGTGTGTGTGTGGATGGGGGGGACACCAATTCTTTTTCTGGCACAGGGCACCAAAAAGCCTAGTTACGCTCTGATGCAACCTCTTCCCCAGGAGCTTTTTTCTTTAAATGAAAATACAGGGTGATTCAAGTCACAGTACACCCTATGAGGGAAATGGGGAAAACTGAATACTTCAGTAAGGTATGGGTGAGATGGGCTATCTTTTTAGGGTATGTGCCGAACATGGGTGCCATCTTGAAATCGTCCATCTTGAATCTAAGTCAGTTTTTCAAATGGAAAGGGGGTCATGTAACATGCCAAACATCAGAATTTGCTGAATTGTTTATTGCTGCAAACAGAGATTTGAAATAGCAATTATGGTTCAAAAGTTAAAACACTTTTTTGTTGGAATTACAGGCTGATCTCTTCTCCATAAAGAACAGTCATTTAATGTAAGACAACAGTGATTTTTTTTTTTTTTTATCAATTAAAAGCAACTGGAGTATATATAACCATAGGATTGTCACACCAATATGTTGTAGCATTTAGCTGCATGCCCTTGCACAAATACTTATATAATCCCAGGGAGTGGAGACTGTAGTAAACATGTATGTATGTATGTATGTATGTATGTATGTATGTATGAATGAATGATGGTACGGCACTCCAAGCGTCTCAATAAATCAAATTCAAACCAACATAGGGAATGACAACATTTCAGTGCTTTTAATATAGCACTTTTGTGCTGACCTGACGAAAGTGCTATATTAAAAGCACTGAAACGTTGTCATTCCCTATGTTGGTTTGAATTTGATTTATTGAGACGCTTGGAGTGCCGTACCATCCACTTGCTGTTGCTATATATATATATTATAGCGTGCTTTCTCATGTGCTAGTTGTTAAAGATGCAGCACCTCACAGTAAGATTGGGTATGTGTGACCGGCGGTCAGGAGACCGCCGGTCACAATACTGACATCTGGATCCTGGCTGTTAGCTGGCTGCCAGGGGGGCAAGCGCAACAAAGCTCCTTGTGGGCTCGCCACAAGTGGGAATAGTCCCTGTTGGTCGGCATGCCAACTGTCGGGATGGTGAGGGTTTGGATGTAGGTGCCAGTATTGTGACTGGTGGTCTCCTGACAGCCGGTCACATAACTACATCCACACAGTAGAACCCCTGCTAGCAGGAACCAAACAAACAACAAAATACAAGAACTAGAGGGTGCTGGGACCTTAAAGAATGATTGTCTTTTTAATGGACAATCATTCTTTAAGGTCCCTGCGCCCTCTAGTTCCTGTATTTTGAGATAGAGATATATATACACACACAAGCAAATTGGTTAAGTTAGTGGGGAAGACTTTAGGGCCCCCTGTTATAAGCGCCCCAGGCCCCCGAAGCCATAATCCAGCTCTGGCCTAACCAACATGTGGTGGCATGTTACATTTGCAAAAAATAAACAATATTTACAAATCCGAAGTTGGTGACAGGGCCGTGGAGCTCAGGTGGCAAGATTCCTTTGGGTGCCTACCGTGGTTAAAATAGGGTCAGTACGTGCCGAAGGCTTGCAACAACAATGTAGGGGTATGGATGGTGTAATAGTTAGCATTACTACTGCACAGCACTGAGGTCACGGGTTTGATTCCCACCATGGCCCTGTGTGGAGTTTGTATATTCTCCCCATGTTTGTGTGGGTTTCCTCCGGGTACTCCGGTTTCCTCCTACAATACAAAAATATACCAGTTGGTTTATTGGCTCACAACAAAAATTAACCTGTTTGTGTTAAATGAATATAGATTGTAAGCTCCCATGGTGCAGGGACTGATGTGAATGGCAAAATATTATCTGTAAAGTGATGCAGAATATGTGCACTATATAAATAACTGGTAATAATAAGTAATGGCTTCATTGGGAAGGTGCGTGGCCACAGAATAGTACCGATTCACATTACACCGCACAGTAGTGTCCATTATTAACATTACACCACACAGTATAGCCCCTTATACACATTATGCCAGACAGTAGAGCCCCCTATACTCATTATGCCACACAGTAGAGCCCCTTATACACATTACACCATGGTAGAGCCGCTATAGAAGTAGCTGTAATTAACTATTTACTTGTTTAATTCAAACAAATTGAAAACACTATATATGCCGAGACTGACCTGACCTCACAACCACCCAATTCCTCAATGAAAATATAGTCCCAAACGTGACACCCACAGACTTGATAACCCCCCCATCTCTGAATGTAAATAATGCCCCCAAATTAACCCCCCCAGATCTGAAAATCTCTTAATGCCTCAAGGAAAATAGTGCCCCAAATGAGACCCCACACAGACTTGAAACCTCAGAAGCCTGAGAGACAGTGAGTAGGATGCTGCAGCTTTTAATGCAGAGAGAGGTGCTGCAGCATCAACGTAGAGAGAAGTGCTGCAGCAGCCAGGGCAGAGAAAGGTGCTACAGCAGCCAGGACAGAGAGAGGTACTGCGGCATCTAGAGACATGTGCTGCAGCTTCCAGGAAAGAGAGAGGTGCTGCAGCAGCGGGGTCAGAGAGTGGCTTGGCTTAAAAATGTTGGCATGGTGGTGCAAATGGGGGGGGGGGGCGTGGCAGGGGCATGATCGGTGCAGCTGCGTGACGTCACACGCAGCCATTGCATTCAGGAAAATGATGCCAGGCCTCCTGCGGATGCTGCCAGGCTACACCGGCAGGAGGCTACCCCTTTTTTTGTGATCAGGGAAAAATTGCTTTTTAGCAGAATCTGCCACTAATGCTGAATAAGGTCCTTAGGGGGTAATTCCGACCTGATCGCTAGCAGGCTACTTTTAGCACTGCTGTGATCAGGTAGTCACCACCTACAGGAGAGGTGGGAATCTCTGTGCAGGGCTCCGCTCGCTTGTGCAGAGAGCTGCACAAACCAGGACTCGGGAACAATAGAGAAACTGCCCGGGACCAGTATGTGAGTTTTCTTTTTATGTTTGATTGTCTGTCTGTCCGGTGGCGGAACTGCCAGAGACAACGGAGTCTATTGTCACCCGTTTCCAGCCCTGAAGGGGGCACTTCCTCCGTTGTCCGCCGTTCCATTTGTACCCATTTTGCAGTTGCTGTAGTAGAGGAGCCACTGAGTGCAGCGTCTATCATCAGCGGCACTTGCTCCTACTCTGTGACTGTCTTTGTGCTCTGGCCTGCAGATATCGCGTGACATCCGACAGCAACCCAGAGTGAGAAGCCGGCGATGTAAGAGGGTCATGGCTAAACCGGAAAGCACCAGAAACACATTGGTGTCCCTTATACATAGGCGCTGCCTGGCTGAGTAGCCCGGGGTCCGGAGGCTGTTCACGCAGCCTACACTGAGCTGGCGTCCCTTCTCCTGGCTGTCGGTTTCTGGGTTCCTGATTTCTCCGTGATGTGGTGCGGCCGCATCTCACTCCCTCCAGGTGCCGCTGAAGTGCCTGTGTGAGGCAGTTGCTGGAGACCCGAGGGATCGTGCTGCACAGTGAGGAGCCGGCCGGGACCCCGTGCGGGAGAGCAGTGTGGGGCTGTCACTGACTGGGGAGTGTGCATGGGAATCCAGTCTGCAGTGTTCATTGCAAGCCCTATTGAAGGGGGGGGGGGGGGGGATCGCCGTACTCCGGTGCGCACTGTCCCTTTATTAAGTATGGGAGGGACGGCACAAATTTACAGTTTTCATGGGGTGCCGAACACCCTTGCACCGGCCCTAGGTGTGACCATGTCATATATTGTGTTTTGGACACATTGAATAGGGAGTCAACCATGCCACTCTCCTGTAACATATTTAGCCTTCCTTTCTTTTGTAGTAATACATTTCAGGCACCACCCCACCAAAATCTTTGTAGTCACACAATCACCATCCCCCAACTCTGCAGTTACACTTACCCCTCTTCCTCCCTCACATTTAAAAATGCTGCAAACCAGTGCTGTATCGTCAAAGAAAGCATTTCATGTTTTAAACAAGTGTAAGACATTAAATATTCTGTAAAATTATGTGTGTTTATTTTGCTGCATGCTAGCACATTTCTTGTGTTTTTGTAAGTCTGTTTACTTACAAATAGCTTTCAGTTTCCCAAAAACTGCCTTTGCTCTCCCAGCAGAACTGTTATCTGACAGACTCAGGGTTTAGTGTGTGCGTTAAGATAGAAGTGCAAACGAAAAATAAAATCCCAGACTACTCTATTTGCAATTGGTTCAAAATAATTTTACAGTTACTGCATCATTGCTTGGAGAGTGATAAATTGGAGAGAGAAAAAGCACCTACAGTAACTGCCATGTCACAGGCCCTGTTTGAAAAATGACAGAAGCTGGTTGGCTGGTAGTTTATCACTTTCCATTTTATGCATCTAACCATTTGTGTCTCCAGATACTGTATGGAAATATAGCAGAAGCTCTAAAGCCCAGTACCCACGGGCCGATTCGGGGAGATATGTGTGCTGAGCGGTTCGCTCAGCACACATCTCTCCTGCCGCTCAGCACAGCGCGATCTGTGCTGAGCGTGCGGGGGGGCCGCTCACCTCACCCAGTGGGTGAAGTGAGCGACCCGCTAGATTGGCCTGCACGGCAGGCCAATCTAGCAGCAGCGATAGCGATGCGCGGGGCTGCGCATCGCTATCGCTGTATGGGGTACACACGGAGCGATCCTGCTTAAATTCTAAGCAATCTAGTCAGATTGCTTAGAATATCGCTCCGTGAGTACCCCCCTTTACACTACTCCCACTAGTAATTTGGTGCCCTTTAGATTACTTTTTTTTTTGTTCTTTTTGTTTGGAGTGTTTACTAAAGTAGACCATCTATAATCATTCTCAATGGTTAATATATAGTTTTACTAACTGGACAAAATTGATTTATTTATTAACAGTTTCTTATATAGCGCAGCAAATTCCATTGCGCTTTACAATTGGACACAATGATAAAACAAAACTGGGTAATAAACAAACAGTCGTAGAGGTAGGAGGGCCCTGCTCGCAAGCTTACAATAAATCTCTATATAATATTCGGAAATAAGATTGCATCATTAAACATGCAGTTTACCTGGGCCGTATCTAGGTGTGTGCGGAGGGGCCACAACACATAGCGCTGTATGGTAGTGCCGACTCTCTCTCTGGCACAGGGTACCAAAAAGTCTAGTCACGGCTCTGCAGTTTACATGCATTACAGGACAACTAGGGTTAATTCAGTTGTAGGTTATAACCTATTTCATCACCAAATTCAATTGGAGAAGCAGTTGACGCACAATAATTCTCCATAGGATTTTACACACTAGTTTTTCACCATCTCTTGAGCAGGTGAAATGTTGGGGGAAAATCCCTATTTTAAAGTAAAAAATATCAGGACTTGGGGCCTGATACATTAAGGACTGCAAATGGAAAGCTGCTCGCAGCAAGTTTGCAATTGCAGTACTTAGCAATACAAATGCAGAAGGAGGGGCATACCACCTCTCTGCATTGTGATGCGATCGCATCTCAGATGAACATAGCGACCATCGGTCGTGATGTTCATCTGTGATGGCAGGCTGAGTAAGCTTAAGTTTTTTTTCTCATCCTTGCCATCGCAGTGCGGCTTCCGAGGCCAAGGTAACTGCGTCTCACGACACAGGGGGTAATTCAGACTTGATCGCTGTTCAATGTGCATGCAAGCAGCTTTCACAAGTATGCGAACAGAATGCAAGAGTGCGAGCAGACAGAAAATCACGCCTGCCATGTATGAGTGACAAAAATGTGCAGCAGTGCACAAAAGAGGTGGTTACTATTTTGCTTCGCACGTGAGCGATGCGCTCACAAGGTTGCTATTCGCATCACTTGCAACTTGGAGCTTATCGTATATGTGCATTGCATTCGCTAGCTTACAAATAAACGCACAATTAAACAAAACAACAATCACCCTAAGGAATTGTAATGTGATTGATCAAACAATGCAAAATGAAGAGTCTGACAACCTAATTGCTCAATAATATTCAGCAATTAAGGCAACAAATGTATCAGTTTAATATCTTTGTTGTCGTATTTGCACAATACCCAGAAGTTTTTTTACATTCAAAATTAAAAAAAGATAAGTGAAATTGTACCATTTATTATGAGATTGAATAATCCGTGAATGTATGACATACATTATATACCCATTAATAACTTTTGCATATATGCGGTATCATGTCTAAACGGGGGAGTGCTAAAGTACCAAACAATCAGCTCCTAACTGCCATGTCACAGGCTGTGTATTTTGAATGGCATTTAGGAGTGGTTTTGCTGGTACTTTATCACTCTTCATTTTATCACTTTCTAATACCCCTTTTCCACCTACGTACCGTGTCCGATCCGGGATGTTTAACACGGCTACAACCCGTGTCGGCTCCCCCGTTTCCACTACACTTCGACACGGGTTATTCCCGTGTCTGATCTGTTTCCACTTAACCCGGGTAAGCTCTGTAAAAGCCTATTGCTGTCATTACAAATGGACTTTTTACTGTCTCATCAAGATGATGTCATCAAAAGGACCAAAAGGGAGGGGTGGGGCCTGCTCACAGCATTGCAGCAATGGACGCCGGTGCAGTAGCTGTGTCTAGCATGGAGTCGCAGACTGTTTGCAGTTTACTGCTGCTTTCTGCTACAGACAGCTTGATGCAGCTTTTCACCTTGTGCTACCTACTGCAGAGCTGGAGAAGGAGAGCTCAATTCTTTGCAGAGAGGGCTACCTATCGACGCAAATATTTGAAAAGGAGGAGAGCGCGTATATCATCCACTGTTGTTATTTCTTTAATAACAATGAACTGTACACCAAGCCGAAGAATGTGGATGAGAGATCGCAGACATGGGGAAGCATTCATGCAGACTATTCTAGCATATCAGGAGGAGCAGTGGATGTCAAACTTCAGGATGTCTCGCGCTACATTCGAGTATGTTTTGGAACTACTGTCCCCCGCAATAACCATGCAGACCACCAGGTTCCGTAAGCCCATTGAGCCAGCCAGGAGATTAGCGATTGCTCTCTGGTGGTATGCTACCCCTGGAGAGTATCGCACAGTTTCCAGTTTATTTGGAGTAGGGATTGGCACGGTCTGCAAGATTGTCTACCAGGTCATGCGGGCATTGCTGGATACCATGTACCATCGCTTTATTTCCTTGCCACAAGGACAGCGGCTAGATGAGACTATAAAAGGGTTTAAGAAGCGTGGCTACCCACAGTGTGCTGGTGCCATAGATGGGACCCACATCCCCATCATCGCCCCCCATGACAACCCAGCAGACTATTACAATCGTAAGGGTTGGCATTCCATTGTTCTGCAAGCTGTAGTGGACCACAAATACTGGTAAGCACTGTTTCACTAATGTGTTTGAAATAGGCTTGGCCTGTTTTATGATAATGCATAAACCTTTATTTTTAGTTTCACAGATGTCTTCATAGGGTGGCCCGGACGGTCACATGATGCAAGGGTTCTCGCCAACTCCGATCTTTACAGTATTGCTGAGGACAAGCTTGGTGGATGGCTTTTCCCTCGAGAGGTAAGATTATTTACTACTTAAACTAATGTTCGCCCATAAACCAATAGTCAAGTTTTACCCCTGTAATAATATTAATGTTTTATTAACAGAAATCGGTGATCGTACATGGTGTGGACATCCCGGTCCATCTCATTGGTGATGCAGCATACCCATTACAGCGCTGGCTAATGAAGGGCTACACCCAGCATGTTCACTTATCCCCCGAACAGACATCATATACCCATGCCCTAAGTTCGGCCCGTATGGCAGTGGAGAATGCGTTTGGGCGTTTAAAAGGACGCTGGCGCTGCCTCATGAAGAGGAATGATGTGGACTTGAAAATAATGCCAGATATAGTAGCGGCCTGCTGCATTCTCCATAACATTTGTGAGATACAAAAGGAAAACTTTCTCCCCGAGTGGAATGTACATGATCATGGGGCGGGGGTCACTGTACATGATGCACCAGGCTTGGTGGGGCGGCATGACGCTGCCAGCGAGTGCATAAGGGCCACCATTGCAGCTAATCTTCAAACAATGTTGCAGTAGAGAAAACAGACAAGTTTTTGTGTGCAAACAATTTTTGTTTATTTTGTTTTTTAAGTTATAAAAATTTGGTTCAAAAGTTGTTATTATATTTTTCCTTTTAAACAGTAGGCACACATTTTCTGAGGTAACAATATAAAATATTTAAGTGCAAACATGTCACTGTAAAATTCCACATAACGCAAGGGGTCTTCAACATGTGTCCCTCCAGCTGTTGTGGAACAACATGTACCAGCATGTGTTGCTATGTGTTTCCACAACAGCTAGAGGGCCACATGGTGAAGACACCTGCCCTGAGGTAAAAGAGTAAAGTGCAAACAGGGCACTCTGTATAAAAAACCCCCTAATGTTTGGTTTGGCAGATATCGGGTCACCCCCAATATTTGGATCGCACTGCCGCACATTTTCTGAGGTAACATTATAAAATATTTAAGTGCAAACATGTAAAATTCCACATAACGCAAGGGGTCTTCAACATGTGTCCCTCCAGCTGTTGTGGAACAACATGTACCAGCATGTGTTGCTATGTGTTTCCACAACAGCTAGAGGGCCACATGGTGAAGACACCTGCCCTGAGGTAAAAGAGTAAAGTGCAAACAGGGCACTCTGTATAAAAAAAACCCTAATGTTTGGTTTGGCAGATATCGGGTCACCCCCAATATTTGGATCGCACTGCCGCACATTTTCTGAGGCAACATTATAAAATATTTAAGTGCAAACATGTAAAATTCCACATAACGCAAGGGGTCTTCAACATGTGTCCCTCCAGCTGTTGTGGAACAACATGTACCAGCATGTGTTGCTATGTGTTTCCACAACAGCTAGAGGGCCACATGGTGAAGACACCTGCCCTGAGGTAAAAGAGTAAAGTGCAAACAGGGCACTCTGTATAAAAAAAACCCTAATGTTTGGTTTGGCAGATATCGGGTCACCCCCAATATTTGGATCGCACTGCCGCACATTTTCTGAGGTAACATTATAAAATATTTAAGTGCAAACATGTAAAATTCCACATAACGCAAGGGGTCTTCAACATGTGTCCCTCCAGCTGTTGTGGAACAACATGTACCAGCATGTGTTGCTATGTGTTTCCACAACAGCTAGAGGGCCACATGGTGAAGACACCTGCCCTGAGGTAAAAGAGTAAAGTGCAAACAGGGCACTCTGTATAAAAAAAAAACCTAATGTTTGGTTTGGCAGATATCGGGTCACCCCCAATATTTGGATCGCACTGCCGCACATTTTCTGAGGTAACAATATAAAAAGGTAGCCCAAATATCTGGATCCCACTGCCCATTTTCTGAGGTAACACTATAAAACTTTAAAGTGCCAACAGGGCACTCTGTAAAATCAAAATAATGTTTGCATTTGTAGGTATCAGGGTTGAGGATACAGTGCAAACATAACCTTAAAACACAAACATTGTTTTATAACCCGCTGCTCTAGGGCAGTTGTCTATATACCCGAAATTCTGAGGACTGCGGGATTTGTGTTGGGGGATTTGAGGGAGGCTCATAGTTGTATGGACCATATGGGTGCTGTGGGTAGGCTGTGTCTTGCTGTTGTGTTTGTGTGGTATTCCCTATGGTACGTGCAAACGTGCGTTCAAAAAATGTCATCTGCCTATCATGCATGGTCATTAACTGACTCATAAAAGTTTGATGCATTTCTTTTTCTGACGCAAGGAATCTCTCAAGCCGTGCATCTTCCTGGGCATTGAGCTCACTATCTGCCTCACGCAGGTGATCCAAGATAATGGACTTCATTGCTTTGACCGTTTGTTCTGTTTTGTTCAGTTTCTTTTTCCGCTGTGGAACGTTGTAGACTGTGAAGGAGATGAAACAGAATGTAAGCAACAATTTAAAAATAGCAGTGGTAGCATATACGTGTTTGTGGCCTTCTCCCACCTGCACACTAGCTATACTCTGCAACATTACCATGCCTTTACATATAGGGACTGCTGCAACTGTATTTGTAATGGTAATACTTACTATTTGAGCGCAAAGTCGTGGTCTTGGGGGGTTGCGACGTCTCCGCCTGAGACTGTGGTACGTCCTCAATAGTGGCACTGATGGAATCATCATTGACGGTCGAGTCTTCAAAACTGCTGTCCGATATAAGCAGCGGGGATGATGGGCTGCATTGTGAGCTGGGAAGGCTGTGCTGTGTTTCGTCACAGTCCTCGTCGACTGACATCTGGCGACTGGCAGAGCTGGATGACGATAGTGCTATGGGATTTGTTATCGCAGTTTTGCCGAAGACACTATAGCATAGGTCATAATATGGCCATTCCATACGCCCAGCACCACTTTTCTTGCGGTTATGGTCGTGTACTTTGGTGAATTGTCTGCGTAGTGCCTTCAATTTGTTAACGACTTGTTGCTGGGTTTTTTGGATGCCCCTTTCTGCCAGCATAAGGGATATGTTCTTGTAGACGATAGCATCCTTAACTGTTCCAGTCACCTGCCTTCTTATTTCTTCCTCTCCCCGAATATTAAGCAGCTCCTTGATCTCTGTGTCTGACCAGATATGGCTAGCCATGTTGCTGTGCTGGAGCTTCTGCTGCTGTATATTGTCTGGAAGCTGCTGCAATAAAAAGATCTGTATGTACCCAGCGCGACTTCAGAGTGTTTTGTTTGCTGCCTCAATGCCTGCATGTGCCCAGCGTGTCTCCCAGGGATGACATCATCTTCCAGTGCCCCAGAAGCACCAATCAGCGTCTCAGAGCGTTACTCGGGTCTGAAAACACGTGTAATGACCGTTTCCACTGCACCGCTATCCGTGTCATTACCGTGTTCTACCCAGGTAAATAGCCGGGTTGGATTCCCGGGTCACTCAACCCGTGTTGACCCGTTTCCACCTACTAAAAATCCGTGTTGATGCGCGCCCCCGTGCAAAAACACGGGTAAAAACAGCTAGTGGAAAAGGGGTATAAGTGATGCTACATCTCTACATATGAGATTGCCCTTTTAAAAAAACACAACACACAAAATGTTTGATTTACATTTCTACTAATAATATTAACAAAAAAAATATATAATGTGTGATTTGTGAAAATAAACTATACACCCCAGCATGCCCTGCAAAAGTTTTATCATGGCCAAATTCCAAAACTGTTGCAGGGCATGCTGGGATGTGTAGTTCAACAACAGCTGGAGAGCCGCAGGTTGAAGACACATGTTGTAGTATGTTGCAAAGTTCCAAAAGTAGTGAGATTAAATTCCCACCACCTCTGGAGAGTAACTCGCACCAAGATAAAGATGGCATTATTACAGTCAAGTGATTGGGGTACCTTCCTGAATTATTAATGATGCATAAGTATGAGGGTATCAAATTCTCCACAAAGATATGTAGCTAAGGTTCATATGGTGCTATCAACTGGTTTAGTTAAGGATATATTGTTAAATCCCCATAGTGAGAGGACAAGAAAGAGAAACCAGTTATAACTGGGGTGCACACAACCCGACTTATAATATATGTAATACTTTATTACAGGTTTATTGAGGCTTCCCTGTATTAGTATTGTACAGTGAGGCTTAAATGCCCACATACATCAAAAAATATGAATACATTTAATTTTTTGTCATATCGGGACTAATCGTCCTTTATTATTTGATGAGCAAAGTATAAAAATAAAGGAAATGTGAAATAATATTGAAAAAAACAAAAACAAATGTGTGAATAAAGATTAAAAACAAATAGCAAATGTGCCCACTCCTTAAATTCTTATATGTGCTTTCTTATCTACACATTAATGAACCCAAAGGTTGGGGTTAAATGAGGTACTGTATCAGCACTGACTCGGTTAATATAATTTATAATTGCCCCATGAATAGAGTAAACTGTAAAATGATAAAACTGGTCTCTCACAGTGAGAGAATACTGCAATATACTATTTCAATGATGATCCACAATATTAGTAACTTATGTAACAAGTTAGTTGCACTATAAATTCAGTGCCACTGCCAGTCTGTTCAGTTATGTTAAAATGTTACAGTATAGAAACACTGTTACTGACTGACAACTGATAATGGATACATGTTAACAAAGCTAAATATTTATCGTATATATTACCCTTTATGAGGTCTAAGAACACTGTACGCTATCTACGTAAGAAGTACCGTAAGGGTACGCAAGTTGCGTAACGATCGCTCTGCCGTAGGCGAGACGCTCAAGCGTCGCGTTCGCTCACGGCCCAGAGATCACAGGCAGGCACGCTATTGGCCGCTGACTAACGTAATGTTTCGCTATGGCGTAGCGGACGCTCGAGACCACAAGAAGATCACCAGCGGCGCAGACGCTCACAACGTTAAACCTTTATATCTATACCTTTAACAATGAGATACACAGTATACCTTAGTGTAGAGACAGGGTGTAAGTGCAACCTGGTGTAACCTGATTAACTACAAAGCTGTTTGAGCGTCACCGACGCTCAGAGAATACTTAACACTATAAGAAATACACAGATACCTGGGTTTAGGGTCCAAAGCCTATTATATGTATTATGACTATTATACTTGCAAAAAGAAACACAGTACAAATGATACACTACAATATAACAGAGACTACCTAACCAGATAACTACACCAGAAATACAATACAATACAATCTAATCAAGGGAAAATACGGGAAGAAAGAGAAGAGAGAGAAAGAGAGAAATGGCTCAGTAACAAGAAGATCAATATGATTGCAGAGAAGCTTACACATGTGAGGAACAATCGCTGCGCAGTTAGTCAATGCTGATGAAATACTTGAGCTTACTCATACTGGCTGTCCCTATATCATGGGACAGAAGCTAGACTCCATTTTCGGAAAACTCCACTTGATTCCAAAGACTACACCACATGGCTGAAAGGGGGAGGGGAAGACATCCAGCAGCAGCCATTTTAGATTTGCAGGTCCAAACACATGGCACTCTCTACTACACCACAATCACATAGCAGAAGACACAAGACTCCATTTTATTCCAAAATGTCCAAGCCTCAGAACAATGCATATGTTCTGATTTTACAATTCCAAACCATCTAAATCACCTTTCACAATGTAATCCAACTTCCTAGAACCATTTTATAATTTCACATTCCCAAACAACTTCAGTATCTCAATAACCAGAGCATATTCATCACAAGACCAGACCACAATGTAATTAACACAAACGTAACTGCATGGTGGTATTTATGATTAACAAGATATATAGTATAACTAACCAGCACAATCTATTTTAAATCTCCATAGGCAAACAAATACCACAAATACTATGCTACAGATTGTATACTGTTCCAATTCATCACAGACTTCACAGAGTATCCACAAACACCCAACAATCACACAACTGCCCAAACCTCGTTAACCTTAAGCCATTTGTATCTCCAAACTAACTAAGCTATGCCAACCGTTCTACAACTACATTGCTACAAACACATATTTAAAACTATTCTATGCCAATCAGCCATGAGATATTGAGATGATACTTAGTCTTTTCTAAGGAGCCCGGTGATGATCCAGCCATGCTTGCTGTGTGCTTTGTTCTGAGTGTAGCTACATTACATCTGTTCTCTGAGGCCACACCTGACCACTACCTTCCTGTTTGACTAGTACCTGGGGGAGGGGTCTTTCTTTCTTTGTATATGCTGATCAGATTCAGCCCTGAAAACTTAGTAAAAGGTTGTCTTGAGCATCCATTGTTCTAACAATGTGATCTTAGCTTTTATACATATAATCATATCTATCTGCTGCAATGTCCCACAACTTCACAACCAGCATCAAACTAACCCACACATCATTCTGCTTGCTTCAATACCAAACATGATGGGCACATCTGGTTCTGTTCAAATGATACGTATTCATGACATCAATTCATCAGCCAATTCTAAATCTCCATGATGTCTGGTGCTGTTCATTATTATAACCATGTACTGTATGAAACAAGCGCCGAATCCATCTCTGTGCCATGTCCGAGCAAATGCGTGTGTTTCCATATATTGCTGTGCTCGCTGCGCATATTTGCAAGTATAGCGACTTAAATGTGTGTGTGGTTTGAATGTTCTCTCTATGTAATATTTTTGAATTTGACAGTCCACCCTTTGGCAGTCACCAATAACTGCCACTTCCTAAAACATTTCAAAAAGAGAAAAATATATGTCATATGTAAATACATTTCTATGATTGGGTAAGGGAGGAGAGAAGAAGGTGGGAAAAAGGTATGACCTAGTGAGATAGCAGAAGTATGTATGTATGAATCCATGTTTGGGGGGTCATGTATCATCGTGCCGTACGTGTTGTACATCAAGCTTCGAGGTATTGCGAAGTATACATTTGAATTCCTTCTTATCCCGTACTAAGGGTCTGTGGATGGGCTGTCAAACTTTACCGAGCTCATTTCGGCTGTGGTTGTAACAAAATGGGGGAGCACATTTTAGTTGATGATACATGAATGGGGGAGGTATGTGATTGCTGATATCTGTGCCTGTATTCCCTATCGACTATGTGTGTCATTACCTGAGGGTTATAGAGATAAAAATAAAGAACACTTATGGAAAATGCAGTGGTATTCTATGTCAGGTTAATGTACATCTGTCGGTTGAAGTTTTGTTCGGTATCAGTTGAAAGTCGTCTTCTTTGCGCTGTTTTGCTCTTTAGGCGTGAGCAAAAAGCTTTGTCAATGCCATTAGATTTACAAAAAATTTTGGGCTAGCGTAAGTTTAAGAATACTAGGGAAACTGGGGATCCATGGCAAAGTTCATCAAATGTCCGTATCTCAAGTGGTCAAAACTCCTTCTTTGGTACATCTGTTGTCTGTATAGCGTCTCGTCAACTTCCTCGTCCAAGGGGGTCTTTTTATCTTGGAGAAAAGCAGAAAAACAGGTGAAAGAAACGGACCGTATAATCGCATTTTCATCACATCATGGTTTCTATCATTGGGTCATAAATTAAATCCAGGTTAATTACAGTTCCCTCACTCCTTAGACTCATTACCTCAGGTAGTACTTTTCCAATACAACACAATCCTTCAGAGTTTGGGGCAAGCCGCTCATGCGCCTTTCTCCCGCATATGAAATATGCATCATCGGGGAGAACATATGGGACGGAATATGTCATTACCATGTTACACATTTTCCATGTGAACTCTCCTAACCCTAATTCTCCCATCTGTTTAGTACACGTATCAGTTTGTACGATATGTGCACAGTATCCTGGTGATACTTCTCCAACTCTCGTAATCCTATTTCCTAAGGTATACCTATACCGGAAAGATTTTCCTCTACTGGCTATGTGGCGTACAAGCTCTGTATCTGTAGGCATTCTATCTGCTCTATGCGAAAAGGTCATGGTTTGGTTGCTCCATGACACTTCCCAATTTCCCGGCTTTCGGGGATTGGAGATGTTAAAACATATTAGGGACCTATCCACATGGTATTGGTGGAGCTTCAAACTAGGAGGGCTGGAGATATTAAACCTCCTGTCCACCGGTCTCCCACCCTTTAGCTCAAGTACCTCCCCTACCGTTAAAGGAAATGGTACTAGCCCTGATTTACTATGACCCTGAGGTACTTGAGAGCATACCCAACAATCTGTTTTATTTAACACACTACCCACTAAGGAGTGATAGTCACTCAATGGATGCCGGTCCATATGGATATTAAAACTGGATTGGCATTTCTTTATGCATCCATCCTCTACCAGATTGTCACAGAGCCTACAGATACAATTTTCTTTTTGAACTAACAATCCTTCACAATTGTTTACAAATAACATGGTTGTTAGATCGTGCCCGGTACTCGCCTTTGCTTGGTGATTGGGTTGCTATTGGAAATTTACACCTCCGTCTCAGTCATCAGGACCTTTCTGGATCCTTTCTCGACATCGCTGGTACTCTCACCGAAACAGACTGCTCTGGTCAACATCATGGTCAACAGGAAAATCCATATCACAGTCTCTTGGGGCAAGTCCATCTTACAGGAGGAGAAAAGAAGAAATTTGTAAAGGGGGTATAAGAAAACAGTTTGAGGGGGAGAGAACTTGTTACGATAATAAGTTCTCTCGTCTTGTTGTTCTTCTTGTTCTGCTGTCCTCTCAAAGGTGCTGTCTCTCAGTCTTCCAAACGAACATTCTGGTGATGCAATATTCCTTCCTAACCGGCGATCTTTCTGTAAGGAGCAAAAATCTGGCATTACCATTGGTCCAACTGAGGGGTGACATACCATCTTTAAACCATGAAAACATGAGTGAGAAGAGAGAGAAAACAAAAAAAAACAAAAGAGATAGAGAACAATTCATATGCATATATATATTACATAACTCGACATTAACCATCAATAGGAAAAGAGAAACAAAGCATTTTTAAAACATTGTCAACATTAAGAAAACATTGTTAGCATTAGAAAAACATTGTCAGATTATCAGGCTGTCATATCTACGTGTCTAATGGTCTCCTTGAGCAGTCCCTCCCCACCAGCACCTGCATTACTCCACTGTCTGTATCTGGCCAGAAATACATTGTGGCGGAGGTCATGCTGGGGTTTGGTAGACTTCTGCAAGGACCAAGTGGATATGCAATGTGTGAATTCTTACCAATACTCGTCAGAGATGGGGATAGAGAGAGAGAGAAAAAAAAAACATTTCACAGATACATTTACAACGTTTCACCTGGTCATTCCTGTGTCTTCAGGGAATGACCTCCCAATTTATTAACCGTTACCTCAGGCTTACCATCAGTCCTAATGATCACCTTTCCTGACTATATATTATGGGTGTGGCCCAAAATCCTTCCTATATGATCCCTGATTATAATTTGGTGTGTCATAACTTTTGCTCATTTTCATGTCTAGGGGGTCTGATTTTATGTGGGCTGTTGCAGTTACTGGCATAATGCCCTTCTCTTTTGCACAGATCACAAATCCTTAAGTTCCTCCATGTGCCAATGGCCTGGGGTTTTGGTTGATTTGATGCCTCCTCAAACGCTTGGATGCTCATCACCCTCAACCGCTTTCCCTGTACCTACCTGATTCCTTGGATACCATGATTATGTCGTTGTCTAGGGGGTTCATATACCTTCTGTGAATCTTTGATCATACACTTAGATCTTTCCTAGGATCTGGGTAATCAGACATGATTGATCTCAATTCTGTCCGGGACCAGAGACAGCGCATTGCACTGTCCTTGACGGGAATGGTTCCCTGATCGTCAGTCTTCCCATTGGGGACTGTGATCACCCTGACAGGACTAAACTCAATTACATCACCTTGTTTTGGTCTTACAATATGGGGTACATTTGTTTGTGCGTGATATAAAACATTGTACGTACCTGTGGACACGACCTCACCTGACCCTCCGTTAGGGGGTTTGATTATTGCCTTTACCAATTTGGTCGCGTCCACCTGGATGTCTTGTAGGATGGCTTCTGGAAGAGGTGCCGACATCGTTCTGGGCTCACTTTCTTGTTGGTAATCCTGAGGGAAGTTTAACATGGGGTGCGACTTGCACAGGTTAACATTTGTAATTTTTACACTTTCATTTTCATAAACATTATTACATTTAACACTTTCATTCTTAATACAGTTACTAAGTGCATTTTTATCGTACAACATTGTGCCATTTCTCTGCAACCATAATCCTCTTCATTGCCATGTCTCTCCTCTCAAGATGAAAGTTAGATATGTAAGTTACATTTCTTTGCATTTCACTTTTCCTGTTGCCATAACTGCAAACAATCATCATGTTTAACTCGTTGTTTCCAGGATTTTATGAGACTGATCCTTTGCCTTAAATTATGCAACACCTCTAAGTCAAAACTACCTATCCCGGGAAATGGTGCCTTATCCCCCGCAGTCATTCGTGTCCATTCATCACAAAAGGTCTCAGTGTGGGGACCATATTTCCCCCACTAACCGAGCAGACCCTCGGGGTCTGCAAGCCTCTGGAGTCTGAATCCTGACCTCCGACCGTCTCTGTGTTGTGCACTTGGCTGCCATTGTGGACCTTTTTAACACAGAAAAACTTCCTAAAATGCACCAAACACAGAACTTCGTTGGAAATCCTTAAAGCTCTTCCACTGAACTTCTTCTGCTCCGGGTATCTCCGGTCCGCCTTCTAGCAGACACGTGTAGCCGTTGCAGGCCCTATCTCTAGAGATTTTCCTGAGAAAATTCCCTTCCTTTTTCTTTACACAAATCACGCTTGCATGTGCTCCCTACAACACGTATGAGGGCAAGATTTACGCATGGATATACGACCTCATATCACGTTGCGTTATTGGTCACACATACAACCGTGCGGTCCAATCGTACCACTTATAGACACTTGTTGCCCATAAATGGTAGGATCATTGGAGTCTCCCTACTGTGCTCCAAAACAGCCAGAGCGTAACACACCGAAAACTTTATCACACTCTGTTGCACGTTTTCACTCAGACCGTGCTCATCATGTTCCACTAAAGATCACACAGATCACAAAGTCCACAAAGCGGGATTCAATACCGTTTTATCACACAGATCACAAAGTCCACAAAGCGGGATTCAATACACTCATACCGTTTTCAACCCACTATCATTCTTATAGTTTTCTGATAAGAAAAATCATTTCCCGTAATCTGATAGCTCTCCCCAGAGGCATTACAGTAAAGTAAGGTATTTAAACTAAATTTTGGAAACTGAACAAATGTGTGCTATTGTCTTGTGGCTTCTGTATCGCCTTACTATAAGCGATATTTCACTATATAAACGCTTACCAAACACCACACAGTATCTTCTATGCTGTGTGCTTGTTCTTTTTTTTTCAATTACTCCCTTACCTTTTTTTTTTTTTTTTAAATAGCAGCAAATTTTCTCAGCACGTTATCAATGCAAATGGCAAACAGGAAGGTGAGATATGTGAAAGTACACAGATGAAAATGCAATTCTAAATTAATCTAATAACATACATTGATGTAAGCACACGCATATAGATTTTACATATATGTACTAATCACTTATTACATATATGAGACCTTATTCAGTGCTTCCAATTTGCATACGAATGTGCTTTCAAACTATCTGTGAAGGCAAACCAGTCACACAAGTTCATTTGCATTTCAATGGCCCATCTCACAACTAGCAGAGAATCCTAGAATCTTGGAGGTGAGAGGGGAAAAAGAAAAAAAAACAACAAAAAAACAAAACAACAACTTTCATTAAGCCCTATCTGAACTATTTATAATTGACTATGACACTGGTTAAATAAATGCATTGGTAACTCTTAAATGGTGATTTTTTTTATTTTTTTATTTATTTTATTTTTGACAATGGATGGCTGATTATTTCCTGAGTCAACTGAAAAGCAGCCGTTCAAAAAAAAATTAAAAATTTGACCTTCCCAAAATGGCCGCTGCTCCTCCCCCTTCCACCTCCATGAGGGTCACACAAAATGGTGGACAGACCATGCGGCCTCTCCTGCCATAAAGAAAATCACCATGCTAGTTCCCAAAGTAACTTTTAAATGTACTTTTAAACCTACTTAAACAGATAAACAATCTAATCTTAATCAAACACGATATGATCCATTTGAACCTGGTTTTGCGACAATAAAAATACATTTTAGCATCTTAAATATTATGAGAAACGCCTTGTCCCTTAAAATTTCCTATCAGCGTCTTACTGATACCACAATACATTAACGTGGGTGTTTTTTTTTTTTTTTTTCAGCATTTTGCGAGATGTCCATCATTAGCCGGTCAATTACAGCCGCGTTTGTAATGTACAGTGCATCATTAAGATCGTGATATCCCGGACGAGCCCCCATCTAACAAAGCTAAATATTTATCGTATATATTACCCTTTATGAGGTCTAAGAACACTGTACGCTATCTACGTAAGAAGTACCGTAAGGGTACGCAAGTTGCGTAACGATCGCTCAGCCGTAGGCGAGACGCTCAAGCGTCGCGTTCGCTCACGGCCCAGAGATCACAGGCAGGCACGCTATTGGCCGCTGACTAACGTAATGTTTCGCTATGGCGTAGCGGACGCTCGAGACCACAAGAAGATCACCAGCGGCGCAGACGCTCACAACGTTAAACCTTTATATCTATACCTTTAACAATGAGATACACAGTATACCTTAGTGTAGAGACAGGGTGTAAGTGCAACCTGGTGTAACCTGATTAACTACAAAGCTGTTTGAGCGTCACCGACGCTCAGAGAATACTTAACACTATAAGAAATACACAGATACCTGGGTTTAGGGTCCAAAGCCTATTATATGTATTATGACTATTATACTTGCAAAAAGAAACACAGTACAAATGATACACTACAATATAACAGAGACTACCTAACCAGATAACTACACCAGAAATACAATACAATACAATCTAATCAAGGGAAAATACGGGAAGAAAGAGAAGAGAGAGAAAGAGAGAAATGGCTCACAGTAACAAGAAGATCAATATGATTGCAGAGAAGCTTACACATGTGAGGAACAATCGCTGCGCAGTTAGTCAATGCTGATGAAATACTTGAGCTTACTCATACTGGCTGTCCCTATATCATGGGACAGAAGCTAGACTCCATTTTGGGAAAACTCCACTTGATTCCAAAGACTACACCACATGGCTGAAAGGGGGAGGGGAAGACATCCAGCAGCAGCCATTTTAGATTTGCAGGTCCAAACACATGGCACTCTCTACTACACCACAATCACATAGCAGAAGACACAAGACTCCATTTTATTCCAAAATGTCCAAGCCTCAGAACAATGCATATGTTCTGATTTTACAATTCCAAACCATCTAAATCACCTTTCACAATGTAATCCAACTTCCTAGAACCATTTTATAATTTCACATTCCCAAACAACTTCAGTATCTCAATAACCAGAGCATATTCATCACAAGACCAGACCACAATGTAATTAACACAAACGTAACTGCATGGTGGTATTTATGATTAACAAGATATATAGTATAACTAACCAGCACAATCTATTTTAAATCTCCATAGGCAAACAAATACCACAAATACTATGCTACAGATTGTATACTGTTCCAATTCATCACAGACTTCACAGAGTATCCACAAACACCCAACAATCACACAACTGCCCAAACCTCGTTAACATTAAGCCATTTGTATCTCCAAACTAACTAAGCTATGCCAACCGTTCTACAACTACATTGCTACAAACACATATTTAAAACTATTCTATGCCAATCAGCCATGAGATATTGAGATGATACTTAGTCTTTTCTAAGGAGCCCGGTGATGATCCAGCCATGCTTGCTGTGTGCTTTGTTCTGAGTGTAGCTACATTACATCTGTTCTCTGAGGCCACACCTGACCACTACCTTCCTGTTTGACTAGTACCTGGGGGAGGGGTCTTTCTTTCTTTGTATATGCTGATCAGATTCAGCCCTGAAAACTTAGTAAAAGGTTGTCTTGAGCATCCATTGTTCTAACAATGTGATCTTAGCTTTTATACATATAATCATATCTATCTGCTGCAATGTCCCACAACTTCACAACCAGCATCAAACTAACCCACACATCATTCTGCTTGCTTCAATACCAAACATGATGGGCACATCTGGTTCTGTTCAAATGATACGTATTCATGACATCAATTCATCAGCCAATTCTAAATCTCCATGATGTCTGGTGCTGTTCATTATTATAACCATGTACTGTATGAAACAAGCGCCGAATCCATCTCTGTGCCATGTCCGAGCAAATGCGTGTGTTTCCATATATTGCTGTGCTCGCTGCGCATATTTGCAAGTATAGCGACTTAAATGTGTGTGTGGTTTGAATGTTCTCTCTATGTAATATTTTTGACTTTGACAATGTGAAAAAGCCTGAGTAATGCTAATGTATAGGCATAAAACAGTATTAAACTGCTGCAAGACAAACTGGAACAGATATCTGCAGCGGTAAAGATAATATCATTCCAACAGTAGTACACCTGCGCATAAATATCCGAGAGTGTACCGGTGTATATATAACAGTACTAATAAATAGCGTACCAGCAGTCAGATTAATTGATGCGAGTGTATAATATAGTTGTGAACGCTAACGTAGCAATGAATTTAAGACAAATTGTCAATCACACATCAGTGCATGTGTTGGGACATACAATACTGTGCCAACATGATTGTGAGTGATATATATCAATCAGTTTGTCATCTATACAAGTTGTATATGTACACTGATGGTAAAATTTTAAGAGATTAAATACGTGGCACAATTATTGCCACGTATTTTAGGAGCACTGATATACAGTGTCCTGTATTGTGTCCTCAATAATGTTTAATTCTCAGTATGAGACAAGCACACACTTTTGGCATTCTAAAGACACTGACATATATCATATATCATTCTACATGCTAATTATAATTATTTATTGTGCATGGTAACCATACTGATTGTGCCACTCACAATATATATAGGGATCTTTTTGTCCACTGATGTGTGTAGTATATTGACCGATATTAATTGATTCGTATAAGGTCTCCTATCTGCACTGATATGAATCACTACACCGGCATATTATATACTGTATAATATGCTGACAGGTATCAGCTGATCCGTGTGCTATCTCTTATTACCACTGGTGTGCATCGCTATAACTGCAAATAATACACATCAATCTGTTTGTCACCTGTACAGATTATAGTGGTGAACTGGTGACCTATATAGTAAGGGATTAGGTGTATGATGCATTTATTACTATTCCCTCAATATCTAAGGGGTTGAGTATATGGTGCATTTATGACTATTCCCTCGATATCTAAGTAGCTCTAATATACATTGTGCATTCAATCCAGGTTTAACCTTATATTCGTATTGTTAAGCAGTGTTCAGTATGATGCGTTCTAAAGATATCAACTCGTATTATATAATATTGCACTGCACAATATAAATGGTTGATTACTGTGCACGCTTTCTGTGTTAATTGTGCCACTCACAGCATATGTAGATCATTCTTTTATGTGCATGCTGATGTACAAGCAGATATTAATAGATCCATATAGTATATCCTATCATCAGTGTAAGTAACTGTTCCTATTCTATGTGCGGGCAATAGAGAGACCGTGACAGCAAGTAAAGATGGATCACGCATTAACAGATAAGGCTATATTAGAGTTCAAACATCCATTAACAGTGAGACACATTTAATTAGATATTTTACACAGCTTATGGGTTCATTATGATTAAGTATTTAGTACATATAGTAAAGCGGAGCACACATTGCTAGCCACCAACGTGCGTTTCGCTCTAATAGGATCCTCAAGATCCTTATATATATATTGTGAGTGACACAATCCGTATGGTTACCATGCACAATAAATAATTATAATTAGCATGTAGTATGAGATTACATGATATATGCCAGTGTCTTTAGAACGCAAAAGTGTGTGCTTGTCTCATACTGAGAATTAAACATTATTGAGGACACAATACAGGACACTGCATATCAGTATCGGGTGTAGTATGGCTGACCGGAGGTCGGGAGACCACCGGTCAGCTTACCGACGCCGGGATCCTGGCAGCATACCGACGCCGGGATCCCGGCGGGGAGGGGCGAGTGCAGCAAGCCCCTTGCGGGCTCGCCGGCGACCTGCGGTCACCACCGGTTCTATTCCCACTCTATGGGTGTCGTGGACACCCACGAGTGGAAATAGTCCCTGTTGGTCGGCATGCCGACCATCGGGATAGTGAGGGGTCGGGATGGTGGAGGAGGTCATGTGACTGTCGGTCTCCCGACCGCCGGTCACATGAATACCACCCTCAGTATTCTTATAAGGTTTAACCTTGACTACATGCACGGTGCACTTTAAGTGCTCCTAAAATACGTGCCAATAATTTTGCCACATATTTAATCTCTTAAAATTTTACCATCAGTGTACATATACAACTTGTATAGATGACAAACTGATTGATATATATCACTCACAATCATGTTGGCACAGTATTGTATGTCCCAACACATGCACTGATGTGTGATTGACAATTTGTCTTAAATTCATTGCTACGTTAGCGTTCACAACTATATTATACACTCGCATCAATTAATCTCTGACTGCTGGTACGCTATTTATTAGTACTGTTATATATACACCGGTACACTCTCGGATATTTATGCGCAGGTGTATTACTGTTGGAATGATATTATCTTTACCGCTGCAGATATCTGTTCCAGTTTGTCTTGCAGCAGTTTAATACTGTTTTATGCCTATACATTAGCATTACTCAGGCTTTTTCACATGTATCCATTATCAGTTGTCAGTCAGTAACAGTGTTTCTATACTGTAACATTTTAACATAACTGAACAGACTGGCAGTGGCACTGAATTTATAGTGCAACTAACTTGTTACATAAGTTACTAATATTGTGGATCATCATTGAAATAGTATATTGCAGTATTCTCTCACTGTGAGAGACCAGCGTTATCATTTTACAGTTTATCTATGGTGCAATTATAAATTATATTAACTGAGTCAGTGCTGATACAGTACCTCATTTAGCCCCAACCTTTGGGTTCATTAATGTGTAGATAAGAAAGCACATATATAAGAATTTAAGGAATGGACACATTTGCTATTTGTTTTTAATCTTTATTCACACATTTGTTTTTGTTTTTTTAATATTTTTTTCACATTTCCTTTATTTTTATACTTCGCTTGTCAAATAATAAAGGACGATTAGTCCCGATATGACAAAAATTTAAATGTATTCATATTTTTTGATGTATGTGGGCATTTAAGCCTCACTGTACAATACTAAAACAGGGCAGCCTCAATAAACCCGTAATAAAGTATTACATATATTATAAGTTGGGTTGTGTGCACCCTATTTATAACTGGTTTCTCTTTCTTGTCCCCTCACTATGGGGATTTGACAATACATATTGTAGTATATTAAAAAAAAAAACATAATAAAGCAACCTTCAATTGAGTCAAACTCAAAAAAAAAAAAAAAAAAATTACTCTCCTCCATAGGTGCACACTCATCCTCCTCTTCATCATGTGGTTGGATGGGGAAGGGGCTTGACTGGGGGATGGAGGTTGGATGTGGGAAAGGCTTGAAAGGGGGTTGGTGGTTGAGGGGGAGAGGGAGCTTGAATGTTAGTTGTAGGCTGAGGATGAGAGGGAGCTTGAATGGTGGTTGTAGGTTGAAGGGGAGAGGGAGCATGAATCGGGGTTGGAGGTTGAGTGGGGGAGGGAGGCGGAGAGGGAGGTCGAGGGGGAGATGGAGTTTGAGTGAGGAATGGAGACTGAGGGGGAGAGGGAGGTTGATTGGGGGCTGGAGCTTGAGGGGACCTCCCACTTCTCATTTCTGCTCGGCCTAAGAAAAGAGGAACACCGTTTATGTTTAAAAGAAAATATAGGGTTACAATACACATTACATACTCAATAAGACACATTACTTTTATTTTTATAATAAATTTTCACTTACGTCCTAGAGGATACTGGGGTCCACATTAGTAACATGGGGTATAGACGGGTCCACTAGCAGCCTTGGGCACTTTAAGAAATCAATAGGGTGCACTGGCTCCTCCCTCTATGCCCCTCCTACCAGACTCAGTTTAGAAAATGTGTTGGAGGAGCCGGTCACGCTTGGGAAGGTCCTGAAGAGTTTTCTACATTTATTTTCTGTTTGATGTTTTACAGGCATTGCTGGGTGGCACCAACATGCCTGCTTCATGGGACTTAGGAGGGAGAATGTCCCAACTTCCTAAAGAGTTAATGGTCCCATTTCGCCGATCACAGGACACTGAGCTCCTGAGGGAGTCATTTGCAAGCCCCACCACGGCGAGAGTATCCTCCCGCAGCATGCCGCCACCCCTAACAGAGCCGAAGACAGAAGAGTGGCGTGTACAGCGCCGGCGACCCGGTTAGTGGGTCGCCGGAGGAAATGATGGCATGAGGGTTGGAGCGCAGTGCTGACATGCAGGCTTCGCTCCGGGGGCTCAGGATGACATGCGGCTATGTTTGTCCTGCTGTGAGGGGCGCGCTGAGCCACCAATGATACCCACACTGGCCATCCAGCTTACAGAGGGCTTTAACCCTTGGATTAAGCACTCTAAACCTCAGGCCAGTATAAAAAAAGACAGGGGAAGCCGGGGGTGGAGCTTTACTATGAGCGGATCCAGCAGCTCACCAGCACCATTTTCCCTCTGCAGCTCATACTGGCAGGTATCACAGGGATGCACAGCTCCTCCAAGAAGACTCCATTCTCCTCAGCGGTAACAGGGGGTCATAGTAAGAGGGAGGATGTTGTAGTATACTAGTCCTCTGAAAGGATTTAGTGTGGTGACCCAGCTGTGTTTTTACTCAGCAACAGGGGTGTGGTGTGGCTGGCTCCTATTTTTCTGTCTCCCTGCGGGCTCTGTGTAGGTTATACTGTGTTTCACCTTTTTGTGTGTGTGTGGGTGTGTGTGGGTCCCTTCGCATTACCATGTCCAGGGACTGTGTATCCTGCACAGCAGAGTGTCTGTCCTCCTCTGGGGACTCGCTACTGTGTACCCAGAACAGTACACATTCTCAGGCAAGTGGGCCAGAACCCTCATGATTAGTTCCATAAAGGGGATGGTATCTACTATTTCTACTAAATTAGCCCATACTAATATAGAGACGCAATACTTAAGACAGTCTATGGATGACCTAATGAATAGAGATTCAGTTCCCATACCAACGTATCAGACCCCTGCCATTTGCCCACAAAAGCGTACTCTGGCCCAGCTCATGCAAGCTGATACTGATGACGATACATCAGACCCAGAGGAGGGTGAAGTGGATGCGAGTGGAGGCGATACTATCCTGTCACAAGGAATACAGGTCCTGATAGAAGCTATCAGAAATGTCCTGCACATTCCTGAGAAGGTGGAGGAGGAATCTTATTTTAATGTAAAAAAGAAATCCTCAACTACTTTTCCTGCATCAAAGGAATTGAATGCGCTGTTTGAAGAAACTTGGGCTAATCCTGACAAAAAAAAATTCAGATCCCTAAAAGGTTAATTACACCCCTTCCCTTTCCTCTGGAGGATAGAAAGAAATGGGGAAAACCCGCAGATTGTGGACGCATCAGTATCTAGGTTGTCACGTAAGATAGTCTTACCTGTTCCTGGGGTAGCATCCTTAAAGGACACGGCTGACCGCAAGATTGAGACCACTCTCAAATCTTTATATACTGCTGCTGGTGTGGCCCAGAGACATGTGCATGGATCACTAGGGCTATTGCTAAATGGTCAGGTAACCTAATTGATTCATTAGATTCTTTGCCCAGGGGGGAGATAATTTTACTCCTACAGCATATCCAGGATTCTGCTAACTTTATGGTGGAGGCCATAAAGGAAATTGGTTTGCTCCACACATGCACCACTGCCATTGCAGTGTCAGTACGCAGGGGCTTGTGGCTGCGCCAGTGGACTGCGGATTCCAGAAAAGGCGTGGAAAGCCTGCCATTCACAAGCGAGGCCCTTTTTGGAGATGAACTGGATACGTGGATATCCAAGGCTACGGTGGGTAAGTGTACATACCTTCCTTCCGCAGCTGCCCCAGCTAGAAAAACCTACTTGGCTCCAACTCTGCAGTCCTTTTGGACAGCAAAGTTTAAAGGCAACCAAAGGGTTCATCTACAGCCTTCAAAGGCAATAAAGGTAAACTCAGAAAACCAGCAACTGCAGGTTCCCAGGAACAGACTTCTGGTTCTGCTTCCTCAAAGCCTTCAGCATGACGGTGGACCACACTGCCTAGAAGACAGGCAGGTGGGAGCCCGGTTACATTATTTCAGTCACGTTTGAGCAACATCATGCCAGGATCCCTGGTTCAAAGAGCTTATCACCCAGGGATACAGACTGGAGTTTCAGGAACTCCCACCTCTCAGATTCTTCAAATCGGGCTTACCAGCTTCTCCGGAAGCAGGTATGACTTTGCAGACAGCAATTCAGAAACTGGTACAAACTCAGTTAATTTTCCCAGTTCCACTTCAACTACAAAACAAGGGTTATTACTCCAACCTGTTTGTGGTACCGAAACCAGACAGTTCGGTAAGGCCTATTTTAAACCTCAAGTCATTGAACCCGTACTTACGGGTGTTCATGTTCAAGATGGAGTCTCTGAGAGCAGTGATCTCAAGTCTGGAGGACTGGGAATTTCTGGTGTCTCGGGACATCAAGGATGCATACCTTCATATTCTGATTTGGCCGCCTCATCAGGCTTATCTACGGTTTGCACTGCAGGACTGTTACTACCAGTTCCAGGCCCTACCATTTGGACTCTCCATGGCACCGAGGGTGTTCACCAAAGTAATGGCAGAGACAATGTTTCTCCGCTGCAAGCAGGGAGTGAACATAATACCGTACCTTGAGGACCTGCTGAAGAATAAAGCACCATCCAGGGAGAGGTTGTTGGACAGCATTGCCCTCTCAACCCGACTACTCCAGGATCACGGGTGGATTCTGAACCTACCAAATTCCCACCTGGAACCAACACAGAGGCTTCCGTTCCCGGGGATGATTCTAGATACGGAGGTACAAAAGGTATTCCTTCCATTGGTGCGGGATGTTCTACAACCAACCCGGATATCTGTGCGTCTATGCATTCACCTTCTGGGAAGATGGTAGCCTCTTACGAGGCTCTGCAGTACGGAAGGTTTCATGCAAGGCCCTTCCAGTTGGATCTGATGGACAAATGGACCAGATCGCATCTTCACATGCACCGGAGGAAACTGATGTCGCCAAAAGTCAGGATTTCTTTTCTGTGGTGGCTACAGACTTCTCACCTGACCCAGGGTCAAAGGTTCTGGATTCAAAATTGGATTCTGCTAACCACAGATGCAAGCCTCAGAGGTTGGGGAGCAGTCACCCAGGGGGAACAGTTCCAATGAAAATGGTCAAGTCAGGAATCCATCCTTCCGATCAATGTCCTGGAGCTAAGGGCCATATACAATGCCCTTCTACAGGCATCGCATCTTCTTCAAGATCATGCCATTCAAGTTCAGTCAGACAATGTGACAGCAGTAACGTACATAAACCGACAGGGTGGAACGAAGAGCAGAGCAGCAATGTCAGAGGTAACAAGGATTCTTCTCTGGGCAGAAAGACACACGGTGGTGCTGTCGGCAATCTTCATTCCGGGAGTAGACAACTGGGAAGCGGACTTCCTCAGCAGACATGACCTCCACCCAGGAGAGTGGGCTCTTCACCCGCAGGTGTTCGAGTCCTTGACACGTCGGTGGGGGACTCCACAAATAGACATAATGGCCTCTCATCTTAACAAGAAGCTCAAGCCGTATCATTCCAGGTCGAGGGACCCACAAGCAGTGGCGGTGGATGCTCTGGTATCTCCATGGGTCTACCAGATGGTTTACGTGTTTCCACCTCTTCCATTCATCCCTGGAACTCTCAAAAAAATAAAAAGGGAAAAGGTTCAATCAATTCTCATTACTCCTGAATGGCCATGAAGGGCCTGGTATGCGGATCTACTGGAGATGCTCCTAGAGGACCCGTGGACTCTGCCTCTTCACGAGGATCTTCTACAACAGGGGCCATTCCTCTATCAAGACTTAACATGGCTACGTTTGATGGCATGGAGGTTGAGCATCAAATTCTAACCCGGAAGGGGATCGCGGACAGGGTTACTCCAACCCTGATCCAAGCCAGGAAAGGGGTAACGTCAAACACTACGACTGTATTTGGAAAAAATACATCTTGTGGTGTGAAAACAGGAAATTTCTTAGAATGGAATTTCAACTGGGCAGTTTACTCCTTTTTCTGCAGTCAGGTATGGATGTGGGCCTACATTTTGGCTCCTTAAAAGTCCAGATTTCAGCCTTATCCATTTTCTTCCAGAAACAATTGTCTTCCCTCCCTGAGGTTCAGACGTTCTTGAAGGGTGTTCTGCACATCCAACCGCCCTTTGTGCTTCCCACCGCACCTTGGGCTCTCAATGTGGTGTTGCAGTTTCTACAGTCGGAATAGTTTTGAGCCTTTTACAGGAGGTTGACGTAAAGTTTCTTTCTTGGAATACCGTTACACTGTTGGCCTTAGCTTCCACAAGGCGTGTGTTGGAACTGGTGGCGTTGTCTCACAAAAGCTCCTATTTGATTTTTCATGAAGATAGAGCTGAACTCAGAATTCGTCAGCGATTTCTTCCTAAGGTGGTGTCTGTGTTTCATATCAACCAATCTATTGTGGTTCCGGTGCTTACGGACACCTCTGCTACCTCAAAGTCCTTGGATGTGGTGAGGGCTTTGAAGATCTATGTGAAGCGGACAGCTTATCACAGAAAATATGACTCGCTGTTTGTTCTCTATGATCCCAAGAGAATTGGGTGTTGCCTCAAAGCAGACTATATTGCTTGCTGGATCAGGCTTACTGTCCAGCAGGCTTATTCATCGGCAGGAATGCCGGTTCCTAAAGTACAGGCCCACTCTACTAGGTCGGGTTCTTCCTGGGCGGCTGCCCGGGGTGTCTCGGCTTTACAGCTCTGCCAAGCAGCTACTTGGTCGGGTTCGAACCCGTTTGCTAAGTTCTACAAATTCAATACTTTGACCAAACTGAAGGTCCTCAGAGGCCAATCAGTTCTGCAGGAACCTCAGCACTCTCCCACCCGGTTTGGGAGCTTTTGTACATCCCCATGGTACTAATGTGGACCTCGGTATCCTCTAGCACGTAAGAGAAAATAGGATTCTTATTACCTACCGGTAAATCCTTTTCTCGTAGTCCATAGAGGATACTGGGCGCCAGCCCAGTGCCCCGTGTTTCCTGCACTGTTACTTTGTTAATTATTGTTGTTGGTTCAGATGTTGCTGTTGCTGTTCCTGTTCAAGTTTGGTTAGCATGGCTTTCCTCTTGTCTGGGTGTGCTGGTTCAAATCTCACCACTAACCTGTTACATCCTTCCTCAGGATATATCTGTCTCCTCGGGCACAGTTTCTAGACTGAGTCTGGTAGGAGGGGTATAGAGGGAGGAGCCAGTGCATAATATTGATTTCTTAAAAGGCCCAAGGCTCCTAGTGGACCCATCTATACCCCATGGTAATAATGTGGACCACAGTATCCTCTACGGACTACAAGAAAAAAATTTTTTTCCTAACTTTATTTAGTAAATTAAAACACATTTTTAATAATGGTATGCAAAATAAAACATGTCACTATGTCAGATACACTGTTTGTACATTAGTCAACATACAACCCACACACATACTCTATACATCCAGCCAAACATCTATGCATACCTACGTACATTTTAACTATCTACAGGCTAAACATACACACTTATGGACGCAAATCTTACAAAACATTTAACTATAAACACACTCATGCGCACACAAATGCTACTGTATGCATTACTTACCGTTTCAAATTTGCTGGCATATCTCCGCCAACAAACACAGCTGTCTGCGGCGCAGGTCGTACCACCGCTTCTCCAGCTGGATGATGGTCAACCTGGTGCGGAGCCTCACTCGCAGCTTTCTGCATAGGCCGCACACTTTCGGGCATTAGATACATAAGGGCCCATGCGGCCTACACAGTGGTCCATTACAGCTGTGAGAATCCGCAGCTCACTTCTGCTAAATGCAGCTCGCATGGTGCCAAAAGTGTATTAATCATAAATGCGAATATTTATACTGTGTGCCCGCTGTTGACTGGTCAACAGCTGTGATGCTCATAAATAGAAATAAGCTATTGCTATTAATGCCCATTAACAGTGTGGTCCATGTTTTCAATTGCGAACGCAATTGCGAGTGTATGCTATTATTTTATTATATTATTATAAGTGGTGAATTCGCACAAAACTTACCAAACATCTCTGTTCCTCACTCAACTAAACATTGCAGGATTGATGTGTTTATTTGATTAAAAGTGTTTGTTTGTTTGTTTGTTTTTTCTCCACAAATGTATTCAATGTAAAAATCACTTAGGACACATAAATGCTTTACAAACAAACTACACCTAAGCATCATATTGTGTGAATGCATAGTAATTGGTTTATAAATACATTGCTTCTTTATTTAAAAAAAAAAAATCTATGTTGCCTACAAAACACTACTTGTACAGAATTTGTGTTCATTAATTCATGATGTGCTTAATTAGAGTAATGTAATTTCTTCAATATGTTTTAGGTACAGCAAATAACATTGCTGTAAATAGGCATATTTAACACACAAATGAAGTAATAATGTTTATTTGTTAAGTTTACATCTACCATTATTTATGTGCTTAAAAAAATGTTTTGTTATAGTTGTTAAATACTCAAACTTAAAACATTTTAAATCTGGAATGAAACACACAAACTTTTCTGACGTGTTCATAATAGCATGGCCGCATTGGGTTTCACATCCTCTGGGCCCAAAATTAGGTACTAGGCCAGGTCCACACACCTCCTTACAGAATTATTGTGCAGTATTGCACACAGGACCACTATCTTACTAACCATTTCCGGAGAATAAATGTGGTACCCACTAGTGCGGTGGAGCACACAAAATCGGCCTTTTAAAAGCCCAATTGTGCGCTCCACCACCTGGCTCGTGGATGTAAGCACGGAATTAAATGCAGATTGTGGTCCTGGTGTTGGTGTGCTGTAAGGAGTCATGAGCCAGGAGGTGCAAGGATATCCACAATCTCCTGCAAAAACACAAAATTTTAAAATTTAGACTATCAATTCAACATCAACAAGACTGTAACTTTAATATATGATGTGGCTCAAACTCACCCAAGATCCACGCATCTTGCCCTTCCAACATGGATAATTTTTTCCAGATCCCTGATTGCCGAATCACATGAGAATCATGGGTACTTCCTAAGTTCCGGGCATTCAGGAAAAGGATCTGGAGGGATGGGCCACAAACCACCATCACATTCAAAGAATGGAACATTTTTCTATTCCTAAAGATTATTTTATTATGTGATGGTGCCACGAGTGGTACAAGTGTACCATCCACTACCCCAATAATGTGTGGAAAGCGACATTGGTGCTTCACCACAGCTAAGGACTCCACATCCAATGGCATTGATATGAACTGCTTAGTTCTTTTCAGGACTGCAGCAAGGATGCGCCTCAGGATCCTGGAGAATGAGGCCTGGGGGACGCCTCCCAGGACTCCTACTATATGCTGGTAGGACCAAAAATGTAAGACAGCAATGAATTGTGTCAGTGGTAGAATTGCTGTAGGATTGCGAATTGTACTCTCTAGATCAGTGGTTCTCAACCGCAGTCCTCAAGTATCCCCAACAGTTCATGTTTTTGAGATTTTCTCACAGGATTGCAAGTGAAATAATGTGCTCCACCTGTGGGTCTTTTAAAATGTGCCAGTGAGTAATGAATTCACTTGTGCACCTGCTAGGTGACCTGGAAAACATGAACTGTTGGGGGTACTTGAGGACCGAGGTTGAGAACCACTACTCTAGATCATTCTCTATTATTGAAAGAGTTTCTAGGATGACATGAAGGAGCAGCCTATAGCGTTGCACCACCTCATCATCTGGCATTCCAAAAAGGGTGACACAGGTTCGAAAGATACTAGGCCTTACATGCCTCCTTTGCCTTCAAGGATGAGGGGCAGGTTGGGGTTTGCCGTATAACGCATACAGGTATGCCGCCGTAGCCAACTGAAATACACATTTTTCAGAGTGTTGATTCATAAACCAATTATTGTTACCAAACATTCTTGACAACCAAATTTAGTGTCTACATTCCACTTACAGGTGTGGTGTTTTCCATCTCTAAATTGTGCACAACAGGCGGAAAGGAACATTGTTTACATTTACAAATAAAACCAATACAAGTAAAGAACAAAAAGACTCAGCACACACCAAACCAACACAATGAGCATGCATATTCTTACCAGACAAAAATACCAACAAAATATAACCGCAAAAGGTTGTAAATAATTAAAAAAGCCTACTTTGGCAAAAAAGAAAAAAAATGGAAAAAAAGCTACCTTGAGAAGAAAAGAGAAACAAAAAAAATAAGCATACTAAAAAAAGGCTACTTTGCCAGAAAAAAATAAACCAGACTGAAGCTCCCTGGAGAATTAAAAAAAAAAAAAAACCCCATAATAAGCACACCAAGAGAAAACAACACCCCACCACACAGAACACAACACTATGAACATGCATATACTTACGTGTGTGTGTGTGTGTGTGTGTGTGTGTGTGTGTGTGTGTATATGTGTATATATATATATATATATATATATATATATATATGTGTGTATATATATATATATATATATTATATATAATATATATTATAGAAACTTCATACAAAAATAGTCAATAAGCCTGTATAATAACAAAAAAGGATACTTTGCCTAAAAAAAAAAGGGTGAAAGAGAAGAGAACGCCAACCCCCATATGGCAGGAGGGAGTTGGCCATTCTTGTCCCTCAAGCCACTGCCAAAATTCATTATTGGCCTAAGAACATGGGCACAACAACCAAAGAGCGTATCTGAAGAGATCACCAACGCAGTGAATGTGGTGGCCCCAATTGTCCACACACCCCAAGAAGTAAAGAGACGGTAAGTACATACTGATTCACACTCTAAAACACTATTGTGTATTTACTAAGATGGTAGCTTCTTTTTAGATGTGATGTTGCCTATAGCAACCAAGACTATTACATATATGTTAGGGTTATGGTGCGTAGGCACGCATTATAGTTAATTTAACTAGTCCTAACATAAAAATAACTAGTCCTATAATAAGACTGCATAGGAGACCACAAATAGGTTGAACTTGATGGACAATTGTCTTTTTTCAACCTTAGTTACTATGATACTATATATAACCTTCTAGAAGGTGCAAGATAAATGAGCAGTTTAATGTTTGGTTGCTATGTGTCAAATTCCATCTTGAAGTACAAATTACATCTTACAATATTTATTGCTATTTATGTGTACAAGTAGAAGTTGGCCAAAATAATGGAGGGTATGATATTTGTTAGATTTATGTATAAAATTGCACCAATAACTCAACAAAAAAATGTAAAAAAAATTGTTAAAGTTGACGGACAGAATCTTAAAAAAGGAAACTTTTAAAAATGTAAACAATGTAGTAATGCAATATTAAAATATGGATGCATTTTGTTGAGTTGCTTATGAGAGTAAGGAATCTGTTATTTCTAAAGTTGTATAATCTTATTTGTTTCATTCTGATTCAGTCTCCACTGATTTTATTTATACGTTTATGTGGACCTACTATATTGGAGTTTGATGTTTATTGTTTTGTTTTTTTGCCACTACTCCTCGGTCCGTATTTCTGTTAACTTTATATTCACGTTCATTCAATAAAAAATATGATTTATAAAAAAATATATGGATGCATTTTATTTTTATACATCTGTAGTTGGGATGACTTTAAGTGCTGGCTGAAGAACAAGATGTGTGCACAGTGGAAATCTGCAAGGGAAACAGGTGGAGGGCAAATCCCTGAGAGTCTTGAAGGAGCAAGCCTTGGGTTGGGTGATGGATGAGGAGGTGGCAGGTGTGTCCGAAATGAACACAGACATGCCTGCCCTTGAATCTCCACATGCCTTGCCAGGTAAATCTTGTAATTTGAAAACAAAAAAAGGAGTACTAATGTTGTTTTTTTTGTCTCCTTTTACAATCACAGCACAGGACGTGCAGCTCACTGAGGCTGGGGATGGTGCTAAAGATGACACCTCCAATGTGGGCCCAGACAGCCCACCATCCTGGCAACACACTGAGCCCCCCCCCCCCCCAACCCACTCTCCAGAAGCTTCTGGTGCAAATTGAGCACCAAAGCCGAAACAACGCAAACTTCCAAGAACAGATGCTCCTGGAGGTCCGTGAGCTAACCTCCACTAAGCATCAAGGCATGTGTGAGATCTCCTTTATTGGCCAAGGCATGTCTGAGATATCCGCTACTATTGCCCAAGGCATGCAGGCCATCGCAGCCCTCCATGGCCAGACTCTCAGGGAGGCAATAAAACCTGGCCCATCCCCTATCCCTGCCCAGGAACAAGATCTCACTGGGCAGGCCCCTCGCAGACCCACGGCAGATCCCACTCTGAAGAACCACCCCTTCAGCTGGCAAAAAAGGGTAGATGGTGATTTCTCTCCAGATGCGCTCCTTGGTTCCTGCACTTATGTTTTTGTGGACATAGTGAATTTTGACAATGGCTTGCAGGACAAGAATGTCCAACTCCATCCTGCCAAATATATTATGTTTGTTGTTGTTTTTTCTCTTTCCCAGGCTGCAATTGAGTAGACTGTCAACTTGAGTCTGCTTCCTCTTCTATTTGTTGTGTCTGGGTACTGGGACCAGTTTCTTCTTCTGTTTGCCTCGCATATTCCTCAGCCAGGGTACTGGGCAGGGCCACCATCAGGGGCGTGCTGGGGGCACATCTGTCCCGGGCCCAGCCTCTCTGACAGAGAGAGGAGGGCCCGGGATGCTCATGCAGCCAGCTGCCCACCCGCTGCCGTTCTGCGGTTGTTCCCGCTGTTCTGCCGCTGTCCTCCAACCCTCCAGCAGCTCTGTATTGAAAACTTCCCTCCCAAAATGTGACGAATGGATATGTTCCTGCGCACACTAACTGCAACCAACCCAGGTATTCTCCGGGTGTGTCACCTAACACACCATGAACATATACACAACGAAAATTTGTGGCGCAGAACATAAATGGTAAACCAATGTATTACCCGTGTGGGTTAGAGTCCATAACTCTTCAAATAGGAAAGTCCTTTGTAAGTCCAGTGTGTGCTTACATAGGACAGATGGAGATGAAACATATAAAGGTATCTTTAGCCTTCTACGGTGATTCTTTATCCAGCAAAGTTCTTATGTGGGTATATTTCCCGAGAGGTTTTTATGCAGAAAAAGCACAGGTATACAGTATACTGCTTATGTGAACACAACAGGTAGGGGTCAACCCAAAATCCTTCGGCTAAATAATATTCAGAGTGTATACTTATATCCGTAAGGTTCACCTCAGTGGTTCATTTGGAGTGCCGCTTACATGTATGCTTACATAGACTAGTTGGAAGTGAAACATATAAAGGTATCTTTATCCTTCTACAGGTGATATGGGCAGACTTAGGACCATGTGCATTTATTCACTCGTATTCCTAATTTTAAAAAAAAGTGCTCACATGAGCGCTTACTTCAAATGGCGAGGTACTTCCATATAAAGGTATCTTTCAATATCCTCAGGTGCCGTCCCCCTCTATTCCTTCAACTCGTTTAATGCCCGAGGTGAGAACAAAAAATGAAGGAATATATGAGGGTGCAAATATATTTAATAAAAGCCAAACTTTATTCCTCAGTATTCACATGCTCCACCAACGCGTTTCAACTCAGGTAAGTCTTTGTCAAGGTGCATGTGAAGACTGACAAGGAGGGTATTTATACCCTCTATCCTTCATATAAGACCCACCCCTCCGTGGGCGGGGTGACAGTAAACAAGCATAGTTCATCTTATTTAAAACCATGAACAGGAGAGTGGTATACTTATAGTAAATGGGTATGGTAAACCTCATAAATAGATCATTAAAAAGCAGCTTTATTTGGAGTAAAACAATAAATAGTACTGGCGTGCATTCCACGGACTGTGGAACATTCCGTACTTCAGCCGGATATTTGGTCTGACGTCTAGGAGATCTTTGAAATGTCAGCCCCGGCGCCAGACGCAGAAGTATAGTGGTGCTCTGTGTGTTCTAAACCTAGCGGGGCGCACAGGTAACGTAACCGTTGTCATGGCGCCCGGGATAAACTGTATTGTTAATACAAGTGAATCCTAGTATTAAAATGAAAAGCATTTAAGAGGGTGGTACAAATAAAGAAACATAAATACACAGAAGGAAATAAATAAACTTATGGAGAGTAAGTGGCTTATACCAGAGGTTCTCAAACTCTGTCCTCGGGGGCCCACACAGTGCATGTTTTGCAGGTCTCCTCACAGAATCGCAAGTGAAATAATTAGCTCCACCTGTGGACCTTTTAAAATGTGTCAGTGAGTAATTAATACACCTGTGCACCTGCTGGGTTACCTGCAAAACATGCACTGTGTGGGCTCCCGAGGACCGAGTTTGAGAACCTCTGGCTTATACAAATAGACACTGGTTATACATGAATAAAATATGCGTATATATGAAGGGATTGCACTGGAACAGTAAACCCTGCCATATTAGGGATCAACTAATTCCTATATGATAAGCAGCAATTGGAAAAAGAATAGAGTAATCATAGGCAAAAAATTAAATGTTAAATGGGGAAATATTTCTATGGATGTTGTATGGGGAGGTGCAAAATTAGACCCCTATGCCCTATATTACAAGGGGTGATAATAAATCTCTACTACTGGAATAGTAGTACGCTCCTCGATGTTAAGATACATAAACAGACTTCTGGGGGGTAAGTGGTATGTATTTACAAAGAGACACTGATTAACATGAATAAAGTGTAAGTATATGCATGGTGATTATACTTGGACAGTAAACCCTGCCGTTACCATAGTAGCTGGTACAGACTCCCTCATGTCCAATTTATCACAATTCATTGATCACAAACTACAACCCTTTGTCACCGGAACACCATCCTACCTGAAAGATTCAACAGATGTGATAAGAAGATTGGCCTCCACCCAATGGGGAACTAACTACTATTTAGTCACAGCAGATGTTTCATCACTGTACACTATCATCAACCACAAGGATGGCTTGGAAGCAGTGTCACATTTCATCTCCAAGGAACCTGATTTACATAAGTTCCAGGAATTCCTCTTGGAAGGAATAATGAAACGTATTACCTGCAACTCAGTGGTACCGCTATGGGGACCAGGTTTGCCCCTAGCTACGCCAACCTCTTCATGGCAAAATGGGAACAGGAGACGGTGGAGGGTTGGTGTGGTGAAGAGGGCAGCCTGGTCTCCTGGGTCAGGTACATTGATGACATACTCTTCATATGGAAAGGCAGTTCCGTATCTCTACAGGAATTTTGCCAATTGCTGAACGACAACACTAAGAATATCACCTCACAGTCCGTGGAACGCACACCGGTACTATTTATTGTTTTACTCCAAATAAAGCTGCTTTTTAATTATCTATTTATGAGGTTTACCATACCCATTTACTATAAGTATACCACTCTCCTGTTTATGGTTTTAAATAAGATGAACTATGCTTGTTTACTGTCACCCCACCCACGGAGGGGTGGGGCTTATATGAAGGATAGAGGGTATAAACACCCTTTTTGTCCGTTTTCACATGCACCTTGACAAAGACTTACCTGAGTTGTAACGCGTTGGTGGAGCATGTGAATACTGAGGAATACATTACCTGTGACTACAGCCAGGGCCGGCGCTACCACTAGGCAGCTTTAGGCAGCTGCCTATGGGCGGCGACCACTGGAGGGCGTCACTGCACAGTGAATGAAAAAGAGATCGCCTCAGCTCAGCCAAACTCCTTCTTTAAGAGAGGAGGAGCAGGTCGTGGGCGCCCACCAAGTCTGACTTCAACGGGAGTGACTGACTGTGTGAGTCTTGTAATGCAACCCTGCAGATCCCCCCGCCTCTGCAACTGTCTCCCGCATTATGATGGCCGCTCCGGCATCCCCCCGCCCCCCCCCCTTCTCCGGGCTCAGTAAGCAGGTACCCGCTGGGCCGCTCCGCTGCAGCAACTTTTTTACCCGATCCGGCGTCCACCTCCTCCTCCCCCCCACCCGAGTTTGGGCTTACGGATTAGTCACCCGCTCCGACGCTCTCACCCCCCGCCCTTCCACGATCGTCTCCTGCAACTTGTCTGCACTCCCCCCTCTCCCAATCTCATCACCATACTGCTGCCTCCCCGAGTCCCATTCCCACGGCAATTGTGCACCCGCTGCCTCCCCCCCACCTCCCTCCTGCACCTTGTTACTAGCGATTCCTTCTCCTCACGCAATTCGGCTCCCCCATGTTGCCTTCTCTCCCCCCTCCTGCATCTTTTCACTAGATTTACCCCCCCCTGCAATTCGGCTCCCACATGTTGCCCCCCCCCTGCATCTTGTCACTAGTCGTCCCCCCCGCTATTTGCTCCCACATGTTGCCCCCCCCCTTCCTGCATCTTGTCACTAGATCCCCCCTTCCTGCAGTTCGGCTCCCACATGTTGCCCCCCCCCCCTTCTGCATCTTGTCACTAGATCCCCCCCCCCCGCTATTCGGCTCCCACATGTTGCCTCCCCTCCTCCTGCATCTTGTTGCAAGATATCAACCCCCCCCCCCCGCAATTCAGCTCCCAAATGTTGCCTCCCCCCCTCCTGCATCTTGTAACTAGATTACCCCCACCCACCCCCGATTGGGCTCCCGCTGCCTCCTCCCTACTGCATCTTGTTACTAGCGGTACCTTTTCTCCACGCTATTCGGCTGCCACATGTTGCCTCCTCTCCCCCTCCTGCATCTTGTCACTAGGTTGTCCGCCCCCCCCCCCCCGCAATTCGGCTCCTACATGTTACCTCCCCCCTCCTGCATCTTGTCACTAGATCCCCCCCCCCGCTATTCGCTCCCACATGTTGCCACCCCCTTTTCCTCCTGCAACTTGTTACTAGATCCCCCCCTCCTGCAGTTCGGCTCCCACATGTTGCCCCCCCCCTTCTGCATCTTGTCACTAGATTCTTTCCCCCCCCCTGCAATTTGGCTCCCACATGTTGCCTCCCCTCCTCCTGCATCTTGTTGCTAGATATCCCCCCCCCCCCCGCAATTCAGCTCCCAAATGTTGCCTCCCCCACCTCCTGCATCTTGTAACTAGATTACCCCCCCCCCCCCCCCAATTGGGCTCCCACATGTTGCCCCCCCCCTCCTTTATCTTGTTACCGCATCATTTTTCCCTCTTCCCCCTGGTGTGTTTGGTCTCCAACATGTTACCCCGCTCCCCCTGCAACTGGGCTCGGCTCCCGCATCTTATTACCTGATCCCCCCTACCCCCACGATTGGGCCCCCGTTTTTTTTCCCACCCGCAATTGGGCTCCAGCAAGATTGTTACCCACTCCTCCCCACCCACGATTAGGCTCCTGCATGTTACCAGGGCCGGCGCTACCATTAGGCAGCTTTAGGCAGCTGCCTATGGGCGCCGGCACTTGGAGTGCGGTGCTGAGTGTACCAAAAAAAAAAGTGAGGCACCTCTCTGCTCATCCGGGTTGGAGCCACATGTCCGAAGCTGTTCCCTCCTCCCCCTGCTGCGTCACTCACACCCCCCTTCTTCCCGCCCGTCGCGATGACCGGGGGCGGCGCCTTCACCAGAGTGGAAAGGAGGACTTCTTCAACTGCCGGCTCGGTCAAGTCCCCACTCGTAGCGCATCCTGACCGGCGGCGGATGTTAGAATAGAAGAAGGTGGGACAGGAGGAGGGGGTCAGAGGGCCAGGCACATATTTGCAGCAGGCAGCCGACGGGGATAAGTGGCCAGGCTGACTGATGAGCTGCTGCTGGTCGGGGCTGCACAGTAATGTGCTCACAGTCAGCCGGCTGTACTGAGAGGTCGGGCTGACTGGGGAGGGTGGGCGGCAGGTGAAGCTAAGAGGGGCAGAAGTAACTGGCTGCCTCAGGGGGGTAAGGTGGGAGGAAGTATCACTAACAGAGGAGCCCGCTGGTGCTGGCGATCGTGGCTGCAGACTGCTGCTCACTGACAGGCAGGTGTCTGCCTGTGCAAGTGTGAGAATGAAGCAACAAGGGGCTGGGATCATCAGGACAGGTGGCCTCCTCTGTCAGCCTTGTGCTCATTACATACAGGTGCAGGGACAGATTAGGGGCCCAACCATCTGCGTGAATGCGCATGCTGTAAATGGGGACAAGCGGGCACTAAAGACAGAGGTGTGCCGTGAGTCGGGGGGGTGGACTTGCGGCATGCCTGCATTTACACGGTGATGGGCAGGGGCACGTGACACGCACACAGGGGAAGTGGAGGCGTGGACTCGCGGCACTCCTCCATTTCAATTGAGATGAGAGGGGAGGCTGGGGAGCAGGCAGACCAGAGAGCGGCCGCTCCTGATTGGCTGCCGGTCCACGGCAGATTTGAAATAGTAGCGCCACGGTCATCATAGGAGCCAGTGCCGCACCAAAGGCCACTGACCACAGCCTCCTCCTACGTTGCACTACCGCTGCCCTCAGTCCTCCTCTGCTGCCCTCAGTCCTTCTCTGCACCTCCGCAACATCTCCAAAGACCGCAGCCTCCTTCACCCCGCACCGACCACAGCCTTCTCATGCACCGCAGCTGCTAAATAGGTAATCTTACCCTGCTGCTTTTCGCTCTCCCTAGTCCCTACTGTATGCCCTTGCTGTCCCTCTCTCTGTCACTCTCCCTGTCCCTATGTCCCTCCTGTCACTTTCCCTGTCCCTATGTCCCTGCTGTCACATACCCTGTTACTCTCCCTGTCCCTATGTCCCTGCTATCACTTTGCCTGTCCCTCTGTCACTCTCCCTGTACCTATGTCCCTGCTGTCACATACCCTGTTACTCTCCCTGCTGTCACTTTCCCTGTCCCTCTGTCACTCTCCCTGTACCTATGTCCCTGCTGTCACTTCCCCTGTCACTCTCCCTGTCCCTATGTCCCTGCTGTCACTTTCCCTGTCCCTCTCCCTATGTCCCTGCTGTCACTTTCCCTGTCCCTCTGTCACTCTCCCTGTCCCTATGTCCCTGCTGTCACTTTCCCTGTTCCTCTGTCACTCTCCCTGTACCTATGTCCCTGCTGTCACTTTCCCTGTCCCTCTGTCAATCTCCCTGTCCCTATGTCCCTGCTGTCACTTTCCCTGTCACTCTCACTGTCCCTGCTGTCACTTTTCCAGTCTCTCTGTCACTTTCCCTGTCCCTGCTGTCACTCTCCCTGAATTTTGTCTCATTGCATGTGGCATAATGGGAATTTCGGTTCATGTCGTGTGCTATAATGTGAATTTCGGCTCATGTCGTGTGCTATAATGTGAATTTCGGCTCATGTCGTGTGCTATAATGTGAATTTCGGCTAATTCTGTGTGGTATAATGTGAATTTTGGCTCATTCTGTGTGCTATAATGTGAATTTCAGCTCATACTGTGTGCTATAATGTGAATTCCGGCTAATTCTGTGTGGTATAATGTGAATTTCGGCTCATTCGGTGTGCTATAATGTGAATTTCAGCTCATACTGTGTGCTATAATGTGAATTTCGGTTCATTCTGTGTGCTATAATGTGAATTTCGGCTCATACCGTGTGCTATAATGTGAATTGCGTCTCGTACCATGTGCTATAATGTGAATTTCGCTCATATCGTGTTCTATAATGTGAATTTCGGCTCATATCGTGTGCTATAATGTGAATTTCGGCTCATACCGTGTGCTATAATGTGAATTTTGGCTCATTCTGTGTGGTATAAGTTATACTAGATAGTATAAGGGGTCTTACTATTGTGGTGCACAATGTGTATAAGGGATAGTAAACTACACTGAAAACACGCCCCTTTTGCATGTCCACGCCCTCTTTTTCCAGAGCACGTGCATCTCTTCGGTGTGTGCATAGTTACAACCTTAACTTTTCCATACTCCCACCTCAAAATTTCCACTTCGACCACTGCATATATGTGTGTGTGTGTGTGTGTGTGTGTGTGTGTGTGTGTGTGTGTGTGTGTGTATATATATATATACACACATACATACACACCCAAACACACACACACACGTGTCCTCCCTCATCCAACGTGCAAACAGGTCATGTGTGCAAACTAGCTGCGACCACCATCAGGCGGTGGCTGTGGAAATTATTAGATGATGTGTCTGCACTTTTTCACTTCAGGGGGGCTCAATATCTTTATTTAATTATTATTATTATTATTATTATTATTTTTTGGGGGGGGGCGCGCCTTAAGGATTTGCCTAGGGCGCTGAGGCACCTTGCACCGGCCCTGACTACAGCTCAAAACGGTGAGATGTCCTGGGTTTCCATCTATTTTCTCACGTTGGACAACTGGAGCACTGTGTCATGAGACTTTCACTACATGTGTATCAGTTATGTTTTTAAAACAGTTTTGTATCTTAAAGTTTGGTTTTTATTAAATATATTTGCACCCTCATATATGCCTTCATTTTTTGTTCTCCCCTTGGGCATTAAACGAGTTGAAGGAATAGAGGGGGACGGCACCTGAGGATATTGAAAGATACCTTCATATGGAAGTACCTCGCCATTTGAAGTAAGCGCTCATGTGAGCACTTTTTTTGGAATTAGGAATACGAGTGAATAAATGCACATGGTCCTAAGTCTGCCCATATCACCTGTGGAAGGATAGATACCTTTTTATATGTTTCACTTCCAACTAGTCTATGTAAGCATACATGTAAGCGGCAATCCAAATGAACCACTGAGGTGAACCTTACGTATAGAAGTATACACTCTGAATATTATTTAGCCGAAGGATTTTGGGTTGACCCCTACCTGTTGTGTTCACATAAGCAGTATACTGAATATCTGTACCTTATCTGTGCTTTTTCTGCATAAAAACCTCTCGGCAAATACACCCACATAAGAACTTTGCTGGATAAAGAATCACCGTAGAAAGCTATAGATACCTTTATATGTTTCGTCTCCATCTGTCCTATGTAAGCACACACTGGATTTACAAAGGACTTTCGTATTTGAAGAGTTACGGACTCTAACCCACACGGGTAATACATTGGTTTACCATTTATGTTCTGTGCCACCCAAGGTTTTTTCAAAATTTTCTTTGTGTATTCCCTCCCAAAATGGCCACCGCCACAGAGGAGACAGTCATCTAAGATAATAGAGGAGCCCTCTAGTGTCTCCTCTGAGGCGGCTGCAACTTTGGGAGGGACATTTTCAATACAGCTGCAGGAGGACAGAGGGGAGCAGCAGAACAGCGGGGATGGAGGTGGGCAGGCAGCGGCATCAGCATCCTGGGGCCTTCCCGACAGCGGCACATGTATGTATGTATGCATGCATGCATGTATATAATACACACACATTCATTCATTAACTGGTGCAATTCTAAAGCTGACTCCTCCACAGTGGGGGGGGGCCTGCCTATTTTGTCAGTCCCGGGCCCCGCAATTTCTGATGGCAGCCCTGGTATTGGGACCAGCTTTTTACTTTGTTTGTTGCAGAGATGGGGGTAACTGACTACTGGGTACTGTCTGTAATCCTCTTTTCTGCACAGCAAGGTGCTTGTTGCTGTGCCATTTGGCGTCATCTTTCTTTTCTTTGTCTTATGACTAAAAATGTTTATGTTTTATGATTAAAAATTTTTTTTCCCACTTACACTTAGTCCACAAATAGTGTTTATTTGATTGTGATGCATGGTAATGGCTGATTAATTTTAGAAAACATAATGCTTTGACTAATTTTTTGGGTAAAAAAAACATATTATGAATGTAGTACCTGAAGTATCATTGCTGAACATTATACAGATGGAGCCTTCTTTATTTTGGCTCTTTATGTGACTAGGTGTGCCCGCCTGGGCGTGCACATCCCGGGAGTGCACACCTGCGACTAGGCAGGATGGGATAAAGAAGGCTCCATCTGTATTGTAAACTTGCAGTATGGTGGTAATGTTGTAATATGAGTCACAGAACAAATGTATTCTTCCAGAAAACATGGCATGTATGTGGGAAAGATGGATACAGTGTATGTATTTTGAAAGCACAATGCAGCTTGATAGACAGCTCACAGCAATGTGACCACAGAAAGAGGGCCTTTAAAATATGTCACACAAGTAAAGTGTTGGGACTGAAAACATGGCATGTATGTGGGAGAGATACATACAGTGTGTATTTTGAAAGCACAATGCAGCTTGATAGACAGTTCAAAGCAATGTGACCACAGAAAGAGGACCTATGAAATATGTCACACAAGTAAACTGTTGGGACTGAAAACATGGCATGGATGTGGGAGAGATGCATACAGTATGTGTATTTTGAAAGCATAATGCAGCTTGATAGACAGCTCAAAGCAATGTGACCACAGAAAGAGGGCCTTTTAAAATGAATTAATCTGTTGTGTGTAATGTGTACAATTGTTTGACAAACGACACATGTAGTCAGAGTCGGCGCTACCCGCTCAGCAAGGGTATGCAGGGAGGCACAAAGCTGAAGAGGCGCTCTCCCTGCTCTGCTACCCTGCTGCTGCTGGCTGCCACTGCACCTGTCAAACTGGGTGACAGGTAGTGGCTCTGGCAGCGCGTAGCATGACTTCCTCCCCAGAGAGACTGCGAGTAGTGTGCGGCCTCAGCCTACACAAAGCACCACTGCCAAGAAGTCTGCGGTTCAGGGGTAAAATATTGGGGGCATGGCCTAATTGCAGGGGGCGTGACCATGCCCTCTTCTGGAAAAAGTTGAAAAAACAACTTTGCAGTGCCATGCAGGGTGGGGGGCCCTGAGCTCTGAGCTCCAAGTCCCTCAGCCATGTCAATTCGAGGGGAGAGCACAATCAGTGGGATCTCTCCCCCCCCCCCCCCCCCTACCTGTATAGGAATAGGCAGAGGCTCAGCAGTAGCAGCAGCTTCTCTGCAGCACAGCACACTGCAGCATGTGCTGTGCTGCCAAGCTGAGAGCATATGCTGGTGCTGCTGCCCAGGAGGGATGGGGTGGAGAGTGCTGCAGACCAGACCAGGGTTCCCGCCGGGCCCCTCTATCAGTCCCGGGTCCAAGTAATTAGTACCTGCTCCACCCCTCTCTCCTGGTGTCACTGCCGACATCCTTCTGAGCCACTGCTGCTGGAGTAATGGAGCCTGCAAGAAACCGGAGAAGAAGGGAGAGGTGGAACAGCGCCCAAGCTGGGACCTCCTGCAGGCACTGGGGCTGCGCTGTGAAGGGAATGAGGGCTGTACCTGGCATAATATGTATAATGGACTGTATATGGCATAATGTATATAGTGGGCTCTACCTGGCATAACATGTATTAGGTGCTCTACTGTAGCGTCGCGTGTATAACAGGGTTTTACTGTGGCGCAACGTGTATAAGAGGCTCTCCTGTGTGGCGTAACATGTATAAGGGTACTGCTGTGCTATGTAATGTGACAAACAGACGCAACTGTATGGTGTAATGTGACTAATGGACGCTACTGTGCTGTATAATGTGACCAACGGATGCTACTGTGTGGTGTAATATGACTAATGGATGCTACTGTGCTGTGTAATGTGACTAACGGATACTACTGTGCGGTGTAATGTGAATTGGTACTATTCTGTGGCTACTCCCTATATTTTTAGCACGCATCTTTGGCATGCATTGTCCCTGTTCTGAGCATGTTGGGTGCCAAAGGATACTTTTGCCCTGAGCTCCCCAAGGTCTAGAACTGGCCCTGTCACCGATTTTTAAAATATATCTTTTTATTTTCAAATGTAACATACCCCAAACTCAATAGAGAGGAGGGGGTGCTGAAACATACCCTTGCTCCGGGCACCATAGCACCTAGCTACACCTCTGATAAGGGGCAGTACTGTGGGCATTGTGTATAAGGGGTAGCACTGTGTAGTGTAATGTGTATAAGGGGCAATACTACTGTATGTGGTGTAATATGAATAAGGGACACTACGTTTTGGGTAATGAAAATAATATTGTAATACTGTGTGGCGTAATGTAAATTGTGGGTACCATTGTGGTCACGCCCCTTCCTTGTGTGACCACACCCCTTTTTGTGGTGCGCGCTGTTCCTTTTTTATGAATGAGAGGGCGCAAATGTATCATTTGCAGGGGGATGCCAAACACTCTAGAACAGGCCCTGCATGTAGTACATGTGCAGTACACATGTAATAGTCGTAAACCAACATGTGTATAGATTGTGTGTTTCACATATCCAAGGAGTGAGAGGTACATACCATTTCACAGAGAGCTAGAGATGTAATGAGATGTTGAGGCGTTTGCATTGCAAACAGGTGCGTGTGAATAATAGCACGTCATTTATGGGGTGCAAATGTGTAGAATGTAGGAAAATGGGTTAATTGATGTGAGACAGGTATATGGGGGTGCTGTATGAATTGGACACGTGTTTAAGATTGCTGGTGGACTTTAGAGGTGTTTTTTGAAAGTTTTTAAAAGTGGCTTAAAATGACACAAATATATACTTACAGGCATTTTTATGCCGGTATGGATTGTTAGATAGACAGTTAAAATGTTGACATTCAATAGGTAAACACCATAGGGTAGACAGTCAAAAGGTTGACAGGGTCAAAATGTCAACATACAAAGGTCGGCAGTAAAAAGTTTGACAGGGTCAAATGGTCGACATGATAAATGTCGGCACAAAAAAAGACAACTTTTTCTGTTATTTTGTGTTTTAAAACATTTATTTTACCCAAATTTGTTGATATGCGGGCCCTCGTAGGCTCGCTTCACTCACCACGCTTCGGGCTTGGTGGCTCGGTCCACTCTGCTCACCACAAGGTTACGAAAGGTAATAGTTTGTGACATGGATAGTAAATGCAGCAAAAGTGGTAATATGTAGGCCTTTTGACTGTCGACTCTGTGGTGTTGACCTTTATAAGTGTCTGTCTACCAACCACCACCCAAAATAAAAGCTGTGTGGTTTACAATTGAAATATGAAGAATAATTAGGAATAGTGCAGGCAGTGTACAGTAACAAAATGACCCCATCTCAAAATCAAGCACCTAGTAGTACAACATGGGTGTGGAGCATCAGGCTGACCTAAACTAGGCCAACAGTCACTAGGTCAACATGCACATGGTCTGCAGGATCAAAAGGTTGACAGGGTCAGTTGGTCAACAGTTAAAAAGTAGACACCTGAAAAGGTTGAAATAGTAAAAAGGTTGACATGGAAATGGTAAACAAAGGTATTTTTTTCTTTTGTGGTGTCATTTTGTATGTTGAACCATGTAAAAGCAAAACTTGTAATACTGTGTATGCTCGCCATGCTTCGGGCAAGGTGTTTCACCCTGTTACCGTTGCACTTGGCAAAAGATACTATTCCAAAGTGTAGTGCACATGGATGGTAAAGTATGAAAAGTAAAAAAAAAAAAACTTGTGTCAACCATTTGAAGCTATCAACCTTTTACATGTCGATCTGTTGACGTATCATCCGTATACCGTACAATATGTTAATTAAACTGTCAGGAATAATCATGAAACAAAAAGAGCAAATAGACGTGTCAGATACTATACATTTACAAAAAGAAATTGTTACATTAGCTGCTACTTTTTTGTTCTGCTGATAATGTAACCCCCACTGACTTTTGTGAATCAGGGTCGGCATTAATGTTATTAGGTTATTGCAGCGACCTGACCATGTATAAAACAATAGGAGGGAGTCATGGCACCGCAGACATTGATTGTGCAGAAAGGGTCAGTGATCAGCAGCACGCATTTTGAGTATCAGAGGCCAAGGTGCCACAAGCAGCCTGTACACAAGCAGGTAAACAGTAAAGTGAGAGACAGAGTCTATATATAAGCAAGGTGCAGTCAGGGAGATGAACTAAGCCTTGGAGAGTTATAAAGCGAAGAAAGATAAAGTACCAGCCAATCATCTCTTAACCGCTATGTTACAGGCTATGTTTGAAAAATTACAATTATGAGCTAGTTAATTGGTACTTTATCTCTCTCCACTTTAACACTCTTCAAGGCGTACATCTGCCCCTCTAGAGCATACCTCCAACTGTCCCAATTTTGGCGGTGACAGTTCCATTTTACACGGTCTGTCACGCTGTCCCACACGCGGGTTGCAGTGTCCCACAGTGGTGGGGGTGGGGAGCCAGTTGGGAGATTCCCCTATCACTCACTGCTCTGCAGTGAATAGATGACTCATGCGCACAGCATCTACTCCACGTCAGAAAGGGACAGAGGGCATGGCCAGCAGCTCAGTGAGCGCTGTTCGTGCCCCCATAGTGCCAAAAACAGGGGCGTGGCTTACAATTGCAGTGGTTGACATGAGGCCACACGCCCTAGCTGAGAGGTCACCTGCCCTTATTTTAGACGCACACCGATGGCACGCAAAAAAGCACTTCCACGGCACACAAAGAAGTTGGGAGGTATGAGACCCATGTTCTAGAGTCTAGAGTGAAAAAGAGTGCAAGGCTGGTCAATGATGTGAGGCAAGTTTAATGCCTACATTGATTTGGTCTATTACCTGATGAAGTGGTTAGCTATTGTGTCTTTTTGTGTTAGCTTTGCGGTAGATCCCAGGCAGAGAGAAGACTAAAGAAGGGACAGCTACTATTCATCTCCATTTTTGATGTAGACAGCCCTGTAGTTATTGGTGTGAACAACCCGAAGAATCTTTAAAATCACAACCTAGAGCTAAGAAGTCTGTTATGGGAAACATTCCTTTGCCTCACAGCACTGTCTTGGGTTTGATTCCCACCACGGCCGTAACTCTCTCCATGTTTGTGTGGGTTTCTTTCGGGTACTCTAGTTTCCTCCCACACTCCAAAAATATACTGGTAGGTTGACCCTAGTGTGTAAGTGGTATGGTAGATATTAAGCTCCACTGGCACAGGGACTTGTATGAATGGCCAGATATTCTCTGTAAAGCGCTGCGGAATATGTGTGTGCTATATAAAAATAAATAGAGTGCGGACCAAAGACAGCCCTACAGGCATTGGCATAACTACCAAGGATGCAGGGGGTGCAGCTACTATGGGGACAGATCTGCTTACAGGGCCCAAAGCTCCCCCTGCACCCAGTCACAGGCTGCCTCCAAGGCCTGCCACTCCACCTTCACCCCTGCCCATGGGAAAAATGGCAGCCGCCAATATCAACCACCCCACCCCCCACAAGTCCCCCCAGGCTGCATCTACTCAGAGGGTATAGCAAGGGGAGGACCTACCTTGCCTGCTCAGATTCCTGACAGCAGTTCAGAGAAGTGCTTTGATTTGTGAGTATTTAGGGGGTGGGGCCTGATGCCGTGAAGTGCCCGTCACTATCAGAGACCTCTGCTCCCTCTCTCTCTCCCTGACACTGTCTCTCTTCAGCTCTCTCTCCCTGACACTCTCTCTTTCTGACACGGTCTCTCCCTCTCTCTCGGATACTCTCTCTCTCTCTCTCTCTCTCTCTCTCTCTTACAATCTCTCTTTATCCCTGACTGTCTGTCTCTCCCACTCTCTCCCTGACACTGTCTCTCTCCCTCTTGCTCCCCCCCTCTCTCTCTTTCGCTGACATTGTCTATCTCCCTGGCACTGTGTCTCTCCCTCCCTGACACGGTCTCTTTTTCTCCTTATCTTCCCCTGACACTCTCTCCCTCTCTAACTCTCTCTCTCCCCCTCCCTCCCTCTTTTTCTCCCTGACACTCTCTCACTTTCTCTTGCTCTCCTCTGTCTTTCTCTCTCTCTCCCTTTCTCCCTGACACTATCACTCCTGCTCGCTCCCCTTCTCTCTCTCTCTCTCTGACACCCTCTCCCCTCTCATCTTTCTCTTTCTTCCTGACACCCTCTCTCTTGCACCTCTCTTTCTTTCTCTCATTTACTATTTTTCATTAAACCCTCTCTCTCTCACCCTCTCCTCTGCCCCTGACACCCTCTTTGTCTCTCTCCGCTGCTTTCCTAAGGGACATTATAGTTACAATGGCAGGGGAGGCTGTTTCAGAATTTTGCTAGGGGGCCCTTAAAGTTCTAGTTACACCCCTACCTACAGGAGAGTATCCGATCCTTAGGTCGACAACACTTAGGTCGACCACTATTGGTCGACATGTATTAGGTCGACATGGTCGCTAGGTCGACATGGCAAATGTCGACACATGAAAAGGTCGACATGACTTTTAAAAAAAAAGTTATTTTTTTTTTTACTTTTTCATACTTTACGATACACGTGGACTACGATTGAGAATAGAAACCTGCCCAAAGCATGGCGAGCAAAACAAGCCATGCGAGGGAACATGGGGGTAATTCAGACCTGATCGCTGCTGTGCATCTTTGCACAGTGGGCGATCAGATTTGAACTGCGCATGCGTATGCCCTGCAATGCGCTGGCGTGTTGGACTGCATCGGGCATCGATGCCTAGTGACGGGATGGTGCAAAAAAACGATCGCACTGGCGATCGCAAGGTGATTGACAGGAAGAGGCCGTTTGTGGGTGGCAACTGACCATTTTACAGGAGTGTCCCGAAATACGCAGGCGGGCTCAGGCATTTGGAGGGAGGGTGTCTGACGTCAGCTCCGGCCCCAATCACCAGGAAACCATCACAGCGGCTAAGTAAGTCTTGGGGTGAGCAGAGATTGCACAAACTGATGTTTGTGCAGCTCTGCTACTAATGCGATCGCACACCTGCATACACCATATACCCTCCCCCTGTAGGCGGCGACTATCTGATAGCAGGGATGCAAAAACCGCACCCTAGCGATCAGGTCTGAATTATACCTTGGGTGCACTAATTGGGGACCCCGGTCACTTTACAAAAAAACCTCATGTCGACTTTTTTACATGTTGATCTTTTCCATGTCGACCTAGTCACTGTCGACCGATAGTGGTCAACCTAGTTACTGTTGACCCAACGATCCACACCCCTACAGGAGAAGTATTTAAGCGCAATGCACATTTACGGGCAACCACATTTTATTAATTGAGGCAGGGCCGGTGCTAGGGTGTTCGGCGCCCTCCTGCAAAATATAAATTTGTGCCCTCCCATACTTTACATGCAGGGCCGGGGGGTTACCATGGCCTCTTGGGCCCCTGAGCTGCAGGAGATCCGTGTAAGCCTATGGATGTGAACTCTCTGCCCACACACACTCTGTGCAGCGCTAGTTGCGGCTCTGCACACAGACAGTGCCGTAACTAGACATTTTACCGCTGTGTGCAAAAGAGGACATCGCCCCCCCCCCCTGTATGGAAAATAGGGGCAGTGTGCGCCGCAGGCGCGTGCAAAAAATATAGGGGCATGGCTTCGTGGGGAAGGGGTGTGACCACAAAATAATACCAATTCATATTACATATTATAGTAGTCTCCATTATTCAAACTACGCCGCACAGTAGTGCCACTACACCAGGTAGAGCCCCTTTTACACATTACGGCCGACAGATTCCCCTTTTTACACATTACGGCAGACAGCGTCCCCTTTTACACATTACGGCCGACAGATTCCCCTTTTTACACATTACGGCAGACAGCGTCCCCCTTTTTACACATTACGGCAGACATCATCCCCTTTATACACATTGCGGCAGACAGCGTCACCTTTTTACACATTACGGCGGACAGCATCCCCTTTTTACACATTACGGCAGACAGCGTCCCCTTTTTACACATTACGGCAGACATCATCCCCTTTTTACACATTACGGCGGACAGCATCCCCTTTTTACACATTACGGCAGACATCATCCCCTTTTTACACATTACGGCGGACAGCGTCCCCTTTTTACACATTACGGCGGACAGCATCCCCTTTTTACACATTACGGCGGACAGCGTCCCCCTTTTTACACATTACCGCGGACAGCGTCTCCTTTTTACACATTACAGCGGACAGCATCCCCCTTTTTAAATACAAACAAACACACACATACATATACACACACACACACACACACACACACACACACACTTTCTCTCTCACACTCTTTTTACATCCTCTTACCACAATCTTGCTGTCCAGATCTTCCACGGTCTGCTAGCCTGGTCCGTGTAGCTCCGCCCCCTTGGTCCGTGTAGCTCTGCCCCCTTTCGTCAGAACAAAAACTGACACTCCTCTCACTGTCACAGGGGACAGAGGAGAAGGAGTCATGCTGCCGGCGCTGCTGCGGATGCCTGTCAGTGTGACAAGGCAGGAGGAGGAGGAGCAGCAGCAGGGGGGACAGGACGGCGCTTCAGCAGGGATGCAGAGCAGTGAAGGCGCCTCTCCTGCCTGGCGCCTACCTGCACTGCATCCCTTTGCTGAGCGGGTAGCGCCGGGCCTGAATTGAGGTGTACTGTAATAAAACTGTGCCTGTCGCAGAGTAAAGAGACATTGGGGGTAATTCCAAGTTGATCGCAGCAGGAATTTTGTTAGCAGTTGGGCAAAACCATGTGCACTGCAGAGGAGGCAGATATAGCATGTGCAGAAATAGTTAGATTTGGGTGGGTTATTTTGTTTCTGTGCAGGGTAAATACTGGCTGCTTTATTTTTACACTGCAAATTAGATTGCAGATTGAACACACCACACCCAAATCTAACTCTCTCTGCACATGTTAAATCTGCCTCCCCTGCAGTGCACATGGGCCCTCATTCCGAGTTGTTCGCTCGGTATTTTTCATCGCATCGCAATGAAAATTCGCTTAGTACGCATGCGCAATGTTCGCACTGCGACTGCGCCAAGTAACTTTGCTATGTAGAAAGTAATTTTACTCACGGCTTTTTCATCGCTCCGGCGAACGTAATGTGATTGACAGGAAATGGGTGTTACTGGGCGGAAACACGGCGTTTCAGGGGCGTGTGGCTGAAAACGCTACCGTTTCCGGAAAAAACGCAGGAGTGGCCGGAGAAACGGTGGGAGTGCCTGGGCGAACGCTGGGTGTGTTTGTGACGTCAACCAGGAACGACAAGCACTGAACTGATCGCACAGGCAGAGTAAGTCTGGAGCTACTCTGAAACTGCTAAGTAGTTAGTAATCGCAATATTGCGAATACATTGGTCGCAATTTTAAGAAGCTAAGATTCACTCCCAGTAGGCGGCGGCTTAGCGTGTGTAACTCTGCTAAATTCGCCTTGCGACCGATCAACTCGGAATGAGGGCCTTGGTTTTGCCCAACTGCTAACAAAATTCCTGCTACGATCAACTTGGAATTACCCCCATTTATGCTAAGCCAGTGTGTACTCTTATCCACATTCACTGAGGTGCACTGTACTTAGGGCCTAATTCAGACCTGTTTGCTTGCTAGGGTTTTTTTGCAGTCCTGCATTCGCATAGTCGCTGCCCATAGGGGAGTGTATTTTCACTTTGCAAGTGTGTAAACACGTGTAGCAGAGCTGTACAAACAGATTTTGTGCAGTCTCTGAGTAGCCCAGGACTTACTCAGCCGCTGTGAACACTTCAGCCTGTCTGGGACTGGAATTGACGTCCGGAACCCTCCCTGCAACGCATGGACACGCCTGCGTTTTTCCAACCACTCCCAGAAAACGGTCAGTTGACACCCACAATCCTCTTCTTCCTGTCAATCTCCTTGCGAACGCCCATGCAAATGGATGATTCTTTGCACAAACCTAACGCTGAGCGGCGATCCGCTTTGTACCCGTGCAACGCGCCTGCAAATTGCAGTGCATACGTATGCGCAGTTTAGACCTGATAACCCGCTGTACGAAAACGCAGCCTAGCGATCAGGTCTGAATTAGGCCCTAAACCTCAAGTGCTTGCCTAAGTAGTGAGACACTGTATGTATTGCCTGCACTGTGGATAATTAATTCCCTATTGCTGCATATATGGGTGGTATTCATGTGACCGCCGGTCAGCTGACCGACAGTCACATGACCTCCTCCACCAGCCCGACGGGTCACTGTCCCGATGGTCGGCATGCCAACCAACACGGACTATTTCCACTCGTGGGTGTCCACGACCCACGAGTGGAAATAGTCCCTGTTAGTCATGCCGACCATCGGGACAGTGACCCGTCGGGCTGGTGGAGGAGGTCATGTGACTGTCGGGAGTCTGTGACTGTAGTAGAGTGGGAATAGAACCCGTGGTGCTTGCTGCACTCGCCCCTCCCCGCCGGGATCCCGGCGTCGGCAAGCTGACCGGCGGTCAGGAGACCGCCGGTCAGCCGTACTACACCCGCATATACTTGTCACAGAGTAGAGAGACAGACATTTAAGCTAAACCAGTATGTACTTTGATCCACATTTACTAGGATGCACTGTACTAAAACTTCAAGTGCTTGCTAGGGGTGGTCTTCAGTATGCCGACTTACGGGATCCCGACAGCCGGCATATCGACACTTATTCTCCCTCGTGGGGGTCCACGACCCCCCTGGAGGGAGAATAAAATAGTGTGGCGCGCGTAGCGCGCCACCGTGCCCGCAGCGTGGCGAGCGCAGTGAGCCCGCAAGGGGCTCATTTGCGCTCGCCACACTGTTGGTAAGCCGGCGGTCGGGCTCCCGGCGCCGGTATGCTGGTCGCCGGGAGCCCGACCGCCGGCATATCGTAGTGAACCCCTTGCTAGAGTAATGAGACACTGTATAGATTGCATGGACTGCAGGTAAGTAATTTTTTATTGCCACATCTGCTACTTGCATAAATATACAATCCCTGAACTGAGCCAGCTCCAAGTTTACATTTGATGAAAGATGTTACCCTAACAACTGGATTTTAATGGACGGAGATGGCTCTAGATTATCATGTATTGTGTTATTAGAGAACAATATAAATTAAATGGCAAATTAAAACCTCAATGACATAAAAAAAACAGGTATTGTTTTATTAAGATAAATTTATGTAAATTTATGGCAGATTATAAATTTCTTGGTATTCCCCGTTTTCCTTTGTTTCTTCTTCAGACTGCTTAGTGATTTATAATTCAGACTACCATAGAATTCACAGTCACATGATGTAATGAGTACAAAGGCTTTGGAAACTCCACTGAGCTCTGTCTGTAGTATGATATATTTTGTTCCTTCTCCCATACTGCCATCACACAGCATGCTGAGAGTCAATCACTTTTGTTTGCCCATCAGAGAGATTCTGAAAAGGAGATAATGACTTGTAGAAGGGCTAAGATACATTAGGCATTATCAGTGGTGGATTTTTATTAGGGGCTGCAGGGGCCCCAGTAAAAATCCTCCACTGCCTGTCACCTCAGTAATTTCTGGTTCCAGTCCACAACCCCCCGTTCCCCGGCTTCAAGGTGTGGAGCCGTGAGTACTCACTAGAGCAGGGAAGGCCCAGCAGGGAGCAAGAGACAGTCACAGTCCCTTGCCTTTGTGTAGACTTGCCCTGCATGAGGGCCGGCTGTGCAGTGGCTTCCCTATTGGAAGCTCTGCCTGCCCTTCTCACACAGCAGTATGGGACTGCCAGTCCAGAGTGCTATTAGCATGGGATTCTTGCTAGAAGGTCATACTGCTATGTGTAATTCTCTGTCCAATATGTACTTCTAGGAACTGCATTTTATGCAGCTTTTACTGCAGTGACATCTAAGTAAAACTAAATTCTATATCAATTGTACAATTATAAATGAATTTTATAATATTGGTTTAGTATTCTAAAATAATTTTTATAAAGGAAAATTATTTTAGAACATTAAAACCACTATTGTAAAATAGAAATAGAAATATATATATATATATATATATATATATATATATATATATAACATTACAATTGATATTTAATTATGTCTGCACCCTGAACTACCCTATCCAAAGCTCACAAACACATTGGGCCTGATTCTGAGTTGGACACAGTGCTGATATTCATGCAAATTGTCAATGCTTTTCTACTGTGCATATGTCTAACTCACTAAAATGTCGCACAGCAAATGCGTCCCATGGTGTGTATAGTGTACACACAGAAGCACATAGTGATTGAAACACGTGGTCTCTATACCAGTGTTGTAACTAGTGGTGTGCAAGTGGTGCCTGGCACACAGTACATATGCACTGTGGGCGCAGTACCACCGGCAACACCCACTGGGCCGAGCCGCTGCCGCACTGTGGGGACTGCCCAGCAACCTGCCATGTACATCACCGCCGCTCAGCTGCATTGCCCGGCTACATCTTCTCACATAGGTAGCAGGGTAGCGCTGCAGCTCATCTGCCCTGCCTCCCCTTCCTCCTTCTTTGGGGAGAGATGACATCTCTCCCAGCCGGCCCCAGCCCACCCACAGTGCCCTGCACTGTGAAGCCACAGCATAGGGCAGGAAGGACAAAAGGACTGCTGGCTGGTTGAAGCTGCTGTCCCGGAGCGTAAGTATAATCCATCCATCCCTCCCTCCCTCCCACAGGGGGCATTACCTGCCATAGGACCCTATTCAGTAAGAATTGCAAATTCTACTTTTTAGCAGAATTTGCAATCTTTTTGCTTGCATGCTGGGGGCCGACCATCGCAGGGCAAGGCCTGCTAAAAACCGTCCCCCTCTGTGACCACGCTGAAATTGTGGTAGCACCCACAGAAATTGTGGATGCCTCCTGCCGGTGCATCTTTGTGATCGGAGTGGCTGCGTGTGACGTCACGCAGCGACCCTGATCCATTTCCCTGTTGCCGCCCTTGCAATGCTCCGTATCCCCCTAGGAAACGGAATGTTGCTGCCCCCCTCCCTGCGCATGTGCCTGCATCATCATTGTATTTTTTGCGGTTCTATCGCGAGTTGCGATCCAACCTGAATAAGCTCCTTAATGTGTAAACAGGGAACTCTGCCTGCCGTAATGTTTTTACACTCTACCTGTTGTAATGTGTAAAATGGGGGCTCTACCTGGTGTAATGTGTAAAAAGGGACTCTACCTGTTATAATGTGTAAAATGGGGGCTCAACCTGGCATAAGGTGTAAAAAGGGACTCTACCTGGCGTAATTTGTGAAAGAGGGCTCAACCTGGAGTAATGTGTATAAGGGTGCTCTGTCTAGCACAATGTGTAAAAGGGGGCTCTGCCTGGTGTAATGTATATAAGTGACACTACTGTGTTGAGTAATTTTAATATTGGAGACTACTGTGCGGTGTAACATGAATTGGTATTATTTTGTGGGCATGCCCCTTCCCCATGAAGACATGCCCTGTATTTTTTGCATGCGCCGATTTTAAATATGGGGGGGCACCAATTCTCTTTCTGGCACAGGGCACCAAAATGTCTAGTTACGGCTCTGCTCTATACTATAGCTTAAGATGACTAGAGGGTAAATTCAATACCTGTTGGATCTTTTCTGACGGAAAAGATCCGACAGGTCAGTGCCGGGCATTCCAATAGCTTTCCGATAAGTCGGGGACCCCTATTGAATAGGTCGGAACCCCTTCCGACCTAAACCTTTCGGAAGCTGCGATCTTTCTGACAAGACGGCAGTTTCCAACAACTATTGAATACACCTCTGAAAGTAGGTTCTGTATGTAGTGCAGTAGCTAGGCAGCCCCTCTTAAGTCTAAAGGTAGGAGCCACCACTTCACTCAATAAATGTTGTTGTTGTTGTTTTTTTTTACTTTTCTTTATTGAAGCATTCCATAAAAGTAACAACATTTACCTGAGTATTGTAAAAAGTACAATATATAGTACAAAGTGTATCAGTGGTTTTAACACATAACATTGAAATCGTACTTGAATATAACAAGCACAATATACAGTTTAACATTTGTTGGTCATAGTTTCATCTGTGCCGTTCAGAGAGACGAGAACATGTCACGGCTGCAAGCCAGTATTACCAAAAGTGATGGGAGGGTCTCAGAGAAAACCCCTAGTTTCATACCAGATTGTATTGCGAAAACATTGGTTGATGGCCTCTTTAATGGGTATAGGTAAAATCTCAATAAAACTTTCCCATGTAGCAAAAAATGGTTCAGTGCGAGATTCTTTTTGGAGAGAGGCCTCCAACCAATCCATGTGACATACAGTATAAAAATTATTTGTCCTTAAACATCTCTAAAGTTGGTGTAGAACTTTGTATCCACATATGCAAAATAGCCTAACAGCCGATGAAATTGCTAAAAGTAATTTTTTAACGGCCTTCGGAGTTCTAGTACCAGGAGGTAATAGGCCAAATATTGCCCATTCTGGCATAAAGGGAATGTAATTCACTAAATGTTGGGAAGCAAAATGCCATACTGTTAGCCAGAATCTTCTCAAAAGTGGGCAAGCTCAAAGACAATGATATAGGTCTGCCGTTTGAGGTCTGCACTTGGGACAAGAGGGATCATCTAAAAGGCCCATCAAAAATCCTCTATGGGGGGGAATATAGGATCTGTGAAATATGTTAGGATACATCTCTGTATATTTAGCCGCAGGGAAAATAGTTATTGAAATATGTAACATGTTTAATAAATCGTCTACATCTAAGTTTGGGAAATGTTCCAACCATTGGGCTATTCCAGTTTTAAATGTGGAATGTACTATTATAGTACGAAAATGTTTATAGTAGAAGGAAATAGCACCTTTAGATTGATATGGTTTCAATAGCATGTGATCCAGTGGTTTGTCCCAATCGCTCGCCAGTATTAGTCTAGAATACCCTGCTTACATAATGCTGGGCTTGAAGGAAAGCAAAGTTTTGGGGGCCAATATATGTATACTTGGATATGGCATCTGTGTAAGATATTGGCTCTCAATAAATGTTAAGAAAAAAAAGGTATGTAGGATTGCTGCTTTATATAGCACTAGCTGGAGTACCTGGCATTGGCCCTCATTCCGAGTTGTTCGCTCGTTATTTTCCTTCGCATCGGTGCGATTTTCCGCTAACTGCGCATGCGCAATGTTCGCGCTGCGTCAAGTAAATTTGCTAAGAAGTGTGGTATTTTACTCACGGCATTACGAGGATTTTTCTTCGTTCTGGTGATTGAAGTGTGATTGACAGGAAGTGGGTGTTTCTGGGCGGAAACTGGCCGTTTTATGGGTGTGTGTGAAAAAACGCTGCAGTTTCTGGGAAAAACGCGGGAGTGGCTGGAGAAACGGGGGAGTGCCTGGGCGAACGCTGGGTGTGTTTGTGACGTCAAACCAGAAACGAAACTGACAGAACTGATCGCAGTGGCAGAGTAAGTCTCGAGCTACTCAGAAACTGCAAAGAAATTTCTATTCGCAATTTTGCGAATCTTTCGTTCGCAATTCTGCTAAGCTAAGATTCACTCCCAGAGGGCGGCGGCTTAGCGTGTGCACTGCTGCGAAAAGCGGCTAGCGAGCGAACTCCTCGGAATGAGGGCCATTAACCGGGATTTTAAGAAAGTCTGTTTACAAAAATAAATGTAAATATTAAACACACAGTATAAATAACATTGTAGATAGCTGAATACCCGTGCTTCGCTACGGGATGGGGATGGTAAATTAGAATGATAGTTGTTTGTTAATTTTCGTTGGAGATGTAGTATATAGGCATATCTTGCTTCCCTGATGCACTTTGTGTAGTGGCTAGACCCTTTTTTGGTCCCCCAAGGGACCCTACTCTTCCCACTATACAACTCTCAGTCTGTGGCTTCCTGCTGCCTCCATTCCCCTCCTCACATCATGCCAGTGCCACTCTGAAATTATCAAGTTTTTTTAGTTTCTTAAATAGCTCAGCACATTATGTATTTTCTGGTATATGCTGTGCTGCTGGGGGACCGTGCTACTTCCACTATATAACTGTCAGTGTGTGGGTTTGTGCTACCTGCATTCCCCTCCTCACATCATGTCACTGGCCCTGTCACATGGAACCCTGTCATCACTGACATATCATGCATGTCCTGATATAGTGTGTGCTGCTGGCCCACCCCTAGGGGTGCTAGTGGTGTGTTACCCCCACAGTGTTTGTTCCCAGCTTGTAAGTCATATGTGTACCAAGTTTGTTGTAAATTGGCCCAGGCATTTGGGAGTTATGCTGTCTCCTGAAATACTCTGTGCTGCTGTCCCACCCCTTGGGGTTCTAGGGGTGTCTAACCCCCACAAAGTTTGTTCCCAGATTGTATGTCAGATATGTCCCAAGTTTGGTGTAAATTGCTCCAGGCCTTCCACAATTTTGCTGTCTGCTGACATACTCTGTGCTGCTGTCCCACCCCTAAGGGTGCTAGGGGTTTCTGCCTCCCACAGTGTTTGTTTCCAGAGTGTAAGTCATATGTGTACCAAGATTGTTGTAAATTGCTGCAGGCATTCCAGAGTTATGCTGTCTGCTGAAATACTCAGTGCTGCTGCCTCACCTCTAGGGGTGCTGGGGGTGTCTCTCACCCCCCCCTCCCCCCCCCACAGTGTTTGTTGCCACATTGTATGGCATATGTGTACCAATTTTTGGAGTACATTGCTCCAACAATTCCAGAGTGCTGCTGTCTTCCCCCCTAGGGCTGCTAGGGATTAAAAAAAATGTACTTGCCTCTGCTGTGTTTTAATACGCTCATATATAAAATTTCACAATCAGCTTGTAAACTGTGGATTTGTATAGAAAGACAGAAGGACAAATTTTCATTTTTATATATTAGATTTACATTGACAAATTGCAGCTAAATAGAGTACCATTGCCAACTACTGTCAGAAGTTAGTATTACTTTCAGTTCAGACTGAAGAAGCTATAAATAGACATTCATTTGGAACCGGCAGGAAAAAAACATCATGCTCCCCTCTCCTCCAGATTCTAGGATACAGTATTCATTCTGCAGGGCACAAGGTTTGGCTCTGTTTCCATAATCATTTATTTGTGACCGAAATCATATTTTGAAGTTTAGTAAATCTGAGTTCATTATACAATCTTTGGGGTTTATTTACTAATATTCGTGTTACTAATACTCGTGTTTGTGCCAAATTTGTGGGAGTTTAAACTCAAATTTTATCGGCTCTATGTTTCTGCAACTTTTTTACATTATTTTCGGTAATTTACTAAGCTGCCGAGTTTGCGTTTTTCGTATTTTCCAATGTTGATGTTACTCGTATTGTTGGGCAGTGTTTTACGGGAGTGATTAGTAAAACACTGCCGGACATAACACAATGAAGCCCGGCCGGATCAGTGAGATCCGTGCAGGCCTTCATTGTGTACAGTATGAGAATTATTTAAACAGTTAAAAGTAAAAGAAAAAAAATTGCATGGGGTCCCCCTCCTAAGCATAACCAGCTTTGGGCTCTTTGAGCCGGCCCTGGTTGTTTAAATACCGGGGGAAGGGGAAATGACAGGGGTCCCGCCCATATTTAGACAAACAGCACCGGGCTTTTGGGCCAGCCCTGGTTCCAAAAATATGGGGGACAAAAGACATAGGGGTCCCCCGTATTTTTAAAACCAGCACCGGGCGCCACTAGCCGAGAAGATAATGCCACAGCCGGGGGACACTTTTATATAGGTCCCTGCGGCCATTGCAGTACCCCCCAAATAGTCACCCCTGGCCAGAGTCCCCTGGAGTGGGGACCCCATAAGTCATGGGGTCCTCCCCTCCAGGCACCCAAGGACCAGGGGTGAAGCCCGAGGCTGTCCCCTCCATCCCTGGTCGGCCTTTGTTTGTGTAAAAAAATAAATAAAATAAAAAATTGTTTTTGGTCATAGAACTACAAGTCCCAGCAAGCCTCCCCCGCAAGCTGGTACTTGGTACAAGTACCAGCATGCAGGGAAATAACGGGCCCGCTTGTACCTGTAGTTCTACAACAAAAAATACCCAAATAAAAACACAACACACACACCTTGAAAGTAAAACTTTTATTAACATACATGCACACTTCCCCACTCACACATACTTACCTAGTGTCCCACGGAGCCCCTCGATCCCCTTGTCAACTTAGAATCCAATTGGAAAGCTGTAAAAATAAATAAATCCAAAAATACTCACCTATTTTCCAGTGATGATCGGTCCTCTTTGTTCCATGTAGTAATCCAGAGGTTAAAAAAAAAAAAAAAAACCCGGACCAACGCACTAAAGGGGTTCCCTGTTTACACATGAAACCCCTTTTCCCGAATGATGGGACCCCCCATGACTGCGGTCACTGGAGATACCGCCAGCCAATCCCGTTATGGCGCTCTCCTGATTGACAGGCCAGGAGCGCACAGCCAATCAGGTGGAGCGCAGCGGCTAGAATGGAGCTTAGCGCAGCTCCATTCTAGCCTATGATGGGAACTATGTGGTCTGCAGTTGCCGGCGCCGACATCACAATCTAGCCCCAGTCCTAAAGCTAACAGTCTGCCCATCTGCTTTGCTAAAGGCTCTCTTCCCTTCAAGTGCGGCATGCTGTAGTTCCGATGCTTCGGCACCCAGGTTCTCCCAGAGGTCAGGATGTATAACCAGGTAGCTGCTGCCCAGTCACGGGATTTGGGTGGAGGGGGGGTCAACAGAGGTTTACATCAGTCTGACACGTTACTAGGGACAGGAGGAGGGCCCCCACATTACTCATCTACTGCAGTTGTCCCTAGTGCCACTGCCTCCTATGTATGCAGTAGCGGATCTTGCCACGGGCAAGCAGGACTTTTGCCCGGGGCGCCGCCATCCGGAGGGCGCCGCACCATGGCAAGATCCGCTGCTGCTGTGCCCCCCGCTGATCGCTCTGTCCCGCTGCCCCCCGCTGTGAAGGGTACTAGACGCGTAGCGTCTAGTTTCCCTTCATGGAGAGGACCTCTACTGTGCGGTGCGCAATGACGTCATCGCGCACCGCACATCATTTCACTACTGTACAGGGGGCGTAAATGACCACGCCCCCTGTATGAAGCCATGCCCCTTTGCCCGCCCGGGGCGCTGGAAGATGTAGAACCGGCCCTGATTGTATGCTATGTTCAGTTCTTATTGCTGTGTGATGTACCCACAACAAACATTGTGTTATGGGGACGCTACTACTGTGGCGGGCATTATGTGTATAAGGGGCGCTACTTCTGTGGTGGGCATTATGTGTATAAGGGGCGCTACTATGGTGGTGGGTATTGTGTGTTGGGGGCACTTTGTGTGGTGTAATTTGTATTAGGGTCACTAATGTGGTGCCACACCCATTCCTTGAGAGAGCACAGAGCATTGTTCCTTCGAAATGTGAGGTAGGGCACATATTTATAGTTTGCATAGAACTCACTTATTCTGTACTTCTACCCTTCACCCACTGTTTCTCCCTGTCGGCCTCTCCTTGTCACCCACTGCATATCACTTTTACCCTCTCCGTAACCCACTATCTCTCCCTTTCTCTGATTATCCATCCCCCTCTGCTTCTCCGTTAACCTTTTCCGGTTATCCTCTCCCTGTCATCAACAGCTTCTCTCTGCCACCTTTGCCTTTCACTGTCACCCACTGTTTCTCCTTATCACGCTCTTTCTCTCCCCATAAAAAACTGCCTCTTCCTGTCACCCATTGTGAACTTGAGGTGGGGTGGAGGAGGGCGGCCCAAAGCTTATTTTTGTACTTGGGCCCACCAATCACAAATTCCGTCGCTGCAGGGAGCAGATTGTCCTGTACTAAAAAGCAGGAAAATACTGATGGCTATATTTAGCTTCCTTTAAACTTTGTATGAAGCAATATGAACTTCATCCAGTCCACTCTGAATATAATATATAATAAATGAATTCCTCTGATACTGAGATAGTCGGGTAATTTGTGCGAGTCTGCAAAACATAACCTTTTCCAAAAGAAATAAAAAGCACATCTGTTAAAATACACAATAGAAGATATTTATCCAATTCCCTACATAAGGTCATTTCAAGCCACTAAGGAGAAAAATATAAAGTAGAGATAATAATGGGCACAAAATCCACAACAGCTGTACTACTGTCATGCAAGTTGGCAGCATAACTGTGAACAATGAGAATCCAAAGATGAAACTTTCATGTTCTAAACGGCAAACTCCCATCTACTAATAATGAGCCAAAACAAAGTTAAAAGCAATTTGTTTCCGCTGTGCATCCATGGACTTAAAGGTGTGTTTTTGACCATATACAGAGTTGTGTGTGTTAAAAGTGGAGTGCGCTACTGCACAGACTCCACGTTGCTACTCCTCCAGGGAAGCTTTGTTCCCTGTACCAAGATGGCCACCAAGTCTACTACTGAGCGTATGCAGAATCATCTTGGGACTATGTGAGAGTGACACAGCAGAAGACAGTAGTCTACCACTTGGCTCTATTAAGACCTGTGATTACCTGCTATATAACCGCTGTTCCAGCATCCTGCACGGCTACCGAAATACACTCACCGGCTGAGCTGTAAGACACCCTGCTCCGCTCCATCGTCCAATGTGTATAACAGTGAGTACAGCTGTTCCGGTTTTATCTTCAATAAAATCACTTCACTGGTTAAGTAACTGAGCTGTGCGTAGTTATAAGGCATCCGCTGATGTGTACAGAAACTCTGCAACATCCACAAGTCTATACACACATTTTTCCAACAGTATGTATTTCCTTGAGCTGACAGAACCTACCCATAAGCTTGGTGTCATAGTTGTCATTGTCATCAGTGCACACATGTATCAGCTCTATCACTGGTACAAAACACCAGTCTGGAAGCAGGCGTGTTACGCACAATTCTGCATAGCCTGCACTTCCAGCTTCCTTTCTATATTGTGCCTATGTGAGAACTCCCTATTACAGCCCAATTACACCCATTCAGTCACAAGTGGAGATACTTATGACACTTCATCACCAGAAACGGTGTATTCCAGATCATGCAAAACACAAAATCAAGCAAAACACGCTCCGCAACTGGCCTGTGTTCTATTCTGCATCAGCACCAATTTCTAAGTGCTTACATTATTATTTTATCCACAACTTAAACAGGTTATATTTAAAAATAAATACTGTAAGAGAATATGTTACGAGTATATTATGTAATATCACCTCGGCATTCTGCCTTAAATAAAAATGATCATTTTCCTATGCAAACATTCTTCTATTCCTGTTGCACTTTGCTAGTATCTAAATTGGCGGCCTGCTGTACTCTAAAGAATAGAGTGTGCATTAAAAAATGTTGCTATTAACAAAGTATTGGCAACACAGCATCTCTTCACTCAAAATATCCCCAATTCAATCCCTTTTCTCTGCAACTCTCACCTCACTAAAAAAAAAACTGTAGTTCCCATTCTCAGAGGATTGCACCATTCTGTGGAAATCTCTCCTTTGCAAAAGAATTTCCAGAAACACCTTTTTCACCTATAGAAATTGTATGGATAAAAGGTGGAAAGAAAATAAGAAGAGTTATGGTAAAGCTTACCTTCGTTAACACTTTCTTCGAGGTCCATGGGATACAGAGGGTAAACCTCCGGGAATGGATGATGGAGACAGGATCAGGCACTGAACAGCAAATCTTTTGAGCCTCCCAGGATGCACTGGGTACCTTGCACCTCATACCCCGCCCACATGCTCAGGCACTTCAGTTTTAGTTAATAAGCCCAGAGCAGGAGCTGGAGAGGAGAGAAGGAAGAATGGTACACACAGAAAAACACACTTTCACATAGAGAAGGGAACCCGTGACCGTGAAAGTAACCCATTGAAGCTAGGTGTGTCAGGGTGGGTGCCCTATAGATTCCATGGACTTCAAAGGAATAGAGTTAACAAATGTAAGTTTTACCATAACTCTTATTTTCTTTGTCCATGATCTCCGCAGGGTTAACCTTGGGGATGTCTCAAAGCAGTTGTAATAGGAAGGGTACGCTCCTAAGCTGAAAGGTGGACAATGCGGCCAAAGGTTGCATCCTGAGAAGCAAACATATCAAAGACATAGAAGCTTAGAAACATGTGGGCAGTAGACCACATCAGTGACTTGCAGAGTTGTTCAGCAGACGCGTCATGGCATGCTGTTCACGAAGGATCCACAGAGCGAGTATAGTGAGCAGAGACTGTACCTGGAACAGGAATATCAGCCTGTGTGCAAGTCTGTCAGATGGTCGTGCCAACGTGTACGGTGTAAGTAGATCTTGAGAGCACATACCTCATCCAACGAGGCTTCCTTTTGTGAAAGAAAAAAAGGTTTTTATGGCGCTGAGCAGAACTGTGTATGTTTACACCCTGGGATTAGCTGCCACCTGGTGAGGAGGTAGCCAGCCTCCTCCAACAACAAAACAAATGCAGAAAATTACCAGGTCAGCACTTAATGCCAATGATGTACACAAAAGTATATAAAACAATTTATTAGACAAAACTAAAATACATATAACAATTAAAAATGATAAGACCACAGCATAACAATCATATAAAACTGAGGTATCTATTACCTCTGAAATAAACAATAGTATACACTAATTGTAAACAGTAGAAGGCAGTCGCAAAACCTTAATGGGAATGACCCTCAGTTTGATTTTATCCGTGTTTGAATAATTGCCCACAGTATAAGCACAGATGAATCTCACACGACCGTGCATATAGATGTCCTCAATTAATATGGGTTTACTCACAGCTGAAAAATGTTCATCAGCTTAAAGGTCCACTGGATGTATAAACGGTGCAGAAATATAAAGTTGTATAATGACTGCTACTCAGTGTATAGGAATTGTCCTTGCTGCACCTCATGTGTTGTATAAAGCCTCTCTATATCACCCTACGCACGGGTGAGACATCCGTCAGCGGCACAATCTACCAGCGGCACAATCAAGCAAGGAGCCACTCTCCACCGTCCGGCACAATGTGGATGCACCAGTCTGCCGTTCAACACCCCCAGCACAGTTGGAATAGTGCTCGGCAGGGCAGGGTGTAAGGCGTTCCCAGTGCAGTGGAGAAAAGTAAGTGGTGCAGTCTCGTTAGAGATAAGCAATTGCTGGCAAATGCTGTGATCAGTTGCTGTGAGGACAAAACCTTGTTCTTGTGGGCTATAAGAGTATTGGCGACTCCTTCTCTCTGTACCCTCAACGCGTTTCTCCGCACCCCAGGCGGCTTCTTCAAGAGGCAGAGGCTGTTGTAGGGCCCGAAGAACCAATGACAAATCCCAAGGAGCCACTGGAGGGATAAATGAAGGTTGTATCCGGAGTACCCCCAGACAAAGGTACGAACATCCAGTAAGGGAGCAATTCTCTACTGAAACCAGACGGACAAGGTTGAGATCTTGAGAAGGAAGGTAAAGACCCATGGCAAGACCTGCCTGCAAGAAGGCCAGAAGCCTAGGGATCCTAAGAACCTTAAGATCATAGTGGCAATGAGCACATTACTGAAAGTAGGTAGGTCTGGATGGAGACAGGGGGGTATATTTACTAAGGTTCCGATTTTGTCCGAGTTTTTTTTTTTTTCCTAAGTGTCATCTCGGGAATTTACTAATCACAAATATCGGCAGAGTTGGGGCTATTCGTAATGGTTATTGGGTTCACTCTTGTGGGTGACCCCAATTAACTTCGCGTTTGACCGCAAAGTACCCATCATAGGCTAGAATGGAGGACAGCGATCCTCCATTCTAGCCGCTGTGCTGAGCCTGATTGACAGGCATGGAGCATACAGCCAATCAGAAAAGCACCATGATGTGGCGCTCCCTGATTGGCTGGTGGGCTCTTCACTGACAGTGGTCACGGGGGGTCCCGGCATTCGGGAAAAGGGGTTTTATGTGTAAACATGGAACCCCTTTAGTGTGAGGGTTCGGGTTTTTTCATTTATTTTTTTAACCCCCTGGATGCTACATGGACTGAAGAGGACAGCACTACATTGGATAATAGGTGAGTATTTTGGGCATCTTTTAACAGGTCCACCGTGGATTCTACGGGACAAGGGGACCGAGGGGCTACGTGGGACAATAGGTAAGTATGTGAGTGTCTAAGTGTGCATGTATGTAAAATAAAGCTTTACTTTATTGTTTTTTTTTTTAGTATTGTTTTGTAGTAGAACTACAGGTACCAGTGGGCCTGTTATTTCCACGCATGCTGGTACTTGTGGTTCTCCAAGTACCTGCTTGCGGGGGAGGCTTGCTGGGACTTGTAGTTCTTCCACACACAAAAAAATTCTATTTTTTGCACAAAGGCTATCAGCCTCCAATCCACCGCCCACAGATGGGGGGGACAGCCTCGGGCTTCACCCCTGGCACTTGGGTGGCTGGAGGGGGGGACCCCTTGATTTAAGGGGTCCCCAATCCAGGGTACCCCGGCCAGGGGTGACTAGTTGGGGGGGTAATGCCATGGCTGCAGGGACCTATATAAGTGACCCCCAGCTGTGGCATTGGGGGTAATTCCAAGTTGATCGCAGCAGGAAATTTTTTAGCAGTTGGGCAAAACCATGTGCACTGCAGGGGGGCAGATATAACATTTGCAGAAAGTTAGATTTGGGTGGGTTATTTTGTTTCTGTGCAGGGTAAATACTGGCTGCTTTATTGTTACACTGAAAATTAGATTGCAGATTGAACACACCACACCCAAATCTAACTCTCTCTGCAAATGTTATATCTGCCTCCCCTGCAGTGCACATGGTTTTGCCCAACTGCTAAAAAATTTCCTGCTGCGATCAACTTGGAATTACCCCCATTATCTCTCTTGCTAGTGGAGCCCGGTGCTGGTTTGAAAAAGACGGGGGACCCCTACATCTTTTGTCCTCCATATTTTTTAAACCAGGACCGGACGCAGAACCAGGTGCTGGTTGTTTAAATATGGGGTGGCCCTATACAATTTTCGCCCTGTATTTTTACAACCAGGGCCGGCTCAAAAAGCCCAAGGCTGATTATGCATAGGAGGGGGGACCCCACGCAATTTTTTTTTTACATGTTTAACTCTTTAAACACCTCATCATGTACACAATGAAGCCCTGCACGGATCTCACTGATCCGGCTGGGCTTCAATGTGTTATGTCCGGCAGTGTTTTACTAATCACTCCCATAAAACACTGCCCGACAATACGAATCACATCGACATCGGAAAATACGACAATAAAAAACTCGTCAGCTTAGTAAATTTGCGTAGATTAATTCAAAAAGTTGCTGTAAAATACGTCCGATAAAAAACGAGATTAAACTCACATTAAATCGGCACAAACACAAATTTTAGTAAATATACCCCAATGACCCTGTGAGAGCAGATCTGGTCGAAGAGGTAGAGGGATGGGCTCGTCTGTGGAGAGACACTGCAGATCCATGAACCAATGGCATCTAGGTCATGCTGAAGCCACGAGTATGATCCTCCTCCTTGAATTTACTTAGTACTTTGGGAAGGAGAGATACTGGAGGGAAGAGATAGGCCTGATGAAAAGTCCATGGGACTTTTAGTGCGCCTACGAAGCACGCCTCCAGATCTAGTGTCCTGGCCCCGTACACTGGCACCTTGTGGCTGAGTCTGGAGGCTATGAGATCCACATCTGGAAGACTGCATTTGTTTGCCAGAAGTTAAAAGACGGATGGATATAGAGACCAGTGACGTGCGGTGAGCTAAAAGGCTGAGGAGGCACTGGCTAGCACCAGAGCCAGATTTACACACAAAATATGAGCCAAAGGGTACATCTGGGTATTATACACATGTGCAGCAGTAAAAACTCCTGGAAATTTGGTGAGATTTGATCAGAGACGTGCGGAAAAGATAGCCAGGTGCGGCACTGCCTCACCTGCCATAGACTGTTTACTCCAGAGCTTTGGCTATAAAACTGATTAGAATAATGCAAAGAAGATATTTCAAACATATTCTTTGTATTTTACATATACTTTATACAGTAAAATCTCTAGCACAAACGTTCATATGACAGGAAAGGCTCTGCCTCACCCCACCGCATGTCACTGATAGAGACCACTCTCCAGTGTGTACATCCCGTTGACTGAGAAAGTCTGCATCCCAGTGGAGGAATCCTGGAATGAAGATTGTGTAGATGGCTGAACGATGGAGCTCGGACCGGCTGAGAAACCGAATCCCATCCTGCATCACTGTGAGTGTCCCCCTGCCGATTTATATAAGCCACAGCTGTGGTGTTGTCTGACTGTATTTGTACGGGAGAGCCCTGTAGAAAAGGTATTTGAAGTGCCCAAGACACTGCTCGAAGTTCCAGGACGTTGATCGGAAGATCTTTTTGTCAGAATTCAGCGGCCCTGAAAGAAGTGACTGCCTGTGACTGCTTCCCACCCCCGGAGGCTGGCGTCCATGGTGAGAAGTGTCCAGTGTGGAATCCAGAGTGGTCGCTTGGGTAGACCATGCCATCTGGAAAGTGTCAGGCGTTGTAGAGGCCTGGAGTGAAACTGGCCGTATTCCACCATGTAAGATGCGTTGTACTTGGCTATCCAGAGTCGCTCCAAGATGGAGCATCCTCTGTGATGGGATGAGAGAGGACTTGGCCCAGTTGATCAGCCATCCGTGACTCTGCCGGAAAGACATCACCTCCTGGAGGTGATGGTAGACTGTGCCAGAAGGAAGGCGCCCAGGTAAGGGAGTATTCTAATTCCCTGCCATCGTAGATGAGCCGCCATCACCGCCATGAGCTTGGTGAACACCCTGGGAGCTGTGGACAGTCTGAAGCATAGGGCCTGGAATTGGAAATACTGGTGCAGGACAGCTAATTGGAGATATTGTTGATGACAGAGTGCTATAGGTACATGGAGGTATGCATCCTATATATCCAGGGAGACCATATAATCCCCAGATCGTATAGCCAGGACAATGGAGAGGAGGGTTTGCATGCGGAACTTGGATACTTGAGATATTAGATTCGTAATGGGACAATAGGACTGTAGATTGTTGAATTCCTGTGTTTGTTGAGACTGTGGGACAGAGATAATGACATCTGACCACAGTAAGGATTGAACTACTCCCTTTAGCGCCTGTGCTTTACCAAGGTCTGTTGGTGGAGTGTTAGGAAAGTATTGCCTGGGAGATGCTTGATGAAGGAGACAGCATACCCATGAGAGACAGCTTCCTGTACCCAGGCATCTGTTGTGATTCAATGCCATGGGTGGGCAAACTGAAGAAGTCGGCCTCCCACACTGGGGTGCCCAGGGGGAAGCCTGCCCCGTCAGTCTGAGGGTTTCTCCTCTGGTTTAGTATTTGGGCGTTTAGCTGCCCAGGTCTGCTTGGTTTTAGGCTTAGATGCCTTGATGGTGTGAGACAATGTAGGAAAAGTTTGACTTTTGGCCTTGCCCTGTGGACTAAAAGACCGAAAGGACAAAGTCTGAGGCCGCGTTGAGCAACCTGAAGGTAGGCAAGCTGTCTTAGAGGTTGCCAGGATAATGACAATCTTGTCTAGTTCCGGTCCTAATAGAAATTTGCCCGTGTATGGAAGTGCTTCCAGGGCTTTCTTAGCATCAGAATCCGCTTTCCATGAGCAGAGGCACACTGTGCTGCCTTGGAAACAGCTGAAGCCTTAGAGCAGGGCTGGCCAAACCGGTCCTTGAGATCTACCAACAGTTCATGTTTTCCAGGCCTCCTAGAGATCTGTAGAATTGTCATTTAGAAATGAATGCAGCATATCTTAATAAGTAATAACTACTCCAGTGCACCAGCTAGGTGATCTGGAAAATGTTAACTGTTGGTAGATCTCGAGGACTGGTTTGGCTAGCTCTGCCTTAGAGAATAATAGAAGTGTCCAGAGCAGCTTCACCAATGTAATAGGCTCCATCTCTGATGTTGGCAATTAAGGACACCTGTTCCATAGTAGGATCGGACATAATACGGTGTTCAAGGCTGTCAGCCCAATTTTTTCATTTTCTTTAGTCACCCAGGCTGTAGCAGGTCTTGCTGTAAGGGAGTATAAAGATTTAGGTCATTCATCCAATTGTCTATCCAGAAGGTCCTTAAGGGAGGACACAGTAGGGATTGGAAGAATGGAACTTTTATTCAATCTGGTTTTTATTGAAGGAAAAATAATGTACAAATTGAAATACATATGGAAATTAAGTTGTACTACATAAATATATTGTGATATCTTGTACAATATTTCAATTACATGTTGAAATTCACTACAAATTGCAGTTTAAAACTATTAAAGTCATAAGGGTATGGGGGGAGTCAAGGGATGAGGGGGATTGGTGAGCAGTGGTGAAATAATGATCATAAGTGACTGAGGAGCACAGGAAAACTCATAACTCTTAAAATCACAGCATATGTCTGTCATGTTCAGTCTTGACATTATAAGGTAGTACAGGCCGGGGAAATGGCAAGAGTTCTGGGTTGTGTTAACAGAGTAGAGTAATGGTGGGTCTCTTTAAATTCTAACCATGAGAACCAGGTAGTAATAATGTCTGAAGTATTTTCTCCAGGTGGGCAGATAATATCTTCCATATCCATATAGTATTCGATTCTTCTGAACCATTCTTTCATTAAAGGAATGGTAGTTGACTTCCAGTGTACCAGAATGACAGCTTTTGCTACATTATTAAGATGATTTAATAGTGATTTTTTTTTGTAGGCCCCTGAAGGAGAGAAAGTAATATTTAGAAGCCAAGGTCTTTAGGGAATTCACCTCCTAGAATTGTTTCTGAACATTTAAAAAAAGTTCAGCCAAAAGGGAGCTAAGGCTGGACAATGCCACCAAATATGTACTAGAGCACCTGGAGCTGTATTACACCTTCAGCAGTTTTTGGAGACCCCTGAAAACATTGTGTTCAAAAGGACAGGATGCCTATACCATCGAGTTATCACTGTATATAAGGGTTCAAAGGTGTCAGTGTTTAAAGAGCTGGAGCCTAAGTTACCATAAACAAGATTCCAGTCTATTTCTTGTACTCTTCCGTTAAGATCCCTCTCCCAAGCTGAGGTAAATGAAGGAGGCAAGGTGAATACATTTTCATTAGGTAAAGAATATATGGAAGAGGAACATAAAGATTCAAAAACTGTGTGGTCCCTGGAAATTTCAGATAAATTAAGTGAGGAAGATATAAAATGGCGAACTTGAAGATACTTTCAAAATTCCTCTTGGGGGAGATTTGTAGAGGACTGGATATCTGCAAAAGAGTGTAAACCTGTGGAACTTCCCAATTGTCCTAGGCGTGATATCTTTAATGTAGACCACAGTTTAAAAGATTTTTTTTTTTTTTGAAAACCAGGAAGAAAATCAGGGCTAGCTATTATGGAAGTAAGAGGTTAGATGATATAAGAAATATGTGGACGCTTTCTTAATTTGGCCCAACAACATAAGGTTGAAGATATAGTGGGATGATGTATATCCTGGAGCTTAGGTGTCCAGGGAACTATGTCAATATCTTGTTTCAAACTGAACTCATCTATTACAACCCACTGTTTGTTATTTCCTGTCCTGGTCCAGGAAGAATGGAACTTTTAATTAAACGTGTCACCTGCGCATACGTAGTAGGAGGAGGATTTTCCCATTTTTCACAGGCAGATATAGGTAACGGATAAAAGGTCAGCATTTTTGGAACCGTCAACTTCTTAGTAGGAGTTTTCCAGGCCTCATTCCTGGCTTATGAGAAGCGATCAGAGTGTGGAAACTCAGCTACTACTTCCTTCTGTCGTTTACACAGAGGATCTTTAGATTTTGGGACTGGTTCAGTATCTTCGAGGTGAAGTGATAATTTAACTGCCCTGACTAGAGCAGCCACATTAAATTTGGAGTGTACCTCTTTGTCTCCTGAAGGGGATTCTGCATCGGAGACCTCTGCCAGATCTGCTGCATGAGAAGATTCTTCAGAATCAGAGAGTGGCATAGACTGAGAATGGCACAGTATGCTTAGTGGCAGTAAATGTAGGCAGTGTGACCTGGCCTTGTAATATGTTCTGAAATTCCACCAAGGAAGTAGCCAGAATCTGTATACAGTTAGTGAATGAGTCCAACAGGGACGGATGGAGCTGCTATGTGCTGATAGACAGGCTGTAATATCTGTGGGAGACCCATAGGGGGAGCCACAGGTGGGTTAGCAATAAGGTCAGCTATTTTACCCAGCAAGCTAGAGTAAGAAGCCCATGGAGGCTCTTGTACTGGGGCTGGGGGAGCTGATGTGCCCAGAGGTACAAAACAAGCAGTGCATTGACCGTCCTGTAATAAATCCTGGAGGTAAAACCTCTGTGGTACAGGTTCTACATGCTACCAGAATAGGTGCCATAGTGTGTTTCGCCTTGCTTTTGTTAGACATCACTACAAGGGAGCGTACACACACACACCACATCATAATGTGCAGCGTGTAACTGAAACGGTATGTGACAATGAGCAGGCACAATTACAAATGAGTGTAATGTGTGGCAGTGTAAACCCTGTACACACCAGTATTCAAGGGTCACTTTAAAATAAGAAAGTACAGGGAAAGCAATAACATTTACAGAGAGTGTGAGAGAATTACAAACAGCAGCACTAGCATAAGTCACATACAATGCAGAAATGCAATTTAACCGCAATGGGCACTGATATCAACTACTCAGCCATGTGGAGAAGGCTACTAGGATGCAGAGCTGTATACATCCTGACTCAGGGTTGGACTGGTCCACAGGGGTACAGGGGAAACCCCCGGTGGGCCCTGCTGCCTTGCGCTCCCCCCCCCCCTCCTCTAGGGAAGAGGTTCCAGACTGTGCACTTGATATATACATTATGCAAATGTTCCATTATAATGCACAGGACTATGGTGTATTTTCTATCATGCATTTCTATTATTAATCTACTACATTATCATGCATGCACTAGCAATATTGACTATACAGTGTGTATATATATATATATATATATATATATATATCTCAAGGGCCCCAGCCCATGCAGTCTCTAATGGTTATGTAAACCAATGTGTTGGCTGGCCACACCCCTATGCATGGGCCCCTACCACTGCATTCCCCCAGTAGGCCCGATATTAATCGGACTACAAGAAGAGGTATAGTTGTGCTCATAAGTTTACATGTCTTGAGCGAGGTGTAGCAGAATGTAATATTTAGCAGACTGTGGACTCTACCTTATGGTGCCCATACACTTGTGTGATGCCCCGCGATGCAACATCGCGGGGCATCGCACCGGCAGTTCAGGTGCGATGAAATCACACCTGAACTGCCAAAGGGATTACCATGCGATCATGCGATAGATCATATGGTAATCATGTGATGGGCATGTCACCGCTAAATGGGAGCGGCCTCCATCAGCTCCCAGCAGGTGCCCATCGCACATCGCAGTGCGATATATAGCATGTGTTTTTAAAAAAACATGCGATCGCACTGCGATTCGATAAATATTAAGTGCAGCACATAGTATCTTGAGACGTGAGATTCGACCGGCGTGCCCGCGCATCGTGTCGAAAGGTACCTAAAATGTGCATACAATCTTTCGATTTCTCTCACAGATGCGGTCGAAATCGAAGGTTAGCACCGATTATCTCACAAGTGTATGGGCACCATTAAGACTAGAATGTACAGCACCAAACTTTAACACTGATGATAAACAGCAGATAAGTACTTACACAGCTATGAGCCAGGGCTTGAATACAGGAGCAAAATGTATCGCAATAACTGTTGCAGGTAGTGAATGTCCACAGATGTGAGGGAATACTAAGTACTTTATTGAAGCAGTGGTGTGATAATATATAGCAGAGGAATCACAGTAACAATCCAAGGCACAACATAAGCAGAGTTTAAATGGTTGTCCAATATGAGATTTGCAGCAAAGTAATGAAAGAGTTGAACAAGAATCCAGAGTTATAATCCACAGAACTAGGATTGCAGGATTTGCACAATTAATACAAAATGCATGCAGGCATAGATTAAGTCCACAGTAATATGTAAACACAAGTAATTATTACTTAGATAATCCACAAAGCACAGTGAAAGTCCGCAAACACTTAGCTAATGTAGTCCTGGAAAGACAAACTGGCAAAGACAGGAGTTGCTGGATGACATGAACCGGCAGACCAGGTTTTCAGCATGAATAGGAGCTTGGACTAAAGACACCAGGCAATTCAGATCGTTCTAGCAGGTAATAATAATAATAATAATAATAATAATATAACCAGCGTGGAAGAACTAAAGTGGCTGGTTTATAACAGCCACACCAACCAATGAAAAAAGCCAGACTGCGAGTGTTAACTCTAATTACAAACCCTGTGAACCTGCAGAGCTGCATGTACACAGAAAGCCTAAGGAACAGAAAATACAGGAAAGACACTGATGGTTTGTTAATGTCAGCTGACTCCAGGTGCATACTGAGTAGTTAATCAGCTGACCCCAGGTGCATACTAAATAGTTAGAAAGCTGACCCTAGGTGCATTCTGAATAGAGGAAATACATGCACCAACAGACTCATAACAGGGACTCAGCCCAGAGTTTCCGGAGACCTGCAGAGCTCTGTAATGGCTCCCTAGTGTCTCAATGAGGAAGGAGGGTGTGAGAGAAGCAGCCCAGGGTGGGAAGACCTCAGCAGAATGGCGCTGTGGGAGGAGCCTCTGGGGAAGCGCTGATCTCTCCTTGCTGACATCCACCACTGTTTCTCCTGGCCTGTCTAAATGTCCCCCAGTGCCAATATACATAATCCCCTGGTGGTCTAGTGTGTGCACAGGCACTTAATGGCTGGGACCAACATCAGCGCCACCAGTCCATCTCCCAGGATCAGCAACATAAGACTGCAAGAAATGCGGGTCCCACAAGTGGGAACCAGTTTTACCTGCCCCCCAATGTGTCCGGTGCAGTTCCCTGTGGGTGCCTCTGCTAGTGAAGGTAGCCAGGGGTTCCGCCAAAATCACCTACTCATTTCTGCAGTTGCGGCTCCAGTGGGGGTGCTGGAGCATCAGCGCTGGCATTCCGTGGACTGCGAAGCAATGCATGCTTAAAACAATAAATTAAAGTTAAAGCATACTTGCCTACCTGGCCATCTCCATGAGGGAGAAAATGCTCTGTTCCTGGATTTTCCTGGTAATGTATGATTGCCATCACCTGTGGTGAGATAGTTAATTGATAAGAAAGGTGTTTCACCACAGGTGATGGCAATCATACATTACCAGAAAAGCCCCCCTGTTCAGAGTTCACCAGCTCCTCCTGGCAACAAAAACTGAAGTGTCTGAGCATGTGGGCAGGATATAAGGGGAGAGGAGCACAGTGCATCCTGGGAGGCGCACAAGCTTTGCTGTTCAATGCCTGATTCTGGTCTCCACTATCCATACCCCAAGGTTTACCCTGTGGAGACCATGGACCCCAAATAAATAGAAAATAACCACAGGTTCCACATTAAAGCACGCAGTTACTATGGCATCCAGGAAATAAGAGTGATGAAATGAAAATAGTTAAACTACAAAGAACAACCAAATGTATTTGTGAAGCTTCAGTGGATTCTATCAGATTTATGTCCAGGGCAATGGCATCAACTGTACTTGTTTATTGGAGGTTTATTGTTGAGGCCATGGATACTGGTACAAACTGGATTCACACTCAAATGAAAAAGAATAAGCTGTATTCCTTTAAAATGGGCAATAAATTATCATCTGGTCAAAGATCCCTCTCATAAAGGTTTCAGGAATGCAATGTAGATTTGGGAAAGGTACAGCAAAACCAACTAAAGGAAGGTATATTGGCAATAAAAACTTAAGAAGTTTGAATATTCCCATGTCTGTTTTAAATAATTTCTCGGTGTTCAGGGCTATAAGGTTGGAAGTGAATTTAGACAAAAATTAACAGAGGTCCAAACAGAATATATATTGAAATTGCTGAATTATGTACCACAAACAGTTTCTCAACTATTTCTACTTCTAAGAACTCTGCAAGACAGGATGGACACAAAGCCTAAAATTGTTGCTAAAGCAGAAAGTCATTATTAACATTGCTGTTCATCAAAGGAAAACAGATTTTTACACAAAGATTAGCATTGCAAAGAAACAGAATGGGGGGCTAATTTGCATTCCTATATATTAGAAAATAAGAAAGTATAGACACTAGAAAATGTAAAATGCAATAACAGTCCATTCTAAATGAAAAGTAGGACATTTTCTTACTTCAGTAGACATTAAGATTTCATATATTCATATTCCACTTAGACTATCAACACTTTGGGCAGGAGTGACACTGGAGGGAACATGTAAGGCAGCCGAAAGCTCCATGGAATGGCTAGTGCATCCACGAACGCTGCTTGAGGATCCCTGGTCCTTGATCCGAAGACCAAAACTATGTGATTGTGTTGAGATACCATCAGGTCTTCATCTGGTAGGCCCCACATGTCCACTAGGAGTTCAAAGACTTCTGAATGAAGACTCCACTCTCCGGCGTGTATGTCCTGGCGACTGAGGAAGTCCGCTTCCCAGTTTAAGACACCCGGAATGAACACTGCAGATATTGCTGGCAGATGGCGTTCCACCCAACAAAGGATTTTTGACACTTCCAACATTGCCTTGCAGCTTCGAATGCCACCTTGATGGTTTATGTATGCCACCATGGCCTGTTCTGTACTAGAGGCAGGGCGAGAGTTAATACATTGAACAACGCCCACAGCTCCAGAATGTTTATCGGGAGGAATGACTCCTTGGTCCAGCGACCCTGGAAAGAGTGTTGCTCCAACACCGGACCCCATCCCCGCAAACTGGCATCCGGTGTCAGCAGGACCCAGTCAGGGATCCAGAAGGGACGGCCCCTGCTCAATTACTGGTCCTGTAGTCACCAGTTCAGCGACAGACGAAACGCCGGAGTCAAAGTAATCATGTGAGATCTGATCCAATGAGGTAGGCCGTCCCACTTGAAAAGGATTAACCGCTGCAGAGGGCGGGAATGAAATTGAGCATACTCTACCATGTCACTTGCCAACACCGTTAGGCCAAGTACTTGCATCTCCAAGTGTATCGACACTCTGGTGCGACAAAGGAAGCAGCTTATCCAACTTCAGGACTTCTCCGGAGACAGGAACACACATTGACTGTGTGTGTCCAGTAGTGCCCCAGGTGCACCATGCTCTGAACTGGGACCAGCAAGGATTTCTTTCAATTGATGAGCCACCAGTGGGCTTGTAGTAAAGCTTACCTTCAGTTGTAGATGACTGAGGAGGACATCGTGGGAGTTTGTCAGAATCAGCAAGTCGTCCAGATATGGCAGGATCCTGACTCCCTGGCGACGGAGATGTGCCGTTATTATGGCCATGACCTTGGTGAAGAACTGAGGAGCGGTGGCCAGTCCAAATGGCAGAGCCTCAAACTGATAGTGTAGGTGGCCAATAGCAAACCGCAGATACTGCTGAAGTGGCCAGTACAATTGAGCGCAGCAGAACTTAGATGCTCTCAAAAACTTGTTTAGTGATTTGAGATTGAGATTAGGCCGGAAAGACCCATTGGGTTTCGGAATAGAAACAGGGTCAAGTAGTAACCACTGCCTCTCTGGGCAGAGGTACCAGCACTACCACTCCTGTATCCAGGAGAGAACTCACAACCTGCTGCAGAGTTTGCACCTTTAACGGATCCGAACTGATGACCGTGGTGCAAAACTGACAAGGAGGGTGTCTATTGAAAGAGACTGCATACCCATGAGAGACAACTTCTCGCACCCATGCGTATGAAGTGGTCTTTAACCAGACCTGGGTGAACTGCAGAAGTCGGCCTCCCACCCTGGGGTCCTCCAGGCAGGGGCCCGCCCCGTCATGCGGCAGGCTTGTCTTGTTTAGAAGCAGGCTGATGGGCCACCCAGAACTGCTTTGCCTTGTGCTTAGCACAGAATACGGCGAGCCAGGACAGACATATTCCACGCCTCGGCCGCAAACACATCCACCTCAGAGGACACCTCCTGAATGTAGTAGGTGGTGGTGGTGGTAATGTGAGACAGGTAATGTCTGGCATTGTGAGATATATCCTCGGGTGGCTCATCCTCTAACGACTAAACTCATGCTTCAATACTTTTAAAGCCCAAGAGGCTGCAATAGTGGGTATATGTACAGCACCTGTAAGGGAGTAAACAGATTTCAGGCATGCTTATCTGTCTGTTCTTTCAGTGAAGTGATAGTGGTGACAGGCAGAGTAGACGACACCACTAGGCGGGTGACATGAGAATCCATCGGCGGTTAATTTTCTCACATGCTACATAACACTGCAGGGAGAGGATAACGAGCTAAGGCCTGTTTAGACAGGGGGAATTTCTTTCCTGGATTAGACCAGGGTTCCTGCCTGATGGCCACTAGATGGTCAGAATGGGGTATAGGTTTTTAACCACCTTCTGCCATTTAAACATATCCGTTTTCTTAGCTACAGTAGTGGTGTACTCATCATCATTGATATGTAGGATCTGCTTAATAGCAACCACTAGAGCAGGGACATCAATTTGCACTGGAGAATCCTGGTCAGAAACACCTGATTCAGTGTCTGACAGGATAGTATGCTCCCCCTCCTTTTCAGATGAAACATCTGAGAGATTTGTGGATTGTGAGGAGGAAGCTTAGATGACCCAGAGACATGGGAGTGACCTGGAATAGATTTTTGTCTGACCAAGGAATACTTTAACTGCTGTAACTGGTTAGACAAGTTTTCCTCCCAAGGCAGATTGACCATAGGGACTATTTGTGGCTGTAATGGCACCAGTGGTCCCATCCGGGGCGATAGGCGTTCCACCAGAGTACCCAGCAGGTTTGAGAACGCGGCCCAGTGTGGCTCCTGATTGGTTACAGAAGCTGCGGACTGACTGGGAGATGTATGACACATAGTACACAGACCATCATACACAGCTTCCCCCTCTGGTAAATTATTGGTGCATACTCTGCATGATGCAGGAGCGTCCACAGACTTACTGCCCTTCTTGTTAGACATTGTACACACATGCAACAATAGAGCGGTTTAGTATGATGAAGCCAGAGTATACTACCTACAAATAAATCAGATGGTGTTGTGTACTGTGTATACAGTACACAACACCAACTATTAAATCTGGTATTATGTCACTGAGTACACAGTAGAATACACGTAATGGGTAAATACTGTGATGCACTATATAAATGATGCACCTAGTCCCTTAGGGTACAGAATAAAGTGATAGATCTCTGGGAAACACTGAAAAGTGAAACCACATAGCAGATACAAGCTCACACAGTCACATTGGCAATGCAGATAATTATTATTATGACAATAAAACTGCACTGAACTAATGTGTGTGTACAAAGAAGCACAGCGCGGTCCTAGGGGTTCAGACCTGATCGTAGCAGCAAATTTGTTAGCAGTTGGCCAAAACCATGTGCACTGCAGGGGGGCAGATATAACATATGCAGGGGGCAGATATAACATGTGCAGGGAGAGTTAGATTTGGGTGGGGAGTGTTCAAACTGGAATCTAAATTGCAGTGTAAAAAATAAAGCAGGCAGTATTTACTCTGCACAGAAACAAAATAACCCACCCAAATCTAACTCTCGCTGCAAATGTTATATCTGCCCCCCCCCCCCCCCCCCGCAGTGCACATGTTTTTGCCCAACTGCTAACAAAGTTGCTGCCCCTCTAAGGTCTGAATTACCCCCCTAGACCAGAAGTATATATCAGAATACTGGTACAATATATTTTGTAATTGGTACACTTTTTCTTACCTAAAGACATGTAGAATACTCAAGTGTTTGTAAAGTCACAGCGTTGTATACAGGCAGCTTTACAAGGGAGACCTTGCCCTGCTGTCCCCAGAGACAAGCCGCAACTATACATATAAGGTGACGCCCCAGCGTCTCAGTCAGGGAGTGAGGAAGAGTGTGAGGCAGCTCCAGTAGATGTCACCCTGTGCCGGGCTACAGGTCAAGCACTGACTCCCCTATGCTGGTCTTCCACCCTAAGTACTAGCGAGCCTTATTAAATGGGGCATTAGTACACCCGACCTGTGCTCTATGCCCTGGTGGTCTAGTGGGGTCCCTGCTCGGTGACTGTGTCCACGCCAGAGCCACGGCCCGTCTCCCTAGGTCGCAGATGGAATGCGATTTAATGGCGGGTCCTGCCTGGGGGACTCTTGCCTCCTCCCCTTAGCAGCCACATGAACCAGGAGAGCGACTGCGACCATGTGCCTAAAGCCGGAGCGTCTCCATCACAAGCTGCATACTCCCGCTGGAACAGGCCGCGGGAGTATGCAACGTCACTTGGGAAGTGATGGAGCTGCAGCGCTGAAGTATCACCATGACATACAGTGCTGACAGCCCAGTTTTGAAGAAATTTTCTGTCAGAAAAAGCTTTTTCAGGGCTACCCAGTGCAGCCCTCCTGTTAGGTGACTTGCTACTGCAGCACCAACTGAAAAACTGAGCTCTCAGTGCCTGGAGGCAGAGTTATAGAGGAGGCCCCAGTGCATCCTGGGACAACCGAAAGCTTTAGCCTGTTGGTGCCTCTGGGTCAAGATCCACTCTACACCCTATGTTTCCCTGTGGAAACCAATGTACCCTGCTGCAGAAATAGAATTAATGGCACTATACTGAAAACTACTGAGGAGGAAAGGGATCTAGGAGTCACTATTCAGGTGACTTAAAGGCAGGTAAGCAATGTAACAAAGCAATGAGGAAGGCTAGTCAGACGCTTGGTTGCATAAGGAGAGGAATCAGCAGTAGAAAGAAATAAGTAATAATGCCACTGTATAGGTCATTGATATGGCCACATCTTGAATACTGTGTTCAGTTCTGGAGGCCGTATCTCCAGAACGATATAAATACATTAGAGAGTGTACAAAGAAGGGCAACTAAAATGGTGCATGGCCTACATCACAAAACATACCCAGAAAAACTAAAAAAAATCTCAATATGTATAGTTTGGAGCAGAGAAGGTAAAAGGGGGACATGACAGAAACTTTCAAATATATCAAGGGTTTTAACAAAGTCCAGGAGGGAAACATTCTTCAAATAAAGAGAAGTATTATAACACGAGGACATGCACTGAGACTGGAGGGAGGTAGGTTCAGGGGAAATTTGAGAAAAAGGGGGCTTTAGTAAGAATTTTTTTTTTTGCTGTTAGCCGTTATACCAACACAGCAGATCTTTATATTAAACTGAAACGCAGTGCATTTATATCAAGATGACTGTCGCCAAATGTTTCTGCTTAGGACATTTATATTAAACCTATGTTTGGTTAAGTTTGTGCAATTGTATATTGTTAGTGTACTCTGCTTTACTTTTTTAAATAGTAAACACTTTACTGAATTGCCTCATTTGACCTCAGTCTCAAACAACTGTTTACTCATCTGCTTCTAGAAAATTCCTAAGCCCTTCAGCCACAATCACAGAAATAATACCAACCACTAGATGTCATTCTTAAACATTATTTTACCACTAAAGATATTCTGTGTGAGGCCTGGATGTCTCAATCCATCACCTTTGAGGGCCATGCACTCTAGCAGCTATATTCTTAATTAGTAATTACCCATCTAACTGAATGGGCCAGATGTAATGATGTCCAAGTTGTACAGAGGTGTGAGTTCCCCATGCCTTGCAAATGATTGCCACTTTAAAAAACCGTCCGAGTTCGGCCAGGAACCCAGACCTCCGGCCCAATATGTCTGATCTTTCTGGACTGAACTCCAATTGCTATGGTTAAAGAGATTTAAATACATTCAAACTACTGTTTAAATATTACATAAATACCAGTGGGTTTACCCATTATGCAACCTCATCTAATTTCAGAACAAAATGCTAGTAGACAAGAACCTGGTGAGGCAGAGGCTCTCTTCCTAAAACTTCTAGTGGACAATTGTCCCCAAAAGTTTTCCATCTTACAGCAGCTAATTTGTGTACTTGTCTCAAATTATGTACAGCCACTTGTCATATCATACTTGGTATACATTCCAAGGTCATTTTTATTGGTCTGACAACAGATGTCAAAGATGTCCTTCGTGCAAGAAAACTATTCTGTTCTTTGTAAAAGATGTACTGACACAGGTCTACTGATTTTGCAATCCCTGTACTTAGCACATAATTAAAAACACAAATAATGCTTGCAGTTTTATCACAATACTTCAGATTTCCTGAATTCTCAACAATTTTGTACAGTGGAAAGTACTACCTATTGGAAGATTTGTAGCATGTTCACCATAAACTGGAATAATGCCTCAAAGCAGGGGTTGGAGGGAATAGAGATGTTAATAATCCATAATGCATCCTCTCACTCTACTCATGGCCAGATGACAAGCCTGTCTTTGAGTGTAGATTGTAGAGTGGTGTTTTATTTTAAAACAATTAGGTAGTATGTGAAAGTCAAACTAAAGTCCTGTAGTTGGATTGGTTTATGTTCATACAGAGTGTAAAGTTAGGTGGTGTGACAAATGGCATGGCAGGTAAAATCGGTTGTTATAGAGGAGAGTCATATTTTGGTATGTTACAGGACTGGTTTCCCTTCAAACACTGTTGTACTTATGCAAGCTGCTAGTAGGAGAGCATAAGGTGATGTTAAATATCTGTATGGGAAGCACTAATTATGTATGGCAATTCTAATAACTGATCAAACTGATAGTAGTTGGGACTCCTGAGGAACTAAAATTTTAAGCACTTGCCTCTAATACAATGTCAGTCTGCACTACAGCTTCCTAACTCCGTGGGACTCTGGGGTCGCTGACAGCAGTTGGTGGGACCCATATCCAGGGTACAAGGCTTGGCCTTCAGAAAGATTATATTTGATTTGGCCAACAGATGTCACTTATGCCTTAATAGCTGTTTATTACTGATACTGAGATATCCGATTTCTAGGAGAGCTAGTCTTTGAGAAGGACCACTATGATCTGAGAGCACTTATGTGTCTGTGGAATGATCCAAGGGGGTCATTCCGAGTTGATCGCTCGCTAGCAACTATTTTGCAGCGCAGAGATCATCTCAACCGCGGCTAAACTGCACATGCATATGCACAACAGTTCGTTGCTGAGTGATGGATTTAACGAAGAATCCATTCGCACAGCCGATTGACAGGAAGAGGGCGTTCATGGGTGTCAACTGACCATTTTCAGGGAGTGGTTGGAAAAACGCAGGCATTTCCACGGCGGGTATCTGACATCAAATCTGGACCAGACGTGCTGAAATGATCGCAAGGGCTGAGTAAGTCTAGAGCTACTTAGAAACTGCACAAAAAAATTTCGGCCCGCTCGGCACCACACGCGTTCGCACACTTGCAAAGCGAAATACACTCCCCCATAGGCGGCGTCTATCTGATCACACGCCAGCAAAAAGTTGCTAGCGAGCGATCAAATCGGAATGACCCCCAAAGAGCACTTATGTTTGTATAAGGGGCCTGTGAATTTATTACCTGCCACTGAGGTTTAGGTGCTTGGGGTTCAATGATAAAGATCTCTGTTTTGTGAGGAAGCCCCTCTCCCTCAAGAAGTAGGTAGCCATGACCTGCTTGTACACAGGTGGGGACTAGGCCACAAACGTTTCCAGTAAGAAGCTGTTAAACATACCTGAATTTATATCTACACTTTATCCATGACCACTGACAAATAAACCCATATGACTTGGTAGAGTCATTAAAAAAATAATAAAAAAAAATAAAAGTAGATTGAGTAGATATGAACAGCTCTGGACTTTTTAGTAATTGAGTATAGATAAAGGAAAAAACGGCTTATGAAAATAGGAAACCATTATTTCTAAATGGAGGGATGTTTTTGTTTTACACTTTTAAAAGCTAATTGTCTGTGGTGATTCAAAAATGTCATAGGTGAACAGCTTGAGACTAAATGTGCAACTCCACCAATTTGATTAATTTTCAGGGTATAGCAACAACAAAATTGCTTTTACCTATATGAAAATACCCAACTCCTTCTTGACTGGAGTTAGTGTACACTTCTTTTACAAAGCCCAATTGCATGGCCTTGCATTGTACCTGTTTGAGAAAGAACGAGTCATTTCTAACTAACCTACTGAACTTTTTTAGCGAACTTTCTTTTAATAGCATTTTGGATAGACTTTTATTTTACATTTATTAGGTAGGGAAAACCAATAACATGAACGTTTCTCTACTTTGTTACATGTGTAATTTTGCACACTTAATAAAACTATGAAGTGTTTTGCTTACATTTGTTTTTAGTTTCCTTTAGATGTGCTGTTTGTATTCTGCATTCAGTCACCAAAATGTTAACATGGTTGTATAGTTGATTTCACACTTTAATTTCACAATATATACAGCATTCTAGTACCCAGCAATGTTGCCTATCACAACTAGATAAACCATAAATAAAACAATTGCTTTAAAAAGAGCTATGGCTACTGCTGTATGACTAGAGAATGAGTCATGTGTCAAACAACATTTTGTGAAGAAAAACATGACCTTGAATTTTTCAAGTGAGTGCATTTATACACCTCACAAACTTGGAATGGACATCTAAAGTCTCTTTTCTGTTACAGCAGGGGTACTGTACTGTGATACACTAGTTTTGAGAAAAATTGTTGATGTCCTTTTACTGCATTTTCCTTTTTCCCCTCAATGCTCCTTTTGTCACTTTTTCTCTTATAGACAGTTTGCTGCTCTTCTGTGTTCTTAGAATGCTTCTACAAAACTTGATAAAACGGTAGTTTATATATGAAAAAAAAAGTTCTCAAAGCCCTACAATGAAAATTTAGTTTTAATGCTAAATACAGTAATTCTAGAGAAAAAAATTTTGTTTGTGGGAAAATGGTACGTTATGGAATTTTTTTAGTGTTATTATATATTTACACATATTGAAAAGGATGACAAAACTGCCTGTATGAATGCTTTAGTGTCTCCCTTTATAGAGGCCTAGCTCTTTTAGCCACACCTTGAAATTAGGTCACCTTAAATAAGATTGCAGCTAACTTGTGTCTTTTTCAGAAGTCCATCCAGTTTCTTGATATTAGATCAGTCCAAGCCGAAGATCACAGATTGGAAGGATTAGGTAAAACTTTTACGAAGGAAACATGCATTAGGACATTTGTTCCGATAAACACAGTGAGAATGGAGTATCATTACCTCACCAAAATACAGGTGAAACTCAGAAAATTAGAATATTGTGCAAAATATACATTATGGTAAGAACTTACGTTGATAACGGTATTTCTCCTAGATCCACAGGATAACAATGGGATATGATGACGCGACAGCGGATTTGTACCAATCGGTCAAAGCTTTTCCGGCCTCCCAGCATGCAACGGGCCCATCCATTTGCTCAGGCAAATCAGTTGTATTCCAAAGCTCAAGGCAGGAGCATCATAGATAGCCCTAATCAGGCGATAAGAACACACATGCACACCCTTCAGTACAAGAAGAGGTTAGTGAGTAAAAGGATCCTTAAATCATGTGCGTCAGGGTGGTATCCCTGTGGACTTAGGAGAAATACCGTTATCAAGAGTAAGTTCTTACCATAACTTATATTTCTCCGGCAGGGTCCACAGGTTATCCACAGGATAACAATGGGATTTCCCAAAGCAATTAAGTGGTGGGGACGCTCCTGATTGAACAGGAGACTCCTTCGCCCGAATTCAGCATCATGAGAGGCAAAAGGTATCCAAGGCATAATGTCTAATGAATGTGTTAATGGAAGACCATGTGGCTGCCTTACACATCTGTTCTGCTAAAGCACCACATTGTGCTGCAAAAGATGTACCTACCTTCCGAGTAGAGTGAGCAGAGACATTAGCCGGAACCGGGAGATCAGCCTGAGAATATGCTTCTGAAATAGTCATCCGAAGCCATCTTATCAGCAAGCCATCCTCTCTTATGAAATCCATAGAGAATGAAGAGAGAATCTGTCTTTCTGATGGCACGATCCACATAGATCCTTTATGCACTGACCATGTCCAGCGATGCATCTCCCGCAGAAAGGCCCAGTACCTGGAAAGCCGGGACTACAGTTTCTTCATGAAAGTGGAATTTAGACACCACATTCGGAAGATACCCAGATCTAGTTCTGAGAACTGCTTTATCTGGATAAAAAAAAAATCAGAAATGGGGAATGACATGATAATGCCCCTAAATCTGATACTCTCCTAGCTAACGCCATAGCCAGTAGAAAGAGAACTTTAGCTGTCAACCATTTAAGATCCACTTTATTAAGTGGTTCAAACGGGGGTACTTGAAGGGCTTTCAGGACTAGACTTAAGTCCCAATGCACTGTAGGAGGAACAAAAGGAGGTTGAATGCGCAGCATTCCCTTGAAAAAAGTACGCACATCCTGTAAATTGACAATTTTCTTTTGGAACCATACAGTCAATGCTGATACTTGCACTCTCAAAGAATACACCTTCAAACCCTTATCCATTCCTGCCTGAAGGAATGCTAAGACCCTGTAAACTCTGAAAGATTTAGGGTCCATTTTCCGTTCATTGCACCAATGAATATAGGTTTGCCATATTCGGTGATAAATGCGAGCAGAGGAAGGTTTCCTTGCTCTGAGCATATTTTGAAATACCAGTTGTGAGAATCCTCTTGACTTCAAGATAGAGGTTTCAAGAGCCACGCCGTCAAAGACAGTCAATCCAGATGTCTGTGATAACAAGGACCCTGCATCAGTAGATCTGGACGTTGAGGAAGCAGAAGTGGAACATCCAGCGACATCCTCTGCAGATCGGTGTACCAATGTCTTCTGGGCCAAGCCAGAGCTATTAGTATCAGAGCACCTTTTCCTTGCTTTATCTTTCTCACCATCCTGGGTAATAGGGTGATTGGAGGAAACCCATAAGCCAGATGAAAATCCCATCTCACCGACAGGGCATCCTCAAAGATCGCTCTGGGATCCTTTATTCTTGACTTGTATGTGAGCACTTTGTTGTTCAGACGGGATGCCATGAGATCTATCTCTGGCAACCCCCACTTGTCTACTAGAGTCTGGAAGATCTCCGGGTGTAGAGCCCATTCGCTTGCCTGAATGGCATGTTGACTGAGAAAGTCTGCTTCCCAGTTTAGGACTCCCAGAACGAACACTGCGGACAAGGCTGGATGATGAAGTTCTGCCCACTTTAGTATGTGACTTACCTCCATTGCTTTTCGACTGCGAGTTCCTCCTTGATGGTTGAAGTACGCTACTGCCATCGCATTGTCTGAGTGGATCTGGACTGGTTTTCCCCGGTGAATGTCCTTTGCCTGAATCAGTGCCATGTATATAGCCCGAAGTTCCAATATGTTTCTTCCTTGGTCCATTGCTCCTGAAAACACAACCTTCCTGACACTGCTCCCCAGCCCTGGAGACTAGCGTCAGAATCTCCCAATCTGATATCCAAAACGGTCTCCCCTTGTCCAGATGGGATGTCTGTAGCCACCAGGCTAATGACCACCTTACTTCTATCGTAAGAAACATCGTCTGTGTTTTTATCGTCTGATGCAACCCATTCCATTTGGCAAGAATCAGACGCTGCAGAGTGATGCAACCAATTCCATTTGGCAAGAATCAGATGCTGCAGAGGCCTCGAGTGGAATTGTGCATACTCCACCATGTCAAATGTTGACACCATCAAACCCATCACGCGCATTGCTGCGTGAATGGATACCTTTTGACTGTGTAACAAGTCCTGAATCCTTGACTGGACCTTGGATATCTTGTTCAGAGGTAAAATTACTCTCTGAAGACTTGAATCCAGTACAGCCCACAAAGCGAGTCATCCATTGTGACGGAACCAGAGACAATTTTGCCCAATTTTTGAGCCAACTGTGGTCTGCAGACACGTAATTGTCTATTGCAGATGACATAAAAGCAATTCCCGAGTCTGTGCCAGGATTAAAAGATCATCGAGGTATGGAAATATTCTTATCCCCTGCTGGCGGAGATAAGCTGCCATTACCACCATAATCTTGGTAAATACTCTGGGAGCTGTGGCTAACCCAAAATGTAGGGCCTGGAACTGAAAATGCTGTTGAAGGATAGCGAACCGGAGATAGCACTGATGGAACAGTGCTATAGGAACATGTAGGTAAACATCTTGTATATCCAGGGATACCATATAATCCATGGCCAAAATGATGGAACGTTTAACGTCTCCATGTGAAACAGAGGTACCCAAATGTAGTTGTTCAGTACTTTGAGATTGAGAATGGGCCGAAATGACCCATTTGGCTTCTGAACCAAAAACAGGTTGGAGTAAAAACCCTGTCCTCGTTGTGTAGGAGGAACTGGAATGACTACTCCTGACTGAAGCAATTTCTGAACTACTTCTAACAAAGCCTTGGCCTTCGTCTCTACCCGAGACGGGCTGGTACAAAAAACCTTCGAGGAGGGTGCTTCTTGAAGGCAAAAGCATAACCTAGAAATACTGCTTTCTGAAGCCAGGCATCTGTTGTAGACTGCTGCCAGATCTGTGCAAACTGAAGAAGTTGGTCCCCCACCCTGGGGTCCCCCAGATGGAGGCCCGCACCATTAGGCTGATGGCTTATTATCTGTTTTTCCAACCGGTCCTCTGGTAGCCCAATGATTTTTAGTCTTACCAGACTTGTTGTATTGGGGCTGCTTGCCATCACTTTTTCCTTTAGCTTTTCCTTGAAACCGAATGGGACGAAAAACCGAAACTTTAGGTTCGAAATTGTATGTGGAAGGAAACTTGACCTTCTTGGAGTTTGCTTCTGACTCCAGAATATCTATAAATTCTATATCAAAAAGAATATCTCCAGAAAAGGGCAAAGATTCCAAAACCTTCTTAGATTCTGAATCAGCTTTCCACGTACGTAGCCAAATTGCTCCTGGAGGCAATAGTACCCATATCCAAGGCTGCTTCTTCCAAGAACATTGCAGCCTGATTTATATGAGCTATATGGGATTTTTGCTCTCTAGAAGCTATAGAAAAATACCACTTCAATGCATCAGCCCAGGCAGCCACTGCCTTTGCCATCCAAGCTGAAGCCATGGCTGGCCTTAGGATTGCCCCAGACAGGGAAAAATGTTTTTTTTTTAGAAAACCATCCACTCTCCTATCCGTGACATCATTTAATAATATTGAAGGCAAAGGTAATGTAGATTTTCGCACTAATCAAATTACATGCGTATCTACTTTAGGCGCCACCTCCCTTTTTTTTATATCTTTCTTTTTATTGAAGCATGATAACAGTGTACAACAAGTATACATTTCTTTGCAGACATAAGTTTACATACATTGTAAATAAGTAGCTAATATACAAAAAAATAACATACTTGTTACAGTAATGTTTTTCTCAGCAAAATATTAATTTTAACTGGGTTTCATTTGTTGAAAGTAACAAAAATCATAGTATAAGATTAATCGATTAACTGATCGACCCAGATCCATCCCCGCACAAGTCACACCTCTACAAAGCGGAGACTGCACATGCCAGCTCCCTTTTTAAACAAACCCCAGCTGGAATTCCATTTCTTAGCAATTCTAAACTTCTTATTGGGTGTAGCCCAAGCCTCTTCCATAATTTCCATCAGCTGATCTAACCCTGGAAACTCAGTCTTAACTGTTTTGGGACGTTTAAACACAGGTGCCTTGGTTTTTAAACACAGGCTCTGCTGAATCCTCTAAGAATAGAATGGCTTTCATTGCTTTAATTAACTCAGCTATATCCACTGAGCTGATACCTTCCTCCTCCTCTTCGTATGCCAAAGTAGAATTTATTGAGCTTTCATCTTCCGATGAATCCTCATCTGAATCATATATAGCCTGTGAGGGTGAAGATTTACTTACCACCGGCTTATCAGCTTGTTTCTTTTAAGGGTGCTTCTGGAAGTGATATACCATAGGTGGGGAGCTGCATGTAAGGGTTAATAGTGTAACCTATCCCTGGTACAGGAGTTGGAGGAATTATCCGTTCAGCTATACTGGATAAAGGCTGTGCAAACATAGCCCAAGGTTGATCCATCTGCACCTGAATCTGCCTTGTATTTTTCATTAACCCCTGGTGAAAGCTAAAACAATTTGCACACAAACCATCCTGAACCAGATTATGAGAGGATAACACAGCTTTGCAAGACAAACATGAAATAAGTATTGGTGTTGCTGTGAGTGTACCTTCCTCGCCTGTGCCGCTCTTAGACATGATAAATAATGAACACTTCCACAGTGTATTACACAATTTGTGACTGTATTCACTTTAAATTTCTTAAAGTGATATACAATCCGACCCTACTCATGCACCAGCATTGAGGAGTGGAATAAACAAACTGACAGAAATATAGTAAAGTCAGCAATCACACTAGCAGTCAGTCACATGATATACATTAGTATAATAACCAATATGAGCACACCATTAACAACAACTACATTTTAAGTATGTAGGAGAACATATTACTGCATCATGTTTAAACAGATCTAACGTATTCAGAGGCAATGCAAAAGACACAACAGTAAATGCATGTAGACTTATATGCAAATGGCACTTATCTAACTATTTGTACTCAAAGGGTAGATAGAGACTTAGGTGGTCATTCCGAGTTGTTCGCTCGTTGCCGATTTTTGCTATGCTGCGATTTGTTGCTAAATGCGCATGGTACGCAGCGCACATGCGCTAAGTTACTTAACACAAAACTTAGTAGATTTGCTGGTGTTTGTACGACACTTTTCAGTCGCACTGCTGTTCGGTAAATGATTGATAGGAAAGGGGCGTTTCTGGGTGGCAACTCAGCGTTTTTATGGCATTGGCTAAAAAACGCAGGCGTGTCAGGGAAAAACGCGGGAGTGTCTGGAGAAACGGGGGAGTGGCTGGCCAAACGCAGGGCGTGTTTGTGACATCAAACCAGGAACTAAACGGACTGAGCTGATCGCAATCTGTGAGTAGGTCTGGAGCTACTCAGAAACTGCAAAGAATTATTTAGTAGCAGTTTTGCTAATCTTTCGTTTGCAATTCTGCTATGCTAAGATACACTCCCAGAGGGCGGCAGCCTAGCGTGTGCAATGCTGCTAAAAGCAGCTAGCGAGCGAACAACTCGGAATGAGGGCCTTAGTGCTGTATAACCCGTACTCAGTAAAGTGGGATACAGGGAGACTCGCCTTGCTTCCAGGACCGATCAATACGTTAGCGAACGCTGAGTGGATCCAGACGCTACTAGTGCACACTGCCGCTCCATGAACCTATAGTGAACACAGACGCTCAGTGGGGGTATTTTCGCTATACTGCGATTTGTTGCCAACTGCGCATGGTACGCAGAGCGCATGCGCTTAGTTTACTAAAAACTTAGCAGTTTTGCTGTGGCTTCAGCTGCGCTTTTCAATCGCTCTGCTGATCGGTGTGTGATTGACAGGAAGTGGGTGTTTCTGGGCGGCAACTCAGCGTTTTCACAGCGTTTGCAAAAAAAAGCAGGCGTGTCAGGGAAAAACGCGAGAGTGGCTGGAGAAACGGAGGAGTGGCTGGCCGAACGCAGGGCTTGTTTGTGACGTCAAACCAGGATCTAAACGGACTGAGCTGATCGCAATTTGTGAGTAGGTCCGGAGCTACTCAGAAACTGCAAAGAATTATTTAGTAGCAATTCAGCTAATCTTTCGTTCGCAATTCTACTATGCTAAGATACACTCCCAGAGGGTGGCGGCCTAGCGTGCGCAATGCTGCTAAAAGCATAGCGAGCGAACTCAGAATGACCCCCAGTGTACGCAGACACACCAGTCACACAGCCGCCTATGCTTTGACTAAGTCCCCTTCATGTACAGCGTCTGAGACGGAAGCGGGAAACAGTTCATGGTGGGAGACTCGGAGGAAACTGGTCATGAACAGGGGGGAGGGGTGACCAGTAGAGCATCTGACTCCCCAATGCTGACATCAACACTAGGGATCGCGGCCTCATACTATTCCTGCAGCCTCTGATCCCTAAGGCCTAACGCTGGTGCACCCAAGTGGCAGCCGCATCAGCGACTGTTTGGTGGTCTCCTAAAACAATGCGGCTGTGTCCGTATTCCCCTTCTAAGCAGAACTGATGCCTTACCTTCTCCCCGTGCTCCAGCCTGGTAACGTCTGCCAGACCTGCTAGTATATCCGACACAGAGGCCCGCCAAAACAGCACTGTACTCGTGGGTAAGCTTTGTTGCGACCCGGCAGAGAGCTGTTGGAGCGACTCTTTCTACGGTATGTATAAGACACTGTTTAGAAAGATCACTCAGAAAATTGTAAGACTTTAAAAATAAAATAAGAAAGTTTAGGACTGCTAAAAACCAGCAGCCCTCTGACCATGGTCCGGCTCCTGCCGTACCAAACAAAAAAACTGATTTGCCTGAGCAAGGAGACAGGAGCAAGGAGACAGGGATATATGGACGGGCCCGTTGAATGCTGGGAGGCCGGAAAAGCTCTGACAAATCTGCTGTCGCTTCATCATATCCCATTATTATCCTATGAATAACCTGTGGACCCTTCCGTAGAAAGTTCTTTTATTTCAGTAATTCAATTTAAAGGTGAAACAGATATATTATATAAACTCATTACATGCAAAGTGAGCTATTTCAAGCCTTTATTTATTATAAGTTTGATAATTGTGGCTTACAGTTTAAGAAAATCCAAAATCTCAAAAAATTAGAATGACATAAAATCAATTAAAAAAAGGATTTTAAATACAGAAATGTCGGCCCTCTAAAAAGTATAATTATGTATATGTAGTCTGTACTTGGTTTGGGCACCATTTACATGAATTACTGCCTCAATGCGGCGTGGCATGGATTCTATTAGCCTGTAACACTGCTGAGTTGTTATGGAAGACCAGGATGCTTCAATAGTGGCCTTCAGATCTTTGGCATTGTTCATTCTCATGGCTCTCATCTTTCTCTTGGCAATACCCCATAGAGTCTTTATGGGGTTCATGTCAGGCGAGTTTGCTGGCCAATCCAGCACAGTAATCCCACAGTCAGTGAACCAGGTTTTGGTACTTTTGGCAGTGTGGGCAGGTGCCAAGTCCTGCTGGAAAATGAAATCGGCATCTCCATCTCTTGTCAAGTCACTCTTGAACAACAAAACGTGAGAAGCGCCTTACCTGGGCTAAAGAAAAACACACAAATCTTTCCCAGATTTGTGCCTTGAGAGAATCCTGTCTCGGAGGTCTACAGATAATTCCTTTGACTTCATGCTTGGTTTGTGCTCAGACATGCACTGTCAAGTGTGGCCCCTTATATAAACAGGTGTGTGTCTTTCCAAATCTTGTCCAATCAACTGAATTTACTACAGGTGGACTCCAATTAAGCTGTAGGAACATCTCAAGGATGAGCAGTGGAAACAGGATGCACCTTGAGCTTCGTGGCAAAGGCTGTGAATACTTACAGTATGTACACGTGTTTTCTTAGTTTATTTTTAATACGTTTGCAAAAATCTCAAAAAATTTTTCGCGTTGTCATTATGGGGTATTGTGTGTACAATTTTGAGGGGGGGGAAAAAGATTTATGGTAAGAACTTACCTTTGTTAAATCTCTTTCTGCGAGGTACACTGGATTCCACAGGGAATAAATCGGGGTGTAGAGTTGGATCTGGATCCGAGGCACCAATAAACTAAAGCTCTGACTATTCCCAGGATGCCTTGCACCCCCTCCTCTATAACCCCGCCTCCGTGCACAGCTCAGTTTTGTTAACCAGTCCAATGCAGTAGCTAACCACATTCTCTCAACAGGAGAAGGTACCAGCGGCTAATGCCATACAAACCCAAAGAAGCTAAGTGTGTCAGGGTGGGCACCCTGTGGAATCCAGTGTACCTCACCGAAAGAGATTTAACAAAAGGTAAGTTCTTACCATAAATCTCCTTTTCTGCAGTGGGGTACACTGTATTTCACATAGAATAACATCGGGGATGTCCTAAAGCAGTTCCTCATGGGAGGGGACGCAATGTAGCGGGCACAAGAACCCAGCATCCAAAGGAAGCATCCTGGGAGGCGGAAGAATCAAAGGCATAGAACCTTATGAACATGTTCACTGAGGACCATATAACCTTGCACAACTGTTCAAGGGTCGCACCACGGCGGGCCGCCCAAGAAGGTTCAACAGACCAAGCAGAATGGGCTTTGATGGTAGCCGGAGCTGGAAGTCCAGCCTGTACATAAGCATGTGTAATCACCATTATAATCCAAGGTCTGCTTATTGAAAACCAAAAAGAACAAAGAGAATCAGATCTCCTAAGCGAAGCTGTTCTCTTCACATAAATACGGAGAGCCCGTACCACATCCAAAGACCGCTCTTTGGAGGATAAACCTGGAGACGTAAAGGCCGGAAGCACAATCTCTTGGTTAAGGTAGAAAGACGACACCACCTTAGACAGATAACCAGGGTGAGTTCTAAGAACTGTCTGACAAAGTGACCAACAGGACAAGGCACTGTCTGAAACCCATCTAGCAGAGGCGATAGCCAGCAAAAACAGGATCTTAAGAGTAAGCCATATGAACCTTGAGGAAGGCCAGACGAAGGCCTCAAGCCCTGTTGTAGGAAAGCCAAAAAGATTGTCAGTACTGAACTTGAATGCATCAAAATTCTTAGCAGCACACCATGTGAAGTAAGAATTCCAGACCCTATAATAAATCAGAGCAGAAGCCGGTTTATGGGCCTTCAACATAGTTTGAATGAGCACCTCCGAAAACCCTTTGGCCCTCAGTACTGAAGCTTCAAGAGCCACGCCGTCAAAGCCAGTCGGGCCAGATCCTGGTAGATACAAGGGCCCTGAATGAGGAGGTCTTGGCGCTGCGGAAGCAGAAGAGTTCAGTTTACCGAGAGACCCTGCAAGTCTGAGAACCAATGCCGTCTGGACCACGCCGGAGCGATTAGAAGTAGTAGTCCTCCTTCTTGCTTGAACTTCCGTATTACCCTGGGAAGGAATGACACCGGAGGGAACAAGTACGGCAGCCGAAAGTTCCATGGAATTGCCAGTGCGTCCAAGAATGCTGCTTGAGGATCTCTCGTCCTTACTCCGAAGACCAGAACCTTGTGATTGTGTCGAGACGCCATCAGGTCTACGTCTGGTAGGCCCCACTTGTCCACTAGGAGTTGAAAGACTTCCAGATGAAGGTTCCACTCTCCGGCATGTATGTCCTGATGACAATATGTGGCTGTAATGGCACAGGAGGCCCCATATGGGGCACAAATCTAGTTACTAGCATAGTCAGTAAATTAGAGAAAGCAGCCCAAGGTGGGTCTTAATTTGCCCCATTGCTGCAGAATGACTGTAGGGTACAGAACCCCCAGTACCTGAATTCTCAGCTGCTGTTTTCCTCCGGGTAATCCGTGGCGTCAGCCCTGCATGGTGCAGGATCAGCCATGGACCCACGACCCTGTTTAGCAGACATTATTTGTAAGCGTAACCTTAGGGTGTAATAGTACAATTTAGGCAAATTACCCGACAAAAAAAACCCTGTATGATGCGACTACAAGCAGAGCACAAACAGAGGATTTAAGAGGTATGTGGTGACTGTAAAACACAGAGAAAAATACCAAGGTAGTATATCCTGTGAAACACTATATTATATGAGAACACTGATACACTTAGCCCCCTTTAGGGTACAGAATATAGGGATAGCCATATGTGTGAGATAAACAGACTAGAGATCACACAACAGCAATAGACACACACACACACACACACACACACACATGTAGAATGCAGAAATTATTACAAACAACAATAAAACTGCACTGGACTAGCAATATGAAGTAACTGTACTACCAAGTAAAGCTATGTAGGTATATAGATATAACAATGCACAGTAAATACTGGATGTATATTACAGGGTACTTGTACTAAATCTCCCTGTAGCAATGCACTTGTTCTTTACTAACACTGTCCAAATGACATGTAGAATACTTAGGTGTCCAGCATTGTGCATTTACAGATGATGCAGGCGGCTTTAACAGAGGCAACATTGCCCAGCAGTCCCAGAATCAACTCAGCATGTGTGTAATGGCACCCAAATGCTGACAGGGAGTGAGGGAGACAGAGAGATGCAGCTCCAGGGTGGGAACATTTGCAGTAAATAGCGCCTGGGGCTGGGGAAAGGGCTACAGGTCAGAGCCTTGGACTTCACCACCGGGTACTGCGGGGCCTATTAAAACTGATTTTTATGGAATCCGACCTGTGTCCCTTGCCCTGGTGGTCTAGTGGGGTCCCTGTACGGCAACAGTGTCCACTAGAGACCGCGCTGGATCGCGGTTTTCAGCGGGTCCGGCCTGGGTAACCCTCTTACCTCCTCCCTATGATGCAGCCACGCGATCCTGGAGAGCAGCGGCAAGTGTGTGTGTGCCCTGAAGAAAACCGGAGCCCTCCGCTGTAAGTACCCAGCAACCAGGGTGCGGGAGTATACAGCGCCGCTGGGGGAGGTGAGGGAGCTGCAGCATGATATGTCAGTATGACATATAGCATTTTTAAGTGCCTGTGCCCTTGAAGTCCTCTATCTTGTGAAAAGCAGGCAACAACTTACAAACTGAGCTCCTGTGCACTGAGGCAGGGTTATAGAGGAGGTGGTGCAAGGCATCCTGTGAACAGTCAAAGCTTGAGCCTGTTGGTGTCTCGGATCAAAATCCAACTCTACACCCCGATGTTATTCCCTGTGGAATACAGTGTACCCCGCTGCAGAAATTAATTTATTAAATTTTGGAATAATAGGATTTTAATTACCTACCGGTAAATCCTTTTCTCGTAGTCCGTAGATGATGCTGGGGTCCACATTAGTACCATGGGGTATAGACAGGTCCACAAGGAGCCATTGGCACTTCAATAGTTTGGGAGTGGTGGCTGACTCCTCCCTCTATGACCCCCTACCAGACTCCGTCCAGAAACTGTGCCCAAGGAGACGGACATCTTCGAGAGGATTGTACAGATAGTGGCGAGATTCATACCAGCTCACACATACAAGGCACATCAAGCTAACGAGCTTGAAAAGCTTCAGCAACAGCTGAAACATTACCTAGTAATAATGCAGTACATAGCTAACAACAAAATTGTACTGAACCAGATAACTGCAGGAAAACGAAGAGCTGGGCGGGCGCCCAGCATCCTCTACGGACTACGAGAAAAGGATTTACCGGTAGGTAATTAAAATCCTATTTTCTCTTACGTTCTAGAGGATGCTGGGGTCCACATTAGTACCATGGGTATGTACCAAAGCTCCCAGAATGGGAGGGAGAGCGAGGAGGCTCCTGCAAAACTGATTGACTGAACTTCAGATCATCAGAGGCCAAAGTATCTAACTTGTAGAACTTTGCAAACGTGTTCGACCCAGACCAAGTTGCTGCTCGGCAAAGTTGTAATGCAGAGACCCCCCGGGCTCCGCCCAGGAAGACCCCACCTTACGAGTAGAGTGGGCCTTAACAGACTTAGGACACAGCAATCCCGCCATAGTGAACCTGATCCAGCGAGACATAGTCTGCTTAGAAGCAGGACACCCAATTTTCTTAGGATCATATAGGACAAAAAAAAAAAAGAGTCCGATTTTCTGTGACGAGCAGTCCTCTTCACATAGATCTTCAGAGCCCTTACCACATCTAAGGACTTAGATGAAATTGAGGAGTCCGTAGCAACTGGCACCACAATAGGTTGGTTGATATGAAATGCCAACACAACCTTCGGAAGAAACTGCTGACGTGTCCTGAGCTCAGCTCTATCTTCATGGAAGATCAAGTAGGGGCTCTTACACAAAAAAGCCCCCAACTCCGACACACGTCTAGCAGAAGCTAAGGCCAACAAAGTGACAGCCTTCCACGTAAGAAACTTGACCTCTACCTCTTGCAGAGGCTCAAACCAGTCAGACTGGAGAAACTGCAACACCACGTTAAGATCCCATGGCACAAAGGGAAGCTGGTTGTGCAGAACTCCCTTCAAAAAGGTCTGAACCTCTGGGAGGGCAGCCAATTGTTTCTGGAAGAAAATGGATAGGGCCGAAATCTGGATGTTCACAAATCCCAACCTCAGGCCCATATCCACTCCTGCCTGCAGGAAGAGGAGAAACCGTCCCAGTTGACACTCCACCGTAGGAAACCTCTTGGACTCACACCAAGACACATTTTTTCCCAAATACGATGGTAATGTTTAAACTTTACTCCTTTTCTAGCCTGTATCAGAGTAGGAAAAACTTTGTTCGGAATGCCCTTCCGAGCTAGTATCAGGCGTTCAACCTCCATGCCATCAAATGTAGCCGTGGTAAGTCCTGATAGGCGAATGGCCCCTGCTGCAGCAGGTCCTCTCGAAGAGGAAGGGGCCTTGGCTCTTCTTGTAGTAGATCCAGAAGGTCCGCGTACCAAGCCCTTCTCGGCCAGTCTGGAGCAATGAGGATCGCTTGAACCCTTGTTCTCCTTATGAGCTTTAGGATTCTTGGGATGAGTGGGAGTGGTGTAAACACATACACCGACTGAAACACCCACAGAGACACCAGGGCGTCCACTGCCACTGCCTGTGGGTCTCTCGACCTGGAGCAATAACGCCAAAGCTTCTTGTTGAGACGAGAGGCCATCATGTCTATTTGGGGTAATCCCCAAAGGTCTGTTAGGTCTTTGAACACCTCCGGATGGAGACCCCACTCCCCCAGATGGAGATTGTGTCTGCTGAAGAAGTCTGCTTCCCAGTTGTCTACTCCCAGAATAAAGATTGCGGACAGTGCCAATGCGTGTTTTTCTGCCCAAAGGAGGATTCTTGTTACCTCCGCCATGGCATCCCTGTTCTTCGTTCCGTCCTGTCGGTTTATGTAAGCCACTGTTGTTACGTTGTCCAACTGCACTTGAATGGCCCGATTTTTTAGAAGATGGGCTGCCTGAAGAAGACCGTTGTATACGGCTCTTAATTCCAGAATGTTGATCAGAAGGCCGACTTCCAGAATTGTCCTTGGAAGGTCTCCCCTTGAGTAACTGCGCCCCAGCCCCGGAGGCTTGCATCCATGGTTAGAACGATCCAGTCCTGAATCCCGAACCTGCAGAAGGTGAGGTAGTTGGAGCCACCAGAGGAGCGAAATCCTGGCCTTTGGCAACAGATGAATACTCAGGTGCATGTGCAGATGAGATCCTGACCACTTGTCCAGGAGACCCAGTTGGAAGGACCGAGCATGAAACCTTTCGTACTCGAGAGCCTCGTAAGAGGCCACTATCTTTCCCAGAAGGCGAATGCATTGATGAACCGACACCCGGGCTGGCTTCAGGACATCCCAGACTACTGTTTGTATCACCAACGCTTTTTCCAGTGGAAGAAATACCCTCTGTACTTCCGTGTTGAGGATCATCCCCAGAAAGGACAACCTCCTGGTTGGTTCCAAGTGTGATTTTGGAAGGATCAGAATACAACCGTGGACACTGAGAAGATCGGTCGTGAGAGCAATGGACCGCTATAGTTTCTCCCTGGACGATGCCTTTAGCAGCAGATCATTTAGCTATGGAATGATGTTCACCCCATTTGCGAAGGAGAAACATCATCTCTGCCATCACCTTGGTGAATACCCTCGGTGCTGCTGAGAGGCCGAATGGCAGGGCCTGGAACTGGAAATGACAGTCCAACAAGGCAAAGCGGAGATACACTTGATGCGGCAGCCAGATCGGAATGTGGAGGTACGCATCCTTGATATCCACAGATACCAGAAATCCCCCCCCTTCCAGACTTGATATCACCGCTCTTAGAGACTCCATTTTGAACTTGAAATCCTTCAGAAAGAGGTTTAGTGACTTTAGGTTCAGAATGGGCCTGACCGAACCATCCGGTTTCGGTACCACGAAAAGGTTCAAATAGTAAACCTTGTTGTGCATATGAGGTGGTACGGGCAGAATGACTTGACGCCACCAACTTCTGGATGGCGGCTTGTAGGACAGTCCTTTCTGCAGAGCTGGTAAACCTGATTTGAAAAACCGGTGAGGGGGGAGATTTTAAAACTCCAGCCTGTACCCCTGGGACATATTATCTTGCACCCAGGGATCCAGGCCGGACGACACTCAGACATGACTGAACTGCCTGAGTCTCACTCCCACCAGCCCCACCTCCGGGACCAGCAGTCCACCGTCATGTGGAGGACTTTGGTGTACCTGAAATAGGTTTCTGTTCCTGGGTACCTGCCGTAGCGGGTCTCTTGGACTTGGGCCTACCTCCCCGAAAGAAGGTGTTGGACGGCCTGGCCTTTCTGGGCTTCGTAGTCCGAAAGAGCTGTGATGTAGGTGAAGAAAATGGTTTCTTTGGAGCTGGAGCAGCTGTGGGAAGAAAGGGAGACTTACCCGCTGTAGCCGTGGAAATCCACGCATCTATCACTTCCCCAAAGAGAGCCTGACCTGTATACTGTAGGGACTCCACACTTTTCCTGGATTCTGTGTCGGCAAACCATTGACGTAGCCACAGTCCTCGCCATGCTGATACCTACATGGAAGAAATTCCTGCAGCCATGGAACCCAGATCTTTCATGGATTCCACCAGAAATCCCACTGAATCCTGAATGTTGCTCAAAAATAAGCCAACATCATCCTTATCCATAGTATCCAAATCTTCAAGTAAGGTACCAGACCACTTTACTATAGCTTTGGCAATCCAAGCACTGGCAATAGTGGGACGCAGTATAGCCCCTGAAACAGTGTACATGGATTTGAGCGTATTATCAATCTTATGATCAGCCAGCTCTTTCAAGGCGGTAGATCCCGGAACAGGCAACACCACCTTTTTGAAAGTCTGGATACTGACGTGTCAACAATAGGTGGGTTTTCCCACTTTGCCCTATCCTCAACAGGGAAAGGAAATGCCACCAGAACACTCTTAAGGATCTGGAATTTTTTCTCAGGGTTTTCCCAAGCCTTTTCAAAAATAGCATTTAAGTCTTTTGACACAGGGAAGGTTAGCGAGGCTTTCTTATTCTCAGTGAAGTAAGCCTCCTCAGGTGGTGTATCATTAATATTCAACACATCCCTAATAGCCTCTATCATCAACTGAACCCCTTTAGCAAGAGATGATGTCCCCCGTACCCCATCATCACCGTCAGAATCTGTATCTGCATAATTTGTGCTAAAGGATGCTTATGGGAGTACACAGCGGGTGACCTGAGGTACCAGAACTGGGCCAGACTGCCATATTCTGCAGCACCTGGGCAGCAGATTCATTTTGTGCAACCCTCTGAAATCTGAGAAATCATATTTTTGATAGAGGATAACCATTCCGGCTCCTTTGCTGGAATCTGTGCAATCCTGATTACATGGAATGGGATCGTCTTGAGAGGACAAATCCTCTGCAGCATATGACAGAGGCCCTGGACATTGCTATTGGTGACCACAAACACTCCACACACACACACACACACACACACACACACACACACACACACACACACACACACACACAGGGGATACAGAGTTTCTCCCCAAGAATGGCGAGAGATAGACAGAGATTGGAGCCAACCCACACACAGCGTTTTTATACATATAAGGGAGACCCCTTATGTATGAGTGCTGACTGTGTACCTTAATAGGTTACACAGCCACTTTGCAGCCCCCCCCCTTCTACAAACCCCTGGTACCGTGAGATAGCTGGAGATTTCTGTGGAGGGACTTGCTTCTTTAATGTACAGCGCTGTGCAGGCAGGAAAATGGTGCTGAACGCTGCTGGGTCCGCTCTGAGAAGCTCTGCCCCCAAAATGGCGCTGTTTACCCGCTCTTCATAGGATTATACTGGCCTGAGGATTGATGCTGGCTGAGATCCGGGGACCTCAACAGGCTGCGTGACCAGTGTAGGGTGCAGGCGCTGGCTCAGGGCGCCCCTTACAGCGCCACACAATTTACCGCTGAGCCTCCCGGAGCGCAGTTAATACTGTGCTCCTACCCTGATGCCACCATCTTCAGACCGGCCCCCCGCTTGCTAGGGGGGTTGGTGTCTCACTCGCTACAATCTTCAGCTCTGCAAGGGGATGGCAGCATGCTGCTGGGGTGAGCAATCCCCTGTGGCGGGGAACGATCTATCCCCTCTGGAGCTCAGTGTCCAGTCAGCGGAGACAGTGGCTCAGACCCCGCCGGGCAGACACTCCCCCCCCCCCCCCTAAGTCCCTTGCTGCAGGGAGGCTGTTACCAGCAGCCTCCCTTTAAAGCAATAAACTCTAAAAAATAACTTTTACTAAGGAAACTCTGGAAAGCTCCCCTAGCTATGACTGGCTCCTTCGGGCACATTTTCTAAACTGAGTCTGGTAAGGGGGGCATAGAGGGAGGAGCCAGCCCACACTCTCAAACTCTTGAAGTGCCAATAGCTCCTGGTGGACCAGTCTATACCCCATGGTACTAATGTGGACCCCAGCATCCTCTAGGACGTAAGAGAAAAGGCTGTAACATAACAAAAAGTGAAGCACTGTGAATACTTTCCGGATGCACAGTATTCTTACCATCTTTAGACTTGTATGAACTGGACAGATAATTTCTTCCAGTCCACTAAACATTTAGTTCTACTTTTCATCTAAAGGAGATATGTTCTCCATTACGCTGAGGACACCCTATTGCAATTTAAACTTCAAGGAAAAATAAATCTCCATTCTTCATTTAATGGGGGAGATTCAAATGTTTGAAAAGTCGGTTGGGTGTGGTTTTTCCTGTCTATTAGATAAGAAAAAACAAACTCCCAACTGACTTTTCAAACATTTGAATCTCCCCCCATAAGTCCGTTATTGGACATGACAACCAGACTGACAAGAAAAACATTAAGGGGTCTATAATCAAAGTCTTGGAGTGATATAGATACGTTATGGTAAGAACTTACCGTTGATAACGGTATTTCTCCTATGCCCACAAGTTTCCACAGGATAACATTGGGATATGATGGAGCCACAGCGGATTGGCACCAAACAATCACAAGCTTTCTGGCCTCCCAGGATGCAACGGGCTCATCCATATAATCCCGCCCACCGACTCAGTCAAATTAGTTGGATTCCAAACCATTTAGGCAGGAGCATTATGTAGAACACTATTCAGGCGAGAACACCACACATTCACACCCTTCCATGCAAGAGGGAAGAGGTTAGTGAGTATAAAGATTCTCAAATCAGGTGCGTCAAGGTGGGATCCCTGTGGAAACCTGTGGACATAGGAGAAATACCGTTATCAACGGTAAGTTGTTAGCATAACGTATATTTCTCCGGCAGGGTCCACAGGTTATCCACGGGATAACATTGGGACTTCCCAAAGCAATTTTTAGTGGTTAGACAGGAGAACCTTTCGCCCGAATTCAGCGTCATGAGAGGCAAAGGTATCCAAGGCATAATGTCTAATGAAAGTGTTAATGGAAGACCATGTGGCTGCCTTACATATCTGTTCTGCTGAAGCACCATGTTGTGCTGCCCATGAAGGACCTACCTTACGTGTAGAGTGAGCAGAGACATTAGCCGGAACAGGGAGATCAGCTCGAGAGTATGCTTCTGAAATAGTTATTCGAAGCCATCTTGCTAGCGTCTGTTTAGTAAGCAGGCCATCCCCTCTTGTGAAATCCGTAGAGAATGAAGAAAGAATCTGTCTTTCTGATGGCACTGGTACGATCTACGTAGATTTTTAATGCACGGACTACGTCCAGCGACACTTCTCCCGCAGAAAGTCCCGATACCTGAAAAGCCGAGACTACAATTTATTTGTTAAGGTGAAACTTAGATACCACCTTAGGAAGATAACCAGACCTAGTTCTGAGAACTGCTTTGTCTGGATAAAAAAAATCAGAAAAGGAGATTTACATGAAAGCGCTCCTAAATCCGATACTCTTCTAGTCATCGTCAGTAGAAAGAGTACTTTAGCTGTCAACCATTTAAGATCCACTTTAAGTGGTTCAAACAGAGCACCTTCAAGGGCGTTGAGGACCAGACTTAAATCCCAAGGTACTGCAGGAGGAACAAAAGGTGGTTGAATGCACAGCATTCCCTGGAAAAAAGTACACACATCCTGTAAAGTGGCAATTTTCCTTTTGAAACCATACAGTCAATGCTGAAACTTGAACGCTCAAGGAAGCCACCTTCAAACCCTTATCCATTCCTGCCCGAAGGAAATCTAAGATTCTGCATACTCTGAAAGATCTTGGATCCATATTTCTTTCACTGCACCAATGAATATAGGCTTGCCATATTCGGTGATAAATGCGAGCAGAGGAGGGTTTCCTTGCTCTAAGCATGGTTTGAATTACCAGTTGTGAAAAACCTCTTGACTTTAGGATAGAGGATTCAACAGCCACGCCGTCAAAGACAGCCGATCCAGATGCCTGTACCAATGCCTTCTGGGCCAAGCCGGTGCTATTAGAATCATGGCACCCTTTGCTTGCTTTATTTTCCTCACCACAGGGTAACAGGGTGATCGGAGGAAACAGATATGCTAGATGAAATTCCCATTTCACTGACAGTACATCCACAAGGATCGCTCTGGGGTCTTTTGTTCTTGAGCCGTATGCCGGAAATTTGTTGTTCAGACTGGACGCCATGAGATCTATCTCTTGCAACCCCCACTTGTCTACCAGTCTGAAATACTTTCGGGTGTAGAGCCCATTCGGTTGCTCGAATGGTGTGTCGACTGAGAAAGTCCGCTTGCCAGTTTAGGACTCCCGGAACGAACGCTGCGGATAATGCTGGAAGATTGAGTTCTGCCCACTTTAGTATGTGACTTACCTCCTTCATTGCTCTTTGGCTGAGAGTTCCTCCCTGATGGTTGAGGTACGCTACTGCCGTTGCGTTCTCCAAGCAGATCTGGACTGGTTTTCCTTGCAGAATGTCTTTTGCCTGAATTAGTGCCATGTATATGGCCCAGAGTTCCAACAGGTTTATTGGCAGGCAATTTTCTTCTGTGGTCCATCGTCCCTGGAACCATAGTTTTCCGGACGCTGCTCCCCAGCCCTGAAGACTGGCATCTGTTGTCGGGATCTCCCAATCTGATATCCAAAAGAGTCTCCCCTTGTCTAAATGGGATGTCTGTAGCCACCAGGTTAATGACCTTTTTACCTTTACTGGAAGTACCATCATTCGTTTCTTTATTGTCTGATGTAATCCATTCCATCTGGTCAGAATAAGATGTTGCATTGGTCTTGAGTGGAATTGTGCATAATCCACCATGTCGAATGTTGACACCATCAACCCCATCACTCACCATTGCCATGTGAACTGATATTGTTTGACTGTGCAACAATTCCCGAGTCATTAACTGCACCTTGGATATCTTTTCCACAGTTAAAATATTTTCTGCAGACTTGAATCCAAAACAGCCCTTAAGTGAATCATCTGTTGTGACGGAATCAGAGATGACTTTGCCCAATTTATGAGCCATCCGTGTTTCTGTAGAAAAGTTGTCTGTTGTAGATGCTCAAGAGCAATTCCTGGGATTGTGCCAGGATTAAAAGATCGTCGAGGTATGGGAAAATCCTTATCCCCTGCTTGCAGAGATAAGCTGCCATAACCACCATGATCTTGGTAAATACTCTGGGGGCTGTGGCTAACCCAAAGGATAATGCCTGGAATTGAAAATGTTGTTGGAGGATAGCGAACCTGAGGTAACACTGATGGGGCAATGCTATCGGCACATGCAGGTAAGCATCCTGTATATCCAGAGATACCATGTAATCCCCCGGTTCCATGGCCAAAACTATGGAGCATAATGTCTCCATGTGGAACCTTGGGACCCAAATGTATTTGTTTAACATTTTGAGATTGAGGATGGGCTGAAATGACCCATTTGGCTTCTGGACCAAAAATAGGTTGGAGTAAAAACCCTGCACCCGTTGTGCCGGGGGTACTGGAATTACCCCGGACTGAAGCAATTTCTGAACTGCTTCTTGCAGGGCTCTGGCCTTCGGCTCTATATGAGACGGGCTGGTGCAAAAAAGCCTTTGAGGAGGCTGCTTCTTGATAGAGAAAACATAAAACAGAGATACCAGTTCTTGCACCCAAGCGTCTGTTGTCAACTGCTGCCATATGTGCGCAAACTGTAGAAGACGGGCCCCTACCTTGGAGTCCCCCATGTGGAGGCCGCCACCATCAGGCTGATGGTTTCTGTTCTGGTTTGGAAGCTGGCCCTCTAGTGGCCCATTGCTTCTTTGCTTTACCAGACTTATTGTACTGGGTTTGCTTTGATTCATTTTTACCTTTTATTTTACCTTGCCACCGGAGTGGCCGAAATCCCGAGCCCATAGGCTTAGGGTTGTAACTGGCAGGAAACCTGACCTTCTTGGATTCAGCTTCTGACTCCAGAATATCTGTTAGTTCCTTACCAAAAAGAATGTTCTCAACAAAAGGCAAAGCTTCCAGAACCTTTTTGGATACTAAATCAGCATTCCATGTACGTAGCCAAATTGCTCTGCGAGCAGCTACCGTTAAGGCTGATGCTTTAGAAGCAATTGTACCCATATCCATTGCTGCTTCTTCTAGGAATAGCGCAGCCTGTTTCATATGGGCTATATGGGACTCCTGTTCCCTAGTAGGTGCTGAGAGCCCATTTTCCAGTTCTTCAGCCCATTCAACTACCGCTTTTGCCATCCAGGCTGAGACCATAGCCGGCCTTATGACTGCCCTTGACAGAGAAAATGTGTTTTTCAAAAAATCATCAACTCTTCTGTCTGCGACATCATTGAATGACAGAAGGCAAAGGCAAAATAGATTTTCGCACTAATCGAATGACGTGCATATCTACCTTAGGCGACACTTCTCTTTTTAAACAGTCCCCAGCTGGATAAGGGTAGTAAGTTTTTTATTCTATATTTCCTATTAGGCGTAACCCAAGGTTCCTCCATAATTTCCGTCAGTTCCTCTGACCCTTGAAACGCAACCCTAACTGTTTTGGGATATTTAAACACAGGTGCCTTAGTTTTATTATTGGCTCTGCTGAATCCTCTAGAGCAGTGGTTCTCAAACTCGGTCCTCAGGACCCCACACAGTGCATGTTTTGCAGGTAACCCAGCAGGCGCACAGGTGTATTAATTACTCACTGACACATTTTAAAAGGTCCACAGGTGGAGCTAATTATTTCACTTGTGATTCTGTGAGGAGACCTGCAAAACATGCACTGTGTGGGGTCCTGAGGACCGAGTTTGAGAACCTGTGCTCTAGAGCATAGGTTCTCAAACTCGGTCCTCAGGACCCCACACGGTGCATGTTTTGCGGGTCTCCTCACAGAATCACAAGTGAAATAATTAGCTCCACCTGTGGACCTTTTAAAATGTGTCTGTGAGTAATTAATACACCTGTGCACCTTCTGGGTTACCTGCAAAACACGCACTGTGTGGGGTCCTGAGGACAGAGTTTGAGAACCTGTGCTCTAGAGCAGGGGTTCTCAAACTCGGCCCTCGGGACCCCACACAGTGCATGTTTTGCAGGTAACCCAGCAAGTGCACAGGTGTATAAATGACTCACTGACACATTTTAAAAGGTCCACAGGTGGAGCTAATTATTTCACTTGTGATTCTGTGAGGAGACCTGCAAAACATGTACCGTGTGGGGTCCTGAGGACAGAGTTTGAGAACCTGTGCTCTAGAGACAGAATAGCCTTCATTGCTCCAATTAACTCAGCTATATTCTCTGAGCTGAAACCCTCCATTTATCTCTGGGGTCTTTTGAGCAGATAACCCCACCTTGCAGGAAAAAATAAGATTTTACTTACCGGTAAATCTATTTCTCGTAGTCCGTAGTGGATGCTGGGGACTCCGTAAGGACCATGGGGAATAGACGGGCTCCGCAGGAGACAGGGCACTTTAAGAAAGAATTAGGAATACTGGTGTGCACTGGCTCCTCCCTCTATGTCCCTCCTCCAGACCTCAGTTAAGGAAACTGTGCCCGGAAGAGCTGACAGTACAAGGAAAGGATTTTGGAATCCAGGGTAAGACTCATACCAGACACACCAATCACACCGTATAACTCGTAATAAACTTACCCAGTTAACAGTATGAACAACAACAGAGCATCAGACAAACCTGATGCAACCATAACATAACCCTTATTTAAGCAATTACTATATACAAGTATTGCAGAAGAAGTCCGCACTTGGGACGGGCGCCCAGCATCCACTACGGACTACGAGAAATAGATTTACCGGTAAGTAAAATCTTATTTTCTCTAACGTCCTAGTGGATGCTGGGGACTCCGTAAGGACCATGGGGATTATACCAAAGCTCCCAAACGGGCGGGAGAGTGCGGATGACTCTGCAGCACCGAATGAGCAAACACAAGGTCCTCCTCAGCCAGGGTATCAAACTTGTAGAACTTTGCAAAGGTGTTCGAACCTGACCAAGTAGCCGCTCGGCAAAGCTGTAATGCCGAGTCCCCTAGGGCAGCCGCCCAAGAAGAGCCCACCTTCCTTGTGGAGTGGGCTTTTACGGATTTTGGAAGCGGCAATCCAGCCGCAGAATGAGCCTGCTGGATCGTGTTACAGATCCAGCGAGCAATAGTTTGCTGTGAAGCAGGAGCACCCAGCTTGTTGGATGCATACAGGATAAACAGCGACTCAGTTTTCCTGACTCTAGCCGTTCTGGCTACATAAACCTTCAAAGCCCTGCCTACATCCAGTAACTCGGAATCCTCCAAGTCACGAGTAGCCACAGGCACCACAATAGGTTGATTCATATGAAAAGATGACACCACATTTTGCAGAAATTGCGGACGAGTCCGCAATTCTGCCCTGTCGATATGGAAAACCAAATAGGGGCTTTTATGTGACAAAGCCGCCAATTCTGACACACGCCTAGCCGAAGCCAAGGCTAATAGCATGACCACCTTCCACGTGAGATATTTTAACTCCACGGTTTTAAGCGGCTCAAACTAGTGTGATTTCAGGAAACTCAACACCACGTAAAGATCCCAAGGTGCCACTGGAGGCACAAACGGGGGCTGAATATGCAGCACTCCATTTACAGACGTCTGAACTTCAGGTAGAGAAGCTAGTTCTTTTTGAAAGAAAATGGATAGGGCTGAAATCTGGACCTTAATGGACCCGAATTTTAGGCCCAAAGTCACTCCCGACTGTAGGAAGTGAAGTAAACGGCCAAGCTGGAATTCCTCTGTAGGGGCATTCCTGGCCTCACACCAAGCAACATATTTTCGCCGTATACGGTGATAATGTTTAGCCATCACGTCCTTCCTAGCCTTTATTAGCGTAGGAATAACCTCATCCGGAATCCCTTTTTCTACTAGGATCCGGCGTTCAACCGCCATGCCGTCAAACGCAGCCGCGGTAAGTCTTGGAACAGACAAGGTCCCTGCTGCAACAGATCCTGCCTTAGAGGCAGAGGCCATGGGTCCTCTGTGAGCATTTCTTGCAGCTCTGGATACCAAGTCCTTCTTGGCCAATCCGGAACAATGAGTATTGTTCTCACTCCTCTTTTTCTTATGATTCTCAGCACCTTGGGTATGAGAGGAAGAGGAGGAAACACATAAACCGACTGGAACATCCACGGTGTCACCAGTGCGTCTACAGCTATCGCCTGAGGGTCTCTTGACCTGGCGCAATACCTCTGTAGCTTTTTGTTGAGGCGGGATGCCATCATGTCCACCTGTGGCAGTTCCCACCGACCTACAATCTGCACAAAGACTTCTTGATGACCCCTCCGGGTGGAGGTCGTGCCTGCTGAGGAAGTCTGCTTCCCAGTTGTCCACTCCCAGAATGAGCACTGCCGACAGTGCTTATACGTGATTCTCCGCCCATCAAAGAATTCTGGTGGCTTCCGCCATCGCCACCCTGCTCCTTGTGCCGCCTTGGCGGTTTACATGAGCCACTGCGGTGATGTTGTCTGATTGAATCAGCACCGATTGGTTGCGAAGCAAGGTCTCCGCTTGACTTAGGGCGTTGTATATGGCCCTTAGTTCCAGGATATTGATGTGAAGGCAAGTCTCCTGACATGACCACAGCCCTTGGAAACTTCTTCCCTGAGTGACTGCCCCCCACCCTCGGAGGCTTGCATCCGTGGTCACCAGGACCCAGTCCTGAATGCCGAACCTGCGGCCCTCGAGAAGGTAAGTACTCTGCAGCCACCACAGGAGACACCCTGGCCCTGGGGGATAGGGTGATCAGCCGATGCATCTGTAGATGCGATCCGGACCACTTGTCCAACAGATCCCATTGAAAAGGTCCTCGCATGGAACCTGCCGAAGGGAATGGCCTCGTATGACGCCACCATCTTTCCCGGGACTCTCGTGCAGTGATGCACCGACACCTGTTTTGGTTTTAAGAGGTCTCTGACCAGTGTCATGAGTTCCTGAGCCTTCTCCGTCGGGAGAAAAACCTTCTTCGGGTCTGTGTCCAGAATCATGCCCAGGAAGGGCAGACGCGTCGTAGGATACCTTTGACAAAGTCACGTGGAACGTGACGAAACGCGTTAGGATTCCGCCTCCAGCTCACCTCTACTCCGGTGTTACCACTGATACTCCGTCTGCCTTGCTCCGGTACGAGTGCCTCCAAGCCTCCCACCACCGCTGACCGCGGCACTACAACACAACGCTGGCATTATCCTTTACACCTGGGATATCATTTGAACCTCCATCACGCTGCATAGCGCAAGTGGGCATCGCAGGACATCAGGCCGAGGACGCTCGGCCCATCGCCAGCCCACAGGAGAGGTAAAATAATCACCTTGAACCAGGTGGTTTGAAATAAACACTACGCCAGCGGCTCTGTGTTCATACTTAGTTAGCCACCATCCGGGACTGCCTTCACATCCTTATTTGCCGGCTATTTGCAAGGCACATACCGGTCATATCAATTATGGACAATTTCTTCATTCATTAATGATACGAACTTATGCTCATTTTATGTCCAGACACGGAGTATACAGAGGTGATTTATAATATTTGTTTTTAGGCTATCTGCAGTTTTTATCTTCATACTTTATTTTTATCTGATCTATAACACTAATAATAAGAATTTACTTACCGATAATTCTATTTCTCGTAGTCCGTAGTGGATGCTGGGGACTCCGTCAGGACCATGGGGAATAGCGGGCTCCGCAGGAGACAGGGCACATCTAAAAAGCTTTTTAGGTCACATGGTGTGTACTGGCTCCTCCCCCCATGACCCTCCTCCAAGCCTCAGTTAGGTACTGTGCCCGGACGAGCGTACACAATAAGGAAGGATCTTGAATCCCGGGTAAGACTCATACCAGCCACACCAATCACACCGTACAACTTGTGATCTGAACCCAGTTAACAGTATGATAACAAAACGAAGTAGCCTCCGAAAAGATGGCTCACAACAATAGTAATAACCCGATTTTTGTAACAATAACTATGTACAAGCATTGCAGACAATCCGCACTTGGGATGGGCGCCCAGCATCCACTACGGACTACGAGAAATAGAATTATCGGTAAGTAAATTCTTATTTTCTCTAACGTCCTAGTGGATGCTGGGGACTCCGTCAGGACCATGGGGATTATACCAAAGCTCCCAAACGGGCGGGAGAGTGCGGATGACTCTGCAGCACCGAATGAGAGAACTCCAGGTCCTCCTTAGCCAGAGTATCAAAATTTGTAAAATTTTACAAACGTGTTCTCCCCTGACCACGTAGCTGCTCGGCAAAGTTGTAATGCCGAGACTCCTCGGGCAGCCGCCCAGGATGAGCCCACCTTCCTTGTGGAATGGGCATCTACATATTTCGTCTGTGGCAGGCCTGCCACAGAATGTGCAAGCTGAATTGTACTACAAATCCAGCGTGCAATAGACTGCTTAGAAGCATGAGCACCCAGCTTGTTGGGTGTATACAGTATAAACAGCAAGTCAGACTTTCTGACTCCAGCCGTCCTAACTATATATATATATATATATATATATTTTTAGGGCCCTGACCACGTCTAGTAACTTGGAGTCCTCCAAGTCCCTAGTAGCCGCAGGCACCACAAGAGGTTGTTTCAGGTGAAAACGCTGACACCCCTTTATGAAGAAACTGGAGACGAGTCCCAGTTCTGTCCTGTTCAAATGGAAAATTTTAATATGGGCTTTTGTAAGACAAAGCCGCCCATTCTGACAATCGCCTGGCCGAGGCCAGGGCTAACAACATGGTCACTTCCCATGTGAGATATTTGTCAACAGCATGGTCACTTTCCATGTGAGATATTTCAAATCCACAGATTTGAGCGGTTCAAACCAATATGATTTTAAGAAATCCCAACACTATGTTGAGATCTCGCGGTGCCCCTAGGGGCACAAAAAAGCTGTATATGCAATACATCCTTTACAATCTGGACTTCAGGAACTGAAGTCAATTCTTTCTGGAAGAAAATCTACAGGGCCGAAATTTAAATGTTAATGAACCCCAATTTGAGGTCCAAAACACTCCTGTTTTCAGGAAGTGTAGAAATCGACCTAGTTGAATTTCCGTCGTGGAGCCTTCCTGGCCTCACCCACGCAACATATTTTCACCACATGTGGTGATGACGTTGTGCGGTCACCTCCTTCCTGGCTTTGACCAAGGTAGGTATGACCTCTTATGGAATGCCTTTTCCCCTCAGGATCCGGCATTCAACCGCCATGCCGTCAAACGCAGCCGCGGTAAGTCTTGGAATAGACATGGTACTTGCTGAATCAAGTCCCTTCTTAGCTCCCCAGGCCCTTAGTCCTCTGTGAGCATTTCTTGAAGTTCCGGGTACCAAGTCCCTCTTGGCCAATCCGGAGCCACTAGTATAGTTCATACTCCTCTATGTCTTATAATTCTCAATACCCTGGTTATGAGAAACAGAGGAGGGAACACATACACAGACTGGTACACCCACGGTGTTACCAGAACATCCACAGCTATCGCCTGAAGGTCTCATGACCTGGCGGAATACCTGTCCCGTTTTTTGTTCGGGCGGGACGCCATCATGTCCACCTTTGGTCTTTGCCAACGGTCCACAATCATGTTGAAAAACTTCCCTATGAAGTTTCCACTCTCCCGGGTGGAGGTCATGCCTGCTGAGGAAGTCTGCTTCCCAGTCGTCCACTCCCGGAAAGAACACTGCTGACAGTGCTATCACATGATTTTCCGCCTAGCGAAAAATCCTTGCAGTTTTCACTGCCCTCCTGCTTCTTGTGCCGCCCTTCTGTTTACGTGGGCGACTGCCGTGATGTTATCCCACTGGATCAATACCGGCTGACCTTGAAGCAGAGGTCTAGCTAAGTTTAGAGCATTATAAATTTGCTCTAAGCTTATTTATGCGGAGAGAATTCTCCAGACTTAATCACACTTCCCTGGAAATTTTTTCCCTGTGTGACTGTTCCCCAGCCTCTCAGGCTGGCCTCCGTGGTCACCGGCATCCAATCCTGAATGCCGAATCTGCGGCCCTCTAGAAGATGAGCACTCTGTAATCACCACCGGAGAGACACCCTTTTCCTTGGATATAGGGTTATCCGCTGATGCATCTGAGGATGCGATCCGGACCATTTGTCCAGCAGATCCCACTGAAGAGTTCTTGCGGGAAATCTGCCGAATGGAATTGCTTCGTAATAAGCCACCATTTTTACCAGGACTCTTGTGCAATGATGCACTGACACTTTTCCTGGTTTTAGGAGGATCCCGATTAGCTCGGATAACTCCCTGGTTTTCTCCACTGGGAGAAACACGTTTTTCTGGACTGTGTCCAGAATCTTCCCTAGGAACAGTAGACGTGTCGTCGGAAAAAGCTGCGATTTTGGAATATTTAGAATCCACTCGTGCTGTCGTAGAACTACTTAAGATAGTGCTACTCCGACCTCCAACTGTTCTCTGGACCTTGCCCTTATCAGGAAAGCGTCCATGTTTCTTTTAAGAAAAATCCTCATTCCGGCCATTACCTTGGTAAAGACCCGGGGCGCCGTGGACAATCCAAACGGCAGCGTCTGAACTGATAGTGACAGTTCTGTACCAGGAACCTGAAGTACCCTTGGTGAGAAGGGCAAATTTGGACCTGTAGGTAAACGTCCCTGATATCCAGTGACATCATATCGTCCCCTTCTTCCTGGTTCGCTATCACTGCTCCGAGTGACTCCATCTTGATTTGAACGCTTGTATGTAAGTGTTCAAATATTTCAGATCTCACCGAGCCGGTTGGCTTCAGTACCACAATATAGTGTGGAATACTACCCCCTTCCTTGTTGTAAGAAGGGTACTTTGATTATCACCTGCTGGGAATACAGCCTGTGAATTGTGTGAGGGGGAGACGTCTCGAATTTCCAATGTACACCTGGGATATTACATGTAGGATCCCGGAGTTCCTTGCGAGTGTTGCTGAAACTCTTGAGATGACCCCCTACCGCACCTGAGTCCGCTTGTACGGCCCCAGCGTTATGCTGCGGACTTGGCAGAAGCCGTGAGGAGCTTCTGTTCCTGGGAATGAGCTGCTTGCTGCAGTCTTCTTCCCTTTCCTCTCCCCCTGGGCAGATATGACTGGCCTTCGCCCGCCTGCCCGTATGGGGACGAAAGGACTGAGACTGAAAAGACTGTGTCCTTTTCTGCCAATATGTGACTCGGGGTAACAAAAGGTGGATTTTTCAGCTGTTGCCATGGCCACCAGGTCCAATGGACCGCCCCTTTATACGGCAATACTTCCATATGCCGTCTGGAATCTGCCTCACCTGACCACTGTCGTGTCTTCGTCTGGCAGATATGTACATCACATTTACTCTTGATGCCAGAATGCAAATATGCCTCTGCGCATCACACATATATAGAAATGCATCCTTAAAATGCTCTATAGACAATAAAATCCTGTCCCTGTCAAGGGTATCAAAATTTTCAGTCAGGAAATCCGACCAAGCCCCCTCAGCGCTGCACATCCAGGCTGAGGCGATTGCTGGTCGTAGTATAACACCAGTAAGTGTGTATATACTGTTATGATATTTTCCAGCTTCCTATCAGCTGGCTCCTTGAGGGCGGCCGTATCTGGAAACGGTAACGCCATGTTTTTTATAAGCGTGTGAGCGCCTTGTCCACCCTAAGGTGTGTTTTCCAACTCGCCCTTACTACTGGCGGGAAAAAGGGTATACCGCCCATAACTTTCTGTCGGAGGAACCCCACGTATCATCACACACTTCATTTAATTTATCTGATTCAGGCAAAACTACAAGTAGTTTATTCCCACCCTACAAAATACCCTTATTTGTGGTACTTGTGGTATCAGAAATACGTAACACCTCCTTCATTGCCCTTAACATGTAACTTGTGGCCCTAAAGGAAAAATACGTTTGTTTCTTCACCGTCGACACTGGGGTCAGTGTCCGTGTCAGTGTCTGTCGACCGACTGAGGTAAATGGGCGTTTTTACAAGCCCCTGACGGTGTCTGAGACGCCTGGACCGATACTAATTTGTCCGCCGGCTGTCTCATGTCGTCAACCGGCTTGCAGCGTGTTGACATTATCACGTAATTCCATAAGTAAGCCATCCATTCTGGTGTCGACTCCCTAGAGAGTGACATCACCATTACAGGCAATTTTCTCCGTCTCCTCACCAACATTTTCCTCATACATGTCGACACACACGTACCGACCTACAGCACACACATACAGGGAATGCTCTGATAGAGGACAGGACCCACTAGCCCTTTGGGGAGACAGAGGGAGAGTTTGCCAGCACACACCAAAAGCGCCATAATGTATATAACAACCCTAGAAGGTGTTGTTTCTATATATGGGCTCTTAATATATAATTATATCGCCAATTTATGCCCCCCTTCTCTTTAACCCTGTTTCTGTAGTGCAGGGGAGAGTGGGAGCCTTCCTCACCAGCGGAGCTGGTCAGGAAAATGGCGCTGAGTGCTGAGGAGAATAAGCTCCGCCCCTTTCACGGCGGGCTTTTCTCCCGGTTATTAGGAAAACTGGCCTGGGTTAAATACATACATATAGCCTTAATGGCTATATGTGATGTATTTATTTGCCAAATAGGTATTTATATTGCTGCCCAGGGCGCCCCCAGCAGCGCCCTGCACCCTCCGTGACCGTGTCAGTGAGCCGTGTAGCAACAATGGCGCACAGCTGCAGTGCTGTGCGCTACCTCTCTGAAGACTGTGAAGTCTTCTGCCGCCTGTTTCCGGACCTCCGTTCCGCCGTCTTTCTTCAGCGTCTGTAAGGGGGATCGGCGGCGCGGCTCCGGGACGAACCCCAGGCTGACCTGTGTTCCGACTCCCTCTGGAGCTCAGTGTCCAGTAGCCTAAAACTTCAATCCTCCTGCACGCAGGTGAGTTGCAAGTCTCTCCCCTAAGTCCCTCGTTGCAGTGATCCTGTCGCCAGCAGGAATCACTGATTAGAAACCTAAAAAAAAAACTTTACTAAACAGCTCCTTAAGAGAGCCATCCAGTTTGCACCCTTCTCGGACGGGCACAAAAACCTAACTGAGGCTTGGAGGAGGGTCATGGGGGGAGGAGCCAGTACACACCATGTGACCTAAAAAGCTTTTTAGATGTGCCCTGTCTCCTGCGGAGCCCGCTATTCCCCATGGTCCTGACGGAGTCCCCAGCATCCACTAGGACGTTAGAGAAAAATATGTACTAATTTTGAATGTCGGCTCTCATCGTCTCATATATTCCCTGGAACTCAGCGCTGTCCGTTTTTTCCTCCTTGCGTCGTAGGAATCAGCTGCGACTTTGGAATATTCAGAATCCAGCCGTGCTGTTGTAACACTTCCCGAGAGCGTGCTACACTAATCAGCAACTGCTCTCTGGACCTCGCCTTTATGAGGAGATCGTCCAAGTATGGGATAATTGTGACTCCTTGCTTCCGAAGGAGCACCATCATTACTGCCATTACCTTGGTAAATATTCTCTGTGCCGTGGACAGACCAAACGGCAACGTCTGGAATTGGTAATGACAATCCTGTACCACAAATCTGAGGTACTCCTGATGAGGTGGATAAACGGGGACATGAAGGTAAGCATCCTTTATGTCCATAGACACCATAAAATCCCCCTCCCTTGCGATGACTGCTCTGAGCGATTCCATCTTGAACTTTTCAAGTATATGTTCAGGGATTTTAAATTCAATATGGGTCTGACCGAACCATCTGGTTTCGGGACTACAACATGGTCGAATAATAACCCCCTCCTTGTTGAAGGAGGGGAACCTTGACCACCACCACCTGTTGAAGATACAATTTGTGAATTGCAGTTAACCCTGTTTCCCTCTCTTCGGGGGGATGCCGGCAGTGAGGAGGCATCTTCTCAAAGTCGAGCTTGTATCCCTGAGACACAATATCTATTGCCCAGGGATCTAACAGGGAGTGAACCCACTTGTGGCTGAACTTACGAAAGCGTGCCCCCACCGGGCCTAGCTCCGCCTGTGGAGCCCCAGCGACATGCGGTGGATTTTCGTAGAGGCCGGGGAGGACTTCTGTTCCTGGGAACTAGCTGTGTTGTGCAGCTGGTTTCCTCTGCCCCCGCCTCTGGCAAGAAAGGACGCACCTCGGACTTTCTTGTTTCTTTGTTCGAAAGGCTGCATTTGATAATGACGTGCTTTCCTAGGCTGTGCAGGAATATAAGGCAAAATATCAGAATTACCAGCTATAGCTGTGGAGACCATGTCAGAGAACCCTTCTCCACACAATCCTCAGCCTTCCATATGCCACTTAAGTTGGCATCATCTGTCCATTGCATATTCTACAGGATACGTCAAGCAGAAATCGACATAGCTTTGCCTCTAGGACCCAGTATACTCATGTCTCTTTGGGCATGTTTTATGATATATATCTCTTAAGACAGCATCTTTAATATATACATACTAGGGTCTCAATTTCTGCTGATAAGGTACCTGTCCACGCCGCCACAGCGCTATAAACCCATGCCGACACAATCGCCGGTCTGAGTAGTGCACCAAAATGTGCACGCTATCTGCAGGATCCCTGAGAATAGCTAGGGCTACCTTTTGGGCAAACGTGACACCCTAGAGGAAGATTCCCATCACATCCTGGCCCTAGTGGGGAAAGGATACTGCCTGAGAATTCTTTGTGGGAAGCTGCAGTCTCTTGTCTGGAGATTCCCGCTCTTTTTCCTCATGAGAGGAGGGAAATTTACCTCAGCTTTCTTCCCCTTAAAATGTGTACCCTTGTGTCAGGGACAGATGAGTCATCAGTGATATGCAAATCATCTTTATTACAATAATCATATGTTGAATACTTTTCTGCCATTTTGGCTGTATCTTTGCATTATCGTAGTCGACACAGGAGTCAAACTCCGTGTCGATATCAGGGTCTATTATTTTGGATAGTGAGCATTGTGAGACTCTGAAGGTCTCTGCGCCATAGGTACAGACATGGGTAGATTTCCTGTCCGTTCTCTAATCTTTTGTGCAATAAATTCACCTTAGCACTTACACATATCCAAACAGGTGTCGGCGTTGTCGACGGAGACACCCTCTCACACATATTAGCTCCATCTCCTCCTTAGGGGAGCCTTTTACCTCAGACATGTCGACACACACGTACAGACACACCACACACACAGGGGATGCTCTATTTGAAGACAGGTCCCCCACAAGGCCCTTTGGAGAGAGAGAGAGTATGCCAGCACACACCCCAGCGCTATATGACCCAGGAATCACACAGTAACGTAGTGTTAACCCAGTAGCTGCTGTATACATTGTTTTTACGCCAAATTTATGTGGCCCCCCCCTCATTTTCACCCTCTTCTATCGTGCTTCTGCAGGGGAGAGCCTGGGGAGCTTCCTCTCAGCGGAGCTGTGGAGAGAAAATGGCGCTGGTGAGTGCTGAGGAAGAAGCCCCACCCCCTCAGCGGCAGGCTTCTGTCCCGCGATTTTGTGTAAAATAATGGCGGGGGCTCATGCCTATATACAGTGCCCAACTGTATATATGCCCACTTTACCAAGAGGTCTCTAATTGCTGCCCAGGGCGCCCCCCCCCCCCTGCACCCTACAGTGACCGGAGTGTGTGGGTGTAATGTGGGAGCAATGGCGCACAGCTGCAGTGCTGTGCGCTACCTCATATGAAGACTGGAGTCTTCTGCAGCCGCTTTTGAAGTCTTCTTGCTTCTCACGCCGGCTTCTGGCTCTGCGAGGGGGACGGCGGCGCGGATCTGGGATCCGACGACCAAGGGTGCGTTCCTGTGTTCGATCCCTCTGGAGCTAATGGTGTCCAGTAGCCTAAGAAGCATGACCTATCCACAGTGAGTAGGTCTGCTTCTCTCCCCTCAGTCCCACGTAGCAGAGAGTCTGTTGCCAGCAGATCTCTCTGAAAATAAAAAATCCTAACAAAATACTTTCTATCTAGCAAGCTCAGGAGAGCTCACTAAAGTGCACCCAGCTCGTCCGGGCACAGATTCTAACTGAGGTCTGGAGGAGGGACATAGAGGGAGGAGCCAGTGCACACCAGTATTCCTAATTCTTTCTTAAAGTGCCCTGTCTCCTGCGGAGCCAGTCTATTCCCCATGGTCCTTACGGAGTCCCCAGCATCCACTAGGACGTTAGAGAAACGTGTTTTGAGTGTTGGTGTCACGGTTAACGTAACCTTGTCACCTTTGCCGCTCTTAGACATGATAAACAATCAGCTTTTCCACAGTATACTACACTGTGACTGTAATCACTTTACATGTATAAAAGTGATATCAATCTGACCCCAACCCAAGCACTAGCATTGAGGTTCAGAAGAAAACACTGACAAACATATATAAAGTCAGCAATCACACTAGCAGTCAGTCACGTTATATAGTAGTCACATGAGCATATTATCAACTACAAACACATTTCAAGCATGTAGGAGTACATCTACTGTATTCTGTTCTATAGTTATTTTAACGTATTCAGATGCAATTGCAAAGAAAATCACAGTATTGTACATAAACTCATATAAAATAAGTTTAGTGTCTAACTATTCGTACTGACAAAAACGAGATTTATGGTAAGAACTTACCTTTGTTAAATCTCTTTCTGCGAGGTACACTGGGCTCCACAAGGATAGACATTGGGGTGTAGAGTAGGATCTTGATCCGAAGCACCAACAGGCTCAAAGCTTTGACTGTTCCCAGAATGCATAGCGCCGCCTCCTATATCACCCCGCCTCCCAGCACAGGAGCTCAGTTTTTCGTTAACCAGCCCAATGCAGTAGCAGGAAACGACGACAACGGTTAGTAGCCACATACACCACACTCTCAGGACAAGAGAAGTGTCAGGGGCAAATGCCATACCAACCAAAAGAAGCTAAGTGCGTCAGGGTGGGCGCCTTGTGGAGCCCAGTGTACCTCGCAGAAAGATTTAACAAAGGTAAGTTCTTACCATAAATCTCGTTTTCTGCTGCGGGGTACACTGGGCTCCACAAGGATAGACATTGGGGATAAAGCAGTTCCTTATGGGAGGGGACGCACTGTAGCGGGCACAAGAACCCGGCGTACAAAGGAAGCATCCTGGGAAGCGGCAGTATCGAAGGCATAGAACCTTATGAACGTGTTCCCAGAGGACCACGTAGCCGCCTTGCACAATTGATCTAGGGTCGCACCACATTGGGCCACCCAAGAGGGTCCAACAGACCGAGTAGAATGGGCCGTAATGTGAGCAGGAGCTGACAGACCAGCCCTCACATTAGCATGTGCAATCACCATTCTAATCCATCTGGCCAGGGTCTGCTTGTGAGCAGGCCAGCCACGTTTGTGAAATCCAAACAAAACAAAGAGAATCAGATTTTTCGAATAGAAGCAGTTCTCTTCACATAGATACGGAGAGCCCGTACCACATCCAAAGACCGCTCTTTGGGAGACAGATCAGGAGAGACAAAGGCCGGAACCACAATCTCCTGATTAAGGTGGAACGAAGACACCACCTTAGGCAAATATCCGGGACGAGTCCTAAGAACCGCCTGATCATGGTGAAAAATCAGATATGGGGAACTACAAGACAAGGCACCCAGATCCGACACTCTTCTAGCAGAGGCAATAGCCAGCAAGAACACCACCTTAAGGGAAAGCCACTGAAGGTCAGCTGAACCCAGATGTTTAAACGGAGACTTCTGTAACACCTCCAAAACCACCGACAAGTCCCAAGGAGCCACAGGCGGGACATAGGGAGGTTGGATACGCAACACACCCTGAGTGAAAGTATGAACATCAGGTAAAGTCGCAATTTTTCTCTGAAACCATACCGACAAGGCAGAAATATGAACCTTGAGGGAGGCCAGACGCAGGCCTAAATCTAGGCCCTGCTGCAGAAAAGCCAAAAGTTTGGCTGTGCTAAACTTGGAAGCGTCATAATTATGAGATGCGCACCAAACAAAGTAGGAATGCCAGACCTTATGGTAAATCCGAGCAGAAGCCGGTTTCCGGGCCCGCAACATAGTTTTAATGACCTCTACAGAAAAACCCTTTAGCCCTCAAGACGGAAGCTTCAAGAGCCACGCCGTCAAAGACAGCCGGGCTAGGTCCTGGTAGACACAGGGGCCCTGAACGAGGAGGTCTGGGCGTTGTGGAAGTAGAAGTGGACGCTCTGACGATTGGCCTTGCAGGTCTGAGAACCAGTGCCGTCTGGGCCACGCCGGAGCTATGAGAAGCAGATTTCCTTTTTCTTGCTTGAACTTCCGAATTACCCTGGGCAGGAGTGGAACACGTACGGCAGCCGAAACCTCCACGGCACCACCAGCGCATCCACAAATGCTGCTTGAGGATCCCTTGTCCTTGCTCCAAAGACCGGAACCTTGTGATTGTGTCGAGACGCCATCAGATCTACATCTGGAAGACCCCACTTTTCCACTAGGAGTTGAAAAACTTCTGGATGGAGGCTCCACTCGCCGGCATGCACGTCCTGACGACTGAGAAAGTCCGCTTCCCAATTCAGGACTCCCGGAATGAATATTGCCAATATGGCCAGTAGATGGCTTTCCGCCCAACGTAGAATCCGTGAGACTTACTTCATTGCCAAACGGCTTCGAGTGCCGCCTTGATGATTTATGTAAGCCACTGTGGTGGCGTTGTCCCACTGTACTTGAACAGGACGGTTCTGAATTAAATGCTGGGCCAGGTTCAACGCATTGAAGACCGCCCGCAATTCCAGAATGTTGATCGAGAGGAGATTCCTCCTTGGTCCACCGACCCTGAAGGGAGTGTTGCTCCAGCACCGCACCCCAACCTCTTAGACTGGCATCTGTCATCAACAGGACCCAGTTGGATATCCAGAAGGGAGATCATCCGAGACCTGATCCGGTGAGGCAGGCCATCCCACTTGGCTAGAATCAGCCTCTGGAGGGGGCGAGAATGGAATTGAGCATACTCCACCATGTCGAATGCTGAGACCATGAGACCCAGCACCTGCATTGCCGAATGTATCGACACTTACGGACGAGAAAGGAAGCAACGAATCCTGTCCTGAAGCTTCAGGACTTTCTCCTGAGACAAAAACAAACCGCTGGTTGTGAGTGTCCAATAGCGCTCCCAGGTACACCATGCTCTGAGCAGGGACCAGAGAGGATTTCTTCCAGTTGATGAGCCACCCGTGGGCTTGTAGAAACCGGACAGTCATATCCAGATGACACAGGAGAAGTTCTGGGGAATTTGCCAGGATTAACAAGTCGTCCAGGCACGGAAGTATCCTGACCCCTTGACGGCGGAGTACCACCGTCATCACCGCCATTACTTTGGTGAAGACTCGCGGAGCCGTTGTTAAACCAAAAGGTTTCGGGACTAGAAACAGCGGAGAATAGTACCCCCGGCCCCTCTGAGCAAGAGGCACCTGTACTACAACTCCTGTATCCAGGAGTGTCTGTACCACCGAATGCAGTGTGTTTGCCTTTGCCTGGTCCGACGGGACGTCTGTCTGGCAAAATCGATGAGGGGGTCGGTTTTTGAAGGCTATGGCGTACCCTCGAGTGACGACTTCCCGTACCCAGGCATCTGAAGTGGTCTTCAACCATTCCTGGGTATATCCTAGAAGCCAGCCCCCCACCCTGGGATCCCCCAGGGGGAGGCCCGCCCCATCATGCGGCAGGCTTATCGGTCTTGGAAGCTGGCTGACGGGCAGCCCATGCTCTTTTGGGCTTCGGCTTACCAGGTTTGGAAATGCGGGCCTGCTTGTGGTACACCTGACCTTTTGCTTTACCTGAAGGACGAAAGGACGTACTTTTAGCCTTCGACACAGAAGGAGCGGTATTTAGTAGACAGGCAGTTCTGGCAGTAGCCAAGTCAGCCACTATCTTATTCAAGTCCTCCCCAAACAGAATATCTCCCTTGAAAGGGAGTACCTCCAGGGTTTTTCTAGAGTCCAGATCCACAGACCAGGATCTCAGCCACAATATCCAGCGAACCAGGAGTGGAGGCCTTGGCTGCTAGGATACCGGCCTCCGAAGCCGCCTCTTTAATATAGCGAGAAGCTGTGACGATATATGACAAGCATTGTCTAGCATGGTCAGAGGAGATTTCAGTATCTAACTCCAAGGCCCACGCTTCAATAGTCTCGGCAGCCCATGTAGCTGCAATAGTGGGCCTTTGCGCAGCACCCGTGAGGGTGTAAACCGCTTTTAGACAACCCTCCACACGCTTATCCGTAGGCTCTTTTAGAGACGTGACGGTAGTGACAGGCAGGGCTGAGGAAACCCCCATCCTAGCCACATGCGAGTCCACTGGAGGAGGCGTTTCCCAATTCTTAGACAGCTCTGGCGCGAGGGGATAGCGAGCCAGCATCTTCTTTTGAGGCACAAACTTCGTACCCGGGTTTTCCCAGGGTTCCTGACGTATATCCACTAGGTGGTCAGAGTGAGGTAAAACTTGTTAACCACCTTCTGACGCTTGAACCGATCTGGTTTCTTAGGAGGAACGGATGGCTCGGGATCATCCGTAATCTGTAGCATTAACTTAATAGCCTCCAAAAGATCAGGAACATCCACATGTGAACTACCCTCCCCATCAGCCGTATCTGAGTCAGAACTTGTGGGGTCATCAGACGAGGTGTCAGTGACAGCAGAGGATTGTGAGGAGACAAGCGCTTGCTTAGAGGACCCTTTGGACTTAGGTGAGTGATGGTCAGACTTTTTAGTAGTCAGGGACTGGTTCAACTCCTTTAATTGAGCAGATAAATCGTCCACCCACGGCGGGTTAGCTGCAGGGATCTGGGTCTGTGGCTTCAGCAACACTGGCAGTGTGTTCAGCCCCAGAACCGTTACCCTCAGAAGCAGACATGATATAACTTGCAGTATGAGGTAACACAGTACAATTATCAGCAGCACTTATATCTCTAAACCCAAACCCCTGCGCAGTGTAGTCAGCACTAGCAGAGATAAAGGAGTGATATGGGGACTAAATCACAGAGAAAATAGGAGTTTGGTACTTACCAGGTAAATCCTTTTCTTTGAATCCATAGGGGGCACTGGAGTACTCTTGGGATATGGACGGTTTCCGTAGGAACAGGGCACTGAATATTTAAATTTAGAACACTCCACCCCTCCATATCCCCGAGTACCTCAGTGTTTTTTTACTGAGCCGAACAGGAACTATAGAGAGGTTGACAATGGAGTATTACATATAACATAACGGACAACAACGAAGTTGACACATAACGTTACTGACAACTAAACAGTTGACACCATAACCAGCACTTGAGAATTTGAACCAGTCGGTGAGAGTGTTACCATAAGATCCCCTGAACTTACCACAAACCTGGTAAAGCTGCTCTGGGTGGGCGTCCAGTGCCCCCTATGGATTCAAAGAAAAGGATTTACCTGGTAAGTACCAAAATCCTAATTTCTTTTTCATCCACTAGGGGTCACTGGAGTACTCTTGGGACGTACCAAAGCTTCCCCCGCGGGCGGGAGAGCCGTTTGGCACCTGTAACACTAGGCGGCCAAAGCTAGATGCTGATGCCGCAAACGTATCAAACTTGTAAAAGCGCACAAACGTGTGCACTGAAGACCATGTAGCCGCACAGCAAAGCTGCGTCGTAGAAGCTCCACGACCAGCTGCCCATGAAGTTCCCACAGAACGTGTGGAATGAGCTGTTACCGATGTAGGCGGCTGTAACCTAGCATGAAGGTAAGCCTGACGTATGGTCAGTTTTATCCATCTGGATAAGGTCTGCTTAGACGCTGGCCAACCCATCTTGGCAGCATCATAGAGAACAAAACGTATCAGTCTTACGAACTGTAGACGTTCGGGATACATAAACGCGTAAAGCGCGTACCACATCCAGAGTTCCCGAATGTGATGTCAACACAGGAACTACTATTGGTTGATTGATGTGAAAAGATGACACTACCTTTGGTAAGAAAGCGGGATTCGTCCGAAGTTCCACTCCGTCATCATGACACACCAAATACGGTGGCTTGCATGACAAGGCACCCAAATCTGAAACACGCCTTGCAGAAGCTAAGGCTAGAAGAAAAATTGTTTTCCAAGTGAGAAACTTTATATCCACTTGCTGTAAGGGTTCAAAATATGAAGACTGTAAAAAATCTAAAACCAGATTCAAGTCCCATGGCGCTGTAGGTGGAATGAATGGAGGCTGAACTCTGAGGACACCTTGCAGAAAAGTGTGTATAGACGGCAATAGAGCCAATCTTCTTTGAAAGTAAATTGACAAAGCAGATACCTGCACCTTTAGTGTAGATAAACGCAGTCCTCCATCTAACCCCGTTTGTAGAAATGACAAAAGACGGGATAACTTGAAAGATGATGTCGGAAACTTTCGAGTTTCACACCAACCTATATAGGCACGCCAAATTCTGTAATAATGAGCTGCCGTAACCGGCTTCCTAGCTCGTAGCATGGTTGGTATAACCGATTCTGGAATGCCCTCTCTTAAGAGGGCGGTCTCAACAGCCACCCCGTCAAACGCAGCCGCGCTAAATCGGGGTAAAGAAACGGACCCTGTTGTAACAAGTCCGAACGTAGAGGGAGCGGCCAAGGATAGTCTGCGAGTAGTCCGTGGAGATCCGAGAACCAAGCTCTTCGAGGCCAATGAGGCGCCACTAGTATGACTGTGACTGACTCTCTTTTGATCCGTTTTAGCACTAGAGGGAGCAGCGGAAACGGTGGAAACAGATACACGAGGCTGTACGGCCACGCGATTGTGAGAGCATCCACCGCCACTGCCTTTGGATCTCTCGTTCTGGACACATACTGGAGTGTTTGGTGATTGTGGCGAGACGCCATCAGGTCCACCTGAGGGTAACCCCACCTCTGAAGCAACATGTGAAACACCTCTGGATTTAATGCCCATTCTCCTGGATGAAAATCCCGACGGCTGAGATAATCCGCCTCCCGGTTGTCCACTCCCGGAATGAACACCGCCGACAATATCACCTGGTGATATTCTGCCCAATTGAGGATTCGAGCTACTTCCCGCATTGCCATGCGGCTCTTTGTTCCTCCTTGTTTGTTGATGTATGCGACTGCCGTTGCGTTGTCTGACTGCACTTGGACAGTCTGAGATCGAAGCATGTGTACTGCTTGTCGTAGTGCATTGTAAATTGCGCGGAGTTCCAGGACATTTATAGACAGCAATCTTTCGTGATCCGCCCAGAGACCCTGGAGTTGACAATTTTGAACTACAGCTCCCCAACCTCTGAGACTCGCGTCCGTCGTTAGAATTATCCAATTCCATCCGCCGAATAGTTTCCCTGCGGTTAAATTGTGTTCCTTGAGCCACCAGAGTAGAGACACCCTATGGTGAATTTGCAGATGCGAGCCCGACCACTGTGCGAGCACATCCAGTTGAAAAGGACGTGAGTGAAATCTTCCGAACTGAAGCGCTTCGAAAGCCGCCACCATTGTTCCTAAGAGGCGAATGCACAAATGTACAGAGACTGTGCGTGGCTTGAGTACTAATTGTACTGGATGACGAATCGTCTGTACTTTCTGTTGTGGTAGGTAAATTCTTTGATTCACCGTATCGAGAATCATACCTAGGAATTGAAGGCGTTGAGACGGAATGAGATGTGATTTTTTTGAAGTTGACAATCCAACTGTGGTGAACTAGTACATTGTACGTTAGCAGCGCATGTTGGAGAAGCATCTGTTGAGACGGGGCTTTGATGATAGTTCCGTATTTAGACGATCTGCTCGTCACTCCCAGGGATCTGAGATGAGCTATTATCACAGACATCACTTTGGTGAATACCCGAGGCGCTGACGATAAGCCAAACGGTAGAGCCTGAAACTGGTAATGGTTCTGGCGTATTGCAAACCGCAAGAACCTCTGATGAGGCTGCCAAATCGGAATGTGTAAGTACGCATCCTTGAGATCTAGCGCAATCATGAATTCCTTTGGCTCTAAACCTGCAATCACTGAGCGCAGAGATTCCATCTTGAATCTGTAGTAAGTTACGTACCGATTGAGACCCTTCAAAAAAAAAAAAAAAAGTTCAAAATTGGCCTGACTGAGCCATCCGGCTTCGGTACCACAAACAAACAGACTGGAATAATAACCCTGACCCTGTTGGTGTACAGGGACCGGAATCAAAACTGCTGAATCCAGTAGGGACTGAATGGCAACTTGCAGAACCGCCCTCTTGTCGTCCGACAGAGGCAATCCTGTCTTGAAAAACCGCAGTGGCGGAAGACAGTCGAACTCTATTTTGTAACCTTTTAACACTAAATTGCGGATCCACCCATCCGCGGATGTCTGGAACCACGCCAAATGGAACGTCTGAAGGCGTGCTCCCACAATCGGAGAACCGAGATGGGCTGGTAGCCCGTCATGCCACTGGCTTGTCGGTAACCTTAGCGTCCTGACGACTTGTGTTGGTTTGTTGGAAACCACATCCACGACCACGTCTACCAGGCGTGGCTGTTCCTCTGCCACGTCCGCGAAAGGACTGAGGTCTAAAGTATTTGAACGAAGGTCCAGAGTACCTCCTTCTTGGAATCGGTGGAGGCAATGGTAAGAAAACAGACTTTCCTCCCGTAGCCTCAGAAATCCATGTGTCCGATTCAGGACCAAACAACTTCTTGCCATCGTAAGGTAACGCCTCTATACCTCATTTGACCTCTGCCTCCGCTTGCCAAGAACGCAGCCAGAGTGCTCGTCGTGCCGTAACTAGCGACGATGAAATACGAGAAGTGAGCTGACAGACGTCAGTAGAAGCTGTACAGAGATACTCCGCAGCCTCACACATTTGATCAGCAAGAAGTATAAGGTGTTCGTCATGGAGGGCAGACTTAAGTTCTGTTATCCATACTATGAGCGCCTTAGTGACCCAGATACCAACCAAGCCAGGTCTCAGCAGCAATCCTGCTGCTACATACATGGACTTTAGCATAGTTTCTATTTTGCGATCTGAAGGGTCTTTAAGCGTAGTAGCCGCTGGCACTGGTATGGTTAATTTCTTCGTAAGCTTCGACACTGACGAATCAACTATAGGTGGATTCTCCCATGTACATGTCACAGAGTCTGGAAACGGGTAACTAGACTTAAATCTGCGAGGTATAGAAAACCGTTTATCTGGAATCTGTCGAGTTTCTACTAACATCTTAAGAGACTCAGACACAGGAAAACTTATTGGAGTTCTCTGTTGTTTAGTAAATACGACCTGATCATTTGTGAGAGGCTCCTCAGTTTCTGTAAACTTCAGAGACTGACGCACCGCTCTGATGAGATTATCAATACCAGAGCTATTAAAATCCTCACTATCTGACTCCACTTCGCCCTCCTCACCCTCATCTTGTGCCGTGAGGTCTGGCATGGAATCGTCAGAATGCAACATAGCCGAAACAGGTAAATCATAAGACATATGAAATTTATCCCATCTACCCAAAATGGATTTGGGCCTTTCGCAAGGCTGAGACGCCTCCGGTAGTTCTGGCGGTCTCACCCTAGACTCAGATCTTGCCGCTTCCCGCTCTTTTCGAGCGGCGGTCAATTCGGATTGCAACCCAGCCAGTACATTGGCTAGCATTTCCCATGAAGGGTCCGGGGAGGAAATTGGCTTTAAAAACCGGAGCAAAATTTGTATTCGGAACCGAATCCACAAAACATACTGTACATGTGGTAGATCCATCCGGTAACACACTGCTACAGACTTTGCATTTATGCTTTTTAGTTTTTGCTGGTGCCCTACTCATTATGGCGACAGACAATACAATACACCAAAACAGACACTTGCACGACTCAGTAAAATAGTACTAAGGTGTCTCTATATATATATATATATATATATATATATCTGGCCAAGTGCAGTACACGTGGCCAGTACTATGAAATGTGATCCCAAATTCCCACTAACACCCCTGCGCCTCCGGTGGAGTAGAGATGTAGTACTGGAACGTTCTGGAATCACAGCAGGAAGACACAGGAAGCATGGTTAACAATGGCTGCCATGCTCACACATATAATCACAGTGCAGGTTAAAGTGCCATTTATATGAAATCCTGTGTAAATCACCCTGCAGCCTAGCATACTGCTGTTGCTGCAGGTTTACCCTCTCATGCCGCTGTATTGCCCCCTCTGTAAATAACCCTGCTATTACACAATCACCGTAATGCCCCTCCTCCCCCCTGCATGCTCCGTTTCGGAAGCAGAGCGGGCGGGCAGCGCAGCGTGTGGGGCCGCCAGTGGGAGCCGGGTAGCGGGACGCACAGGGACTGAGAGCGGGGAGCGCGTCTTAAAGCGCTGTGAGCAGCGGTGGGGCCCGGAGCAGCGGCAGCGGCCGTCTGCAGAGGGATCCCGGCGTCAGTAACAATGTCCCAACACAGCGGGGCGGCAGCGTGAGCTGACCGCCCCGTTCACATACCTTGACTCCTGCTGCTTGTGATGAGGCTCCGACGGGGCTTCTCTGCAAGCGCCGGCCAGCCTGTGCAGGAGATCTGTGTGGCTGTGAGGGTGCTCATTCAGCGAGGACCGACACGCCACTGCTGCTATTAGCAGCTTGCACTATCCCTGACCCTGCCTTTTGGAAGGGGGAAAGGGATGTGTATGAAAAAAGAAAAGCTTTAAAAGAAAAATTATTCAAAAGAATCGTGGACCCAGCCACAATGACCTGTTGCTACTTCGAGCACAGAAAAAACACTGAGGTACTCGGGGATATGGAGGGGTGGAGTGTTCTAAATTTAAATATTCAGTGCCCTGTTCCTACGGAAACCGTCCATATCCCAAGAGTACTCCAGTGACCCCTAGTGGATGAAAAAGAAAAATACGTAATACAGTATATCTTTGTGAAAATCCTATATTAGATAAAACCTGACGCACCAAGCCCCCTCAGGTTATAGAATATTGGGATAGCAAGTTGAGTGAAAGACACGAAATGGACAACACTCAGCTATCAAATGCACACACAAAGTCACAGTTTGTACAATGCAGAGGTTATTACTAATAATAATACTGCACTGGACTAGCTTACACAGCTATATAACAATAGATATAAAACAGTACACAGTAAGAACTGGATGTATATCACAGGGTAATTGTACTATAAAACCCTGACTAAATGCACTCTCTTAACTATCACTGTCTAAAAAGGCAGGTAGAATACTTAAGTGTTATGTAAAGTCACAGCCCTGACAACCAGGCGGCTTTACATAAGAGGATTTGCCCAAGCAGTCCCAGGAACAGTGAGCTGAGGGATAATGGCGCCGCAGACACTGACAGGGAGTGAGGAAAAGACAGAGATGCAGCTCCAGGGTGGGAACACTTGCTAGAAATGGCACCCTGGGGCTGGGGCTTCAGGTCTAAGCCTTATCCCCCTACTGGCAAAACCACCGGGTACTGTGGGCGATATAAAATCGGTTTAGAGAAAACCTGACCTGCGCCCATGCCCTGGTGATCTACAGTTTCCACCGCCAGCGTGCGCGGCCCGCCTCCCACTGACTGCGCCGGATCGCGATAAAGACCGAGTCCCGCAAGCGGGACCCACTTACCACCTCCCGAAGCACGGCCACGCGATCCTGGAGAGCCCCAGCCGTGTGTGTCTAACGTGAAGAAAACCGGAGCCTCTGCTGTAGGTACCCGGCAACCAGGGCTCGGGAGTGTACAGCGCCGCTGGGGAGAGCTGGAGCAGCGAATGTCTCCTGACATTTACCACCGCTGCTGCCCTTGAAGTCTTCACTTTTTCTCCACAGAAAAGCTCTTTTTAGGGCTGCCTGGAGCAGCCCCCCCCCCCCCTCCCTGTTAAGTGCCTGCTTACTGCAGCACCAACTTACAAAACGGAGCTCCTGTGCAGGGAGGTGGGGTGATATGAGACGGCACTATGCATTCTGGGAACAGTCAAAGCTTTGAGCCTGTTGGTGCCTCGGATCAGATCCTACTCTACACCCCAATGTCTATCCTTGTGGAGCCCAGTGTACCCCCGCAGCAAAGTAGATAGAAATTTAGTGCTGTATAAGCCTTACTCCGTAGAGTGGGATACAGGCAGACTCACCCCACTTCCAGGATCGATCAATACGTTAGCAAACGCTGAGTGGATCCAGACGCTACTAGTGTACACTGCCGCTCCGGTAACTTTTAGTGGACAGACGCTCAGTGAACGCTAGTGCATGCAGAGGCTCATGTCTGCGACCTGGTCTCTTAGCGGTAAACTTTAGTGTATATAGACGCAGCAGCCTATGCTGCGACTGAGTCCCCTCGTCGTAGCATCGGAGATGGAAGTGAGGCAATCAGTTCATGGCGGGAGACGCACGGTAACTGGTCATGAACTGGGGGGAGGGGCGACCAGAAGAGCACCCGACTCCCCACTGCTGACATCAACTCTAGGGATCGCAGCCTCAAACTAATCCTGGCGCCTTAGGATCCCTAAAGCCTAGCGCTGGAGCACCCGTGGTGGCGGCGCGCCAGCTGTTTGGTAGTCTCCTACCAAAACAGTGCGACTGTGTCCGTATTCACCTTCTAAGCGGAACCGATGCCTTACCTTCTCGCCTTGCTCTGGCCATAGCCTGGTAACGGCTGCTGGACCTGCTAGTTACATCCGACACAGACGCCCGTCGAGATAGCACTTGAACAGTGGGTAAGCGTTGTTGCGACCCGGCGGAGAGTTGTTGGAGCGACTCTTTCCAATATGCGTGTAAGACGCTGTTAGGAAAGATCACTCAGAAAACATAACATAGTAAGACTATAAAAATAAATCAAATAAAGCTTAGGGCTGCCAAAAAACCAGCAGCCCGGTGACCATGGTCCAGCTCCTGCCGCACTAAAAAAACAACAAAAAAAATGATTTGACTGAGTCGGTGGGCGGGATTATATGGACGAGCCCGTTGCATCTCTGGGAGGCCAGAAAGCTTGTGATCGTTTGGTGCCAATCCGCTGTCACTCCATCATATCCCAATGTTATCCTGTGGATAACCTGTGGACCCTGCCAGAAAAAAGTGGATAGAGATAAAGTAGCAGCCAATCAGCTCCTAGCTGCCATGTCACAGACAGGGTTTGTAAAATGACAGTTAAGAGCTGGTTGGCTGGTACTTGATCTCTCTCCAAAGCTTAGTACATAGATACCCTAGTGCCCCAATTAACAATGAGAGATTTATCACTTTTTACTAATGCTAAAAGGAGCTAAGCACCTTTTACGTATCTATGAAGGCAGGTACTGCAGCATGACTAATAGGAGTGAGCAGCACTTGGCTGTGCTTCCGCCCCTTCAAAGGGCGTGGGCTTGGAGTTTAACCAGCCGTGCCTGATACTTACTGCTCATCTTCTGCCTGCACTCTCCCTCCTTCTCTGCACTGAAGCTCTTTACTCACTGGCATGTTAAAATACCATGCTAGTGTTAAATACCAGCAGCAAGAGGGATAGATAGTGCGGCGACTGGTATCAAGAACAGACGCTATATAATTATTATTATTTTTTTCCATCATTGTTAAATTGTGCCCTAAATTAGTTGGTGTGGTGTGCAAAGGAGCTTTAAAACTTAAGAGTTCTTGTCCAAACGTATGGATGAGACCTTATACAGCATTGCTTCAGTTGCACCTAACAGCCCCTCCTGGCACGCCAGATACTGTGAGATACTGCTAGCATAAGCATATTGTTTGCGGAGAATGTATCTTAACTGCAACGCATATCAATTTAGTGTCACGTATCAATTTAACACAGTCTCCTAATGCATCCTAGTCATGTTGCAACTATGTCGCAGTTTCGGCAAAAAAGATTCCCAATCCTAGCAGAGTTGCATGGGACCTGGCAGCTCCCTCGCGCCAGGCATCTTATGCTGGATGGCGTATTGAGGCTAGATGTATGAGGACACATCTGTATTAGAGATGAATTTATCATCAGGTGTGCTGTCCTGAACAAAAACTGATGTAGACAGACTGCAGCAGAGAATCCATTATTCTGTGGATAACCATACATTTTAAACATTTCATTCTGAACACAGTAAGTTGTAAAAATATAATTTATTGTACCTGAAAAGTAAAGCAAGTCATTTATAGACAAACTACAAAATGGAAGAGAGGGGGATGTCAAGGGATTACTTTTTTTTAGTTCTTTGGAAAGGCTGTGGCTTCAAAGTACATAATTAAAATGGAGGCAATTCCAAGGATGTTCTACTATAAACTATCTGTATCCTCCTAATTATGTTACTCCATTTGTTGAAAAAAAAAAAAAAAACCCACTACAAAAGCTATAGGGTAGATAGCACCGCTCAAAAAAAATAATAATCTAGGTCAAGGACATTTGAATGAATTTAGGGTAATTTGAAACTGCAGATTACAAATATGCTATTGGTTTTCCCAGATTTGCTCCTTTTTTTTTTTTTTTAAGGTATTGTATACCATGAAATTGCATTTTTTCCCATAAGCGATTTAGACCTACTTGTCTTAGTTGTGGTTTGATCTTTGTGTACTTACTGCATCTGATACTTTTAGTTACTTGTTTCTTCATACTCAAAGACCAAAATTTTTTGTTTTTCCAGGCAAACAAGTTACTCTCGAAGATCTTCCTTATAATTATCCTGATGTATTTTGTTACATTTGTGGCGAATACACATTCCTCTAGCAAAGAAGACATCACTGAATTTGTGAAGCAAGCCTATCTTGCATATTTTGGTACAAAGCTTGGTGATCAAGATAAGCTCTGGGCTCTCCACAAAATATGTAAAACTTGCATGGACAATCTGCGCCAGTGGACATATGGAAACAAAAAAAAATTGAATTTGTGTGTGCCTATGGTGTGGAGAGAACCCAAAAACCACTCTGAGGACTGCTATTTTTGTGCTGTCAATGTTAAAGGTTTCAATAAACACGTGACTGTGACAATCACTCCTATAAAAGAAAATCATACAAGCAGTGGTTTTTAAAAGCAAAAATGTCAAAAGTTCACCATGTTTATATGTTGTTTCATCAAATAAATATTAATTTTGAGTGTCTTGATTTTCTTTTGAAGTGATTTGTAGTAATTCTATCCAAAACTTAATATGCGTTTTACTGTTTTTCATGGAGTACCCAATTCTCTCAAAAAGTAGAGCCAATCTGGGAAAACCAATGTCATATTCAGAATCAGCACCCTCAAATTACCCTAAGACGACTGAAAAATTCTTGACTATAGGCATAGTGTAATCATTCTGGAAGCTAAAAAAAATAAATAAGATTTTACTTACCGGTAAATCTATTTCTCGTAGTCCGTAGAGGATGCTGGGGACTCCGTAAGGACCATGGGGATAGACTGGCTCCACAGGAGACATGGGCACTTTAAAAAAGAATTTAGTTCCTGGTGTGCACTGGCTCCTCCCTCTATGCCCCTCCTCCAGACCTCAGTTAGAGAAACTGTGCCCAGAGAAGATGGACTGTACGAGGAAAGGATTTTGTTAATCCAAGGGCAAGATTCCTACCAGCCACACCAATCACACCGTATAACTTGTGATAACTACCCAGTCAACAGTATGAAAACAACATATCATCAGTTCAAGACCGATGCAACTATAACATAAACCTTATTGAAGCAATAACTATATACAAGTATTGCAGAAGAAGTCCACAGTTGGGACGGGCGCCCAGCATCCTCTACGGACTACGAGAAATAGATTTACCGGTAAGTAAAATCTTATTTTCTCTAAACGTCCTAGAGGATGCTGGGGACTCCGTAAGGACCATGGAGATTATACCAAAGCTCCCAAACGGGCAGGAGAGTGCGGATGACTCTGCAGCACCGATTGAGCAAACATGAGGTCCTCCTCAGCCAGGGTATCAAACTTGTAGAATTTTGCAAAAGTGTTTGAACCCGACCAAGTAGCAGCTCGACACAGCTGTAGTGCCGAGACTCCCCGGGCAGCCGCCCAAGAAGAGCCCACCTTCCTAGTGGAATGGGCCTTGACAGATTTTGGTAACGGCAAACCAGCCGTAGAATGCGCTTGCTGAATCGTGTTACAAATCCAGCGAGCAATAGTTTGCTTTGAAGCAGGGGCACCAATCTTGTTGGATGCATACAGGACAAACAGCGATTCAGTTTTCCTGACTCTAGCCGCTCTGGCTACGTAAATTTTCAAAGCCCTGACCACATCAAGTAACTCGGAATCCTCCAAGTCACGTGTAGCCACAGGCACCACAATAGGTTGGTTCATATGAAAAGATGAAACCACTTTTGGCAGAAATTGCGAACGGGTCCGCAATTCTGCTTTATCCAAATGGAAAACCAAATAGGGGCTTTTATGCGATAAAGCCGCTAATTCAGACACTCGCCTAGCCGAAGCCAAGGCTAATAACATGACCACCTTCCACGTGAGATATTTCAACTCCACCGTTTTAAATGGTTCAAACCAGTGTGCCTTTAGGAAACTTAACACCACGTTAAGATCCCAAGGCGCCACCGGAGGCACAAACGTAGGCTGAGTATGCAGCACTCCCTTTACAAAAGTCTGAACTTCTGGGAGAGAAGCCAATTCTTTTTGAAAGAAAATGGATAGGGCCAAAATCTGGAACTTAATGGAACCTAATTTAAGGCCCAAATTCACTCCAGTTTGTAGGAAGTGAAGGAAACGGCCCAGATGGAATTCTTCCGTAGGAGCATTCTTGGTCTCACACCAGGAAACATATTTTCGCCATATACGGTGATAATGTTTTGCTGTTACTTCCTTCCTAGCCTTTATCAGCGTAGGGATAACCTCAACCGGAATGCCTTTTTCTGCTAGGATCCGGCGTTCAACCGCCATGCCATCAAACGCAACCGCGGTAAGTCTTGGAACAGACAGGGTCCCTGTTGCAACAGGTCGTCTTAGAGGAAGAGGCCACGGATCTTCTGTGAGCAGTTCCTGCAGATCTGGATACCAGGTCCGTCTTGGGCAATCTGGAACAATGAGGATTGTTCTCCTTTTCTTCTTATCATCCTCAACACCTTTGGTATGAGAGGAAATACATAGACTGACCGGAACACCCACGGTGTCACTAGGGCGTCTACCGCTACTGCCTGAGGGTCTCTTGACCTGGAACAATACCTCTGTAGCTTTTTGTTGAGGCGGGACGCCATCATGTCTATCTGTGGCAGTTTCCACCGACTCACAATCTGTCGAAGACTTCTGGATGAAGTCCCCACTCTCCCGGATGTAGGTCGTGTCTGCTGAGGAAGTCTGCTTCCCAGTTGTCTACTCCCGGAATGAACACTGCTGACAGTGCACTTACATGATTCTCCGCCCAGCGAAGAATTCTGGTGGCTTCCGCCATCGCCACTCTGCTCCTTGTGCCGCCTTGGCGGTTTACATGAGCCACTGCGGTGATGTTGTCTGACTGGATCAGAACTGGTTGGTCGCGAATTAAGGTCTCCGCTCGACGTAGGGCGTTGTATATGGCCCTTAGCTCCAGGATGTTGATGTGAAGACAAGTCTCTTGACTTGACCAAAGACCCTGGAAATTTCTTCCCTGTGTGACTGCTCCCCAACCTCGGAGGCTTGCGTCCGTGGTCACCAGGATCCAGTCCTGAATGCCGAATCTGCAGCCCTCGAGAAGGTGAGCACTCTGCAGCCACCACAGGAGTGACACCCTGGCCCTGGGGGACAGGGTGATCAACCGATGCATCTGAATATGTGACCCGGACCACTTGTCCAGTAGGTCCCATTGGAAAGTCCTCGCATGGAACCTGCCGAAGGGAATGGCCTCGTATGACGCCACCATCTTTCCCAGGACTCGAGTGCAATGATGCACTGACACCTGTTTTGGTTTCAATAGGTTCTTGACCAGAGTCATGAGTTCCTGGGCCTTCTCTATCGGGAGATAAACCCTCTTCTGGTCAGTGTCCAGAATCATGGCCAAGAAGGGTAGACGAGTCGTAGGAACCAACTGCGGCTTTGGAATATTGAGAATCCAGCCGTGTTGCTGTAACACTTTCAGTGAAAGAGATACGCTGTTCAGCAACTGCTCTCTTGATCTCGCTTTTATGAGGAGATCGTCCAAGTACGGGATAATTGTGACACCTTGCTTCCGCAGGAGCACCATCATTTCCGCCATTACCGTGGTGAAAATCCTTGGGGCCGTTGAGAGACCAAACGGCAACGTCAGAAATTGGTAATGACAATCCTGTACCGAAAATCTTAGGTACGCCTGATGAGGTGGATAAATGGGGACATGAAGGTACGCATCCTTTATGTCCAGTGACACCACAAACCCCCCCCCCCTTCCAGGCTTGCGATGACCGCTCTTAGCGATTCCATCTTGAACTTGAACCTTTTCAAGTATAGGTTCAGAGATTTTAAATTCAATATGGGTCTGACCGAACCATCCGGTTTCGGGACTACAAACATGGTCGAATAATAACCCCTTCCCTGTTGAAGGAGGGGAACCTTGACCACCACCTGCTGAAGATACAATTTTTGTATTGCATTTAACACTATTTCCCTCTCTTGGGGGGAAGATAGTAGGGCCGATTTGAAATACCGGCGAGGAGGCACCTCTTCGAATTCCAGCGTGCAACCCTGAGACACAATTTCTATTGCCCAAGGATCCACCTGGGAGTGAACCCACATGTGGCTGAAATTCCGAAGACGTGCCCCCACCGGGCCCGACTCCGCCAGTGGAGCCCCAGCGTCATGCGGTGGATTTTGCAGAGGCCGGTGAGGACTTCTGTTCCTGGGAACTAGCTGTGTTGTGCAGCTTCTTACCTCTGCCCCTACCTCTGGCAAGAAAGGACGCACCTCGGACTTTCTTGTTTCTTTGTGAACGAAAGGACTGCATTTGATAATGCGGTGCTCTCTTAGGCTGTGAGGGAACATAAGGCAAAAAATTTGACTTTCCAGCTGTAGCTGTGGAGACCAGGTCCGAGAGACCTTCCCCGAACAATTCCTCACCCCTGTAAGGTAAAACCTACATATGCCTTTTTGAGTCGGCATCACCTGTCCATTGACGAGTCCACAGGACCCTTCTGGCAGAAATCGACTTAGCGTTTATTCTAGAACCCAGTAGACTAAGGTCTCTTTGAGCATCTCTCATATATAGGACAGCGTCTTTTATATGCCCCAGGGTCAATAATACAGTATCCTTATCTAGGGTATCCAATTCCTCAGATAAGGTATCCGTCCATGCCGCTACAGCACTACACACCCAGGCCGACGCAATTGCCGGTCTTAGTAAGGTACCTGAATGTGTATAAATGGACTTCAGGGTAACCTCCTGTTTGCGGTCAGCAGCATCTTTGAGGGTAGCCGTATCCTGGGACGGCAGGGCTACCTTTTTGGATAAGCGTGTTAAAGCTTTGTCCACCCTAGGGGAGGATTCCCATCGTAGCCTATCCGTTGGCGGGAAAGGATACGCCATAAGAATCCGTTTGGAAATCTGCATTTTCTTATCTGGAGATTCCCAAGCTTTTTCACATAACTCATTCAGTTCGTGTGAGGGGGGAAAAGTTACCTCAGGCTTCTTTCCCTTATACATATACACCCTCGTGTCAGGGACAGGGGTTTCCTCTGTGATGTGCAAAACATCCTTTATTGCTATAATCCTATATCGAAGGGATTTAGCCAATTTTGGCTGTAACTTTGCATCATCGTAATCGACACTGGAGTCAGAATCCAAATCGGTATCTGTGTCAACTATTTGGGATAGTGGGCGCTTATGAGACCCTGACGGTCCCTGCGACATAGGGTCAGGCACGGGTTGAGACGCTGACCCTCCCAATGCATCAGCCTTGTCAAATCTTTTATGCAAGGAATTAACATTACCATTTAAAACCTTCCACATATCCATCCAATCAGGTGTCGGCGGAGACACCACATTCATTTGCTCCCGCTCCTCTCCCACATAGCCTTCCTCATCAGGCATGTCGACACAAACGTACAGACACACCACACACACACACACACAGGGAATGTCCTTTCTGAAGACAGTTCCCCCACAAGGCCCTTTGGAGAGACAGAGAGCGAGTATGCCAGCACACACCCCAGCGCTATATCATCCCAGGAATAACACAGTAACTTAATGTTAACCCAGTAGCTGCTGTATGTATAGTTTTTTGCGCCTAATTATGTGCCCCCCTCTCTTTTCAACCCTCTTCTACCGTGTATCAGCAGGGGAGAGTCCGGGGAGCTTCCTCTCAGCGGAACTGTGGAGAAAAAAATGACGCTGGTGAGTGCTGAGGGAGAAGCCCCGCCCCCTCGACGGCAGGCTTGTCCCGCTTATACAGTAATTTTGGCGGGGGCTCATACATATACACAGTGCCCAGCTGTATATATGTGTACTTTTGCCAACATGAGGTCCCAAATGCTGCCCAGGGTGCCCCCCCCTCCCCCTCCACCCTTACAGTGACCGGAGTATGTGAGGTGTGTGGAGCAATGGCGCACAGCTGCAGTGCTGTGCGTTACCTCTAGTAAAGATCATGAAGTCTTCTGCCGCCTGTGAAGTCTTCTTTTCTTCTCATACTCACCCGGCTTCTATCTTTCGGCTCTGCGAGGGGGACGGCGGCGCGGCTCTGGGACAGACGGCGAGGGTGAGATCCTGCGTACCAATCCCTCTGGAGCTAATGGTGTCCAGTAGCCTAAGAAGCAGGACCTAGCTTCAGAGAGTAGGGCTGCTTCTCTCCCCTCAGTCCCTCGATGCAGGGAGTCTGTTGCCAGCAGAGCTCCCTGAAAATAAAAAACCTAACAAAATACTTTCTATCAGTAAACTCAGGAGAGCTCACTGAAAAGCACCCAGCTCCTCTGGGCACAGTATCAAACTGAGGTCTGGAGGAGGAGCATAGAGGGAGGAGCCAGTGCACACCAGGAACTAAATTCTTTCTTAAAGTGCCCATGTCTCCTGCGGAGCCCGTCTATCCCCATGGTCCTTACGGAGTCCCCAGCATCCTCTAGAACGTTAGAGAAATAATAAATAAAAAGAATAGGAAGGCAACAGTTACTATTAAAGAAATGAAATGTTACATGATGCAATTGAGAAATGAGTAGGTATACCAACTTCCTTGTGCCTATCCCTATCTTTTAGGGTCTTCAGTCTGAATAATAATAATACCTTGATGTAACCATTAGCCATAAGATTGTAGAAAATACAAAAAAGGGAATCCTAGAAGTGCGCACAAGCAGAACTAGCAGCCAGGTGAGTTCAATATTCTCCATAAAGGTTTCCTCACACCTTTACACAATATGTACAAAAACCAGCGCTTCTGCATATGTTGATCATTAATTAGTGAACAACTTCTAATGCAGCAGATTGCAGACATCCACAAGTGGCCAAATGTTTGACAATTACCAAATTTCGTGTGAACTATCAACAGGCAGTTCTAAGAGCACTTGAGTCAGTGTAAATTCCGGGCTCTCCACTTGGGTATATCTGCAATCTGTGTGGTGTTTTTATGTATAGCGTGTTCATGCACATGTTTTATGTTTTGTTTTTTAAAGTGTATGAAATAGTACTTAACTATATTTGAAATGCTCTGTTTTGGGTAACCTGAATGAACCTAACAAGGAGATTATAGTGAGAAATGACACCTGCTGCATTAGAATGATCAACATATGCAGTAGCGCTGGTTAAGTTCTAGTCAATATTTTTTTTTGCACATATGTAAGAATGTACTTGCGAAAATAAGAATTTACTTACCGATAATTCTATTTCTCGTAGTCCGTAGTGGATGCTGGGAACTCCGTAAGGACCATGGGGAATAGCGGCTCCGCAGGAGACTGGGCACAAAAGTAAAAGCTTTAGGACTACCTGGTGTGCACTGGCTCCTCCCCCTATGACCCTCCTCCAAGCCTCAGTTAGGATACTGTGCCCGGACGAGCATACACAATAAGGAAGAATTTTGAATCCCGGGTAAGACTCATACCAGCCACACCAATCACACCGTACAACCTGTGATCTGAACCCAGTTAACAGCATGATAAGAGAGGAGCCTCTGAAAAGATGGCTCACAACAATAATAACCCGATTTTTGTAACAATAACTATGTACAAGTATTGCAGACAATCCGCACTTGGGATGGGCGCCCAGCATCCACTACGGACTACGAGAAATAGAATTATCGGTAAGTAAATTCTTATTTTCTCTGACGTCCTAGTGGATGCTGGGAACTCCGTAAGGACCATGGGGATTATACCAAAGCTCCCAAACGGGCGGGAGAGTGTGGATGACTCTGCAGCACCGAATGAGAGAACTCCAGGTCCTCCTCAGCCAGGGTATCAAATTTGTAGAATTAAGCAAACGTGTTTGCCCCTGACCAAGTAGCTGCTCGGCAAAGTTGTAAAGCCGAGACCCCTCGGGCAGCCGCCCAAGATGAGCCCACCTTCCTTGTGAAATGGGCTTTTACAGATTTTGGCTGTGGCAGGCCTGCCACAGAATGTGCAAGCTGAATTGTACTACAAATCCAACGAGCAATAGTCTGCTTAGAAGCAGGAGCACCCAGCTTGTTGGGTGCATACAGGATAAACAGCGAGTCAGATTTTCTGACTCCAGCCGTCCTGGAAACATATTTTCAGGGCCCTGACTACGTCCAGCAACTTGGAGTCCTCCAAGTCCCTAGTAGCCGCAGGTACCACAATAGGCTGGTTCAAGTGAAACGCTGAAACCACCTTAGGGAGAAATTGAGGACGAGTTCTCAATTCCGCCCTGTCTGAATGGAAGATCAGATAAGGGCTTTTACAGGATAAAGCCCGCCAATTCTGACACGCGCCTGGCCGAGGCCAGGGCCAACAACATGACCACTTTCCATGTGAGATATTTTAACTCCACAGATTCAAGTGGTTCAAACCAATGTGACTTTAGGAACCCCAAAACTACATTGAGGTGCCACTGGAGGCACAAAAGGAGGCTGTATATGCAGTACCCCTTTTACAAACGTCTGAACTTCAGGAACTGAAGCTAGTTCTTTCTGGAAGAAAATTGACAGGGCCGAAATTTGAACCTTAATGGACCCCAATTTTAGGCCCATAGACACTCCTGTTTACAGGAATTGCAGGAATCGACCTAGTTGAAAATTCCTCCATCGGGGCCTTACTGGCCTCGCACCCCGCAACATATTTTCGCCAAATGCGGTGATAATGCTTTGCGGTTACATCCTTCCTGGTTTGATCAGGGTAGGGATGACTTCATCCGGAATGCCTTTTTCCTTCAGGATCCGGCGTTCAACCGCCCTGCCGTCAAACGCAGCCGCGGTAAGTCTTGGAATAGACAGGGTCCTTGCTGGAGCAGGTCCCTTCTTAGAGGTAGAGGCCACGGGTCCTCCGTGAGCATTTCTTGAAGTTTCGGGTACCAAGTCCTTCTTGGCCAATCCGGAGCCACGAGTATAGTTCTTACTCCCCTCCGTCTTATAATTCCCAGTACTTTCGGTATGAGAGGAAAAGGAGGGAACACATACCAGAGCGTCCACAGCTATTGCCTGAGGGTCCCTTGACCTGGCGCAATACCTGTCCAATTTTTTGTTTAGGCGGGACGCCATCATGTCCACCTTTGGTTTTTCCCAATGGTTTACAATCATGTGGAAGACTTCTGGGTGAAGTCCCCACTCTCCCGGGTGGAGGTCGTGCCTGCTGAGGAAGTCTGCTTCCCAGTTGTCCACTCCCGGAATGAACACTGCTGACAGTGCTATTACATGATTTTCCGCCCAGCGAAAAATCCTTGCAGCTTCTGCCATTGCCCTCCTGCTTCTTGTGCCGCCCTGTCTGTTTACGTGGGCGACTGCCGTGATGTTGTCCGACTGGATCAGCACCGGCTGACCTTGAAGCAGAGGTCTTGCTTGGCTTAGGGCATTGTAAATGGCCCTTAGCTCCAAATATTTATGTGAAGTGATGTCTCCAGGCTTGACCACAAGCCCTGGAAATTTCTTCCCTGTGTGACTGCTCTCCAGCCTCGCAGGCTGGCATCAGTGATCACCAGGACCCAGTCCTGAATGCCGAATCTGCGGCCCTCTAGAAGATGAGCACTCTGCAACCACCACAGGAGAGACACCCTTGTCTTTGGTGACAGGGTTATCCGCTGATGCATCTGAAGATGCGATCCGGACCATTTGTCCAGCAGGTCCCACTGGAAAGTTCTTGCGTGGAATCTGCCGAATGGAATTGCTTCGTAGGAAGCCACCATTTTTCCCAGGACCCTTGTGCACTGATGCACTGACACTTGGCCTGGTTTTAGGAGGTTTCTGACTAGTTCGGATAACTCCCTGGCTTTCTCCTCCGGGAGAAAACACCTTTTTCTGGACTGTGTCCAGGATCATCCCTAGGAATAGAAGGCGTGTCGTCAGGATCAGCTGCGATTTTGGAATATTGAGAATCCAACCGTGCTACCGCAGCACTATCTGAGATAGTGCTACCCCGACTTCCAACTGTTCCCTGGATCTTGCCCTTATCAGGAGATCGTCCAAGTAAGGGATAACTAAAAACTCCCTTCTTTCTTTGATGTCCAGAGACACCATATAGTCCCCTTCTTCCAGGTTTGCAATCACTGCTCTGAGTGACTCCATCTTGAATTTGAACCTTTGTATGTAAGTGTTCAAGGATTTTAGATTTAAAATTGGTCTCACCGAGCCGTCCGGCTTCGGTACCACCAATAGTGTGGAATAGTACCCCTTTCCCTGTTGCAGGAGGGGTACCTTGATTATCACCTGCTGGGAATACAGCCTGTGAATGGCTTGCAATACTGTCTCCCTGTCTGAGGGAGACGTCGGTAAAGCAGACTTTATGAAACGGCGAGGGGAAGACGTCTCGAATTTCTTGAGACGGGCCCCCACCGTGCCTGAGACCGCTTGTAAAGCCCCAGCGTCATGCTGAGGACTTTGCGGAGGCGGGAGAGGGCTTTTGTGGGAATTGGCTGTTTGCTGTAGCCTTTTTCCTCTCCCTCTGCCACGGGGCAGAAATGAGGCGCCTTTTGCCCGCTTTATGGGGCCGAAAGGACTGCGCCTGATAATACGGCGTCTTCTTAGGTTGAGAAGCTACCTGGGGTAAAAATGTGGATTTTCCAGCCGTTGCCGTGGCCACCAGGTCTGTTAGACCTACCCCAAATAACTCCTCCCTTTTATAAGGCGATACTTCCATATGCCTTTTGGGATCAGCATCACCTGACCACTGTCTTGTCCATAACCTTCTTCTGGCAGAAATGGACAGCGCACTTACTCTTGATGCCAGTCGGCAAATATCCCTCTGTGCATCACGCATATATAGAAATGCATCTTTTAAATGCTCTATAGTTAGTAATATACTGTCCCTATCTAGGGTATCAATACTGTCAGTCAGGGAATCCAACCAAGCCACCCCAGCACTGCACATCCAGGCTGAGGCGATTGCTGGTCGCAGTATCACACCCGTGTGAGTGTATATACATTTTAGGATATTTTACTGCTGTCAGTAGGTTCCTTAAGGGCGGCCGTATCCGGGGACGGTAGTGCCACCTGTTTAGACAAGCGTGTGAGCGCTTTATTCACCCTAAAGGGTGTTTCCCAACGTGCCCTATCCTCTGGCGGGAAGGGGTATGATGCCAATAACTTTTTTATCGGGGGAAACCCACGCTTCATCACACACTTCATTTAATTCCTCAGATGCAGGAAAAACTACAGGCAGTTTTTTCTCACCCAACATAATACCCTTTTTAGTGGTACTGGTATTATCAGAAATGTGTAAAAACATTTTCCATAGCCTCAATCATGTAACGTGTGGCCCTACTGGAAGTCACATTCGTCTCTTAATCGTCGACACTGGAGTCAGTATCCGTGTCGGCGTCTGTATCTGCCATCTGCGGTAACGGGCGTTTTAGAGCCCCAGATGGCTTTTGAGACACCTGGACAGGCACAGACTGAGTCGCCGGCCGTCTCATGTCATCAATGTTTTGTAAAGAGCTGACACTGTCACATAATTCCTTCCATAAGCTCATCCACTCAGGTGTCGACTCCCTAGGGGGTGACATCTCTGTTACAGGCAATTGCTCCGCCTCCACCTCATACATGTCGACACAACGTACCGACACACAGCACACACACAGGGAATGCTCTGATAGAGGACAGGACCCCACTAGCCCTTTGGGGAGACAGAGGGAGAGTATGCCAGCACACACCAGAGCGCTATATATATATACAGGGATAACCTTATATAAGTGTTTTTCCCCTTATAGCTGCTGTATTGTTATACTGCGCCTAATTAGTGCCCCCCTCTCTTTTTTAACCCCTTTCTGTAGTGTAGTAACTGCAGGGGAGAGCCAGGGAGCTTCCCTCCAACGGAGCTGTGAGAGAAAATGGCGCCAGTGTGCTGAGGAGAGGCTCCGCCCCCTTCTCGGCAGCCTTTTCTCCCGTTTTTCTGTGGAATCTGGCAGGGGTTAAAATACACCCATATAGCCCTGGGGGTTATATGTGGTGTATTTATGCCAGCCAAGGTGTTTTACATTGCTGCTCAGGGCGCCCCCCCCCTAGCGCCCTGCACCCTCAGTGACCGGAGTGTGAAGTGTGCCTGAGTAACAATGGCGCACAGCTGCAGTGCTGTGCGCTACCTTGTTGAAGACTGATGTCTTCTGCCGCCGATTTTTCCGGACCTTTTCTTGCTTCTGGCTCTGTAAGGGGGCCGGCGGCGCGGCTCCGGGACCGAGCTCCGAGGCTGGGCCTGTGTTCGGTCCCTCTGGAGCTAATGGTGTCCAGTAGCCTAAGAAGCCCAATCCACTCTGCACGCAGGTGAGTTCGCTTCTTCTCCCCTTAGTCCCTCGATGCAGTGAGCCTGTTGCCAGCAGGTCTCACTGAAAATAAAAAACCTAAAACTAAACTTTTCACTAAGAAGCTCAGGAGAGCCCCTAGTGTGCACCCTTCTCGGCCGGGCACAAAAATCTAACTGAGGCTTGGAGGAGGGTCATAGGGGGAGGAGCCAGTGCACACCAGGTAGTCCTAAAGCTTTTACTTTTGTGCCCAGTCTCCTGCGGAGCCGCTATTCCCCATGGTCCTTACGGAGTTCCCAGCATCCACTAGGACGTCAGAGAAATCATGGTGTACTACAACAGTAGACATCACAATAGTTAATGAATTAACTGAATAACTATGCAAAAAAAATTATCCAACATTCTTGCTAAACAAGACATTTGTTTGAAAAACCAGGGAGGGGTGAATCATATATAGGAGGTGTATCAAACCGTAGAGTGTGATAAAGAACCAATCAGATCCTGTCATTTTTCAAACAGCCTGTAAAATGTTAATTGGTTAGTACTTTATCTCTCTCCAAGCTTTGAATAATCTCCCTCATAGTTAGAATAGATGGGGTTAGTAGAACACAATCTACTATTACTTGTTCACACTCAAAATTACAGGACTTTATCCGGGCTTCACCCACTCTGTGGAATGCCCTCCCATGCACAATAAGACTCACTTCTAGTCTTCAAACGCTCCCTGAAAATGCACCTCTTCAGACAAGCCTATCAAATTCCAGACCCACCCACGTAACCTTCAGTGCTTCCCTATATAATTACATCCTCTCTGTACAATACACATAACATCACATCTTGTCTTTCTTTGCTCTCACACCCTCCTGACCCTAAGCCAACATTGCTGGGTGATCATATCATACAACCCACTAAGAACCTAGCAATCCGGTGGCCCATTATGCAATAGGTAGCATCTATCCTTGTGTATCAATGCCTATTTCCCTATAGATTGTAAGCTTACGAGCAGGGCCTTCCTACCTCTGTGGCAGTCTGTTTTTACTCAGTTTTGTTCTATTACTGTTGTTCTAATTGTAAAGCGCAACAGTATATGCTGCGCTATATAAGAAACTGTTAATAAATATTACCAGTCAATAATGTGGACATCTGTGTTCTAAACCCCCTACAGCCATTTTTATTACCTAAAAGACAATTTTACACATTTGTCATATTTGTGTTATTGCATTACTTGTAAATTGGTAAAGCCAATAAGTCTCTTTTTTTTTCAAAGTTTAAAGAGATATGCAACTTTCTTGTTCAAAATACCCTTCGCAAAAGGGAAGTCTGCGACCTGACCACAATGGACACACCTTGGGAGTAGTCCCACTTGCGTAAAGCAGAGATATTCCTGACTACATCCACAGAAACAGAACAGTAGCCTTTAATAATGGAAACCAGGGATCCTATTTAATAATGAGACATATCCACTTTAGCAAGTGATAATAAGAATTTACTCACCGGTAATTCTATTTCTCGTAGTCCGTAGTGGATGCTGGGAACTCCGTAAGGACCATGGGGAATAGCGGGCTCCGAAGGAGGCTGGGCACTCTAGAAAGAATTATGACTACCTGGTGTGCACTGGCTCCTCCCACTATGACCCTCCTCCAAGCCTCAGTTAGGACACTGTGCCCGGACGAGCTGACATAATAAGGAAGGATTTTGAATCCCGGGTAAGACTCATACCAGCCACACCCATCACACCGTACAACTCGTGATACTATATCCAGTTTTACAGCATGAAAACAACAGAGCCTCTCAACAGATGGCTCAATAATAACCCTTTAGTTAACAGTATTGCAGACAATCCGCACTTGGGATGGGCGCCCAGCATCCACTACGGACTACGAGAAATAGAATTACCGGTGAGTAAATTCTTATTTTCTCTGACGTCCTAGTGGATGCTGGGAACTCCGTAAGGACCATGGGGATTATACCAAAGCTCCCAAACGGGCGGGAGAGTGCGGGTGACTCTGCAGCACCGAATGAGAGAACTCCAGGTCCTCCTCAGCCAGGGTATCAAATTTGTAAAATTTTGCAAACGTGTTTGCCCCTGACCAAGTAGCAGCTCGGCAAAGTTGTAAAGCCGAGACCCCTCGGGCAGCCGCCCAAGATGAGCCCACCGTCCTTGTGGAATGGGCATTTACAGATTTTGGCTGTGGCAGGCCTGCCACAGAATGTGCAAGCTGAATTGTACTACAAATCCAGCGAGCAATAGTCTGCTTAGAAGCAGGAGCACCCAGCTTGTTGGGTGCATACAGGATAAACAGCGAGTCAGATTTTCTGACTCCAGCCGTCCTGGAAACATATTTTCAGGGCCCTGACAACGTCTAGCAACTTGGAGTCCTCCAAATCCCTAGTTGCCGCAGGCACCACAATAGGCTGGTTCAGGTGAAACGCTGACTCCACCTTAGGGAGAAACTGGGGACGAGTCCTCAATTCTGCCCTATCCATATGGAAAATCAGATAAGGGCTTTTACATGATAAAGCCGCCAATTCTGACACTCGCCTGGCTGAAGCCAAGGCCAATAACATGACCACTTTCCACGTGAGATATTTCAGATCCACGGTTTTTAGTGGCTCAAACCAATGTGATTTTAAGAAACTCAACACCACGTTGAGATCCCAAGGTGCCACAGGAGGCACAAACGGGGGCTGAATATGCAGCACTCCTTTCACAAATGTCTGAACTTCAGGTACTGAAGCTAGTTCTTTTTGAAAGAAAAATCGACAGAGCCGAGATCTGTACTTTAATGGAGCCTAGTTTTAGGCCCATATTCACTCCTGCTTGCAGGAAATGCAGAAATCGACCTAGTTGAAATTCCTCTGTTGGGGCCTTTTCGGCCTCGCACCATGCAACATATTTCCGCCATATGCGGTGATAATGATTTGCCGTAACATCTTTCCTGGCTTTAATAAGCGTAGGAATGACTTCCTCCGGAATGCCCTTTTCCTTCGGGATCCGGCGTTCAACCGCCATGCCGTCAAACGCAGCCGCGGTAAGTCTTGGAACAGACAGGGCCCCTGCTGTAGCAGGTCTTGTCTGAGCGGCAGAGGCCACGGGTCCTCTGAGATCATCTCTTGAAGTTCCGGGTACCACGCTCGTCTTGGCCAATCCGGAACCACGAGAATTGTGTTTACTCCTCGCTTTCTTATTATTCTCAATACCTTTGGTATGAGAGGCAGAGGAGGGAACACATAAACCGACTGGTACACCCACGGTGTCACTAGAGCGTCCACAGCTATCGCCTGAGGTTCCCTTGACCTGGCGCAATATCTTTTTAACTTTTTGTTGAGGCGGGACGCCATCATGTCCACCTGTGGTTTTTCCCAACGGTTTACCAGCATCTGGAAGACTTCTGGATGAAGTCCCCACTCTCCCGGGTGGAGGTCGTGTCTGCTGAGGAAGTCTGCTTCCCAGTTGTCCACTCCCGGAATGAACACTGCTGACAGTGCTAGTACATGATTCTCCGCCCATCGGAGAATTCTTGTGGCTTCTGCCATTGCCATCCTGCTTCTTGTGCCGCCCTGTCGATTTACATGGGCGACTGCCGTGATGTTGTCTGGCTGGATCAGCACCGGCTGGTGTAGGAGCAGGGATTTTGCTTGATTTAGGGCATTGTAAATGGCCCTTAGTTCCAGAATATTTATGTGAAGGGAAGTCTCCTGACTCGACCATAGTCCTTGGAAGTTTCTTCCCCGTGTGACTGCCCCCCAGCCTCGAAGGCTGGCATCCGTGGTCACCAGGACCCAGTCCTGTATGCCGAACCTGCGGCCCTCTAGAAGATGGGCACTCTGCAGCCACCACAGTAGAGACACCCTGGTTCTTGGAGACAGGGTTATTAAGCGATGCATCTGAAGATGCGATCCGGACCATTTGTCCAACAGGTCCCACTGAAAGATTCTGGCATGGAACCTGCCGAAGGGAATTGCTTCGTAAGAAGCTACCATCTTTCCCAGGACCCGCGTGCAGTGATGCACCGATACCTGTTTTGGTTTCAGGAGGTCTCTGACTAGAGATGACAACTCCCTGGCTTTCTCCTCCGGGAGAAACACTTTTTTCTGGACTGTATCCAGAATCATACCCAGGAACAGTAGACGTGTCGTCGGAACCAGCTGTGACTTTGGGATATTCAGAATCCAGCCGTGCTGGTGCAGCACTTCCTGAGATAAGGAGATCGTCCAAGTACGGGATAATTAAAACTCCCTTTTTTCGAAGGAGTATCATCATTTCCGCCATAACCTTGGTTAATACCCTCGGTGCCATAGACAGTCCAAACGGCAGCGTCTGGAATTGGTAATGGCAATCCTGTACCACAAATCTGAGGTACTCCTGGTGAGGATGGTAAATGGGGACATGCAGGTAAGCATCCTTGATGTCCAGGGATACCATGTAATCCCCCTCGTCCAGGCTTGCAATAACCGCCCTGAGCGATTTCATCTTGAACTTGAATTTTTTTATGAATGTGTTCAAGGATTTCAAATTTAGAATGGGTCTCACCGAACCGTCCGGTTTCGGCACCACAAATAGTGTGGAATAGTAACCACGGCCTTGTTGAAGTAGGGGTACCTTGATTATCACCTGCTGGGAATACAGCTTGTGAATTGCCGCTAGCACCGCCTCCCTGTCTGAGGGAGCAATCGGCAAGGCAGATTTTAGGAACCGGTGGGGTGGAGACGCCTCGAATTCCAGTTTGTACCCTTGAGATACTATTTGAAGGATCCAGGGATCCACCTGTGAGCGAGCCCACTGATCGCTGAAATTCTTGAGGCGGCCCCCCACCGTCATGCGGCGGACTTGGAAGAAGAAGCGGGGGAGGACTTTTGGTCCTGGGAACCTGCTGTTTGTTGCAGCCTTTTTTCCCCTACCTCTACCTCTGGACAGAAAAGACCCACCTTTTCCACGCTTGTTTTTCTGGGTCCGAAAGGACTGAACCTGATAAAACGGCGCCTTCTTAGGCTGTGAGGGGACATGGGGTAAAAATGCTGACTTCCCAGACGTTGCTGTGGAAACTAGGTCCGAGAGACCATCCCCAAATAATTCCTCACCCTTATAAGGCAAAACTTCCATGTGCCTTTTAGAATCTGCATCTCCTGTCCACTGGCGAGTCCATAAGCCTCTCCTAGCAGAGATGGACAATGCACTTACTTTTGATGCCAGCCGGCAGATTTCCCTCTGTGCATCTCTCATATATAAGACTGAGTCTTTGATATGGTCTATGGTTAACAGGATCGTGTCTCTGTCTAGTGTGTCAATATTTTCTGACAGTTTATCTGACCACGCAGCGGCAGCACTGCACATCCATGCTGACGCAATAGCTGGCCTAAGTATAATGCCTGAGTGTGTGTATACAGACTTCAGGATCGCCTCCTGCTTTCTATCAGCAGGTTCCTTGAGGGCGGCTGTATCCGGAGACGGTAGTGCCACCTTTTTAGACAAACGTGTGAGCGCTTTATCCACCCTAGGGGGTGTTTCCCAACGTGACCTATCCTCTGGCGGGAAAGGGAACGCCATTAGTACCTTCTTAGGAATTACCAATTTTTTATCAGGGAAAGCCCACGCTTCCTCACACACTTCATTCATTTAATTCATCTGATGGGGGGAAAACTACGGGTAGTTTTTTCTCCCCAAACATAATACCCTTTTTAGTGGTACCTGTATTTATATCAGAAATGTGTAACACCTCTTTCATTGCCTCAATCATGCAGTGCATGGCCTTAGTGGGCATCAGGTTAGACTCATCGTCGTCGACACTGGTGTCAGTATCCGTGTCGACATCTGCGTCTGCGGTAGCGGGCGTTTCAGAGCCCCTGATGACCTTTGAGACGCCTGGACAGGCACGAGCTGAGAAGTCGGCTGTCCCACATTTGGCATGTCGTCAAATTTCTTATGTAAAGAGTCTATACGTGCACTCATTTCTTTCCATAAGCTCATCCACTCAGGTGTCTGCCCCGCAGGGGGTGACATCCCTCCTAAAGGCATCTGCTCCGTCTCCACATCATTATCCTCATCAAACATGTCGACACAGCCGTACCGACACACCGCACACACACAGGGAATGCTCTAACAGAGGACAGGACCCACAAAAGCCCTTTGGGGGGACAGAGTGAGTATGCCAGCACACACCAGAGCGCTATATAATGCAGGGACTAACTGAGTTATGTCCCCTATAGCTGCTTTTTCTATAATAACTGTATACTGCGCCTAAATTTAGTGCCCCCCCTCTCTTTTTTACCCTTTTCTGTAGTGTAGACTGCAGGGGAGAGTCAGGGAGCTTCCTTCCAGCGGAGCTGTGAGGGAGAAATGGCGCCAGTGTGCTGAGGGAGATAGCTCCGCCCCTTTTCCGCGGACTATTCTCCCGCTTTTTCCTATATTCTGGCAGGGGTATTTTCCACATATATAGCCTCTGGGGCTATATATTGTGGTATTTTTGCCAGCCAAGGTGTTATTATTGCTTCTCAGGGCGCCCCCCCCCCAGCGCTCTGCACCCTCAGTGACCGGAGTGTGAAGTGTGTGTGAGGAGCAATGGCGCACAGCTGCAGTGCTGTGCGCTACCTTGGTGAAGACTGATGTCTTCTGCCGCCGATTTTCCGGACCTCTTCTTGCTTCTGGCTCTGTAAGGGGGACGGCGGCGCGGCTCCGGGACCGAACACCAAGGACTGGGCCTGCGGTCGATCCCTCTGGAGCTAATGGTGTCCAGTAGCCTAAGAAGCCCAAGCTGGCTGCAAGCAGGCAGGTTCGCTTCTTCTCCCCTTAGTCCCTCGCTGCAGTGAGCCTGTTGCCAGCAGGTCTCACTGAAAATAAAAAACCTAATATCTATACTCTCTCTCTAAAGGCTCAGGAGAGCCCCTAGTGTGCATCCAACCTCGGCCGGGCACAAAATCTAACTGAGGCTTGGAGGAAGGTCATAGTGGGAGGAGCCAGTGCACACCAGGTAGTCATAATTCTTTCTAGAGTGCCCAGCCTCCTTCGGAGCCCGCTATTCCCCATGGTCCTTACGGAGTTCCCAGCATCCACTAGGACGTCAGAGAAAAAGAGGTTATTGCCTCCTTTCAGTATTTAATAAACAGCTGTAAGCATTTCCCCTGTATAGCTTACTCCAGTGGTGGCCAACGCGTGGCTCTTGAGCCACATGCGGCTCTTCATTCAAATGTAGCTCCCAACACGCAAAGTCACGTGACCACAAGAGATCTGTAAACCGCTGCACTCCAGCCAGACATGCAGCAGCACTACGTAGACTGAGAACAGAGAGCTGGCTGGAGTGACACAGGCGGGTGTTGGCTGGAGTGACACATGGGGGAACTGAAGTGTATTATGTGAATCTGGCTTTTCAATATTGTGAGGATATTGGGTTCAAAAGCACTCAGTCACGGTGGTAGATGAAAAACCAACAGTGGTTTATTGACAGAATAGGTTATAACACAGTTCAGCACACTTCTGTGATCCAATTCTACACGACAATTCCCTCCTGGAACTCCTGACAGAACATTACTTCTTAGTCAGTCTCCTGCCACTCTCTCACCCTCTGTCTCACGTCCCCTCTTTGCTATTATCAAACCTTTGTCTTTCCTACAATAAGGCGACACCCCCAGACAGTTTCAGAGCAAACCTAGTTTCACATGTACAGGCATGTCCCCTAGGCCACAATAGATGTTAATTAAAGTAACCTTACTTAATCTGATTGTGTGGCCTGGAATCCATTGTGTGGGGAAGAATGAGGGGGGTGTATGGCCTGACATCTGAGACTGGCTGTATCTACACAACAGCAAACACACAGGTTATCTGCGCAGTCATATGGGGGGAAACATTTTACAAACTATAACACAATAACCAATACATTCATATATATACATCGAAAACATAACTGTACCCTTGTAACAATAACATCATACAATATAATACAATATTGCCTAATACATAGCCAAATACAGATCAACAATCAATCAGTGTAGTCCATGGGTCAGACCAGGGCTAGGGAAGTAGCTGCGTGTCTTTTACCACTGTGACACAACGCGCCGGCTGTGTTGTCACAAATATATTTTATGTGGATCTGGCTTTTTCAATTATTTGATGTAGAAGTGGCTTTTTCATTGTATTTTATGTTGGATCTGGCTTTTTCAATGTATTTTATACCAGGGGCGTAGCCTAGCAGTCACAAGGTCACACCCCATTTTTGCAAGTGCGCCTTCGGCTCAAAGTCAGCTCTTTGATGTACCTAACAAGATTTCTTGGCTGTTTGTCTCTGACTGGTTGGCCACCCCTGGCTTACACTATCTATAGATGGCGAGAGATATACTGTCCACATTACTGGCAATGGGGACCCAGCGAAGCATGTGCATTACAGAGCACACCATTACCGACAGCCACTGGACCTTGCAAGAGAGGTAAGTAATGCTAAATATTAATAGCATATTCATTTGTATCACTGCAATACTAAATCTGTTGCTGGTAATGAACTTATTAATAAATGGGGCCACAGGTATGACTGAACAAGATACCAGCAAATCACAATGAAGTACCTCGCACCTCAAAGACTACCTGACAATTTAAATCAGTGGTTAACATTTTCACACTTGGTATACCAGTTTACAATTTGTTGTTAAGGGATGTTAATAACACAGGTTGAATTTAAGTTTGACTCGAGGAACTACTGAGCATGCAGAGGTTAAGTTTTAAAAGTGGTCAATGGGTAGAAAGAAACCAGTCATATCCTAGAATCTCTCACCAAGGATGGCATGATGTGCAGAAACACATGCTGTATGTATTACTTCTGTGGATCCGTTCATCACTATTGCTCTATATAAAGAAACTTTGGGCAACAAGTCTTTTTTACAATGTAATGGTCTTTGAAAAGGATAACAAACCTGTGGAATAAAACCATACTATGGTTCCAGAGCCTATCCGCATCTAAACTCCTACCATGAAACAATAAGCCTGACTTAGAGATGTACGCAGATCTCACAGCCGCAGCATCTTTGTATGCAGTGGCTGTGTGATAAGCTAATGTAGCAGAAGGCATCTTGTTTACATAGACGCCTCGCGCTGGCTTTTCTGATCCAATGCTGCAACCCCAGCATCGGATCATCTGTATGAACATCGTCATCTGAGTAACTCTCAGGAAATGCAGGATGGCAGAGAAACTCACACTTATTTTATTTTTAATTACCAGTTATTTATATAGCACACACATATTCCGCAGCGCTTTACAGAGAATATTTGGCCATTCAAATCAGTCCCGGCCTCAGTGGAGCTTAGACTACCACATATACATGCACATAAATTCACGTTAGGGTTAATTTTGTTGGGAGCCAATTAACCTACCAGTATATTTTTGGATTGTAGGAGGAAACCACAGTACCCGGAGGAAACCCACGCAAGCACAAGGAGAATATACAAACTCCACACAGTTAGGGCCATGGTGGGAATCGAACCCATGACCTCAGTGCTGTGAGGCAGTAATGCTAATACTACATCATCCGTGCTGCCTTAATGCCCCATCTCTCACACCATGGAAGGTGTACAACCCTGAATTAGACACTATTGCTGTACATGGATGAAATCTCACAGTAAGGCACTTGTGTAACCAGCCCCACAGCGGACCTTTCTGTATAGATTAGCTGATGGTTCTGGATTTCTTGCAGGTAAACATAACTCATGTTGGTAAAAACCTAACCATTTATTCAAAGTGTAAAGGAAAAATGGCATATGCACTGACGTTCCGACATTGTCAATTCTTTTTCGTGTGTGTCAATTGTCTGTATATTAATCTGTACTTCACTTTAAAAGTGGGGAACTTTTATACGTTTGTGTAAATAGATCAAAGAATAAAAAAAAAAAGTCAATACTCACAGAAACATGTAAAAAATGCTTACATCTGAAAGTGGTAGAACAGCCGACTTTTTTGAGATGATTAAAATAACAAAAATATAAAATGTAACACCCCACCCCCCAATCCAAAACTAAACACACAATTGTGACTAAAACAAAAAACATGATTTGATGGAATATATCTTTAAATAATTGCAATACACATTTTTGTGAATATCAGTACAGGGCTTTGGATGAACATACATTTTATGTTAACCAATGTTTTTGTAAACAATCTCTGACACTCAAATGGCCATGTTTTGTTAATGACATTTTGTAGGTCCATGGCCCACAAGTTTGTAAAGTAAAATCCTGTGCACTTAATTACGTCCCCCAAGACTTTCAGGGTTGCGGTGGCTGAGCCAGCACCAGCAGTTGTGCAATTCAGGCTCTTGAAAAGTCATAATGACAGACCTGTTCTCACAATCTCGTTACAGTCTTAAGCAGAATTTGCTTTCATTATTTAATGGTTTTGTTGAGATTGGAAAATCCAACGCCGACACACGTCAACAGGACTTTCTCTGCGCCTTTACGTTCTTCAAATGACTTGCTCTCAATTTTAAACATGATCTGGAAAAAGCTCCGCAAATGTCGCAAGAACTCAATCCTGCCAAGCACACACACAGAACAGAAAAGGTTAAAACACAATTTTCTTAAAATAGTTACGTCCTCATTTAATTACATGGCAACACTGCATCTTCAGAGTATCAATTGCTTCGCTTTAGGACACAGGAAAATGACAAGGATTTCAACGCATTTCATACTGTTCGTTTGTCAACTATTCCACAACAGAGTAAACTTTAAAAATGCTACAAAATGTAAATAAGCATACAGTATGAAGATGTCTCCAAGGAGGTTTTTGTCCTGTGTATTGAGACCACGAGCTTCAGTCTTTTGATGGCACCACCATTCTTCAGTTATCACAGTACTGTACCTTACACACATACAGCACCGGTACCATGATAACCGAAAAAGGGCAGTTCACATTCTTAGACTCCACACGGAACTACGCTGATACACAGTATGCACTAGTTACATAACACAACATGCAGTATTATCTAAGACACCTGACATGCACTGTAAAATGTGTTACTAAAAGGATAATTCTGGGCAGCATTGTAACACATTGTGCAACATACTTACGTGTAAGGAGACAATGGTCCGAGCAAGACTTTGGAAACATCCTGCTGCCCAAGAGTCATAAGCAGTACAACCAAGCTCTGATTCACTGAATCCACACAACCTCCCTGCAAACACAAGCATGTGAGTCTTTACACTGCAGGCCTCAGGTCTCATGATGAAATAAACAGCAGCAGACCATTTGGTAAACACAGGAAATGTATGCACAAAATATGCATTGCTTAAGATATTCAAGGCATGAATGATTTTAACAGAACAAAAAAGATTTTTTTAAAGATATAGATAGAGATCGATCTCTCTCTCTATCTTCACCGCCAGCATTTTGACTGCATCCCATATAAAATAACACAATGCACTACAACTAGCAGTACCCATAAACATTTTGAATTAATCTCAAAACTTTAGATCTCTTTTGCTTAGACTAGCTTTAGACACTATACAGCAGGTCTTTTCAAGATTCACGGAAGATTGAACTCATGTTCTGGTGAACCTAGGCAATAACTCTAATAACACGGACAAATGTGTGCAAAGGGTTCAGGAGCTTATAACAATTGGAGATATTTGAAACTATGTTCATTCTAGTGGAATGCGATTCCATGGCACAGCATATAACCTGACAGTAACGTTAGCCAAACATGTGAGCCGTGAGATTCAAGGGGGAGATATAGCAAACCTTTTGAAGAGTCCAAGAAGAGGTGCTGCCCGTAGCAACCAATCAGATTCAAGCTATCCTTTACTGAATGTACTGGACAAATAACTAGAATCTGATTCATTGATGTGAGTAACACATCTACTTGCCTTAATTAGAAGGTTTAATAAATTCCCAGACACGAGAAACAATTAAAAACAAATAGGGCCACAGACAGGTTAGATATGTTGATCCCTCATTTAATTTCCAGATCTTTCACAGTCAGTCACAAATCTCTATACAATAGAAGAAAAAATAAGATTTTAAACCTACCGGTAAATCTTTTTCTCCTAGTCCGTAGAGGATGCTGGGGACTCCCTAAGGACCATGGGGAATAGACTGGCTCCGCAGGAGACATAAGCACTAAAAAGTACTTTAGATATGGGTGTGCACTGGCTCCTCCCTCTATGCCCCTCCTCCAGACCTCAGTTAGAGAAACTGTGCCCAGAGGAGACGGACAGTACGAGGAAAGGATTTTGTTAACCTAAGGGCAAGATTCATACCAGCCCACACCATCCACACCGTATAACATGGAATATACGAACCAGTTAACAGTATGAAACAAAACAGCATCAGTCCGAGACTGATCAAAACTGTAACATAACCCTTATGGTAAGCAAAACTATATACAAGGCTTGCAGAATTTCGTCCGCACTGGGACGGGCGCCCAGCATCCTCTACGGACTAGGAGAAAAAGATTTATCGGTAAGTTTAAAATCTTATTTTCTCTTACGTCCTAGAGGATGCTGGGGACTCCGTAAGGACCATGGGGACTATACCAAGCTCCAAAACGGGCGGGAGAGTGCGGATGACTCTGCAGCACCAATTGAGCAAACATAAGGTCCTCATCAGCCAGGGTATCAAACTTGTAGAACTTTGCAAAGGTGCTTGAACCTGACCAAGTCGCCGCTCGGCAAAGCTGTAATGCCGAGACGCCTTGGGCAGCCGCCCAAGAAGAGCCCACCTTCCTAGTGGAATGGGCCTTTACCGAATTTGGTAACGGCAATCCAGCCGTAGAATGAGCCTGCTGTGTCACCAAGGCGTCTACTGCCACCGCCTGAGGGTCCCTTGACCTGGCGCAATACCTCGGTAGTTTCTTGTTGAGGCGTGACGCCATCATGTCTATCTGAGGCAGTCCCCACTGACTTGCAATCTCTTCGAAGACTTCCCGATGAAGTCACCACTCTCCTGGATGTAGATCGTGTCTGCTGAGGAAGTCTGCTTACCAGTTGTCCACTTCTCGGAATGAAGACTGCTGTCAGAGCGCTTACATGATTTTCCGCCCAGCGAAGAATCCTGGTGGCTTCTGCCATTGCCACTCTGCTCTTTGTTCCACCTTGGCGGTTTACATGAGCCACTGCGGTGATGTTGTCTGACTGAATCAGAACCGGTAGGTCGCTAAGCAAATTCTCCGCTTGACGAAGGCCGTTGTATATGGCCCTCAACTCCAGTACGTTGATGTGAAGGCAAGCCTCCTGGCTTGACCAGAGACCTTGGAAGTTTCTTCCCTGTGTGACTGCTCCCCAACCTCGGAGGCTCGCGTCTGTGGTTACCAGAACCCAGTCCTGAATGCCGAACCTGCGACCCTCTAGAAGGTGAGCACTCTGCAGCCACCACAGGAGAGATACCCTGGCCCTGGGGGACAGGGTGATCATCTGATGAATCTGTAGATGTGACCCGGACCACTTGTCCAGAAGGTCCCATTGAAAAGTCCTTGCATGGAACCTGCCGAATGGAATGGCCTCGTAAGACGCCACCATCTTTCCCAGAACTCGAGTGCAGTGATGCACAGACACCCTTTTTGGCTTCAATAGGTCCCTGACCAAATTCATGAGTTCTTGGGACCTTTCCATCGGAAGATAAACCCTTTTCTGGTCTGTATCCAGAATCATGCCCAAGAAAGGCAAACGAGTCGTTGGAACCAACTGTGACTTCGGGATATTGAGAACCCAGCCGAGCTGTTGCAACACCTTCAGGGAAAGTGATACTCTGTTAAGCAACTGCTCTCTTGATCTCACTTTTATTAGGAGATCGTCCAAGTATGGGATAATTGTGACACCCTGCTTGCGCAGGAGCACCATAATTTCCGCCATTACCTTAGTGAAAATCCTCGAGGCTGTGGAAAGCCCAAATTGGTAATGACAATCCTGTACCGCAAATCTCAGGAACGCCTGATGAGGCGGATATATGGGGACATGAAGGTATGCATCCTTTATGTCCAGGGACACCATATAATCCCCCCCTTACAGGCTGGCGATGACCGCTCTGAGCGATTCCATCTTGAACCTCTAAGTATAGGTTTTAAGGATTTTAAATTTAAAATGGGTCTGACCGAACCGTCCGGTTTCGGGACTACAAACAGGGTTGAGTAATACTCCATCCCCTGCTGAAGCAGGGGAACTTTGACCACCACTTGTTGAAGACACAATTTTTGAATTGCATTTAAAAAACTATCTCCCTCTCTGGGGGAGAAGCCGGTAGGGCCAATTTCAAAAACCGGCGAGGAGGCACCTCTTTAAATTCCAGCTTGTAACTGGGAAACAATTTCTATTGCCCAGGGATCCACCTGTGAGTAAACCCAAACGTGGATGAAAAGTCAAAGACGTGCCCCCACTGGGGCGGACTCCCTCAGCGGAGCCCCAGCATCATGCGGTGGACTTCTGCTCCTGGGAACTAGCTGTGGTTGGCAGCTTTTTCCCCCTACCCTTACTTTTGGCAAGAAAGGAAGATCCCCGTACTCTCTTGGGTTTATGCGACCGAAAGGACTGCATCTGATAATGTGGCGTTTTCTTAGGCTGTGAGGAAACATAAGGCAAAAAAGTTGATTTACCTGCCGTAGCTGTGGAAACTAGGTCCGTGAGACCCTCCCCAAACAATTTCTTACCCTTGTAAGGTAAAACCTCCATATGCCTCTTCGAGTCGGCATCACCCGTCCATTGTCGGGTCCATAGGACTCGTCTAGCAGAAATCGCCATAGCGTTGGCTCTGGAACCCAGTAGGCCAACGTCTCTCTGAGCATCTCTCATCTATAGGACAGCATCTTTAATATGACCCAGGGTCAATAAAATGGTTTCCTTATCCAGCGTATCTATATCAGCAGATAAGGTATCTGTCCACGCTGCTACAGCGCTACAAACCCAAGCCGACGCTATCGCCGGTCTGAGTAAGGTACCAGTATGTGTGTAAATTGACTTCAAGGTAGTCTCCTGCCTGCGATCAGCAGGATCCTTGAGGGTTGCCGTATCTTGAGATGGCAGTGCTACCTTTTTGGATAAGCGAGTCAACGCTTTGTCCACCCTTGGGGAGGATTCCCACCGTATCCTGTCCTTAGCCGGGAAAGGATACGCCATAAGAATCCTTTTGGGAAGCTGCAGTTTTTTGTCTGGAGATTCCCAAGCCTTTTCGAATAACTCGTTCAGCTCATGAGATGGGGGAAAGGTTACCTCAGGTTTCTTTTCCTTATACATGCGCACCCTCGTGTCAGGGACAGAGGGGTCATCTGTGATATGCAACACCTCTTTTATTGCAATAATCATATAATGAATACTTTTAGCAAATTTTGGCTGCAACTTTGCATCATCGTAGTCAACACTGGAGTCAGAATCCGTGTCGGTATCAGTGTCTACTACTTGGGATAGTGGGCGCTTTTGAGACCCAGAAGGTCCCTGCGACATAGTGAAAGGCAGGGCTAGACTCCCTGTACATTCCCTGGACTCTGCTTTGTCCAACCTTGTGTGTAATAAATTCACATTTGCATTTAAAACATTCCACATATCAAGTCAGGTGTTGGCGTTGCCGACGGAGACACCACACTCATTTGCTCCACCTCCTCCCTAGAAGAGCCTTCCGCTTCAGACATGCCGACACACGCCCACACACTCAGGGAATTCTCCATCTGGAGACAGTTTCCCCACAAGGCCCTTTGGAGAGGCAGAGAGAGCACACACCCAGCACCAATGACCCTGGAAAAAATACCCAGATAGCGCTTTTATTATCTATATATTCACTGCGCAAAATTATGTGCCCCCCCCCCTTCTTTAAAACCTTCTGTCACCGTGTTCAGCAGGGGAGAGTCCGGGGAGCCAGCTTCTCAGCGGTGTGCTGTGGAGAAAATGGCGCTGGTGAGTGCCGAAGGATCAAGCTCCGCCCCCTCAGCTGCAGGCTTCGGTCCCGCTTGATTCCTTTTAAAAACTGGCGGGGGATCTCTAATATACAGTGCAGAGTGTGTATATATATATATATATATATATATATATATATATATATATATATATATATATATATATATATATATATATATATATATATATATATATATATATATATATATATATATATATATATATATATGGATCCCAAATCGGTCTGGCACTCTCCCAACTGGCTTGAAGTTACCCCGGTGCCCTCTGAAGAAATAATACAGAAGTCCAAAATGACACAGCGGCACTCGAGGATTTTTTCGTGCAGTAAATGAAGTTATATTTCAAAAGAAATTACAAGTAGCCAACGTTTCGGGGCTTACATGCCCCTTTGTCAAGGTGTATATATACACCTTGACAAAGGGGCATGTAAGCCCCGAAACGTTGGCTACTTGTAATTTCTTTTGAAATATAACTTCATTTACTGCACGAAAAAATCCTCGAGTGCCGCTGTGTCATTTTGGACTTCTATATATATATATATATATATATATATATATATATATCTCTCTCTCTCTCTATATCTAATCCACTCTTTTTGCCATTCCCAGGGGTTTAAATTGCTGCCCAGGGCGCCCCCCCCCTGCGCCCTTCCAGTGCCTGCCGTGTGTGTTTAGTGTGGGAGCTATGGCGCGCAGCGTTACCGCTGCGCGTTACCTCAGTGAAGATCTGAAGTCTTCTGCCGCTCTGAAGTCTTCTTATCTTCTCATACTCACCCGGCTTCTATCTTCTGGCTCTGTGAGGAGGATGGCGGCTCCGAGACGAACAGCTAGGAGAGACCTGTGTTCCAACTCCCTCTGGAGCTAATGGTGTCCAGTAGCCTAAGAAGCAGAGCCTAGCATTTAAGTAGGTCTGCTTCTCTCTCCTCAATCCCTCGATGCAGGGAGCCTGTTGCCAGCAGGCTCCCTGAAAATGAAAAACCTAACAAAAATTCTTTCAGGAAACTCAGGAGAGCTCCCTGTAATGCACCCAGTCTCCTCTGGGCACAGTATCAAACTGAGGTCTGGAGGAGGGGCATAGAGGGAGGAGCCAGTGCACACCCATATCTAAAGTTCTTTTTAGTGCCCATGTCTCCTGCGGAGCCAGTCTATTCCCCATGATCCTTACGGAGTCCCCAGCATCCTCTAGGACGTAAGAGAAATATCTAGTAGCCAGCGCCTGTACATAAACGTTTATACTATAACAGCTTAATGTTCTGTACAAAACTCAAGAACTTTCAGATGTCGCTTAAAAAAAACTTCCACTGTGGCCTATGACTATTAAGGCTTTCCAATACTGATGTTATTGGACAGGCATATTATCTACAGTAGAATTTTGACAAGAGAAATATCACATTTGTGGAGCTTTGTACAGCACTACACACATTACCCCTATCCCCCATATAACCATGCCCTTTTCCTTCACAAATACTCATCCAACACCAAACACCCACTTTCCTATTTTCCTCTCCCATACAATGTATAATTCTAGACTTGCCTTTAGAAAAATGATCTAAAGAGACAGTTGCTGACCTTTCTATGTAAGATACTGAACATTAACAGGTGACGCTTTGGTTAGTGACAAATGAAAAAGCAATTTAAACACACTGATGCAGCAAATAAGACAACTAATAAAATCCCAGTATGTGCAAATTCAGGTAGCAATAGCCAGAGGGAATATATTATATATATTTAGAGAAATAAATAAATAATAACTTTTCACTTGCTGGTGTTCGGGCTGTTTCCATTGCAAGAGGTATGAATGGTATGTATACAATGCCAACTAACTTGTGCTTGAGAGTTCAAAGAACAAACTTAAATGTTAGGACTTTGCTGTGGAAGAAACGGAATACACTTATTTCAGATCATCTGACAGACAAAAACAAGTGGCAGAGGTTATCGTACTGCTGTCATGTACATAGACTAGAAACTGAGAAACAGTCACAGTACTTGCTTGCAAATGCCCGCTGTCGAAAGGCACAAATTAAAATCTTACCTGCATCTGGCTTCGGGTAATCCCTTCTAGCCTCCTCTATCAAAAATGAGAGGGGGAAAAAAAAAAAAAGTCTCCTCGACCTTGCCCTATGTCCACTGTGTCATCTTCACACTAGTTTGCTATGCTTTCTGGGCAAGCAGCCTTACTGGTATTTATTAACTGAAAACCAAATACATGTGAGGGTGCCTTCGGTCAAACAAAATGTTAGCATGGACTTTCAGTGTATTTCACGAAACCCCCATAAACCAGCATTTATAAACACATTAAACCGTGTAGGTTTAGCAAGACACAAACAGGGGAAACGTGACACGGATAGTATTTCTGGTACCATGCACTGACTTTGCAGTGAGACATTCTCTAAGACCCACCAGCAATTCATGCCAATACAGAGCTGAGCTGATTTAGGTGCCAGAGCAAATAAGTAGTGTAGCCTGCCTTGAACACAGCATAGACATGTGGGTGTATTAGTAAATATACAAATATTTTCTCACTCAATAATGCAGTAGCATATCATCCCTACTAAAACTGAAATCAGTCAGGTGCAAGAACTACTCAGGTTCCAAGAGAAATGCATTAAAAAGTGTGTAATGCAATCAATGTGACAATTGTGCGTATGAAGTCTGCATCACTAACTGTTATTTTGAGGGCTTTAACGGAGATGTCACTCAAATGCACAGATAACCGTACTTTATGAAGCATTCTAATCCATGTTTTCATATAAACTGGAGAACTGTGGCGTTACAGGTTGATGTCTGTGTATTTGTACAGTCAGGTTGTGTGTACTTGTACAGTCACATGTTCAATATAGTTCAGTCTCCTACTCACTAAGAATATGCAGTTTGCCTAAAATGCTTATGCTAAGTGACACTCTACAAATTACTGTATTATTCTATCGCAGTTTAGAAGTCAAACATCTGATCAGTTGCTATGGGTTACTACACTTTTTTTAAACAGTGTTCCAGATAATGACACAAATTGATTTGACGTGTGACAGTGACTCGTTTTCTTTTGTGAAAATCCAATGTTTGAATAAAGCTGTAACATACCAGGCCTTGCAGAAAGACCATGGCACAGCACAAAGGAATAAAGCCAGGAAAACAAAAGCCTTTCTATCGACACTTGTGTGTGGAGCCAAGTAGACGCTGACACTTGGAATGTAATCGCGAGTGTGTCCAAGACCTGTCAGTACAGATCTAGCTTTGCAATACCCTGTGAACAACTGAAAAATATCACAACTGCCCAGAATGCTCGTTTTGTAAATTTTCATAGGCAAAATGTAGCTTCTACACCTGTTAAAGCTTCCAAAAGCCAGGTGCAGAAAACGTTAAAAAAATAAATTAAAAAAAGTTAACAGAGTAAAAAATACAGCCTACGGAACTAAATGCATGGCCAATAGTCCTTGCCAGTGTTTTCAGAAAAACCATAGCAAATGAATACAATTACAAAAAAAATACCATTCAAAACAAACCACAACAGAATGTTTTTTTTCTCAACAGTACAGGTCTGTTTTAAAGAGTCTACATTATATAATGCCCTAAGCAATTCGCAAAATGAAAAATAAAAAAGCAAAAACAGGATTAGAGCACGTACCATAGGAAACACTGTGCTATTTTAGTAGCTTACGTTGGTTTCAGATTCCAGCTAACACATTGCACAATACTCCCTCCTGGGCTGGCTTCCCTCACAGCTCTCCTGCTGTTCAGTCTGGTGGAGGCTAGCCCAGCAGAGAGCATATTCCATAATGAAGGTATTAAATGTATTCTGCTGGGCGAATGGCGTAATCCCCTTCCCTGCGGAATACATAGTGCATAAGGCACTACGGAGGAGATGTATCAAGGGGTGTAGTACGGTATGCCGGCGCTCGGGCTCCCGGCGACCACCATACCGGCGCCGGGAGCCCGACCGCTGGCATACCGACAGGGTGGCGAGCACTAAGGAGCCCCTTGCGGGCTCGCTACACTCGCCACGCTGCGGGCACGGTGGCGCTACACTATTTTATTCTCCCTCCAGGGGGGTCGTGGATCCCCACGAGGGAGAATAGCTGTCAGTATGGCGGGTGTCGGGATTCCGGCGCCGGTATAATGTGCACCGGGATCCCGACATGCGGCATACTGAAGACCACCCGTATCAAGATGTGTAAAGAGTGGAGAAGTTGACAAGGGGGGTAATTCCAAGTTGATCGCAGCAGGATTTTTGTTAGCAATTGGGCAAAACCATGTGCACTGCAGGGGAGGCAGATATAACATGTGCAGAGAGAGTTAGATTTGGGTGTGGTGTGTTCAATCTGCAATCTAATTTGCAGTGTAAAAATAAAGCAGCCAGTATTTACCCTGCACAGAAATAAAATAACCCACCCAAATCTAACTCTCTCTGCACATGTTATATCTGTCTCCCCTGCAGTGCACATGGTTTTGCCCAATTGCTAACAAAAATCCTGCTGCGATCAACTTGGAATTGCCCCCAAGGTGCCATAGCAACTAATCAGCACTGAGATATCATTTATAGAAAGTACTTGATACATGCTAAGCAGATGCTGATGGGCAACTTCGCCAATCTTTACACTGCTTGAAACGTCTCCTCCATAGTATGTATCCCTGTATTCAAATGGAAAGGATATGGAGAACATCAAGACTTTCCTTAAGTAAATTTTATGCAAAAAAAAAAAACCTACATGTACGGAAATCACTACCTTACTCTACCACTATGTTCCAAAATACGTTAGGCTGCAAGTCTAGTTTCTTGGCTGCTTAAGCAGTCACTCATGCTGCTGGTGTATAAAGCACCAGTGCTGTAATCGCTGCTTTGGTCACGTAGCTCCAAAATGTATTAACCATGGCAACAATCATTTGTACGGCACTAGACTAGAAGCTACAATTTTATAAGCTCGCTCCTCACATTAAGGAATACAATAACTATGTATTCTTCTAGATATTTTATGGGGCTTATTCATTTTAGCAAGAGGCCACATACAATTTACCATTATGTAAAATCCTGTAAGGTTCTAACTGAACTGCCCACTATGAACTGTAGCTTAGTCAGACCGCTGCAGACGCCCTGTCTTTTGAAGTCCAGTAATAACAATCAGAAGCAGGCCAGCTATAAAGCAATATTAATTTAACAAAGGGCGGAATTCAAATGTTGTTACTGCCCCCGATCTCCAGTCTAAAGTGACAGGAGCTCTCAGTGGGCAATATTCCATTTGATGCCCCCTAGCGTGATGCTCACACCCATTAGTGTCATGTGTAGCAGCGTAAAGTGCGATCAGGTAAGTGCCGTTTGAGCACCCAAACAGATTACTTTTCACACATTTCAGCTCACCACCCACAGCAGCTGAAATGTATATATGTCGGCAGCCGATCACTTCCGAACGGAGCTACATTTGAATATCTCCGTATGGCGCCATCTAGTGACTGCCAGAAAATTATTTGAATCTCACCCAAAGTATGCTATACTGTTAGAAGTATATTTCAATTAAGCACGACAATATGCCTCTGCACACATTTTAGAATAAGGAGATTTATGGTAGACTTACCATAGTTCAATCTTTCTGCGAGGTACACTGGATTCCACAGGGAATTCATCGGGGTGTAGAGGTGGATCTTGATCCGAGGTACCAACAGGCTAAAGCTTTGACTGTTCCAAGGACGCACTGCACCGCCTCCTCTATAACCCCGCCTTCAAGCACTGGAGCGCAGTTTCGTTAACCAGTCCAATGCAGTAGCAGGTAAAAGACGGCAAATGTTAATCACATAGAACCACATTTTCACGACAGGAGAAGGGACCAGCGGCTAATGCCATACAAACCCAAAGAAGCTAAGTGCGTCAGGGTGGGCGCCCTGTGGAATCCAGTGTACCTAGCAGAAAGATTTAACAATGGTAAGTCTACCATAAATCTCCTTTTCTGCAACGGGGTACACTGGGATTCCACAAGGAATACATCGGGGATGTCCTAAAGCAGTTCCTTATGGGAGGGGACGCACCGTAGCGGGCAAAAGAACCCGGCGTCCAAAGGAAGCATCCTGGGAGGCGGCAGTATCAAAGGCATAGAACCTAATGAACGTGTTCACGGAGGACCACGTAGCCGCCTTGCACAATTGTTCAGCAGACGCGCCACGGCGGGCCACCCAAGAAGGTCCAACAGACCGTGTACAATGGGCTTTGATAGCAGCAGGAGCCGGGAGTCCAGCCTGCGCATAAGCTTGTGCAATCACCATTCTAATCCATCAGGCCAAGGTTTGCTTATTCGCAGGCCAGCCACGTTTGTAAAAAAACTAAAAAAAAGTACAAAAAGGGTATCTGACCTCCGGATAGAGTCAGTCCTCTCCACGTAGATATGGAGAGCCTGCACCACATCAAAAGACTGTTCTTTGGAAAACAAACCAGAAAAGATAAAAGCCGGAACCACAATCTCTTGGTAAAGATGGAAAGATACTACTTTAGGTAGATAACTGGGGCGAGTTCGAAGAACTGCCTGGTCACGGTGAAAAATCAAGAAGGGTGGACGATAGGACAAAGCGCCTAAGTCCGACACCCTCCTAGCAGAGACAATAGCCAGCAGAAACACGACCTTAAGCGTAAGGCATTTAAGGTCCACAGACTCAAGAGGTTCAAATTGAAACTCTTGTAGGGCATTTAAGACAACAGACAGATCCCATGGAGCCACAGGAGGCCGAATTCGTAAAACACCCCGAGTGAAAGTATGAACATCAGGAATAGATGCAATTTTTCTCTGAAACCACACTGACAAGGCAGATATATGAACCTTGAGGGAGGCCAGACGAAGGCCTAAATCTAGGCCTTGTTGCAGAAAAGCCAAAAGCCTGGAAGTTTTGAACGAATAGGCATCATAATTCTTAGCAGCACACCATGTGAAGTGGAGTTCCAGGCCCTGTAATAAATCTGTGCAGAAGCCGGTTTGCAGGCCTTCAACATAGTTTGAATAACCACCTCGGAGAATACTTTGGCCTTCAGGAGTGAAGCTTCAAGAGCCACGCCGTCAAAGCCAGTCTAGTCCGGTCAGGGTAGACACAAAGGCCCTGAACGAGGAGGTCTGGGCGTTGAGGAAGTAGAAGAGGACACTATCGACAGACCTTGCAAGTGTGAGAACCAATGCAGTCTGGGCCACGCTGGAGCGACTAGAAATAGTATTTATCTTTCTTGCTTGAACTTCCGTAGTAGCCTGGGCAGGAGTGACACGGGAGGGAACACGTATGGCAGCTGAAAGTTCCATGGAATTGCTAGTGTGTCCACGAACGCTGCTTGAGGATCCCTTGTACTAGTACCGAAGACCGGAACCTTGTGATTGTGTCGAGACGCCATCAGGTATACATCTGGTAGGCCCCACTTGTCCACAAGGAGTTGAAAGACTTCCGGATGAAGACTCAACTCCCGACGACTGAGGAAATCCGCTTCCCAGTTGAGGACTCCGGGAATGACCACTGCCGATACTGCTGGCAGATGGCGTTCCGCTCAACAGAGGATTTTTGATACTTTCAGCATTGCCATGCGGCTTTGAGTGCCGCCTTGATGATTTATATACGCCACCATAGTGGCGTTGTCTGATTGTACTTGAACAAGCCTGTTCTGTACCAGAGGAAGGGCAAGCATCAACGCATTGAACATTGCCCGCAATTCCAGAATGTTTATCGGGAGGAGAGATTCCTCCCTGGTCCACCGACCCTGGAAAGAGTGTTGCTCCAAAACCAATCCCCAATCCCGCAGACTGGCGTGCATTGTCAGGAAGACCCAGTTGGAGATCCAGAAGGGACGGCCCCTGCTCAACTGTTAGTCCTGTAGCTACCAGCTCAGTGACAGACGAACCTCCAGAGTCAAGGAGATCATTTGAGACCTGATCCGATGGGGCAGGCCGTCCCACTTGGAAAGGATTAACCTCTGAATGAGGGAATGAAATTGAGCGTACTCTACCATGTCGAAAGCAGACACCATGGAGGCCTAATACTTGCATCGCCAAGTGTATCTACACTCCTGGGCGAGAGAGGAAGTATCTGATCCTGTCCTGAAGTTTCACGAATTTCTCTGGAGACAGAAACAATCGTTGGCTGTGTGTACCCAGCAGTGCCCCCAGGTGCACCATGTTCCGACCAGGAACCAGGGAGGGCTTTTTCCAGTTGATGAGCCACCCGTAGGCTTGTAGGAATTGGACCGTTGGTTCCAGATGACTGAGGAGAACATCTTGGGAGTTCGCCAGGATCAGCAAGTCGTCCAGAAGGCGGTGAAGGGCAGTCATCACTGCCATGACCTTGGTGAAGATCCGAGGGCCGTGGCCAGTCCAAATGGCAGAGCCTGTAACGGATAATGGAGGATGCCAATAGCAAACCGCAGAAATTGTTGATGCAATACAGCAATAGGTATATGCAGGTAAGCATCCTGTATGTCCAGGGATACCATATAGTCGTCAGGTTCCATGGACAGTACAATAGAGCGCAGAGTTTCCATATGGAATTTGGAAACTCTCACAAATTTGTTCAATGCTTTGAGGTTGAGTATAGGCCGGAAGGACCCATTTGGCTTTTGAACTAGAAACCGGGTCCAATACTATACCCTACCTTTCTCGGACCGAGATACCGGCACTACCACTCCTGTGTCCAGGAGGGATTGCACAACCAAGTGTAGAGCTTGCGCTTTCAACGGATCCAAAGGGATAACCGTCGCACAGAACTGATGAGGGGGACATCTCTTGAAAGAGATTGCGTACCCGTGAGAGACAACTTCCCGCACCCAGGCATCCGAAGCGGTGTTTAACCAGGCCTGGGCGAACTGCAGAAGTTGGCTCCCACCCTGGGGTCCCCCAGGGGGAGGCCCGCCCCGTCATGCAGCAGGCTTGTCTTGTTTGGAAACAGGCAGTCCAGGATTGTTTAGGTTTGAGCTTAGTGGATTTGGAAGTACGAGCCTGTCTTGAGTACGCCTGATCCTTTGCTTTACCTGGAGGTCGAAAGGAACGAAAAGTGGTACTCTTTGTCTTCGATGCAGAAGGATTAGTACTTGGGAGAAAATAAGAATTTACTCACCGGTAATTCTATTTCTCGTAGTCCGTAGTGGATGCTGGGAACTCCATAAGGACCATGGGGAATAGACGGGCTCCGCAGGAGACTGGGCTCTCTAAGAAAGAATTAGGACTACTGGTGTGCACTGGCTCCTCCCTCTATGCCCCTCCTCCAGACCTCAGTTAGGGAAACTGTGCCCGGAAGAGCTGACACAATAAGGAAAGGATTTGGAATCCCGGGTAAGACTCATACCAGCCACACCAATCACACCGTACAACTCGTGATACTATACCCAGTTAACAGTATGAATAACAACTGAGCCTCACGAACAGATGGCTCATAACAATAACCCTTTAGTTAGGCAATAACTATATACAAGTATTGCAGACAATCCGCACTTGGGATGGGCGCCCAGCATCCACTACAGACTACGAGAAATAGAATTACCGGTGAGTAAATTCTTATTTTCTGATGTCCTAGTGGATGCTGGGAACTCCGTAAGGACCATGGGGATTATACCAAAGCTCCCAAACGGGCGGGAGAGTGCGGATGACTCTGCAGCACCGAATGAGCAAACTCAAGGTCCTCCTCAGCCAGGGTATCAAACTTGTAGAATTTTGCAAACGTGTTTGATCCCGACCAGGTAGCAGCTCGGCAAAGTTGTAAAGCCGAGACCCCTCGGGCAGCCGCCCAAGAAGAGCCCACCTTCCTCGTGGAATGGGCTTTGACTGATTTAGGATGCGGCAGTCCAGTCGCAGAATGTGCAAGTTGAATCGTGGAGCAGATCCAGCGAGCAACAGTCTGCTTAGAAGCAGGAGCACCCAACTTGTTGGGTGCATGCAGGATAAACAGCAAGTCAGTCTTTCTGACTCTAGCCGTCCTGGAAACATAGATTTTCAGGGCCCGGACTACGTCCAGCAACTTGGAAGCCTCCAAGTCCCGAGTAGCCGCAGGCACCACAATAGGTTGGTTCAAATGAAACGCTGATGCCACCTTAGGGAGGAATTGGGGACGCGTCCTCAATTCTGCTCTGTCCATATGGAAGATCAGATAGGGGCTTTTACAGGACAAAGCCGCCAATTCTGACACCCGCCTAGCCGAAGCCAAGGCCAAAAGCATGACCACTTTCCACGTGAGATATTTTAATTCCACGGTCTGAAGTGGCTCAAACCAATGTGATTTTAGGAAATCCAACACAACGTTGAGATCCCAAGGTGCCACTGGGGGCACAAAAGGGGGCTGAATATGCAGCACTCCCTTAACAAACGTCTGAACTTCAGGCAGTGAAGCCAGTTCTTTTTGAAAGAAAATAGACAGGGCTGAAATCTGGACTTTAATGGATCCCAATTTTAGGCCCATAGTCACTCCTGACTGTAGGAAGTGCAGAAATCGACCCAGCTGAAATTCTTCTGTGGGGGCTTTCATAGCCTCACACCAAGCAACATATTTTTGCCATATGCGGTGATAATGCTTTGCTGTCACATCTTTCCTAGCTTTTATCAGCGTAGGAATGACTTAAACCGGAATGCCCTTTTCCATCAGGATCCGGCGTTCAACCGCCATGCCGTCAAACGCAGCCGCGGTAAGTCTTGGAACAGACAGGGCCCCTGCTGTAGCAGGTCCAGTCTGAGAGGCAGAGGCCAAGGGTCCTCTGAGATCATTTCTTGTAGTTCCGGGTACCAAGTCCTTCTTGGCCAATCCGGAACGATGAGTATAGTTCTTACTCCTCTCTTTCTTATTATCCTCAGCACCTTTGGTATGAGAGGAAGAGGAGGGAACACAAACCGACTGGTACACCCACGGTGTCACTAGAGCGTCCACAGCTATCGCCTGAGGGTCCCTTGACCTGGCGCAATATCTTTTTAGTTTTTTGTTTAGGCGGGACGCCATCATGTCCACCTGTGGCCTTTCCCAACGGTTTACAACCAGTTGGAAGACTTCTGGATGAAGTCCCCACTCTCCCGAGTGGAGGTCGTGCCTGCTGAGGAAGTCTGCTTCCCAGTTGTCCACTCCCGGAATGAACACTGCTGACAGTGCCATCACGTGATTTTCCGCCCATCGGAGAATCCTTGTGGCTTCTGCCATCGCCATCCTGCTTCTTGTGCCGCCCTGTCGGTTTACATGGGCGACCGCCGTGATGTTGTCTGACTGAATCAGCACCGGCTGGTTTTGAAGCAGGGGTCTTGCCTGACTTAGGGCATTGTAAATGGCCCTTAGTTCCAGAATATTTATTTGTAGGGAAGCCTCCTGACTCGACCATTGTCCTTGGAAGTTTCTTACCTGCGTGACTGCCCCCCAACCTCGGAGGCTTGCATCCGTGGTCACCAGGACACAGTCCTGTATGCCGAATCTGCGGCCCTCTAGAAGATGAGCACTCTGCAGCCACCACAGCAGAGACACCCTGGCCCTCGGGGACAGGGTGATCAGCCGATGCATCTGAAGATGCGATCCGGACCACTTGTCTAACAGATCCCACTGAAAGATCCTTGCATGGAACCTGCCAAATGGCATTGCTTCGTAAGAAGCTACCATCTTTCCCAGGACTCGCGTGCAGTGATGCACCGACACCCGTTTTGGTTTCAGGAGGTCTCTGACCAGAAATGACAACTCCTTGGCCTTCTCCTCCGGGAGAAACACCTTCTTCTGTTCTGTGTCCAGAATCATACCCAGGAACAGCAGACGCGTCGTAGGAACCAGCTGCGACTTTTGAATATTCAGAATCCAGCCGTGCTATTGTAGCACTTCCTGAGATAGTGCTACTCCCACCAACAACTGCTCCCTGGACCTCGCCTTTATAAGGAGATCGTCCAAGTATGGGATAATTATAACTCCCTTCTTTCGAAGGAGTATCATCATTTCGGCCATTACCTTGGTAAATACCCTTGGTGCCGTGGACAGACCAAACGGCAACGTCTGGAATTGGTAATGGCAGTCTTGTACCACAAAACGGAGGTACACCTGGTGAGGTGGGTAAATGGGGACATGCAGGTAAGCATCCTTGATGTCCACTGATACCATGTAATCCCCTTCTTCCAGGCTTGCAATAACCGCCCTGAGCGATTCCATTTTGAACTTGAACCTTCTTATATAAGTGTCCAAGGATTTCAAATTTAGAATGGGTCTCACCGAACCGTCTGGTATCGGTACCACAAACATTGTGGAATAGTAACCCCGTCCCTGTTAAAGGAGGGGAACTTTTATTATCACCTGCTGGAGGTACAGCTTGTGAATTGCCGCCAGCACTACCTACCAGTCCGGGGGAGTAGCTGGCAAGGCTGATTTGAGGTAACGGCGAGGGGGAGACGTCTCGAATTGTAGAACCCAGGGATCCACCTGTGAGCGAACCCACCGGTCGCTGAAGTTCCGGAGACGGGCCCCCACCGCACCTGGCTCCACCAGTGGAGCCTCAGCGTCATGCGGTGGATTTAGTGGAAGCAGGGGAGGATTTCTGTTCTTGGGAAATGGCTGTATGGTGCAGCTTTTTCCCTCTACCCCTGCCTCTGGGCAGAAAGGACGCGCCTTTAACCCGCTTGCCTTTCTGGGGCCGAAAGGACTGTACCTGATATTACGGTGCTTTCTTTGGCTGTGAGGGAACCTGGGGTAAAAATGTCGACTTCCCAGCTGTCGCTGTGGAAACGAGGTCCGAGAGACCATCCCCAAACAATTCCTCACCCTTGTAAGGCAAAACCTCCATGTGCCTTTTAGAATCCGCATCACCTGTCCACTGCCGAGTCCATAATACTCTCCTGGCAGAAATGGACATTGCATTTATTCTAGATGCCAGCCGGCAAATATCCCTCTGTGCATCGCTCATGTATAAGACTACGTCTTTAATATGCTCTATGGTTAGCAATATAGTGTCCCTGTCAAGGGAATCAATGTTATCAGACAGGGAATCAGACCACGCTGCTGCAGCACTGTACATCCATGCTGAAGCAATAGCAGGTCTCAGTATAGTACCTGAGTGTGTATATACAGACTTCATAATAGCCTCCTGCTTTCTATCCGCAGGCTCCTTTAAGGCGGCCGTATCCTGAGACGGTAGTGCCACCTTTTTTTGACAAGCGTGTGAGCGCTTTATACACCCTCGGGGATGTCTCCCAACGTACCCTGTCCTCTGGCGGGAAAGGGTACGCCATTAGTAACTTTTTAGAAATCACTAGTTTTTTATCAGGGGAAGCCCACGCTTCTTCACACACTTCATTTAACTCATCTGAAGGGGGAAAAACCACTGGCTGCTAGTTCTCTCCAAACATAATACTCTTTTTAGTGGTACCTGGGTTAATGTCAGAAATGTGCAACACATTTTTCATTGCCGTAATCATGCAACGGATGGCCCTAGTGGAATGTACATTAGTCTCGTCGTCGTCGACACTGGAGTCAGACTCCGTGTCGACATCTGTGTCTGCCATCTGAGGTAGCGGGCGTTTTTGAGCCCCTGATGGCCTTTGAGACGCCTGGGCAGGCACTGGCTGAGAAGCCGGCTGTCCCACAGCTGTTTTGTCATCGAACCTTTTATGTAAGGAGTTGACACTGTCGGTTAATACCTTCCACATATCCATCCACTCTGGTGTCGACCCCGCAGGGGGCGACATCACATTTATCGGCACCTGCTCCGCCTCCACATAAGCCTCCTCATCAAACATGTCGACACAGCCGTACCGACTCACCGCACACACACAGGGAATGCTCTGACTGAGGACAGGACCCCACAAAGTCCTTTGGGAAGACAGAGAGAGAGTGTATGCCAGCACACACCACAGCGCTATATAAACAGGGATTTACACTACAAAGTGATTTTCCCTATAGCTGCTCTAATATACAGTTTTGCGCCTAAATTTAGTGCCCCCCCTCTCTTTTTTACCCTATTGAGCCTGGAAACTGCAGGGGAGAGCCTGGGGAGCGTCCTTCCAGCGGAGCTGTGAAGAGGAAATGGCGCCAGTGTGCTGAGGGAGATAGCCCCGACCCTTTTTCGGCGGGCTTCTCCCGCTCTTTTATTAATATTATGGCAGGGGATTTTTACACATATATAGTTTATTAGACTATATTATGTGTTTTTTTGCCATTTTAAGGTACTCTAATTGCAGCCCAGGGCGCCCCCCCCCAGCGCCATGCACCCATCAGTGACCGGAGTATGTGGTGTGCATAGGGAGCAATGGCGCACAGCTGCAGTGCTGTGCGCTACCTTAATGAAGACCGGAGTCTTCAGCCGCCGATTTCCAGGACGTTCTTCTTGCTTCTGGCTCTGCAAGGGGGATGGCGGCGCGGCTCCGGGACCGGACGACCGAGGCTGGGCCTGTGTTCGATCCCTCTGGAGCTAATGGTGTCCAGTAGCCTAGAAGCCCAAGCTAGCTGCAAGCAGGTAGGTTCGCTTCTCTCCCCTAAGTCCCTCGTAGCAGTGAGTCTGTCGCCAGCAGATCTCACTGAAAATAAAAAACCTAATAAATACTTTCTTTACTAGAAGCTCAGGAGAGCCCCTAGTGTGCAACCAGCTCGAGCCGGGCACAGATTCTAACTGAGGTCTGGAGGAGGGGCATAGAGGGAGGAGCTAGTGCACACCAGTAGTCCTAATTCTTTCTTAGAGTGCCCAGTCTCCTGCGGAGCCCGTCTATTCCCCATGGTCCTTACGGAGTTCCCAGCATCCACTAGGACGTCAGAGAAACTCAGTCTTAGCAGTTGCCAAGTCGGTCACAATCTTATTCAGATCCTCCCCAAAAAGGATGTCTCCCTCAAAAGGGAGCACCTCCAAGGTCTTTTTGGAGTCTAGGTCCACCTTCCAGGACATTAACCACAGAAATCGGCGAGCCAGTATAGACGCAGTAGACGCCTTGGCTGCCATTACACCTGCGTCAGAGGCCACCTCCTGAATATAGTTGGAGGCTGTGGTAATAGACAGATATTGTCTGGCAGTGTCAGAAATATCCTGAGGCAGCTCATCCTCAATTGCCTGAACCCATGTTTCAATTCCTTTCGCAGCACAGGAGGCTGCTATAGTGGGTCTATGTACAGCATCAGTAAGAGAATAAACAGACTTCAGGCTTCCCTCCACACGCTTATCCATCGGTTCCTTCAGTGAGGCGACAGGCAGAGTAGAGGACACCACAAGACGGGCGACATGAAAGTCCACCGGCGGTGGTTTCCCACTTGTTACTCAATTTTGCAGGGATAGGTTAACGAGCTAGCATCTTTTTAGTCGGGGAGAATTTCTTTACTAGAGACAACCAGGATTCCTGACGTATATCAATTAAATGGTCAGAATGTGGTAAGACTACTTTTGTAACCTTCTGACATTTGAACTTAACAGGTTTCTTAGACGCATTAGTGGCATCGATCTCCTCTTCAATATGGAGAATCAGCTTAATAGCCTCCACTAAGTCAGGAACATCAACCTGGGTTGTAGATTCCTCATCAGAAGCGACTGTATCAGTGTCTGACGGACCAGTGTACCCCCCATCCTTATCAGAAGAATTATCCGAAATATTAGTGGATTGTGAGGAAGAAATGGCCAGCTTAGATGACCCCTTGACCCTGGAGGGGCGTGGGGTAGAATTTTGTCTAAACAAAGATTGATTTAATTGTTGTAACTGGGTAGACAGTGTGTCCACCCAGGGCGGATTAACTAAAGGGACAATATGTGGCTGTAATGGCACAGGAGGTCCCACAGGGGGCATAAGACATGTCACAAGCATATTCAGCATACTGGAGAATGCTGCCCAAGGTGGTTCCCGATTGGCCACAGGTGCTGCAGGCTGACTGGGAGATGTATGGCACCCAGTGCCTGAACCATCAGCTAAAACTTCCCCCTCAGTTAAAACCTTGGTGCCAGCACTGCATGATGCAGAAGCGTCCGCAGATTTCCCGCCCTGTGCGGCAGACATTATAGGGAATGTAGCCTTAGAGCTTAACAGTACAATATAGCCAGACAAACACAATACCTGCAAATAACCCCCTGATTTATGTGATGGTAAACACAGTGCACAAACAGGACTAAAGCGGTATGAGGTGACTGATATACACAGAAAAAAAATAATAAGGATTTACTCACCGGTAATTCTATTTCTCATAGTCCGTAGTGGATTCTGGGAACTCCGTAAGGACCATGGGGAATAGCGGGCTCCGAAGGAGGCTGGGCACTCTAGAAAGAATTATGACTACCTGGTGTGCACTGGCTCCTCCCACTATGACCCTCCTCCAAGCCTCAGTTAGGACACTGTGCCCGGACGAGCTGACATAATAAGGAAGGATTTTGAATCCCGGGTAAGACTCATACCAGCCACACCCATCACACCGTACAACTCGTGATACTATATCCAGTTTTACAGCATGAAAACAACAGAGCCTCTCAACAGATGGCTCAACAATAACCCTTTAGTTAACAATAACTATTTACAAGTATTGCAGACAATCCGCACTTGGGATGGGCGCCCAGCATCCACTACGGACTACGAGAAATAGAATTACCGGTGAGTAAATTCTTATTTTCTCTGACGTCCTAGTGGATGCTGGGAACTCCGTAAGGACCATGGGGATTATACCAAAGCTCCCAAACGGGCGGGAGAGTGCGGGTGACTCTGCAGCACCGAATGAGAGAACTCCAGGTCCTCCTCAGCCAGGGTATCAAATTTGTAAAATTTTGCAAAACGTGTTTGCCCCTGACCAAGTAGCAGCTCGGCAAAGTTGTAAAGCCGAGACCCCTCGGGCAGCCGCCCAAGATGAGCCCACCTTCCTAGTGGAATGGGCATTTACAGATTTTGGCTGTGGCAGGCCTGCCACAGAATGTGCAAGCTGAATTGTACTACAAATCCAGCGAGCAATAGTCTGCTTAGAAGCAGGAGCACCCAGCTTGTTGGGTGCATACAGGATAAACAGCGAGTCAGATTTTCTGACTCCAGCCGTCCTGGAAACATATATTTTCAGGGCCCTGACAACGTCTAGCAACTTGGAGTCCTCCAAATCCCTAGTAGCCGCAGGCACCACAATAGGCTGGTTCAGGTGAAACGCTGACTCCACCTTAGGGAGAAACTGGGGACGAGTCCTCAATTCTGCCCTATCCATATGGAAAATCAGATAAGGGCTTTTACATGATAAAGCCGCCAATTCTGACACTCGCCTGGCTGAAGCCAAGGCCAATAACATGACCACTTTCCACGTGAGATTTCAGATCCACGGTTTTTAGTGGCTCAAACCAATGTGATTTTAAGAAACTCAACACCACGTTGAGATCCCAAGGTGCCACAGGAGGCACAAACGGGGGCTGAATATGCAGCACTCCTTTCACAAATGTCTGAACTTCAGGTACTGAAGCTAGTTCTTTTTGAAAGAAAATCGACAGAGCCGAGATCTGTACTTTAATGGAGCCTAGTTTTAGGCCCATATTCACTCCTGCTTGCAGGAAATGCAGAAATCGACCTAGTTGAAATTCCTCTGTTGGGGCCTTTTCGGCCTCGCACCATGCAACATATTTCCGCCATATGCGGTGATAATGATTTACCGTAACATCTTTCCTGGCTTTAATAAGCGTTGGAATGACTTCCTCCGGAATGCCCTTTTCCTTCAGGATCCGGCGTTCAACCGCCATGCCGTCAAACGCAGCCGCGGTAAGTCTTGGAACAGACAGGGCCCCTGCTGTAGCAGGTCTTGTCTGAGCGGCAGAGGCCACGGGTCCTCTGAGATCATCTCTTGAAGTTCCGGGTACCACGCTCGTCTTGGCCAATCCGGAACCACGAGAATTGTGTTTACTCCTCGCTTTCTTATTATTCTCAATACCTTTGGTATGAGAGGCAGAGGAGGGAACACATAAACCGACTGGTACACCCACGGTGTCACTAGAGCGTCCACAGCTATCGCCTGAGGGTCCCTTGACCTGGCGCAATATCTTTTAACTTTTTGTTGAGGCGGGACGCCATTATGTCCACTTGTGGTTTTTCCCAACGGTTTACCAGCATCTGGAAAACTTCTGGATGAAGTCCCCACTCTCCCGGGTGGAGGTCGTGTCTGCTGAGGAAGTCTGCTTCCCAGTTGTCCACTCCCGGAATGAACACTGCTGACAGTGCTAGTACATGATTCTCCGCCCATCGGAGAATTCTTGTGGCTTCTGCCATTGCCATCCTGCTTCTTGTGCCGCCCTGTCGATTTACATGGGCGACTGCCGTGATGTTGTCTGACTGGATCAGCACCGGCTGGTGTAGGAGCAGGGATTTTGCTTGACTTAGGGCATTGTAAATGGCCCTTAGTTCCAGAATATTTATGTGAAGGGAAGTCTCCTGACTCGACCATAGTCCTTGGAAGTTTCTTCCCCGTGTGACTGCCCCCCAGCCTCGAAGGCTGGCATCCGTGGTCACCAGGACCCAGTCCTGTATGCCGAACCTGCGGCCCTTTAGAAGATGGGCACTCTGCAGCCACCACAGTAGAGACACCCTGGTTCTTGGAGACAGGGTTATTAAGCGATGCATCTGAAGATGCGATCCGGACCATTTGTCCAACAGGTCCCACTGAAAGATTCTGGTATGGAACCTGCCGAAGGGAATTGCTTCGTAAGAAGCTACCATCTTTCCCAGGACCCGCGTGCAGTGATGCACCGATACCTGTTTTGGTTTCAGGAGGTCTCCGACTAGAGATGACAACTCCCTGGCTTTCTCCTCCGGGAGAAACACTTTTTTCTGGACTGTATGCAGAATCATACCCAGGAACAGTAGACGTGTCGTCGGAACCAGCTGTGACTTTGGGATATTCAGAATCCAGCCGTGCTGTGCAGCACTTAATGAGATAGTGCTACTCCCACCAACAACTGTTCCTTGGACCTCGCCTTTATTAGGAGATCGTCCAAGTACGGGATAATTAAAACTCCCTTTTTTCGAAGGAGTATCATCATTTCCGCCATAACCTTGGTAAATACCCTCGGTGCCGTGGACAGTCCAAACGGCAGCGTCTGGAATTGGTAATGGCAATCCTGTACCACAAATCTGAGGTACTCCTGGTGAGGATGGTAAATGGGGACATGCAGGTAAGCATCCTTGATGTCCAGGGATACCATGTAATACCCTTCGTCCAGGCTTGCAATAACCGCCCTGAGCGATTCCATCTTGAACTTGAATTTTTTTTATGAATGTGTTCAAGGATTTCAAATTTAGAATGGGTCTCACCGAACCGTCCGGTTTCGGCACCACAAATAGTGTGGAATAGTAACCCCGGCCTTGTTGAAGTAGGGGTACCTTGATTATCACCTGCTGGGAATACAGCTTGTGAATTGCCGCTAGCACCGCCTCCCTGTCTGAGGGAGCAATCGGCAAGGCAGATTTTAGGAACTGGTGGGGTGGAGACGCCTCGAATTCCAGTTTGTACCCTTGAGATACTATTTGAAGGATCCAGGGATCCACCTGTGAGCGAGCCCACTGATCGCTGAAATTCTTGAGGCGGCCCCCCACCGTACCTGGCTCCGCCTGTGGAGCCCCACCGTCATGCGGCGGACTTGGAAGAAGTAGCGGGGGAGGACTTTTGATCCTGGGAACCTGCTGTTTGTTGCAGCCTTTTTCCCCTACCTCTGCCTCTGGACAGAAAAGACCCGCCTTTTCCACGCTTGTTTTTCTGGGTCCGAAAGGACTGAACATGATAAAACGGCGCCTTCTTAGGCTGTGAGGGGACATGGGGTAAAAATGCTGACTTCCCAGACGTTGCTGTGGAAACTAGGTCCGAGAGACCATCCCCAAATAATTCCTCACCCTTATAAGGCAAAACTTCCATGTGCCTTTTAGAATCTGCATCTCCTGTCCACTGGCGAGTCCATAAGCCTCTCCTAGCAGAAATGGACAATGCACTTACTTTTGATGCCAGCCGGCAGATTTCCCTCTGTGCATCTCTCATATATAAGACTGAGTCTTTGATATGGTCTATGGTTAACAGGATCGTGTCTCTGTCTAGTGTCAATATTTTCTGACAGTTTATCTGACCACGCAGCGGCAGCACTGCACATCCATGCTGACGCAATAGCTGGCCTAAGTATAATGCCTGAGTGTGTGTATACAGACTTCAGGATCGCCTCCTGCTTTCTATCAGCAGGTTCCTTGAGGGCGGCCGTATCCGGAGACGGTAGTGCCACCTTTTTAGACAAACGTGTGAGCGCTTTATCCACCCTAGGAGGTGTTTCCCAACGTGACCTATCCTCTGGCGGGAAAGGGAACGCCATTAGTACCTTCTTAGGAATTACCAATCTTTTATCAGGGAAAGCCCACGCTTCCTCACACACTTCATTTAATTCATCTGATGGGGGAAAAACTACGGGTAGTTTTTTCTCCCCAAACATAATACCCTTTTTAGTGGTACCTGTATTTATATCAGAAATGTGTAACACCTCTTTCATTGCCTCAATCATGCAGTGAATGGCCTTAGTGGGCATCAGGTTATACTCATCGTCGTCGACACTGGTGTCAGAGTATCCGTGTCGACATCTGCGTCTGCGGTCTGAGGTAGCGGGCGTTTCAGAGCCCCTGATGACCTTTGAGACGCCTGGACAGGCACGAGCTGAGAAGTCGGCTGTCCCACATTTGGCATGTCGTCAAATTTCTTATGTAAAGTCTATACGTGCACTCATTTCTTTCCATAAGCTCATCCACTCAGGTGTCTGCCCCGCAGGGGGTGACACCCCTCCTAAAGGCATCTGCTCCGTCTCCACATCATTATCCTCATCAAACATGTCGACACAGCCGTACCGACACCGCACACACACAGGGAATGCTCTAACAGAGGACAGGACCCACAAAAGCCCTTTGGGGGGACAGAGTGAGAGTATGCCAGCACACACCAGAGCGCCATATAATGCAGGGACTAACTGAGTTATGTCCCCTATAGCTGCTTTTTCTATAATAACTGTATACTGCGCCTAAATTTAGTGCCCCCCCTCTCTTTTTTACCCTTTTCTGTAGTGTAGACTGCAGGGGAGAGTCAGGGAGCTTCCTTCTAGCGGAGCTGTGAGGGAGAAATGGCGCCAGTGTGCTTTGGGAGATAGCTCCGCCCCTTTTCCGGACTATTCTCCCGCTTTTTCCTATATTCTGGCAGGGGTATTTTCCACATATACAGCCTCTGGGGCTATATATTGTGGTATCTTTGCCAGCCAAGGTGTTATTATTGCTTCTCAGGGCGCCCCCCCCCAGCGCCCTGCACCCTCAGTGACCGGAGTGTGAAGTGTGTGTGAGGAGCAATGGCGCACAGCTGCAGTGCTGTGCGCTACCTTGGTGAAGACTGATGTCTTCTGACGCCGATTTTCCGGACCTCTTCTTGCTTCTGGCTCTGTAAGGGGGACTGCGGCGCGGCTCCGGGACCGAACACCAAGGACTGGGCCTGCGGTCGATCCCTCTGGAGCTAATGGTGTCCAGTAGCCTAAGAAGCCCAAGCTGGCTGCAAGCAGGCAGGTTCGCTTCTTCTCCCCTTAGTTCCTCGCTGCAGTGAGCCTGTTGCCAGCAGGTCTCACTGAAAATAAAAAATCTAATTTCTATACTCTCTCTCTAAAGGCTCAGGAGAGCCCCTAGTGTGCATCCAACCTCGGCCGGGCACAAAATCTAACTGAGGCTTGGAGGAGGGTCATAGTGGGAGGAGCCAGTGCACACCAGGTAGTCATAATTCTTTCTAGAGTGCCCAGCCTCCTTCGGAGCCCGCTATTCCCCCATGGTCCTTACGGAGTTCCCAGCATCCACTAGGACGTCAGAGAAATAAGAATTTACTCACCGGTAATTCTATTTCTCGTAGTCCGTAGTGGATGCTGGGAACTCCGTAAGGACCATGGGGAATAGACGGCTCCGCAGGAGACAGTCCTAAATCTTTCTTTAGATGTGCCCAGTCTGGTGTGCACTGGCTCCTCCCCCTATGACCCTCCTCCAAGCCTCAGTTAGGACACTGTGCCCGGAAGAGCTGACACAATAAGGAAGGATTTTGAATCCCGGGTAAGACTCATACCAGCCACACCAATCACACGTATAACTCGTGATAGGAACCCCGGTTAACAGTATGATAACAAAAGGAGCCTCTGAACAGATGGCTCGCAATAATAACCCGATTTGTGTAACAATAACTATTTACAAGTATTGCAGACAATCCGCACTTGGGATGGGCGCCCAGCATCCACTACGGACTATGAGAAATAGAATTACCGGTGAGTAAATTCTTATTTTCTCCGACGTCCTAGTGGATGCTGGGAACTCCGTAAGGACCATGGGGATTATACCAAAGTTTCCAAACGGGCGGGAGTGCGCGGACGACTCTGCAACACCGAATGAGAGAACTCCAGGTCCTCCTCAGCCAGGGTATCAAATTTGTAGAATTTTGCAAACGTGTTTGCCCCTGACCAAGTAGCAGCTCGGCAAAGTTGTAAAGCCGAGACCCCTCGGGCAGCCGCCCAAGATGAGCCCACCTTCCTTGTGGAATGGGCTTTTACAGATTTAGGCTGCGGTAGTCCCACCGCAGAATGCGCCAGCTGAATAGTGCTACAAATCCAGCGCGCGATAGTCTGCTTAGAAGCAGGAGCACCCAGTTTGTTGGGTGCATACAGGATAAACAGCGAGTCAGTTTTCCTGACTCCAGCCGTCCTGGAAACATAAATTTTCAGGGCCCTGACTACGTCCAGTAACTTGGAATCCTCCAAGTTCCCAGCAGCCGCAGGCACCACAATAGGCTGGTTCAAGTGAAACGCTGATACCACCTTTGGGAGAAACTGAGGACGAGTCCTCAATTCTGCCCTATCCATATGGAAAATCAGATAAGGGCTTTTATAGGACAAAGCCGCCAATTCTGACACACGCCTGGCCGAAGCCAGGGCCAACAGCATGACCACTTTCCACGCGAGATATTTCACATCCACAGTCTTAAGTGGTTCAAACCAATGTGATTTCAGGAACTCCAAAACCACATTGAGATTCCAAGGTGCCACTGGGGGCACAAAAGGAGGCTGAATATGCAGAACTCCCTTGACAAAAGTCTGAACTTCAGGCAGGGAAGCTAGTTCTTTCTGGAAGAAAATCGACAGGGCCGAAATCTGGACCTTAATGGACCCCAATTTGAGGCCCAACGTCACCCCTGCTTGTAGGAAATGCAGGAATCGACCCAGTTGAAATTCCTCCGTTGGGTCCTTCCTGGCCTCACACCAAGCAACATATTTTCGCCAATGCGGTGATAATGTTTTGCGGTGACATCCTTCCTAGCTTTGATCAGGGTAGGGATGACTTCCTCCGGAATGCCCTTTTCCTTCAGGATCCGGTGTTCAACCGCCATGCCGTCAAACGCAGCCGCGGTAAGTCTTGGAACAGACAGGGCCCCTGCTGCAGCAGGTCCTGTCTGAGCGGCAGAGGCCAAGGGTCCTCTGAAAGCATCTCTTGAAGTTCCGGGTACCAAGCTCTTCATGGCCAATCCGGAACCACGAGTATAGTTTTCACTCCTCGCCTTCGTATTAACTTGGGAATGAGAGGCAGAGGAGGGAACACATAAAACGACTGGTACACCCACGGTGTTACTAGAGCGTCCACAGCAATCGCCTGAGGGTCCCTTGACCTGGCGCAATATCTTTTTAGCTTTTTGTTGAGGCGGGACGCCATCGTGTCCACCTGTGGTCTTTCCCACCGGTTTATCAGTATTTGGAAGACTTCTGGATGAAGTCCCCATTCTCCCGGGTGGAGGTCGTGCCTGCTGAGGAAGTCTGCTTCCCAGTTGTCCACTCCCGGAATGAACACTGCTGTCAGTGCCAACACATGATTTTCCGCCCATCGGAGAATCCTTGTGGCTTCTGCCATTGCCCTCCTGCTTCTTGTGCCGCCCTGTCTGTTTACATGGGCGACCGCCGTGATGTTGTCTGATTGGATCAGTACCGGCTGGTTCTGAAGCAGGGGCCTTGCTTGGCTTAGGGCATTGTAAATGGCCCTTAGCTCCAGAATATTTATGTGAAGCGAAATCTCCTGATTTGACCACAGTCCTTGGAAATTTCTTCCCTGTGTGACTGCCCCCCAGCCCCGAAGGCTGGCATCCGTGGTCACCAGGACCCAGTCCTGTATTCCGAATCTGCGGCCCTCTAGTAGATGAGCCCTCTGCAGCCACCACAGCAGCGACACCCTGGTCCTTGCCGACAGGGTTATCCGCTGTTGCATCTGGAGATGGGACCCGGACCATTTGTCCAACAGGTCCCACTGGAAAGTCCTTGCGTGGAACCTTCCGAATGGAATTGCTTCGTATGAAGCTACCATTTTTCCCAGGACTCGTGTGCATTGATGTACCGACACCTGTCCCGGTTTTAGGAGGTCTCTGACTAGAGATGACAACTCCTCGGCTTTTTCCACTGGAAGAAACACTTTTTTCTGGTCTGTGTCCAGAATCATTCCCAGGAACAGAAGACGTGTCGTCGGGACCAGCTGTGACTTTGGAATATTGAGAATCCAGCCGTGCTGTTGTAGCACTTCCCGAGAAAGTGCTACCCCCACTACCAACTGTTCCTTGGACCTCGCCTTTATCAGGAGATAGTCCAAGTACGGGATAATTAAAACTCCCTTCTTGCGAAGGAGTATCATCATTTCGGCCATTACCCTGGTAAAGACCCTCGGTGCCGTGGATAACCCAAACGGCAGCGTCTGGACTGATAGTGACAGTCCTGTACCACAAATCTGAGGTACTCCTGGTGAGGGGGGGAAATGGGGACATGTAGGTACGCATCCTTGATGTCCAGGGAGACCATGTAATCCCCCTTCGTCCAGGCTCGCAATAACCGCCCTGAGCGATTCCATCTTGAACCTTTTGATATAAGTGTTCAAGGATTTTAAATTTAAGATGGGCCTCACCGAACCGTCCGGTTTCGGTACCACAAACATTGTGGAATAGTAACCCTTTCCTTGCTGAAGGAGGGGTACCTAGACAATCACTTGCTGTGAATACAGTTTCTGGATAGCCACCAACACTGCCTCCCTGACAGAGGGAGTTGCTGGTAAGGCAGATTTTAGAAAACGGCGGGAAGGGGGGGGGGGGGGGGGGGGGGGAACGTCGTCTCGAATTCCAGCCTGTACCCCTGAGATACTACTTGAAGGATCCAGGGATCCACCTGTGAGAGAGCCCACTGTGTGCTGAAATTTCTGAGACGGGCCCCCACCGTACCCGGGTCCGCCTGTGAAGCCCCAGCGTCATGCTGTGGACTTACCGGACGCGGGAGAGGACTTTTGCTCTTGGGAACTGGCTGTATGCTGCAGGTGTTTCCCTCTACCTTTGCCTCTCGGCAGAAAGGATGCGCCTCGAGCCCTCTTGTGTTTATGGGGCCGAAAGGACTGTACTTGATAATATGGTGCTTTCTTTTGCTGTGGGGTAGCCTGTGGCAAAATGTCGATTTCCCAGCCGTAGCTGTGGAAACGAGGTCTGAAAGACCATCCCCAACAGTTCCACCCCTCAGCAAAATATTGTCCCTATCCAGGGTATCAATATTATCCGACAAGGAATCTGACCACGCAGCAGCAGCACTGCACATCCATGCTGATGCAATCGCTGGTCGCAATATAATGCCCGTGTGTGTATATATAGCTTTTAGGGTAGCTTCCTGCCTTCTATCAGCAGGATCCTTTTGGGCGGCAGTATCCGGAGACGGTAGTGCCACCTGTTTTGATAAACGTGTAAGCGCTTTATCTACCCTAGGGGATGTTCCCCAACGTGACCTATCCTCTGGCGGGAAAGGGTACGCTGCCAATAACCTTTAGAAATTATCAATTTCTTATCGGGGGAAGTCCAGGCTTCCTCACACCCCTCATTTAATTCCTCAGATGCAGGAAAAACTACTGGTAGTTTTTTCTCACCGAACATAATACCCTTTTTTGTGGTACCTGGGGTACTATCAGAAATGTGTAATACATTTTTCATTGCCTCAATCATGTAACGGGTGGACCTATTGGTGGGTACACTAGTCTCATCGTCGTCGACACTGGAGTCGGTATCAGTGTCGACATCTGTGTCTGTCATCTGAGGTAGCGGGCGTTTTAAAGCCCCTGATGACATTTGAGACGCTGGAACAGTCACAAGCTGAGTAGCCGGCTGTCCTACGTCGTCAAACCTTTTATGTAAGGAGCCGACACTGTCACGTAATTCCTTCCATAAGTCCATCCACACAGGTGTCGACCCCTCAGGGGGTGACAACACATTTACAGGCATTTTCTCTGCCTCCACATCATTTTACTCATCATACATGTCGACACAGCGGTACCGACACACAGCACACACACAGGGAATGCTCTGACAGAGGACAGGACCCCACAAAGCCCTTTGGGGAGACAGAGGGAGAGTATGCCAGCACACACCAGAGCGCTATATACCACATGGATATCACCTATAAAGAGTGTTTTCCCCATATATATATATATATATATATATATATATATATATATATATATATATATATATATATATATATATATTATACTGTGCCTAAATTTGTGCCCCCCCTCTCTTTTTTACCCTTTCTATAGTGAAGGACTGCAGGGGAGAGCCAGGGAGCGATCCTTCCAGCGAAGCTGTGAGGGAAAATGGCGCCAGTGTGCTGAGGGAGATGGCTCCGCCCCTTTTTCGGCGGGCTTTCTCCCGCTATTTTAATATTTCTGGCAGGGGTTAATATACACCTATATAGCCTCTGGGGCTATATATGGTGTCAGTTTGCCAGCCAAGGTGTTATTTATTGCTGCTCAGGGCGCCCCCCCCCAGCGCCCTGCACCCATCAGTGACCGAAGTGTGTGGTGTGCATGAGGAGCAATGGCGCACAGCTGCAGTGCTGTGCGCTACCTTGGAGAAGACAGAAGTATTCAGCCGCCGATTTTCCGGACCTTCTTGCTTCTGGCTCTGTAAGGGGGGCGGCGGCGCGGCTCCGGGAACGGACGACGAGGTCGGGTCCTGTGTGCGATCCCTCTGGAGCTAATGGTGTCCAGTAGCCTAAGAAGCCCAAGCTACCACCACTTAGGTAGGTTCGCTTCTTCTCCCCTTAGTCCCTCGGTGCAGTGAGACTGTTGCCAGCAGGTCTCACTGTAAAATAAAAACCCTAAATTATACTTTCTTTCTAGGAGCTCAGGAGAGCCCCTAGTGTGCATCCAGCTCAGCCGGGCACAGACATCTAACTGAGGCTTGGAGGAGGGTCATAGGGGGAGGAGCCAGTGCACACCAGATAGTCCTAAATCTTTCTTTTGATGTGCCCAGTCTCCTACGGAGCCGTCTATTCCCCATGGTCCTTACGGAGTTCCCAGCATCCACTAGGACGTCAGCGAAATAAAACATATATATATATATATATATATATATATAGCGCTATATATCTATCTGGGGTACTCTATTACGTTTTGATGTCCTCTCCTATCTACATTATTGGAAGGAGGATATCACGAAAGGAACAATCTGTACATCCATGAGGAACTTAACCTCCAATATTGTATAGGAGGCTGTTGTCTTCGAATGTTTCTTTGTGATTAAGGACACAGTTGTCATTTTAATAATTTTTATAAAAAAATCCTGTGTATTGGAACTCACTGTTTAAGAATACCTTGCTACAGGCATAAAAATAAGTGTCATTAAAAAAAGATAGGGGCTAGAATTGCACTCCCCTTAGGGCGCCAATTCCACTATTGTTGTACATGGTGTTCATTCTGGTTCTGACTAACAGAACTCCGTGTAATAAGGAAGCCCACAGAGAACATTACCATCTATCTATATATTCACTCTTAGCGCAACAAGGGAGGTGGTGTGTGTGTGTGTATATATATATATATATATATATATATATATATATATATATATATAATCTATCTATCTATGACCCTGACGCACCTAGCCCCCCAGGGTACAGAAAATAGTGATAGCAAGAAGTGTGATACACGAGAATGAAATTCATACTGCAGCTACAAGCACACTCAGTCACAGGTACAATGCAGAAGTTGTTACAGATAAACAATAAAACTGCACTGGACTAGTAAAATTACATATAGATATGTATGCATATAGATATAACAATGCACAGTAGATACTGGATGTATATCACAGAATACTTGAACTAAATATTCAGGTAGCAGTACACTTGTTCTTTACTAACACTGTCTAAAATGACATGTAGAATACTTAAGCGCCTGTAAATGCACAGCGCTGATGAGACAGGTGGATTTACAGAGGAGACAATGCCCTGCAGTCCCGGAGATCAGCTCAGCTATTTGTGGAAAGATGGTGCCAAAATCTCTGTCCGGGAGTGAGGTAGAGTGAAATGCAGCTCCAGGGCGGGAACACCAGCAGTAGATGACGCCCGGAGCTGGGGGAGGGGCTACAGGTCAGCGCCTTATCCCTTATGCTGGTCCTCACCACTGGGTACTGTGGAGCTTATGTAAAACGGATTTTAGTAAATCCGACCTGTGCTCCCTTGCCCAGGTGGATATAGTGGGGTCCCTGTGCAGTACAGTGTCCACGCCAGCGGCGCGGTCCATCTTTTGGGACCGCAATTTACCGGCAGGACCCACCTGGGGGACCCCCTTACCCCCTCCCTGACGTGCAGCCCACGATCCAGTAGAGAGTCAGCGGTGGTGTGCCTGAAGACCGGTGCGCCTCTGCTACAAGTACCAAGGAACTCTGTCGTGGGAGTATGCAGCGCTGCTGGGGAGGTGATGGAGCCGCAGCACAGAATGTCAGAATAACATGAACAGTGCTGCCGCCCTTGAATTCTTCTTAAAAAGCTCTTTTCAGGGCTGCCTAGCGCAGCCCCCCTGTTGAGACCTGCTCTGCAGGCACCAACTTACAAACTGAGCTCCAGTGCCTGGAGGTGGGATTATAGAGGAGGCGGTGCATCCTGGGAACAGCCAAAGATTTAGCCTGTTGCTGCCTCGGATTAAGATCCAACTCTACACCGCGATTTATTCCCTGTGGAATCCCAGTGTACCCCGCTGCAGAAATTAAGATTCTGGAAATTAAACATGGTTCCACCTGCAGCGAATCCCTCCCCTGCTAACTGAAGTGAACAGTAATGCGGCTCTACAGATCTCACATGAAAAGCTGTGTCACATATACTTACTCTGTATATTTCTTCCAAAAGTAACTTTGCACAGTTTTTCCCCAGATCTTCTGGAAGCACAGCTGCACCCTGCCCCTGAGGGTTTGACGCAAGCTCAGCACTGAGAAAGTAGCCTTCAGTTGTTTCAGCCACTAGAGATAAACCAAAGCCAGGAGACCTGGGAATGAAACAATATCCATGGACACACTTTACATCACTATAGCAGAAATACACAACTATAGGCAGTACTGGGACTATCCACCCCTCAGGAACCAAACACGTACATGTTTATGCAACCATCACTAACTGCCACTTAAAAAAATACATTCAGCTACATTATGATTTTACATATAATGAGGGTCCTGTACACTTTTAAAAATATATTTGTTAGGGCTGCTGCAAATCAGATGATCCAGAATCGTGGCCGACTGATGTAACGATACATGGGTCGCCAGTATGCAGAGCGACACAGTACACTATCGTTCAGTGGCCGCATCCAGGAGTACTCCGGCAGCTACCAGGTCATCACATCTGATTTGTACTCAGCCTAATGGCGTGTACACACAGGTAGATATTTTCTTATGATTTTGACTATATAGTCAAAATCGTAAGAAAAGTTAATGCAGATCGCAAGGTGAAAGTCACCTTGCAATCCCGATGCGATGTCAGCATCGCAAGCCTAGATAGACTGTGCAGGCAAGTCAATTTTGACTGTCGTAGAAACGATAGTCAAAATTGACAGCCAAAACGCACAGTCAGTATCGCAAGCAGAGTCATTTTATGCTTGCGATACCAACCTAGTCCCTATCACACAGTGAGAATCGGGGTCAGCCCGAATCTCACCCTGTGTATGCACATTAAGATACAAGAATTTGTTTTCTAGGCTCTTCAAGTCTGTTTTAACTAGGAGCTATCCATTATATCAGCCAGTTACTCCATGTGTCCAATTTTAAGCAGAAGTAGCACATCTCAAAATAGGAGGTGCCAAAAAATAATGAGAAAGGTCACAAAGATTTAAAAGGGAATACTTTACAATGCATTTTAAGCATTTGAGACACATTTACAAAACTGATTAATGTTTTAACATTTTATTTTAGGGGTTTGGGGAAAAAAAAAAAAAAAAAAAGCCAGGAACCTCAAGTACATAAACTGAAAACAAAATTGGTCTCCAGTATTACTTACTTTCCAGAATTTGCACCCTTCAGGTGATCTGTGTGGATATAAATATCCGGCAGAAACTTATTCAAAATGCTTCTAGCCGAATCCACAATTCGGTTGCCAATTTGTGGAGAGACTCGGACAGAATATCTGTGAACCCATGGTCAAAGAAGCTTCAATTCTAAACTTATGACCATTGCAACGCTAGAAAAATGGGGAAGCTGCCCAAGTAGTAGCAATACTTTTAAGGGTCATTATTCTTTCAACTACAATGAGAAGACTGACATCTCTATCATACATCCTCTATCCATTAACATCCTGCAGGGATCTACATAATAAATGACAAAACTTTAATCATCTTTCGCTGAATTACTTTTAGAACAGGCAGTAAATATAGTTACTGTTTGCTACAGGGTACAAATGTGAGATGGCTCTGCAGAAACTGCACCAAGCCTATGCACTTATAATATCTAAAACGGATAACCTGGGAAACAAACATTCAGAAAAGTTTGTACAAGCAAGTTCTAGAAATAAAAGGATACGCCACTCCTCGGATACGCTTTATTTTTCCAGGATCTGTCAGGTGAACAGGTCTCAGAACCTTTCTTATTGGACAGGAGAAGATTACTTCCCCACCACCACCAGGGGGGATGCCTCTCCTTAGAATCTGGAAAAACAAAAATTTCACATTTGATTCAAAAAACTCAAACACAAAAATTAACATATACAGGAACAGAAATCCGTTCCCTCTTTCATCCACTAGGGGACACTGAAGACTTATGCCTGTGTGTGTGGTTGGCGGGGGGTGGAGGGGGCAGGTACAGACAGGTGGATAAGTTGATCAGGCACTTAAATGTATACATGTGACTGGCTCCTCCCCCTCCGTGTCCCCGCCCATCCCACTCCAGACCAGTTTTAGAAAAGTGTCCAAGGGAGCTAGTCTCCCTCTGGGCTCTCTCCAGCAGTTTTTTTTATTTAAAGACATTCTAACTGCAAGACAAGCTTTAAGGACAGGCAGACAGCACTGCTCCACTATTACCTTCCCATCCTCTCACTGGCAATTGGGGTCTGGACTACAGTGTTAGTTTATAAATATAATGCATCCTGATGCGAAAACAAAAACAAAAAAAATGAAGATCCTGGACAGACACTATTTAGAAAGGTACATCCGATTCCAGCTACCCTTTCAAAACTCGGTTTTCCTTAAACCTAATAGCAATTTGTGTATTCTTTACTGAAAATACAAAACAATTTCTCTCACTTTTTCCCCCCCAAATTCCCAATTTACGCCACATGCTCTGAAATGACAAACAGCATCATCTATTTTCACAATAAAACTGTTTTACTTAAAACAGGAGTTATGCCAAATATGCTGGAATGATGAAATCTTACCTTCAGCTCAAAATGCTCCCCATCTATGCCAAACTTTTTCAGCAACGGAATAGCTGTAGCCTTAAGAGTATCCACCTTAAGAGATGTAAAAATAGGATTTTAATTACCTGCCGGTAAATCCTTTTCTCGTAGTCCGTAGAGTATGCTGGGGTCCACATTAGTACCATGGGGTATAGACTAGTCCACTAGGAGCCACTGGCACTTTAAGAGTTTAATAGTGTGGGCTGGCACCTCCCTCTATGCCCCTCCTACCAGACTCCGTCTAGGAACTGTGCCCGAGGCAACGGACAACTTTGAGAGAAGGATTTTACAGACAGTGGCAAGATTCACACCAGCTCACACAAACAAGGCAAACCAAGCTAACTAGCTTGAAAACTCAGCAACAGCTGAATAACATTACCGAACCAAATAATAACAGTACTTAACAAAGAACAATGCAGTACTGAAGTAACCACTGCAGGATACCGAAGCGCTGGGCAGGCGCCCAGCATCCTCTACGGACTACGAGAAAAGGATTTACCGGTAGGTAATTAAAATCCTATTTTCTCTTACATCCTAGAGCAGGGGTGGGGAACCTTTTTTCTACCGAGGGCCATTTGGATATTTATAAAATCTTTCGGGGCCATACAAAAATTCTCAAAAATTACCCTGCCCCCCAGTAGGTCTGCCCCTTAGAGGTACTGTGTGTGCGCGCCAAAGGCGCGCACGCGCCCAAAAAATGGGTGTGGCCAGTTAAAATGGGACGTCATACACATATGCCCCCAATAGTGCGGTGCCAGATCCACAATTGCCCCCACAGTGCCAGGTATACAATTGCCCCTCACAGTGCCAGGTATACAAATGCCCCTCACAGTGCCAGGTATACAAATGCCCCTCACAGTGCCAGTTATACAGATGTCCCCACAGTGCCAGTTATACAGATGCCCCCCACAGTGCCAGTTATACAAATGCCCCCCACAGTGCCAGGTATACAAATGCCCCCCACAGTGCCAGGTATACAAATGCCCCCCACAGTGCCAGGTATACAAATGCCCCCCACAGTGCCAGGTATACAAATGCCCCCCACAGTGCCAGGTATACAAATGCCCCCCACAGTGCCAGGTATACAAATGCCCCCCACAGTGCCAGGTATACAAATGCCCCCCACAGTGCCAGGTATACAAATGCCCCCCACAGTGCCAGGTATACAAATGCCCCCCACAGTGCCAGGTATACAAATGCCCCCCACAGTGCCAGGTATACAAATGCCCCCCACAGTGCCAGGTATACAAATGCCCCCCACAGTGCCAGGTATACAAATGCCCCCCACAGTGCCAGGTATACAAATGCCCCCCACAGTGCCAGGTATACAAATGCCCCCCACAGTGCCAGGTATACAAATGCCCCCCACAGTGCCAGGTATACAAATGCCCCCCACAGTGCCAGGTATACAGATGCCCCCACAGTGCCAGGTATACAGATGCCCTCCCCTCTCCCCTCCGTGCTGCTTACCGTGGGACACGGAGGAGAGCGCGGCTGTCGGGTGGGAGCGGCGGCGTGTAGTACTTCAAACCAGCCGCCGGTTTGAGAGCCAATCAGAGCTCGCGGACCGGCAGCCGCGGCTCCTGATTGGCTCACGGACCGGCGGCTGCTTTGAAGTACTACACGCCGCCGCTCCCACCAGACAGCCGCGCTCTCCTCCCTGTTCTGACAGCTGAGACACGCTGCAGCCGGACTGAGCAGCAGCGTGTCTCACTGACACAAGTTGGTGGGCCAGGCCAAACGTATACGGCCCGCGGGCCGGAGGTTCCCCACCCCTGTCCTAGAGGATGCTGGGGTCCACATTAGTACCATGGGGATGTACCAAAGCTCCCAGATCGGGAGGGTGAGCGCAGAGGCTCCTGCAGAACTGATTGGCCTCTGAGGACCTAAAATTTGGTCAAAGTATCGAACTTGTAGAACTTTGAAAACGCGTTTGACCCAGACCAAGTAGCCGCTCGGCAAAGCTGTAAAGCGGAGACACCCCGGGCAGCTGCACAGGAAGAACCCACTTTACGAGTAGAGTGGGCCTTAACAGATTTTGGACACGGCATTCCTGCCGTGATCTGATCCAGCAAGAGATCGTCTGCTTAGAAGCAGGACACCCAATTTTCTTGGGATCATACAGGACAAACAGAGTCCGATTTTCTGTGACGAACAGTTCTCGTCACAAATTTTCAGAGCCCTTACAACATCCAAGGACTTTGATGGAATTGAGTCAGTAGCAACTGGCACCACAATAGGTTGATTGATATGAAAAGCCGACACAACCTTTGGAAGGAACTGCTGACGTGTCCGGAACTCAGCTCTATCTTCATGGAAGATCAAGTAGGGACTTTTAAAAGAAAGCTCCCAACTCCGACACACGTCTAGCAGTAGCTAAGACCAAAGTGACAACCTTCCACGTTAGAAACCTGACCTCAACCTCCTGTAGAGGCTCGAACCAATCCGATTGGAGAAACTGCAACACCAAATTAAGATCCCAGGGTGCCGTAGGCGGCACAAAGGGAGGCATGATGTGCAGAACACCTTTCAAGAAAGTCTGAACCTCAGGGAGGAAAGGAAGCAAGCTGTTTCTGGAAGAAAATGGATAAGGCCGAAATCTGGACCTTTACGGATCCCAACCTCAGGCCCATATCCACACCTGCTTGTAGGAAGAGGAGAAATCACACCAAGATAAATACCATTTCCAAATGTGATGGTAATGTTTAGACGTTACTCCTTTCCTAGCCTGTATCAGGGTAGGAACAACCTTGTTCAGAATGCCCTTTCGAGCTAGTATCTGGCGTTCAACCTCCATGCCGTCAAACGTAGCCGCGGTAAGTCTCGATAGGCGAATGGCCCCTGTTGCAGCAGGTCCTCCCGAAGAGGGAGAGGCCTTGGGTCTTCCAGCAGTAGACCCAGAAGGTCCGCATACCAAGCCCTTCTTGGCCAATCCGGAGCGATGAGGATTGCCTGAACTCTTGTTCTCCTTATGAGCTTTAGGATCCTTGTAATGAGTGGAAGTGGAGGGAACACGTACACCGAATGGAACACCCACGGAGTCACCAGGGCATCCACAGCCACTGCTTGCGGGTCTCTTGACCTGGAACAATACCTCCGAAGCTTCTTGTTGAGACGGGAGGCCATCATGTCTATTTGAGGTACACCCCAAAGATTTGTCACCTCCGTGAACACCTCCGGATGGAGGCCCCACTCTCCTGGATGGAGATTGTGTGCTGAGGAAATCTGCTTCCCAGTTGTCCACTGCCAGAATGAAAAAAAAAAAAAAATAATTCGCAGACAGCGGCAATGCATGCTTTTCTGCCCAGAGGATGATTCTTGTTACCTCCGACATTGCAGCTCTGCTCTTCGTTCCGCCCTGTCAGTTTACTTAGGCCACCGTCGTTACATTGTCCGACTGCACTTGAATAGCCCGATCTCGCAGAAGATGTGCCGCTTTGAGAAGACTGTTGTACACGGCTCTTAGCTCCAGAATGTTTATTGGAAGACTGGATTCCAGACTTGACCACCTTCCTTGGAATATTTCCCCTTGAGTGACTGCGCCCCATCCCCAAAGACTTGCATCCGTGGTTAAAAGGATCCAGTCCTGAATCCCAAACCTGCGGCCCACCAAAAGGTGAGGCATTTGCAGCCACCAGAGGAGTGAAATCCTTGCTTTCGACGACAGACGTATCCTCTGGTGCATATGTAGATGAGAACCCGACCACTTGTCTAGGAGGTCCAGTTGGAAGGATCGAGCATGATATCTGCCATACTGTAGAGCCTCGTAGGAGGCAACCATCTTTCCCAGAAGGTGAATGCACTGATGAACCAATACCCAGGCAGGCTTCAAGACAACCCGGACCATCGATTGTATCACCAACGCTTTCTCCACTGGTAGAAACACACTCTGCACTTACGCGTTGAGGATCATCTCCAGGAAAGACAATCTCCTCGTCGGTTCCAAATGTGACTTTGGAAGGTTCAGGATCCAACCATGTTCCCTGAGCAGACGAGTCTTGAGAGCAATGGACTGCAACAACCTCTCCCTGGACGATGCCTTTATCAGCAAATCGTCCAGATATGGAATTATGTTCACTCCCTGTCTGCGGAGAACCATCATCTCTGCCATCACCTTGGTGAACACCCTCGGTGCTGTGGGGAGCCCGTATGTCAGTGCCTGAAACGGATAGTGACTGTCTAACAGTGCAAATCTGAGATAAGCCTGATGCTGCGGCCAAATCGGGATGTGGAGGTACGTATCCTTGATATCCAGGGATGACAGAAACTCTCCCTCCTCCAGACCTGAGATCACCGCTCTCAGAGACTCCATTTTGAATTTGAACTCCCTCAGATAAGGGTTTAACAATTTTCAAGTTCAAAATCTGTCTGACCGAACCATCCAGTTTCGGTACCACGAAAAGGTTTGAATAGTAACCCATGTGTTGCATATGAGGTGGAACTGGAACAATGACCTCTGACTTTTCCAATTTTCAGATGGCTTCCTGTAGGATAGCCCTGTCAGTAAAGCTGGCAAGCCTGATTTGAAGAATCGGTGAGGCGGGAGTTCTTTAAACTCCAGTCTGTACCCCTGGGACACAAAATCCTGTACCCAGGGATCCAGGCTGGACGACACCCAGACGTGGCTGAAACTTCTGAGTCTCGCACCCACCAACCCGTTCTCCAGGCTGTGCGGTCCACAGTCATGCTAGGATTTTGAGGAACCAGAAGCAGGCTTCTGGTCCTGGGAGCCTGCAGAAGCAAGAGCTTCTTGGATTTTGTCTGACCACCTCTAAAGAAAGTGGTAGGAGGCTTGGACTTTTTCGTCTTAGCGGTCCGAAAAGACTGCGATGCAGAGGAAGAAAAGGGTTTCTTCGTAGAAGGAACAGCTGAAGGAAGAAATCCACACATCCAATGCTTCCCCAAATGCAGCCTGACCTGTGAAGGGTAGGTCCTCCACACTTCTCCTGGATTCTGCGTCTGCAGACCATTGGCGTAGCCAGAGTCCCCTGCGAGAGGAGACAGACATGGAAGATATCCTTGCATTCAGCATACCCAGGTCTTTCATGGACTACACCATGAAACCCGCAGAATCCTGTACGTTACGTAAAAACAGTTCAATGTCACTTCTATCCATTGTATCTAAGTCTTCTAGTAACGTGCCTGACCACTTTACTGTAGCTTTAGAAATCCATGCACAGACAATAGTGGGCCTTAACGCCACCCCTGAAGCAGTGTATATGGATTTAAGCGTAGTGTAAATTTTACGGATCAGCCGGTTCTTTTAACGCGGTAGATCCGGGAACAGGTAACACTACCTTTTTTGACAGCCTGGAAAGAGATGCGTCAACTATGGGCGGGTTTTCCCATTTTTTTCTATCCTCCCCAGGGAAGGGAAAAGCAACCAGAACCCTCTTGGGAATCTGGAATTATTTCTCCGGGGTTTCCCAGGATTTTTCAAATAGAGCATTTAATTCTTTAGACGCAGGGAAGGTTAGCGAGGCTTTCTTATTGTCTGCGAAGTAAGCCTCCTCAACCTGCTCAGGTGTTGTGTCAGTAATGTTTAATACATCTCTAATGACCTCAATCATGTGCTGCACCCCCTTTGTAAGGGATGCCGTCCCCCTCAGCACATCCCCATCACCGTCTGCCGTGTCGGTATCCATGTCGGCTTGCACGTTTCTTGGGTATATGCTAGGGGCTTTAGAAGGATAGGAACATAACCTGACCAAACCAGCATAAGACAGAGTCCCTGGACATGGCTATGTGAGAGAGCATACACCCACACACAAAGTCAGACACAGTCTCTCTCTCCCCCCCCCCCACCCCACAAGTACCTTCAGAGAAATACAGAGCTTGGAGCCAGCACACACACAGTGCTTAATTAGGCAGTTGTAAACAAAATACCTGGCACTGACTGTGTACCTTTAATAGACTACACAGTAATTTACAGCCTCCCCCTCCCTTCTACAACCCCCTGGTACCGCACAGGATAGTTGGAGTCGTGTGGAGGGACAGCACTCCCAGTCAGCGTCTCTGTAGGGCGAAAATGGCGCTTGAAGCCGCTGGGTCCGCTCTGAGGAGAAGCTCCGCCCCTTGAACATGGCGCGTCTTCCCGCACTTTCAAATCTTTATACTGGCCTGAGGTATGGCTGGCAGCGTTACCGGGGTTCCTGACAGTCTTGAGTGACCAGTGTAGGGTTTCTGCGCTGGCTCAGGGCGCCCCTCATAGCGCTGCACTGTGTACCGCTGAGCTCTCCAGAGCCCAGTTAGTAGTGCACTCCTGCCCTGTTGCCGCCATTCACACCGGCTCCCGGCTTGTCGGGTCGCCGGTGACTCACTCGCCACCGGAATCTTCTTGCTGTTAGGGGGCGGCGGCATGCTGTGGGAGTGAGCGGTCACCTCGGGCGGCTAACGATCATCACCCTCAGGAGCTCCGTGTCCTGTCAGCGGAGATAGTGACCATTAACCTCTGAGGGTTGGACACTACTCCCCCCCCTAAGTCACACGAAGCAGGAAGGCTGTTGCCAGCAGCCTCCCTGTGCCTAACTCTAAAGAAAAATAATAAAACTAGAAAAAAACTCCTATGGAGCACCCCTAACTGTGACCGGCTCCGCAGGGCACATTTGCTAAACTGAGTCTGGTAGGAGGGGAATAGAGGGAGAAGCCAGCCCGCACTCAAACTTTTAAAGTGCCAGTAGCTCCTAGTGGACCAGTCTATACCCCATGGTACTAATGTGGACCCCAGCATCCTCTAGGACGTAAGATAAATTAAAAAATAAACTGATACAAACTCACAATTTAAGCTGCCATTTACACTGTATTTGCATTACATAGATGTGTGGCTACTCAAGTACACAAAAACTTTGCAGACCCAAACATTTTGATCAGAGCCACTAAATTTATAATCCATTTTTTATTTCCATACTAAAAGCATGTTTTATGGGCAGAATGTAAGATTATGGAGACAAAATGCTATTACAGGATGCTAAACGGAATATGAACTTACAGAGGGATCCACCTGATCATTGGTGACGCCACGGAGTGTGATTCTTAATGGGTTCTTCATAAAAGGGCCCAGGCAGATGAGACTCTCTAAATAATAGCCAATAGAGCGTTGTAAATTGCAGTCATGTTCCAAAGGTCCACCAGACAGAAGGCCAGGCTGATAGTACAATGATGTGCCTAGAGGAAAGTCAGGAAGATATTTTTGTGTCAGCAGCCACACATTTCTGTTGTATTGAATATACCAAGAGACGACCATTCCATGGGTGATTTTTTGTTAAGGCAACAAACATGTTTTAGAACAAAAAAACTCAACACATGTATACAATACTGTATTCAAAGTATGACTGGCCAGGAAATATACTATCACATCGTGGGTGCAATACATCTCACGACCTATTGGGTACATACCAGCATTAATAACACCAGTATACACCTAGGATTTGCGATTAAGATTGCAAAGGAAAGCTTTTCCGAAAAGCATTCTGGAGCTTGGTACATATGGAAATGTGGCCAAACCTCTGACCGTTTCGGATTTTTGGATAAATTTTCCTCTTAGTACATCCCTTCCTTAGACTCTTATAACCCTTTCCCACATCATTGTAAAGATTCATACTAATGCATGATAAATATTTTCCAGCCACAGATACAAATTTTTAAATTCAAGTAGCCACATATTTGACATAATGGGGGGGGGGGGGGGGGGGGGGGGGGGAGAAAGGCAAAACACTCCAAAATATCTTTAAACAATGATTAATGGTGAAATCCACAGAAGTGCACCCCTAACCATTGGTTGCATTTAAACGCTTTCCTCTCATTAGCTGTTTTGATAGGACAGATGCCTACACTATCAATAATCTCTACTGCAAAACACTGGCGAGTAATATGACCACGCCTTACCCCACCTAGGTAATCATCTTTTCTAAATTTGCTTGTGCATGCCAGCTGCTCCCCACACAGATCAGTGATCATCTATATAAACAGCATCTGACTGTCCTACAGCTGATCAAAAATTGAAACAGAAGAAAATAACATTGAAAGATGCCAAAGGGCCACATGCACTTGGAAATGTATATTGCTAATATTACTATGTACTGTAAATGCTACAGACACAACCTATTAAAACAGGTTCACAAAGAACTGAAGCATCTGATCTGAAAGTATAAATTAACTGGAAATATAAAATTGGTGGAACAGGCATATTCCCAACAAAATGTTAAGTGTGAATTATTGATTTTTGAAATAAAAATAAGAATTTACTTACCGATAATTCTATTTCTCGGAGTCCGTAGTGGATGCTGGGGTTCCTGAAAGGACCATGGGGAATAGCGGCTCCGCAGGAGACAGGGCACAAAAGTAAAGCTTTCCGATCAGGTGGTGTGCACTGGCTCCTCCCCCTATGACCCTCCTCCAAGCCAGTTAGGTACTGTGCCCGGACGAGCGTACACAATAAGGGAGGAATTTTGAATCCCGGGTAAGACTCATACCAGCCACACCAATCACACCGTACAACTTGTGATCTAAACCCAGTTAACAGTATGATAACAGCGGAGCCTCTGAAAAGATGGCTCACAACAATAATAACCCGATTTTTGTAACTATGTACAAGTATTGCAGATAATCCGCACTTGGGATGGGCGCCCAGCATCCACTACGGACTCCGAGAAATAGAATTATCGGTAAGTAAATTCTTATTTTCTCTATCGTCCTAGTGGATGCTGGGGTTCCTGAAAGGACCATGGGGATTATACCAAAGCTCCCAAACGGGCGGGAGAGTGCGGATGACTCTGCAGCACCGAATGAGAGAACTCCAGGTCCTCCTTAGCCAGGGTATCAAATTTGTAGAATTTAGCAAACGTGTTTGCCCCTGACCAAGTAGCTGCTCGGCAAAGTTGTAAAGCCGAGACCCCTCGGGCAGCCGCCCAAGATGAGCCCACCTTCCTTGTGGAATGGGCATTTACATATTTTGGCTGTGGCAGGCCTGCCACAGAATGTGCAAGCTGAATTGTATTACACATCCAACTAGCAATAGTCTGCTTAGAAGCAAGAGCACCCAGTTTGTTGGGTGCATACAGGATAACAGCAAGTCAGTTTTCCTGACTCCAGCCGTCCTGGAACATATTTTCAGGGCCCTGACAACATCTAGCAACTTGGAGTCCTCCAAGTCCCTAGTAGGTGCAAGGCACCACAATAAGCTGGTTCAGGTGAAACACTGACACCACCTTAGGGAGAGAACTGGGGACGAGTCCGCAGCTCTGCCCTGTCCGAATGGACAAACAGATATGGGCTTTTTTGAGAAAAAAACACCAATTTGACACTCGCCTGGTCCAGGCCAGGGCCAAGAGCATGGTCACTTTTCATGTGAGATGCTTCAAATCCACAGATTTGACTGGTTTTAAACCAATGTGATTTGAGGAATCCCAGAACTACGTTGAGATCCCACAGTGCCACTGGAGGCACAAAAGGGGGTTGTATATGCAATACTCCCTTGACAAACTTCTGGACTTCAGGAACTGAAGCCAATTCTTTCTGGAAGAAAATCGACAGGGCCGAAATTTGAACCTTAATGGACCCCAATTTGAGGCCCATAGACACTCCTGTTTGCAGGAAATGCAGGAAACGACCGAGTTGAAATTTCTTTGTGGGGCCTTCCTGGCCTCACACCACGCAACATATTTTCGCCACATGTGGTGATAATGTTGTGCGGTCACCTCCTTTCTGGCTTTGACCAGGGTAGGAATGACCTCTTCCGGAATGCCTTTTTCCCTTAGGATCCGGCTTTCCACCGCCATGCCGACAAACGCAGCTGCGGTAAGTCTTGGAACAGACATGGTACTTGCTGAAGCAAGTCCCTTCTTAGCGGCAGAGGCCATAAGACCTCTGTAAGCATCTCTTGAAGTTCCGGGTACCAAGTCCTTCTTGGCCAATCCGGAGCCATGAGTATAGTTCTTACTCCTCTACGTCTTATAATTCTCAGCACCTTAGGTATGAGAAGCAGAGGAGGGAACACATACACCGACTGGTACACCCACGGTGTTACCAGAACGTCCACAGCTATTGCCTGAGGGTCTCTTGACCTGGCGCAATACCTGTCCCGTTTTTTGTTCAGACGGGACGCCATCATGTCCACCTTTGGTATTTCCCAACGGTTTACAATCATGTGGAAAAAACTTCCCGATGAAGTTTCCACTCTCCCGGGTGGAGGTCGTGCCTGCTGAGGAAGTCTGCTTCCCAGTTTCCATTCCCGGGATGAAACACTGCTGACAGTGCTATCACATGAATTTCCGCCCAGCGAAAAGTCCTTGCAGTTTTTGCCATTGCCCTCCTGCTTCTTGTGTCGCCCTGTCTGTTTACGTGGGCGACTGCCGTGATGTTTTTCCCACTGGATCAATACCGGCTGACCTTGAAGCAGAGGTCTTGCTAAGCTTAGAGCATTATAAATTTACCCTTAGCTCCAGTATATTTATGTGGAGAAAAGTCTCCAGACTTGATCACACTCCCTGGAAATTTTTTCCTTGTGTGACTGCTCCCCAGCCTCTCGGGCTGGGCTCCGTGGTCACCAGCATCCAATCCTGAATGCCGAATCTGCGGCCCTCTAGAAGATGAGCACTCTATAACCACCACAGGAGAGACACCTTTGTCCTTGGATATAGGGTTATCCGCTGATGCATCTGAAGATGCGATCCGGACCATTTGTCCAGCAGATCCCACTGAAAAGTTCTTGCGTGAAATCTGCCGAATGGAATTGCTTCGTAGGAAGCCACCATTTTTACCAGGACCCTTGTGCAATGATGCACTGTTTTTAGGAGGTTCCTGACTAGCTCGGATAACTCCCTGGCTTTCTCTTCCGGGAGAAACACCTTTTTCTGGACTGTGTCCAGAATCATCCCTAGGCACAGCAGACGTGTCGTCGGGATCAGCTGCGATTTTGGAATATTTAGAATCCACCCGTGCTGTTGTAGCAGTATCCTAGATAGTGCTACTCCGACCTCCAACTGTTCCCTGGACTATGCCCTTATCAGGAGATCGTCCAAGTAAGGGATAATTAAGACGCCTTTTCTTCGAAGAAGAATCATCATTTCGGCCATTACCTTGGTAAAGACCCGGGGTGCCGTGGACAATCCAAACGGCAGCGTCTGAAACTGATAGTGACAGTTCTGCACCACGAACCTGAGGTACCCTTAGTGAGAAGGGCAAATTTGGGACATAGAGGTAAGGATCCCTGATGTCCCGGGACACTATATAGTTATAGTCCCCTTCTTCCTGGTTCGTTATCACTGCTCTGAGCGACTCCATCTTGATTTGAACCTTTGTAAGTGTTCAAAAAAATTTTTTAGAATAAGTCTCACCTAGCCTTCTGGCTTCAGTACCACAATATAGTGTGGAATAATACCCCTTTTCTTGTAGTAGGAGGGGTAATTTAATTATCACCTGCTGGGAATACAGCTTGTGAATTTTTTCCCATACTGCCTCCTTGTCGGAGGGAGACCTTGGTAAAGCAGACTTCAGGAGCCTGTGAAGGGGAAACTTCGACATTCCAATCTGTACCCCTGGGATACTACTTGTAGGATCCAGGGGTCCTGTACGGTCTCAGCGCCATGCTGAGAACTTGTCAGAAGCGGTGGAACGCTTCTGTTCCTGGGAATGGGCTGCCTGCTGCAGTCTTCTTCCCTTTCCTCTATCCCTGGGCAGATATGATCTTATAGGGACGAAAGGACTGAGGCTGAAAAGACGGTGTCTTTTTCTGCAGAGATGTGACTTAGGGTAAAAACGGTGGATTTTCCAGCAGTTGCCGTGGCCACCAGGTCCGATGGACCGACCCCAAATAACTCCTCTTCCTTTATACGGCAATACACCTTTGTGCCGTTTGGAATCTGCATCACCTGACCACTGTCGTGTCCATGACATCTTCTGGCAGTTATGGACATCGCACTTACTCTTGATGCCAGAGTGCAAATATCCCTCTGTGCATCTCGCATATATAGAAATGCATCCTTTAAATGCTCTATAGTCAATAAAATACTGTCCCTGTCAAGGGTATCAATATTTTTAGTCAGGGAATCCGACCAAGCCACCCCAGCTCTGCACATCCAGGCTGAGGCGATCGCTGGTCGCAGTATAACACCAGTATGTGTGTATATACTTTTTATGATATTTTCCAACCTCCTGTCAGCTGGACCTTGAGGACGGCCCTATCTATAGACGGTACCGCCACTTGTTTTGATAAGCGTGTGAGCGCCTTATCCACCCTAAGGGGTGTTTCCCAACGCGCCCTAACTTCTGGCGGGAAAGGGTATACCGCCCATAATTTTCTATCGGGGCGAACCCACGCATCATCACACACTTTATTTAATTTATCTGATTCAGGAAAAACTATGGTAGTTTTTTCACATCCCACATAATACCCTCTTTTGTGGTACTTGTAGTATCAGAAATATGTAACACCTCCTTCATTGCCTTTAACGTGTGGCCCTAATAAGGAATACGTTTGTTTATTCACCGTCGACACTGGATTCAGTGTCCCTGTCTGTGTCTGTGTCGACCGACTAAAGTAAACGGGCGTTTTAAAACCCCTGACGGTGTTTTTGAGACGTCTGGACCGGTACTAATTGTTTGTCGGCCGTCTCATGTCGTCAACCGACCTTGCAGCGTGTTGACATTATCACGTAATTCCCTAAATAAGCCATCCATTCCGGTGTCGACTCCCTAGAGAGTGACATCACCATTACAGGCAATTGCTCCGCCTCCTCACCAACATCGTCCTCCTACATGTCGACACACACGTACCGACACACAGCACACACACAGGGAATGCTCTGATAGAGGACAGGACCCACTAGCCCTTTGGAGAGACAGAGGGAGAGTTTGCCAGCACACACCAAAAACGCTATAATTATATAGGGACAACCTTATATAAGTGTTTTCCCTTATAGCATCTTTTTTATATATTTCTAACGCCAAATTAGTGCCCCCCCTCTCTGTTTTAACCCTGTTTCTGTAGTGCAGTGCAGGGGAGAGCCTGGGAGCCTTCCCTCCAGCCTTTCTGTGAGGGAAAATGGCGCTGTGTGCTGAGGAGATAGGCCCCGCCCCTTTTTCGGCGGCCTCGTCTCCCGCTCTTAACGGATTCTGGCAGGGGTTAAATATCTCCATATAGCCTCCGGAGGCTATATGTGAGGTATTTTTAGCCAAAATAGGTATTCATTTGCCTCCCAGGGCGCCCCCCTCCCAGCGCCCTGCACCCTCAGTGACTGCCGTGTGAAGTGTGCTGAGAGGAAAATGGCGCACAGCTGCAGTGCTGTGCGCTACCTTTAGAAGACTGAGGAGTCTTCTGCCGCCGATTCTGGACCTCTTCTTACTTCAGCATCTGCAAGGGGGCCGGCGGCAAGGCTCCGGTGACCATCCAGGCTGTACCTGTGATCGTCCCTCTGGAGCTGATGTCCAGTAGCCAAGAAGCCAATCCATCCTGCACGCAGGTGAGTTCACTTCTTCTCCCCTAAGTCCCTCGTTGCAGTGACCCTGTTGCCAGCAGGACTCACTGTAAAATAAAAAACCTAAGCTAAACTTTTCTAAGCAGCTCTTTAGGAGAGCCACCTAGATTGCACCCTTCTCGGCCGGGCACAAAAATCTAACTGGCTTGGAGGAGGGTCATAGGGGGAGGAGCCAGTGCACACCACCTGATCGGAAAGCTTTACTTTTGTGCCCTGTCTCCTGCGGAGCCGCTATTCCCCATGGTCCTTTCAGGAACCCCAGCATCCACTAGGACGATAGAGAAAATAAGATTATAAACCTTTACCCCGTCCCCTGTTGAAGCAGGGGAACTTTGACCACCACTTGTTGAAGACACAGTTTTTGAATTGCATCTAAAACTACCTCCCTTTCTGGGGAAGAAGCTGGTAGGGCCGATTTGAAAAACCGGCGAGGAGTCACATCTTCGAATTCCAGCTTGTAACCCTGGGATACAATTTCTATTGCCCAGGGATCCACCTGTGATTGAACCCAGATGTGGCTGAAAAGTCGAAGACGAGCCCCCACTGGGGCGGACTCCCTCAGCGGAGCCCCAGCGTCATGCGGTGGATTTAATAGAAGCCGGGGAGGACTTCTGCTCCTGGGAACTAGCCGTAGCTGGCAGCTTTTTCCCTCTGCCCTTACCTCTGGCAAGAAAGGAAGATCCCCGTACTCTTTTGGACTTATGCGACCGAAAGTACTGCATCTGATAATGTGGCGTTTTCTTTGGCTGTGAGGAAACATAAGGTAAAAAAAAAGTAGATTTACCTGCAGTAGATGAGGAAACCAGGTCTGTGAGACCTTCCCCAAATAAGTCCTCACCCTTGTAAGGCAAAACCTCCATATGCCTCTTTGAGTCGGCATCACCCATCCATTGGCGGGTCCACAGGGCTTGCCTAGCAGAAATCGCCATGGCGTTGACTCTTGAACCCAGTAGGCCAACGTCTCTCTGAGCATCTCTCATATATAGAACAGCGTCTTTAATATGACCCAAGGTCAATAAAATGGTATCCTTATCCAGGGTATCAATTTCAGCAGACAAGGTATCTGTCCAAGCTGCTACAGCGCTACAAACCCAAGCCGACGCTATCACCGGTCTGAGCAAGGTACCAGTATGTGTATAAATCAACTTCAAGGTAGTCTCCTGCCTGCGATCATCAGGATCCTTGAGGGCTGCGGTATCTTGAGACAGCCGCGCCACCTTTTTGGATAAGCGCGTTAACGCCTTGTCCACCTTGGGGGAGGATTCCCACCGTATCCTGTCCTTAGCCGGGAAAGGATACGCCATAAGAATCCTCTTGGGAATCTGCAGTTTGTCTGGAGTTTCCAAGCCCTTTCAAACAACTCATTTAGCTCATGAGAAGGGGGGAAAGTAACCTCAGGTTTCTTTTCTTTAAACATATGGACCCTCGTGTCAGGGACAGAGGGGTCATCTGTGATATGCAACACATCTTTTATTGCAATAATCATATAATGAATACTTTTTGCCAACTTTGGCTGCAACCTCGCATCATCGTAGTCGACACTGGAGTCAGAATCCGTGTCGGTATCAGTGTCTGCTACCTGGGATAGTGGGCGCTTCTGAGACCCAGAAGGGCCCTGTGACATAGTGAAAGGCAAAGGATTGACTCCCTGCATTTTCCCTGGACTCTGCTTTGTCCAACCTCCTATGTAATAAATTCACATTTGCATTTAAAACATACCACATATCCAACCAATCAGGTGTCAGCGTTGCCGACGGAGACACCACACTCATTTGCTCCACCTCCTCCCTAGAAGAGCCTTCCACTTCAGACATGCCGACACACACGTACCGACACCCCCACACACTCAGGGAAATATCTAATCTGGAGACAGTTCCCCAAAAAGGCCCCTTGGAGAGACAAAGAGTATGCCAGCACACACCCAGCGCCAAATGACCCTGGAAAAACAATTCCCAGATACACAGCGCTTTTTATATATGTATTCAATATACACTCACTGCGCCAAATATATGTGCCCCACCCCCCTCTTTTTAAGCCCTCTGTCACCGTGTTCAGCAGGGGAGAGTCCGGGGAGCCAGCTTTGCAGCAGCGTGCTGTGGAGAAAATGGCGCTGGTTAGTGCTGTGGAATCAAGCTCCGCCCCCTTAGCAGCGGGCTTCGGTCCCGCTCAAAAATATAATACTGGCGGGGGTTCGTATATCTAATGCCTCTGCAGTATATATACTTCATATTGCCGGCCAAGAGGTTTTATTGCTGCCCAGGGCGCCCCCCCTGCACCCATCCGTGCCTGTAGTGTGTGTGTGGGAGCAATGTTACCTCAGTGAAGATCAGAAGTCTTCTGCCGCCTTTGAAGTCTTCTTTCTTCCGGCTCTGTGAGGAGGACGGCGGCGCGGCTCTGGGACGAACGGCGAGGGTGAGACCTGCGTTCCGATCTCTCTGGAGCTAATGGTGTCCAGAAGCCTAAGAAGCAGAGCCTATCACTTAAGTAGGTCTGCTTCTCTCCCCTCAGTCTCACGATGCAGGGAGCCTGTTGCCAGCAGTGCTCCCTGAAAATAAAAAACCTAACAAAATTCTTTTTTCAGAGAAACTCAGGAGAGCTCCCTGTAATGCACCCAGTCTCCTCTGGGCACAGGATCTAACCGAGGTCTGGAGGAGGGGCATATAGGGAGGAGCCAGTGCACACCCATTCTAAAGTTCTTTGTAGTGCCCATGTCTCCAGCGGAGCCCGTCTATTCCACATGGTCCTTACGGAGTCCCCAGCATCCTCTAGGACGTAAGAGAAATATAAAATAAAAGCCGATTTGTATAATTAGATGCCAATTAATAAAATTACATAACATTTCCCAACACAACAAAATTGCAGTCATGTAGAAACCTGCCAAAAGACAGTACAAAGGTAGACTCAAGTGTGCGTGACTGCTAGGATGACGATAAACAAGGAAAGTCAGAGCAGTGATAAAAATAAGAATTTACTTACCGATAATTCTATTTCTCATAGTCCGTAGTGGATGCTGGGACTCCGTAAGGACCATGGGGAATAGCGGCGTGCCCAGTCTCCTGCGGAGCCGCTATTCCCCATGGTCCTTACGGAGTCCCAGCATCCACTTAGGACGTTAGAGAAAGTTAATTAGACATACAGGGAGCAATTCAATTGATTTTTTGGGAGCCCAAGCTAATGGGGGTCCATCAGAGCAATTCAATTTTTGTTCTGATCGGGCGCCCATTGCTTTATGCGCCCAAATAGACAAGGATAAGCCACAAATAGCGGCTAATCCCATCTAAAATCCTGGTTAGGGCGCCTAAACCACTGACTTTGCACACATTTCTTCTCGCACCCAGTGGCTAGTAGTAGCCGCAGGGGGAATATTTGAATTGCCCCCCCTAGGTAATGATCCTATAGATTGTAAGTTGCAAGCAGGGCCTTCCTACCTCTACAACTGTTTGTTATTACCTTGTTTTGTTATATCATTCTTTCCAATCGTAAAGTGCAACAAAATTTGCTGCACTATGTAAGAAACAGTTAATGAAGTACCACCAATACTTTTATGCAGATAAATATATTTGAAAGCTTTTACCACAAAGTCCGTTCTAACTGTGGAGTAAGTGAAATGTGGAGAAGAAAAGTACTCAAATCCCAGAACAGTTTTTCACCAGCACAATAATCACAAAGGGGGCAATTCAATTCAGTACAATGTGTCCAGAAGTCAGGGGGGGGGTGATGTGATTTCACGGGTAAAACTCACCTCCACAAACTCTTACAATTCAGTTCCAAACTCCAGGACAAATTTCACAGCAAAATGCATGGGAAAAGCTGGGTGTTTTTTTGTTTTTTGTTTTTTTAAGTAAAAAAATTCTGGGACACAGGGCGAAACCCCTGGAGGCATTTCAATACCTCATTATGGCAAATGCTGGCATTATTTTTCAAGTTAATGTCTCTAAAAAGCTCAAAAATGGGGTAAATGATGAGGGGCAGGGGTGTTGCATTTATGGGAAAGTACCATTAAACTTGCAGGTGTGAGTTAGAAACTAACATTTTGCAAACATGTATAAAAACAATTTAAAAAAGTGTTCTGCTATGTTATCTGGCACTTTTGAGGGGTTCAGCATGATTTCTTAATTTTTCCTGTACTTCTGCCAGGTCGCATATTGTAGAATTAAAGTGAGATATTTCCGCAATTCCTTGAAATGGCCGTTTATAGCAGAATTGGAAGAAATGCGCATCAATAAAATTAGCTGCAGTGTTTGCCATTTTTATTTTGTGTTCCCAAACACCTGCTAAATTTAATTGCTCCCATAAGACTCTTTGGAATGGCACATTTAGCGGTCACAACTGTGGCACACAAAAAATGGCGGCTTTGCGTTATGACCAGGATTACAAAAGGCACTCCCTTCAATAAACCTTAAAAAAAAAAAAAAAAAAAAAAAAGGGAAAAAATTAATTAATGTGGACGCAATAACCGGGCAGAGATCGCAAGTCTTTCAGCGCAAAAATAATGCACAGCGATGTACAATTAGACATCTATCCATGCACCTGTGGTGTGCACAAACCAGGACCCATTTAGTCAGTCGCCAGAACAACCCCAAGTAGAACTTGGGAAGTTGTGGAATAATAGTAACATTCTAATTCAATTTTAACATGATTTTTTTTTAAAAGTGTGCATACCCGAGAAGCATGTGTGATAGCACAACCCACAATATACACTACACAGTTATGTGAGCGCCTCTGATAAACATGTCTGTATTAATGCGTTGGGTATTTTTTTCTAATACAGCACAAAAATGTTGGCTCTCTGATTGTACTTTGCTCCAGAGTACTGCCAAGGTACTGAAAAGACTAGAGAAAGTTATAAAGTGTGTATGGAATTCACAACAACAGTTCCCAAGGTTATTAAACCAACTATTGCATTAGACAACATATTGCTAAGTAACACTGGATAATCGCTCTAATATTTGCTTCCTTTGCGAATCCCAAAAGCAAAATAAAAAAATAAAATAAAAAAACTTTGATAATTTTTTTGACAAAAAGTAATCTCATTCTGCTGGCAGCAAAACCAAAAGTCACATGATTACCAGTATCAACACAGGGATTACATCTCCACAGTCTATCACACTGCAAAGGGACTGCCCAACTTCCAGCACACTATAGCCACTTACACAACCAAATTGGCCTGACAATTCTGTAATTGGAACATACTGTACATTTCCTTAGATACACAGACATACTGTTTACAGAAATGAAAACGTGTAAGGAGCCAATGTATTATTATGCTATTTTATCTAGAGTTGGTTTTAGTGCATAAAGAACTCTTTGGTCTGGAAATTATCTAAATACGATTTAAAATAAGAATTTACTTACCGGTAATTCTATTTCTCGTAGTCCGTAGTGGATGCTGGGGACTCCGTAAGGACCATGGGGAATAGCGGGCTCCGCAGGAGACTGGGCGCTCTAAAGAAAGATTTAGTACTATCTGGTGTGCACTGGCTCCTCCCTCTATGCCCCTCCTCCAGACCTCAGTTAAGGAAACTGTGCCCGGAAGAGCTGACATTACAAGGAAAGGATTTTGGAATCCAGGGTAAGACTCATACCAGCCACACCAATCACACCGTATAACTTGTGATAAACATACCCAGTTAACAGTATGAACAAACAATAGAGCATCAACCAATGGATGCCAACATAACATAACCCTTTATTAAGCAATAACTATATACACGTATTGCAGAAAGTCCACACTAGGGACGGGCACCCAGCATCCACTACGGACTACGAGAAATAGAATTACCGGTAAGTAAATTCTTATTTTCTCTAACGTCCTAGTGGATGCTGGGGACTCCGTAAGGACCATGGGGATTATACCAAAGCTCCCAAATGGGCGGGAGAGTGCGGATGACTCTGCAGCACCGAATGGGCAAACACCAGGTCCTCCTCAGCCAGGGTATCAAACTTGTAGAACTTTGCAAATGTGTTTGAACCCGACCAAGTAGCAGCTCGGCAAAGCTGTAATACCGAGACCCCTCGGGCAGCCGCCCAAGAAGAGCCCACCTTCCTTGTGGAATGGGCTTTTACAGATTTTGGTAGCGGCAATCCAGCCGCAGAATGAGCCTGCTGAATCGTGTTACAGATCCAGAAAGCAATGGTTTGCTTTGAAGCAGGAGCACCCAGCTTGTTGGATGCATACAGGATAAACAGAGAGTCAGTCTTCCTGACTCCAGCCGTCCTGGCAACATAGATCTTCAAAGCCCTGACTACATCAAGCAACTTGGAATCCTCCAAGTCACAAGTAGCCGCAGGCACCACAATGGGTTGGTTCAGATGAAAAGATGACACCACCTTTGGCAGAAACTGCGGACGAGTTCGCAATTCTGCCCTGTCCATATGGAAAACCAGATAAGGGCTTTTACATGACAAAGCCGCCAATTCTGACACACGCCTAGCTGAAGCTAGGGCCAACAGCATGACCACTTTCCACGTGAGATACTTTAGTTCCACCGTTTTAAGTGGCTCAAACCAATGGGATTTCAGGAAACTCAACACCACGTTAAGATCCCAAGGTGCCACTGGTGGCACAAAAGGAGGCTGAATATGCAGCGTTCCCTTAACAAACGTCTGAACCTCAGGCAGTGAAGCCAGTTCTTTTTGAAAGAAAATGGATAGGGCCGAAATCTGGACCTTTATGGACCCTAATTTCTGGCCCAAAGTCACCCCCGACTGTAGGAAGTGCAGGAATCGACCCAGTTGGAATTCCTCTGTAGGGGCCATCCTGGCCTCACACCAAGCAACATATTTTCGCCATATACGGTGATAATGTTTTGCTGTCACGTCCTTCCTAGCCTTTATCAGCGTAGGAATAACTGCTTCCGGAATGCCCTTTTCTGCTAGGATCCGGTGTTCAACCGCCATGCCGTCAAACGCAGCCGCGGTAAGTCTTGGAACAGACAGGGCCCTTGTTGTAACAGGTCCTGTCTGAGAGGCAGAGGCCACGGGTCCTCTGTGATCATGTCTTGCAATTCCAGGTACCAAGTTCTTCTTGGCCAATCCGGAACAATGAGTATTGTTCTCACTCCTCTTCTTACAATTCTCAGCACCTTTGGTATGAGTGGAAGAGGAGGAAACACATAGACCGACTGGAACACCCACGGTGTTACTAGTGCGTCCACAGCTATCGCCTGAGGGTCCCTTGACCTGGCGCAATATCTTTTTAGCTTTTTGTTGAGACGGGACGCCATCATGTCCACCTGTGGCAGTTTCCATCGATTTGCAATCTGCGTGAAGACTTCCTGATGAAGTCCCCACTCTCCCGGGTGGAGGTCGTGTCTGCTGAGGAAGTCTGCTTCCCAGTTGTCCACTCCCGGAATGAACACTGCTGACAGTGCTAATACGTGATTCTCCGCCCACCGAAGAATCCTGGTGGCTTCTGCCATTGCCACCCTGCTTCTTGTGCCGCCCTGGCGGTTCACATGGGCCACTGCCGTGATGTTGTCTGACTGAATCAGCACTGGTTGGTTTCGAAGCAGAGGCTCCGCTTGACTCAGGGCGTTGTATATGGCCCTTAGCTCCAGGATATTGATGTGCAGACAAGTCACCTGACTTGACCACAACCCTTGGAAGTTTCTTCCTTGAGTGACTGCCCCCCACCCTCGGAGGCTTGCATCCGTGGTCACCAGGACCCAGTCCTGTATGCCGAATCTGCGGCCCTCGAGGAGGTGAGCACCTTGTAGCCACCACAGAAGAGACACCCTGGCCCTGGGGGACAGGGTGATCATCCGATGCATCTGAAGATGCGATCCGGACCACTTGTCCAGCAGGTCCCACTGAAAGATCCTCGCATGGAACCTGCCGAAGGGAATGGCTTTGTAAGACGCCACCATCTTTCCCAGGACTCGTGTGCAGTGATGCACTGACACCTGTTTTGGCTTTAGGAGGTCTCTGACCAGAGTCACGAGCTCCTGAGCCTTCTCCTCCGGGAGAAACACCTTTTTCTAGTCTGTGTCCAGAATCATGCCCAGGAAGGGCAGACGCGTCGCAGGAATCAGCTGCGACTTTGGAATGTTCAGAATCCAGCCGTGCTGACGCAACACTTCTTGAGAGTGTGCTACACTGATCAGCAACTGCTCCCTGGACCTCGCCTTTATGAGGAGATCGTCCAAGTATGGGATAATTGTAACCCCTTGCTTCCGAAGGAGCACCATCATCTCCGCCATCACTTTGGTAAACACTCTCGGTGCCGTGGACAGGCCGAACGGCAACGTCTGGAATTGGTAATGACAGTCTTGTACCACAAACCTGAGATACTCCTGATGAGGCGGATAAATGGGGACATGCAAGTAAGCATCCTTGATGTCCAGCGACACCATAAAATCCCCTTCCTCCAGGCTTGTAATGACCGCTCTGAGCGATTCCATTTTGAACTTGAATTTCTTCAGATAAAAGTTCAGGGATTTTAAATTTAAAATGGGTCTGACCGAACCGTCCGGTTTCGGTACCACAAACATAGTGGAATAGTAGCCCCTTCCCCGTTGAAGGGGGGGGGACCTCTACCACCACTTTCTGGAGAAAAAGTTTGTGAATTGCCTCCACCACTATTGCCCTTTCCATGGGGGAAGCTGGTAAGGCCGATTTCAGGAAACGGTGAGGGGGCATCACCTCGAATTCCAGCTTGTATCCCTGAGACACAATTTGTATAGCCCAAGGATCCACCTGTGAGCGAACCCACTGGTGGCTGAAATGTCGGAGACGCGCGCCCACCGCTCCTGGCTCCGCCTGTGGAGCCCCAGCGTCATGCGGTGGACTTAGTGGAAGCGGGGGAAGACTTTTGTTCCTGGGAACTAGCTGCGTGGTGCAGCTTTTTTCCTCTACCCCAACCTCTGGCAAGAAAGGATGCACCTCTGACCTTCTTGCTCCTCTGAGAACGAAAGGACTGCATTTGGTAATACGGTGCTTTCTTAGGTTGTGGAGGGACATAAGGCAAGAAATTTGACTTCCCAGCCGTAGCTGTGGAAACGAGGTCCGAGAGACCGTCCCCAAACAATTCCTCACCCTTATTAGGTAAAACCTCCATGTGTTTTTTAGAGTCGGTATCCCCTGTCCATTGCCGAGTCCACAGGACCCTTCTGGCAGAAATGGACATAGCGTTAACTCTAGAGCTCAGCAGGCAAATGTCCCTCTGGGCATCCCGCATATATAGGACCGCGTCCTTGATATGTGCCAGGGTCAGTAGAACAGTGTCCCTGTCCAGGGTATCTAACTCCTCAGACAGAGAATCCGTCCATGCAGCTACTGCCCTACACATCCAGGCCGAAGCAATTGCTGGCCTCAGCAGTGTGCCAGAATGTGTATAAACTGACTTCAGGATAGCTTCCTGCTTTCTATCAGCAGGATCCTTTAGGGCGGCCGTATCCGGAGACGGCGGGGTCACCTTTTTAGACAAGCGGTGTCAATGCCTTGTCTACCCTAGGGGAGGATTCCCAGCGTAACCTGTCCGTTGGCGGGAAAGGATACGCCATGAGTAATCTCTTGGAAACTATCACCTTCCTGTCAGGGGAATCCCATGCTTTTTCACATAATTCATTTAATTCATGGGAAGGGGGAAAAGTCACCTCATGCTTTTTCTCCCCATACATATAAATCCTCTTGTCAGGGACAGGATTTTCCTCAGAAATGTGTAATACATCCTTCATAGCTACAATCATGTAGCGGATGGCTTTAGTCATTTTAGGCTGCAACTTTGCCTCATCGTCATCGACACTGGAGTCAGACTCCATGTCGACATCTGTGTCAACTATCTGGGATATTGTGCGCTTTTAGGACCCTGAGGGCCTCTGCGCTGCAGGAGCAGGCATGGGTTGAGACCCTGCCTGTCCCCCGGTTACAGTTTTATCCAACCTGTTATGCAAGGAGTTTACATTATCATTTAACACCTTCCACATATCCATCCAATCAGGTGTCGGCACCGTCGGTGGCGACACCACACTCAGCTGCACTTGTTCTGCCTCCACGTATCCTTCCTCATCAAACATGTCGACACAGGCGTACCAACCCACAGCACACACACAGGGAATGCTCTGACTGAGGACATGACCCCACAAAAGGCTTTTGGGGAGACAGAGAGAGAGTATGCCAGCACACACCCCAGCGCTATATAACCCAGGGATTACACAGTACCTTAGTGTTTACCCTGTAGCTGCTGTTAATATATGTATATATACTGCGCCTAAATTTATGTGCCCCCCCTCTCTTTTTTACCCTCTAATGCACCTGAATACTGCAGGGGAGAGCCTGGGGCGCGTCCTTCCAGCGGAGCTGTGAAGACAAAATGACGCTGATGTGCTGAGGAAGAAGGCCCAGCCCCTTCAGCGGCGGGCTTCTGTCCCGCTTAAATGTATAAAAAATGTCGGGGGCTCTGGCATATATACAGTCCCAGACTGTATATATGTCTCTTTTTGCCAAAAAAGAGTATTTAATTGCTGCCCAGGGCGTCCCCCCCCCCTGCGCCCTACAATGACCGGAGTGTGCGGTGTGCTGTGGGAGCAATGGCGCACAGCTGTAGTGCTGTGCGCTACCTTAAGTGAATACAGGAGTCTTCAGCCGCCGATTTCGATGTCTTCATGCTTCTGCTGCTTCTGTTCTTCTGGCTCTGCGAGGGGGACGGCGGCGCGGCTCCGGGAACCGATGATCAAGGTTAGGTACCGGTGTTCGATCCCTCTGGAGCGAATGGTGTCCAGTAGCCTAAGAAGCGCTACCTAGCTGCCGTGAGTAGGTTTGCTTCTCTCCCCTCAGTCCCTCGTAGCAGAGAGTCTGTTGCCAGCAGAAGCTCTCTGAAAACAAAAAACCTAACAAAATACTTTCTTATCTAGCAAGCTCAGGAGAGCCCACTAGGAGCACCCAGCTCGGCCGGGCACAGATTCTAACTGAGGTCTGGAGGAGGGGCATAGAGGGAGGAGCCAGTGCACACCAGATAGTACTAAATCTTTCTTTAGAGTGCCCAGTCTCCTGCGGAGCCCGCTATTCCCCATGGTCCTTACGGAGTCCCCAGCATCCACTAGGACGTTAGAGAAATAGGATTTGATGTATGCAAAATATATGTACAAAAAGTTTTAGTAGGCTAATAGTGTCAAACAAAAACACAGGGCAAAAGTCAATTGTTTAATCACGCCCGATCTCCAGTCTAAAGTGAAGCGAGAATGGGGGTGCTTATATTAAAATAGTAAAAATCCAGCAATTATATAGTTTTGTTATGCTGCATAAGAGCAGATACATAATGGTCATGATTATACACGATCATTATGATACATAATAGCCAAAAGAAATAACATCAAAGGTGGAATTCAATTGTTATCGCTGGGTGCCTGACAGAGCAATTCTATTGTTGCTCTGTTCGATTGCGAACATCTATCGGCGCCGGTATTTTAGCTGGCAGACCACGGGGTGACAGTTTGAAATGTGTAAAAATGACCCAAACGGCACTTTGTGTGTTACGCCTATTACTTAGCTGTATTACGTTTCTAAACCTGGACTGTTTGAGAGCGATGTTTGCGTAAATTTTTTTTTCTTGTGTTTTATTTTTAAAGGCGTCACGTAGCCTGTGCGGTGACAATGGCATTTTAAACTAATACAATAACTCAAAATTTGGAGAGTTTTCTTTTGTGAAAAAGTTGTAATTATTTAGAAATGAGTTATGCTTGATAACAAATAAAAATAATAATAAAATAAAAAAAAGATGCAGAGTTTTCACCGGCTAATATATCCATGTGGCAAGAGCTGTGTGTTAGGCATGTTGAAAATGAAGAACAATCTGGTTATACACCTTCCTCATCACCAGTACTGTACTAATTGATATGTATAGCAGGACTGCCGTATGTGTTTTTGTACTGCTAGAAGTCACCACGTTACGCCAGAACAGCTCAGGCTCTTCTTCCTGGGAATGGTGTAACTCTGCATAAACGCTCAGATAAACAGGGACATAAGCGCTAATGTTTTATTACTCAACTGAATGGGTGCTTTTTGTTCTCCACCTAGACTAGCAAGACTTCCAAAAGTGACTCACTGCTGGGTGGCTGCTGCAGCTCAAATACTTAGGGGCAGCTAAGAAGCCACCCTCCAATATGCCAGTACTTAATGCAGTGGAAGAACTTTCCATGTATATATGGGTATGATTCACTACTATCACCCATTTTATAGGCATATATAAGTTTTACAGCAGAAGCTCAATCCAGAGTTTTATTTGTCCATTTTGCTCAGATCAGTCATATCTTCCACAGTTTCTTTTTAGGTACTAGAAGTACAGTTCAATCCAAATAAGCAAATATGAACTTGTCACGCCTGTAGGCAGCAACATTTGATTATCAGCCGGCGGGCGCAATCACAGGCAGGATGGGGGGAGGCATTTGAATCTGGCCCCTGGGGGTAGCGAGCTGTTTGGCCGACCAAACGAGTCTTTTCACGCTCATTACTTTAGTCGAGTTTAGGTGCTTTACCAGAGTGTAATGGGCGCGTTCCATCTTTACCAGAGTGTAATGGGCACAATCAGCACGATAAGTGGGGCATTTGAACATCGCCCCGTGATTTCCTGTCACTTTAGATGGGAGATCGGGGGGGGGGGGGGGGTGATAACATTTGAATTCCCCCCCTTACTGTGAATTTGTGGCACATGGGCCTTATTTAACCCCTTATTTCAACAGCAACAACAAAAAAAAGATTTCTCAAAGAGGCATTCCATAGAGAAATCCTATTTCTCTAGCTGCACATATTTTCTGGTATAATTTCATTGCAATCACAATGAACTACTCTGGCTACTTTATAAGCATGCGCAGACTGCAAAACTTCATTGACATCTCACGGGTGAAATACGGATTGTATCAGCACTACATTGATGCAATACAAAGGGACACAGATTAACAGTGGTCAGTTACCACAAGACCCCTCTGGAGATGGAATTTTTAATACAATGCTGCGCTATTACATTATGTATCGCTTCAATACTAGATGTATCATAGTACAGAGAAAAGAAAGCTCTAGATACAGCTTTCCCCATAGTCTATAATTTAAAACTGATAATCAACACTCGATTATTCAGATTAATCCAGCTGCTGAATTTAGCAAACAGCTGGTAGGATCAATTCAATCAAAATCCAAGATCTATAGACCAGTGAGGTGGGTTCCCAAACCAGTCCGCTGGTATAACATATCACACCCGACTATATAAATACCTCCTCATTTTGTACAGTTATGAAGCACAGCATCCAAAACAAAAAAGGAAAAGATGCTTCTACTGATACATTTAAATTCAAGACTCCTAATAAGTATTGTATTCAAGTTTAATGCCACAGCAAGTTGTGAAGTACTCCAATTACATAGAAACACAAAGCAAAGAGGAACACAGATATCAAGCCAAATCTGTAAAGGGAACGTAAGGACGTCCCACTAGCTCAATAACAACCACCGACACATAGGAATTTTGGGTGGGGTTACCAGCTCCTGTATAAGCCATTTGGAAAGACAAATTTGGGTGGGGACAAGCTGCAGAATACAAAACAAACTGGTCTACCATGTTCAAGAACAGATTACAGAAATACAAACATAACAGTATCATGCTTCAACCAAAATATTTAAAATTTACACTTACCCGTTTCATTAATCTCTATCCTGGTACCATTGGTAATTTTATCCATCAGTCTGATAAAACTTGCTTCAAAGTCTGTAAAAAACGGAAAACAGATAAATACATTGTCCATAAATCTAACAGCAAGGTGACATGTTCAGAATTGGGAATAAACTAGTAATGGGCCCTACACACTGGGCGACATAAGTAAAAGATATGAATGATCTTGTTCATTAATGAACGAGATACCGTTCATATCTTTCAGTGTGGAGGCACCAGCGATGAACGATGCGCGGCCCCGCACTTGTTCATCGCTGGTGCCCCGTCGCTTGTACATGCAGGCCAATATGGACGATCTTGTCCATATTTGCCTGCTGTGCTATGGAGCCGGGTGACAGGGAAAGCGAAGAAAATTCACTCCCCCCGTCACTGCTCAAACCCCCCCCCCGCCAGGTTGCCCATCGCCAGTATCCGGCGGCGGATTGTTAAATGTGCAGGGCCCTTAGGAGTTGTAGAAGATCAATATGGCTCCTGTTAATCAAATTTTGAATGTGTATATGGACACACAATGAAGAGCAAGGCTTGTAATTAGGAAAGAACGCTAATAAGCAGTTGAATAAACTCAATAGGCCTATGGATTGACACTAGGGTAATTCCTTCCCTTAAAAGCAACAATTACACAGTTCCTTTCTTAAACAGCAAAAATAAGTACCTTTTAAGCATGCACTTTCTTATGTACCCTCCCAAAAATAATTTTATTTTTACAAAAATTCCTCTGGTGGACATCTAGTTTGACTGGCCAATTACAGACTCCAAGCATGTTATGCGAAGCCAGAGATAAATTGCAATTATTCTTACAACCTGCCAATGTGATTAGGTTATAAAAATATTGTTGATTTACAGTGGGCCAATCAGGGAGTTATGTTTTTTGCCACCTGCCAAAACAATTAATTTTGGTCATAGCTCATTACTTATTAAAACCATAATCTTTGTTAAATATATTTTCAGATAATGCATTTTACAAGCAAGTTTTGCTATAATTAGGGGTTAATTCAATTGTCTATGGGCACCCAACTAGAGCTCTTCAATTGTTTTACCGATAGGTGCGAGTGCCCTTTATTTCTGAGGTGGCAGGCAGAAAACTGCCCAAAGCAGGGGTTTTGGGTGTTCAAAATGCAGTTTCCGCAGAGAGCTCTATACTTTTCACAGATTTACGTGATAAGTAATGGGCCGCAAGTGCCATGTGCACCAATCAGCAATACAACCGAATAGCACCAGTCAGGTACCCAAACACAATATTTTCAAGTTTTTATTATTTTGAACATTACTTTCAACCTTGGAAATATTCCATTTTTTACATCACCTGTCCTCTTCTTTATGAAAACACATGCATAATGTTATTGTTCTTCTAATTCTGCTCATATCTACAGCACTGGGATTGCTTTCTATCTAGTGCACAAGTGGTGACACCGAACTGAATAAACCAGCAGCATGTGTTTGGAGTACTTTGTAATGCAGCCTGCAGGTGGTGAAGATGCACTATATGACAAATGTGTGACACCTCATCTAATTAGTGTGCTGGGCTATTTCAGCATCACCCATTGCAAACATTTGCATGAAGTCAAGCTTGCACCCGTGCAATCAAAATTATGAAACAGAATGCATCACAGCGACTTTTAATGCGGCACTGTCATTAGCAATACAGCATTTCCAACAAATCAGCTGTTCCATGTCACTATTAAGTGCTGTGAAATGAAAACATTCAGACAACAGCAAACCTGCAAAAATACAGCTGTTTGCTTGCGCTAACCAGTACTTCGCATGGGTTTCGACTATTTAACCTGGTGCATTTGGACGCAACAAGTGTGATTAGCAATGCAGCCACACCAGATCTGCAAAACAATTTAATAGCTCCATCGTGCATCCATTACTTTTTGCCTCCCAAAAAGAAAAATTAATTCCCCCCATATTAAATGCACAGGCCAAAAATAAATATCATTTGGTTGTTTGGATCTTTATCAATCCCTCAACATTAGGGCAGTAGTGTAATCCTAGAAAATCAAAAGACATCATCCTTTTAGGTGTACCAAGTGACATAAAACATGTCTACATGTAGGTTATAGCGTACACATCTTTAGTATTTACAATCTCAAAAAATTTATCTGTAACTGCATAACAACCAATCACCAATATCCTAACTCAGGATCCTGGTAAGACTTGGTCAGTCTTTTTGGGAACATTGGGGCAGATGAATTAACCTGGAGTAGGCATAAGGAAGTGATAAACCAGTGATATGTGCAAGGTGATAAAGGCACCAGCCAATCAGCTCCAATATGTAAATTAACAGTTAGGATCTGATTCGCTGCTGGCTTTATCACCTTGCACATATCACTGGTTTATCACTGCCTTATGCCTTCTCCAGGTTAGAGATGGGCAACTCGGCTCTTTTCCGTGAGCGGCTCTGAATGGTTCAGCTCATGGAAAAGAGCCGGTTCTTTTGAACGGCTCACTAATTACATTAATAGTGGTATTCGGTATTTTAAAAAAAATGTACACATCCTCTCTTTAAAAGAAAGGAAAGCACACATACTGTACGTACATATATTTATAATAAGTTACACACCTGTCACCTGAGTGACCCAACCAATAAATAGACTCCACGTGACGTGAGCGGCGGTTCACCTGTGTCACTCTGCTCCATCTGTCAGTGTGTAACTACGTATGAGATGATTCAAGACTCATGAGAAGAACGGACTCGCTCCCGGCAGGAAGTGGAACAGACCTGCGAGCCGTCGCAGTGAGCTGCGGTTCTTCACTGACTCAGTGTAGTGAAGAACCGCAGCTCACTGCGACGGCTCTGTTCCACTTCCTGCCTGGAGCGAGTCCGTTCTTCTCATGAGTCATCTCATTACGGGTGTGGTTCGTTTTATCGACAGTATCTAGGTCGGCAATGTTTAGGTCGACCACTATAGGTCGACAGTCACTAGGTCAACATGGATGGAAGGTCGACAGGGTTTCTAGGTCGACATGTGCTAGGTCGACAGGTCTAAAGGTCGACATGAGTTTTTTTTGGGTTTTTTTGTGTCGTTTTCTTCGTAAAGTGACCGGGATCCCAAATTAGTGCACCGCTTCGCTCGCCATGCTTCGGGCATGGTGCCTTCGCTCCGCTACCGCTTGGCACACTTTACCGTTCCAATCGTAGTCCACATGGATCGTTAAGTATGAAAAAATAAAAAAAAAATGGAAAAAAAATGAAAAACTCATGTCGACCTTTAGACCTGTCGACCTAGAAACCCTGTCGACCTTCCATCCATGTCGACCTAGTGACTGTCGACCTAGACACTGTCGATCTTCAGACCGGATCCCCTCATTACATAGTTACAGACAGAGGGAGCTGAGTGACACAGGTGAACCGCCGCTCACTTGAAACAGCTCACGTCGTAGAGCCGGCTCAAAAGAGCGGCTCAAGAGTGAGCTACACATCTCTACTCCAGGTTAATACATCTGCCCCATTATACTAATTGATCTAGACATATATAAAACTGGTCTGATAATTTTGGAAAAGCAGACGTGACATGTTAAGCCACCTTATGATAGGGGGAAAAAAAGGGACAAACATGTACTGGCATAAGCTGTGTAGAGTAAGACCTTGGCAAGGAAATGACTGTCACTTCGGGAAGCATGTGTTTTTATAAAGCCCGCAAGTGCACAGTGTGGGGGCAGGCGACTACGAAGCGTGGACAGGGAATCTGTGCAGCTGCTGCTGCTGAAATAAACACGCGTGTCAGCATTACGATCACTACTGTCCACCATGCGTGCTTACCAGCAGCATGGACGAGCTCTAGAAGAGGCAGAACATTCTCTACGGGATGTTATTTTTTATTCTTGTTTACTAGCCACCCAGCTAATGCTAATATACACCTTACCCTTTATACCGGGGCTCTCATCCTTCACTCTGATTTTCTGGATCTTCACCGGCCTCCCGCTCAGGGTGGACAGCACAATCCGCTGCCTGAAAAAATTACAGCCCTCGAAACGAAGACAGTGCCCCTGGCTCGCCATGCCGCCCTGCGAGAGCCTCCTCCGCCTGGACAAGCTGCCAGGGAACACACACACAGCCTGGTGCTGCACACGTGGTTTGGAACGGGAAGTCGGATGGAACGCTCACACACCAAGGTGATAGGTCATGTGAAAAGGGTGGAGTGAAAACATTGGTGAAAAACAATTTTTTTTTCTCTGAAAACAACAAAATCTTTATTAACATGCCAAAAGAACATTATTTATAGGACAAGCTACTAGTAACTTGCCTGTCTTGATTAGACTGCTTACTTGTTTACTTTGAACTACTGTGTAGTAAGTATAGTATGTATCATAGCCTCAATAACAGCAGGTAAAACCTTTATGTTTAATACACTAAAATAATGTCCAGTTATAAAAAGCCCACATACTGTACAGTACATAAGCATACCTCCCAACATGACCCTCTCCAGGAGGGACAGAATGCTCTGCTCCTGAACTTCCCTCTTATACCCCTTTCACATCGCACAAATAACCCGGTACCGACACGGCATATTGCCGCGTCGAACCGGGTCAGTGTGCGATGTGAAAGCACACTGGCCGATTTAGCGGGTCGCCTGACCCGGTAAATCAACCTGGTAAAAAAGAAGGGTTTTACCCGGGTTGATTACCGGGTCAGGTGCGGTGTGAATGGGAGCCGTGTCGATGCGACACGGTTCCCATTCACAAGATAGGGAGAGGCGGCGCTGGAGATGAGCTCATCTCCCGACGCCGCCTCCACCCCCGCCCCTGCTGCTGCGCGCTCCGTTGTTATGGCAACCGACCCGGTATATTGCCGGGTCGGAAAGCCAGCAGCAGAGTGCAAATGCCGGATCCCACCCGGTAAGTACACGTTTGTCTTACCGGGTAGGATCCGGCATTTGCAGTCTGAATGCAGCATTAATGTATGATTGCCATCACCTGTGGTGAAACACCTTTCTTATCCATTAACCTGTTCAACACAGGTGCTGGTAATCATAAATGATGAGAAAAGTCCAGGAGCAGAGCATTGTGTCCCTCCTGGAGAGGGTCATGTTGGGAGGTATGCATAAGCATACCTCCCAACATGACCCTCTCCAGGAGGGAGAGAATGCTCTATTCCTGGACTTCCCTCTTAATTTATGATTGCCATCACGTGGTGAAACACCTTTCTTATCTATTAACCTGTTCTAAATAGGTGCCAGCATCACTAGTGAGTGGTGAGCCCAGGTAAACAATATGCATCGGGCCCCCCACGCACACAATTATTTAAATATCTAGCGTTCCCACTAAGTTTTTTTCAGCGGGGCGCTGCACCCTGCCCAATTTAAAGCACTAAAATGCTCCCTGCACTTAAGGAGGTGGCCCCAGTTGATAACACACTGACCTCGGCACCTTTTCATACTTAACGATCCACGTGGACTACGATTGGAACGGTAATCTGTGCCGAGCGAAGCGAAGGCACCATGCCCGAAGCATGGCGAGCGAAGCGAGCCATGCGAGGGGACGCGGTGCACTAATTGGGGTTCCCGGTCACTCTACGAAGAAAACGACACCTAAAAAACTCATGTCGACCTTTTTCCATGTCGACCTTGTTCCTGTCGATTTTTTGTCCATGTCGACCTAAGGCGTGTCGACCAATTGGCGTCGCCCTAAGGTGTGTCGACCTTTTTGCTGTCGACCCTGAGTCCCAGACCCGGCTGCACGGGGGGTCTCGGCACTACAGCTGTGTCGAGCTGCTACTTGGTCGGGTTCAAACACTTTTGCAAAATTCTATAAGTTTGATACCCTGGCTGAGGAGGACCTCATGTTGCTCAATCGGTGCTGCAGAGTCATCCGTACTCTCCCGACCGTTTGAAAGCTTTGGTATAATACCCATGGTCCTTACGGAGTCCCCAGCATCCTCTGGGACGTTAGAGAAAATAAGATTTTACTTACCGGTAAATCTATTTCTCGTAGTCCGTAGAGGATGCTGGGCGCCCGTCCCAAGTGCGGGCTTCTTCTGCAATACTTGTATATAGTTATTGCTTCAATAAGGGTTATGCTATAGTTGCATCGGTCTTGAACTGATGATATGTTGTTTTCATACTGTTAACTGGGTAGTTATCACAAGTTATACGGTGTGATTGGTGTGGCTGGTATGAATCTTGCCCTTGGATTAACAAAATCCTTTCCTCATACTGTCCATCTCCTCTGGGCACAGTTTCTCTAACTGAGGTCTGGAGGAGGGGCATGGATGGAGGAGCCAGTGCACACCAGGAACTAAATTCTTTCTTAAAGTGCCCATGTCTCCTGCGGAGCCCGTCTATCCCCATGGTCCTTACGGAGTCCCCAGCATCCTCTACGGACTACGAGAAATAGATTTACCGGTAAGTAAAATCTTATTTCTCTGACGTCCTAGTGGATGCTGGGTACTCCGTAAGGACCATGGGGAATAGACGGGCTCCGCAGGAGACTGGGCACTCTTAAAAGAAAGATTAGGTACTATATCTGGTGTGCACTGGCTCCTCCCTCTATGCCCCTCCTCCAGACCTCAGTTAGAATCTGTGCCCGGCCCGAGCTGGTTGCACACTAGGGGCTCTCCTGAGCTTCTAGTAAAGAAAGTATTTGTTAGGTTTTTTATTTTCAGTGAGATCTGCTGGCAACAGACTCACTGCTACGAGGGACTAAGGGGAGAGAAGCGAACCTACCTGCTTGCAGCTAGCATGGGCTTCTGAGGCTACTGGACACCAATAGCTCCAGAGGGATCGAACACAGGACCCGTCCTCGATCGTCCGGTCCCGGAGCCGCGCCGCCGTCCCCCTTGCAGAGCCAGAAGCAAGAAGAACATGCTGAAAATCGGCGGCTGAAGACTCCGGTCTTCATTAAGGTAGCGCACAGCACTGCAGCTGTGCGCCATTGCTCCCTATGCACACCACATACTCCGGTCACTGATGGGTGCAGGGCGCTGGGGGGGGGGCGCCCTGGGCTGCAATTAGAGTACCTTACATTGGCAAACAGCACATAATATAGTCTAAAAAACTATATATGTGCAAAAATCCCCCGCCATAATATAAATATAAGAGCGGGAGAAGTCTGCCGAGAAGGGGGCGGGGCTATCTCCCTCAGCACACTGGCGCCATTTCCTCTTCACAGCTCCGCTGGAAGACAGCTCCCCAGGCTCTCCCCTGCCAGGCTCAAAGGGTAAAAAAGAGAGGGGGGGCACTAAATTTAGGCGCAAACTGTATATGTAAAGCAGCTATAGGGAAAAATCACTTTGTGTTAGTGTAAATCCCTGATTATATAGCGCTGTGGTGTGTGCTGGCATACTCTCTCTCTGTCTCCCCAAAGGACTTTGTGGGGTCCTGTCCTCAGTCAGAGCATTCCCTGTGTGTGTGCAGTGTGTCGGTACGGCTGTGTCGACATGTTTGATGAGGAGGCTTATGTGGAGGCGGAGCAGGTGCCGATAAGTGTGATGTCACCCCCTGCGGGGTCGACACCAGAGTGGGTGGATATGTGGAAGGTTTTACACGACAGTGTCAACTCCTTGCATAAAAGGTTCGATGACATAACAGCTGTGGGACAGCCGGCTTCTCAGCCAGTGCCTGCCCAGGCGTCTCAAAGGCCATCAGGGGCTCAAAAACGCCCGCTACCTCAGATGGCAGACACAGATGTCGACACAGAGTCTGACTCCAGTGTCGACGAGGATGAGACTAATGTACATTCCACTAGGGCCATCCGTTGCATGATTACGGCAATGAAAAATGTGTTGCACATTTCTGACATTATGTGTATAAAGCGCTCACACGCTTGTCAAAAAAAGGTGGCACTACCGTCTCAGGATACTGCCGCCTTAAAGGAGCCTGCGGATAGAAAGCAGGAGGCTATCCTGAAGTCTGTATATACACACTCAGGTACTATACTGAGACCTGCTATTGCTTCAGCATGGATGTACAGTGCTGCAGCAGCGTGGTCTGATTCCCTGTCTGATAACATTGATTCCCTTGACAGGGACACTATATTGCTAACCATAGAGCATATTAAAGACGTAGTCTTATACATGAGCGATGCACAGAGGGATATTTGCCGGCTGGCATCTAGAATTAATGCAATGTCCATTTCTGCCAGGAGAGTATTATGGACTCGGCAGTGGACAGGTGATGCAGATTCTAAAAGGCACATGGAGGTTTTGCCTTACAAGGGTGAGGAATTGTTTGGGGATGGTCTCTCGGACCTCGTTTCCACAGCAACAGCTGGGAAGTCGACATTTTTACCTCAGGTACCCTCACAGCCTAAGAAAGCACCGTATTATCAGGTACAGTCCTTTCGGCCCCAGAAAGGCAAGCGGGTCAAAGGCGCTTTTTTTCTGCCCAGAGGCAAGGGAAGAGGGAAAAAGCTGCACCAGACAGCCAGTTCCCAGGATCAAAAATCTTCCCCCGCTTCCTCTAAGTCCACCGCATGACGCTGGGGCTCCACAGGCGGAGCCAGGTGCGGTGGGGGCGCGTCTCCGGAACTTCAGCGACCAGTGGGTTCGCTCACAGGTGGATCCCTGGGTTCTGCAAGTAGTATCACGGGGATACAAGCTGGAGTTCGAGGCGACTCCCCCTCGCCGTTACCTCAAATCAGCCTTGCCTGCTGCTCTCAGAAAAAGGGAGGTAGTACTGGCGGCAATTCACAAGCTGTATCTTCAGCGGGTGATAATCAAGGTACCCCTCCTTCAACAGGGACGGGGTTACTATTCCACAATGTTTGTGGTACCGAAACCGGACGGTTCGGTGAGACCCATTCTAAATTTGAAATCCTTGAACATTTATATAAAAAAGTTCAAGTTCAAGATGGAATCGCTCAGGGCGGTTATTGCAAGCCTGGAAGAGGGGGATTTTATGGTGTCATTGGACATCAAGGATGCTTACCTGCATGTCCCCATTTATCCACCCCACCAGGAGTACCTCAGGTTTGTGGTACAGGATTGTCATTACCAATTCCAGACGTTGCCGTTAGGTCTGTCCACGGCACCGCGGGTATTTACCAAGGTAATGGCCGAAATGATGATGCTCCTCCGAAAGAAGGGAGTCATAATTATCCCGTACTTGGACGATCTCCTTATAAAGGCGAGGTCCAAAGAGCAGTTGCTAGTCAGCATAGCACTATCTCAGGAAGTGCTGCATCAGCACGGCTGGATTCTGAATATCCAAAAGTCACAGCTGATTCCTGCGACGCATCTGCTGTTCTTGGGCATGATTCTGGACACAGAACAGAAGAAGGTGTTTCTCCCGGAGGAGAAGGCCCAGGAATTATAATCTCTGGTCAGGAACCTCCTGAAACCAAAGCAGGTGTCAGTGCATCACTGCACGCGAGTCCTGGGAAAGATGGTAGCTTCTTACGAAGCAATTCCCTTCGACAGGTTCCATGCAAGGATCTTTCAGTTGGATCTGTTAGACAAGTGGTCTGGATCGCATCTCCAGATGCATCGGTTGATCACCCTGTCCCCGAGGGCCAGGGTGTCTCTGCTGTGGTGGCTGCAGAGTGCTCATCTGCTCGAAGGCCGCAGATTTGGCATACAGGACTGGGTCCTGGTGACCATGGATGCAAGCCTCCGAGGTTGGGGGGCAGTCACCCAGGGAAGAAACTTCCAAGGACAATGGTTGAGTCAGGAAACTTCCCTACACATAAATATTCTGGAACTAAGGGCCATTTACAACGCCCTGAGTCAAGCAGAACCCCTGCTTCAAAACCAACCAGTTCTGATTCAGTCAGACAACATCACGGCAGTCGCCCATGTAAATCGACAGGGCGGCACAAGAAGCAGGATGGCAATGGCAGAAACCACAAGGATTCTTCGATGGGCGGAGAATCACGTGCTAGCACTGTCAGCAGTGTTTATTCCGGGAGTGGACAACTGGGAAGCAGACTTCCTCAGCAGGCACGACCTCCACCCGGGAGAGTGGGGACTTCATCCAGAAGTCTTCCAACTGATTGTAAATCGCTGGGAACGGCCACAGGTGGACATGATGGCGTCCCGCCTCAACAAAAAGCTAAAAAGATATTGCGCCAGGTCAAGGGACCCTCAGGCGATAGCTGTGGATGCTCTAGTGACACCGTGTGTGTACCAGTCGGTGTATGTGTTCCCTCCTCTTCCTCTCATACCCAAGGTACTGAGGATAATAAGAAAAAGGGGAGTAAGAACTATACTCATTGTTCCGGATTGGCCAAGAAGAACTTGGTACCCAGAACTTCAGGAAATGATCTCAGAGGACCCATGGCCTCTGCCGCTCAGACAGGACCTGCTACAGCAGGGGCCCTGTCTGTTCCAAGACTTACCGCGGCTGCGTTTGACGGCATGGCGGTTGAACGCCGGATCCTAAAGGAAAAGGGCATTCCTGATGAAGTCATTCCTACGCTGATAAAAGCTAGGAAGGATGTGACAGCAAAACATTATCACCGCATATGGCGGAAATATGTTGCTTGGTGTGAGGCCAGGAAGGCCCCAACGGAGGAATTTCAGCTGGGTCGATTTCTGCACTTCCTACAGTCAGGAGTGACTATGGGCCTAAAATTGGGTTCCATAAAAGTCCAGATTTCGGCCCTGTCTATTTTCTTTCAAAAAGAACTGGCTTCACTGCCTGAAGTTCAGACATTTGTTAAGGGAGTGCTGCATATTCAGCCCCCTTTTTTTGTGCCTCCAGTGGCACCTTGGGATCTCAATGTTGTGTTGGATTTCCTAAAATCACATTGGTTTGAGCCACTTAAAACCGTGGAGCTAAAATATCTCACGTGGAAAGTGGTCATGCTGTTGGCCTTGGCTTCGGCCAGGCGTGTGTCAGAATTGGCAGCTTTGTCGTGTAAAAGCCCATATCTGATTTTCCATATGGACAGGGCAGAATTGAGGACTCGTCCCCAATTTCTCCCAAAGGTGGTATCAGCTTTTCATTTGAACCAACCTATTGTGGTGCCTGCGGCTACTCGGGACTTAGAGGATTCCAAGTTACATAGAAACATAGAAACATAGAATTTGACGGCAGATAAGAACCACTTGGCCCATCTAGTCTGCCCCTTTTTTATTTTATCCTTTAGGCAATCTCAACCCTTTTTTAACCTTGATTCTTTGTAAGGATATTCATATGCCTGTCCCAAGCATGTTTAAATTGCCCTACAGTCTTAGCCTCTACCACCTCTGATGGGAGGCTATTCCACTTATCCACTACCCTTTCTGTGAAGTAATTTTTCCTTAAATTTCCCCTGAACCTCCCCCCCTCCAGTCTCAATGTATGCCCTCGAGTTCTAATACTTCTTTTCCTTTGAAGAATGTTTCCCTCCTGAACTTTGTTAAGACCCTTTATATATTTGAACGTTTCTATCATGTCTCCCCTTTCCCTTCTCTCCTCCAAACTATACATGTTAAGATCTTTTAGCCTTTCCGGGTAAGTTTTGTGATGTAGGCCATGCACCATTTTAGTTGCCCTTCTTTGACACTCTCTAATGTATTTATATCCTTCTGGAGATAGGGTCTCCAGAACTGGACACAGTATTCCAGATGGGGCCTTACCAATGACCTATACAGTGGCATTATCACTTCTTTTTTCCTGCTACTGATTCCTCTCCCAATGCAACCAAGCATCTGACTTGCCTTTCTCATTGCTTTGTTGCATTGCTTTCCTGCCTTCAAGTCACTTGAAATAGTGACTCCTAAATCTCTTTCCTCCTCAGTAGTTTCCATTATAGTACCCTTGATACTATACTCAGCCTTTGGGTTTTTGAGACCCAAGTGCATGATTTTGCATTTTTTAGCATTAAACTGTAGTTGCCACGTTCTTGACCATTTCTCAAGCCTACCTAGGTCATCAATCATTTGTTTGACCCCTCCCGGTGTGTCTACCCTGTTGCATATCTTTGTATCATCTGCAAAAAGGCATATCTTCCCTTCAATACCATCTGCAATGTCACCAACAAAGATATTAAAGAGAACTGGACCTAGTACAGATCCCTGGGGTACTCCACTGGTAACATTTCCCTCCATAGATTGCACTCCATTAACTACAACTGTCTGTTTCCTATCCTGCAACCAGGTTCTTATCCATTTCACTAATTTATAATCCACCCCCAGGCTTTCAAGTTTATTTAGCAGTCTGTGATGTGGGACAGTGTCAAATGCCTTACTAAAGTCTAGATATGCTACATCTACAGCTCCCCCTTGATCTATTATTTTCATCACAGAGTCAAAAAAGTCAATAAGATTTGTTTGGCATGATCTCCCACCAGTAAATCCATGCTGTTTTGGATCCTGTAAGTTGTTCGATTTAAGATATTCCACTACTCTTTCTTTTAATAGTTTTTCCATTACTTTCCCTACTACTGATGTAAGGCTTACTGGTCTGTAGTTACTTGCTTCTTCCTTGCTTCCACTTTTGTGCAGTGGAACTACATTTGCTCTTTTCCAGTCCTCTGGAATATCACCTGTATTTAGTGACTGGTTAAATAATTCTGTTAAAGGTGTAACCAGGACATCTTTTAGCTCTTTGAGTATCCTTGGGTGTATTCCATCTGGTCCCATTGATTTATCCACTTTTAGTTTTGAAAGTTCTGTTAGGACCTTCTCCTCTGTAAATGTATTTTCATCTACCTTATTTTTATGAATGTCCTTGCAATTTAACTGTGGCCCCATCCCTTCTTCTGTAGTAAATACTGAGCAAAAATAATTATTTAGGTGATCTGCTATTGCCTTGTCTCCCTCCACCAAATGCCCACTCTCTGTCTTAAGTCTTATTATTCCTCCATTTGATTTTCTCCTTTCACTTATATACTTAAAAAAAGTTTTGCCCCCTTTATCTACTGACTGGGCCATTTTCTCCTCAGCTTCTGCCTTTGCACGTCTGATCACTTTCTTAGCATCCTTCCGTCTGTCCAGATACTCCTCTTTGTCGTTATTATTTTGAGTCTGTTTGTATTTCCTAAAAGCCATCTTTTTTGCTTTCACACTAGTTGATACTACTTTTGTGAACCACACTGGCTTCCTTTTCCTGGTGCTTTTCCTAACCATTTTGATACAAAGGTCTGTTACACTTAGTAATGCACTTTTAATTTTTTTCCACCTCTCCTGCACCCCTTCCAAGTTCCTCCAGTCTGCCAATGAATCACTTAAACATCTCCCCATTTTTGCAAAGTCTGCATTTCTAAAATCCAACACCTTTGTTTTTGTGTGAGAGGAGTTGATCCTGTCTTTATACTAAACCATACTGCTTGATGATCACTGGATCCCAGGTGCTCACCCACATATATATCAGATATTCTATCACCATTTGTAAGAATTAGATCTAATATTGAGTTTTTGCGAGTGGGCTCCCTCACCAATTGCTTGAGAGATGCTCCCTGTAAGGAATGTAGAAATTTGCCACTTGTAGCTGAACTTGCAAAAGACCCCTCCCAATTTACATCAGGTAAATTAAAGTCTCCCATGATTATGACTTCTCCCTTAAAAGCCATTTTAGAGATGTCCAACAATAGGTTCCTGTCCAAATCCTGCCCCTGGCCTGGTGGTCTATAGATCACCCCAATGCGAATAATGTCCTTCTTCCCAGTTTCTATGGTGACTCAAAGGGCCTCAGTTTTGGCTTCAATATTTTGTATTAAAGTGGCATTTATGCTTTTTTTCACATACATTGCTACCCCTCCTCCTATTCTTCCTATTCTATCTTTCCTAAATAAATTGTATCCTGGTATAGTTAAGTCCCAGTCATGATTCTCATTGCACCATGACTCTGTAATAGCCACAAAATCCAGGTTATCCCTTGTCATTATCGCAATTAGCTCTGGAATTTTGTCTCCTAAGCTCCTAGCATTTGCAGACATAGCTTTAAAAAATGTTTCTGTGCATTTGTTAGTAGTAGCCATGTCCAGAGCGTACAAAATGAATGACAAGTTTAAACTAAAGTTGAAATTACCTGTTTGGGGATGTTGCTCAGTATTTGTTTTCTTTTACTAATCAGTAATCATACTCTGTCCTTTACACCACGACTATACCTTACTAAATATAAAGACATAGTACACCTGACCACAATGGGTTAATGTTCAAAAGAGGTAATCACCAGTTAGTATGCAATACTAAACTGTTTCACTGAGCAACTTCCCCACACATGCAATGACATTTTCAAGAAATCATTACATAAAGAAACATACATAAGTTTGCATAAGAGAGAACTGTAGTGAGCAGATTGGGGATGCCTTTTCCTAGGTTTTGTAAAAACGGATGATATGCATAAGATGAATTACATACTTTTGAGCATTAAGGCAGTCCTTTTGTGGTAGTGTTGGTGTGTTGATGTTTTCCTTCTGGTTTTCCTTCGGTTTAACGCAGGTATAACGCTATTTTTATAATAACACTTTTATGTCAGCACTTCTATGGAAGCACTGCCAGCCGACGACTATCCAGCCGTATACTAGACTTCAAATAGGAACAATATCCATGTGAATGCAATGATTGCAAACTCCACCCAAGACCATCCCCCTTTAAACTAAGGCCATAAATTAGCTTAGAAAAACAGACATTACATGCCAATAAGGCAGCCAACTATATCTCTACAAAGAGAAAAACATACAAGAAAAAAAAAACAAAAAAACCCATATTCAATATACCTAGACTATTCAAACATGAAATTCATTTGGCATAATCAGCAAATGCAGTACAACTTGCTGGGATGTGTAGTTCAACGAATCATACCTAGACTATTCAAACATGAAATTCATTTGGCATAATCAGCAAAGTTGCTGGACGTAGTCCGGGCCCTAAAAATCTATGTTTCCAGGACAGCTGGAGTCAGAAAAACTGACTCGCTATTTATCCTGCATGCACCCAACAAGCTGGGTGCTCCTGCTTCAAAGCAGACTATTGCTCGCTGGATCTGTAGCACGATTCAACTTGCACATTCTGCGGCTGGACTGCCGCATCCTAAATCAGTAAAAGCCCATTCCACGAGGAAGGTGGGCTCTTCTTGGGCGGCTGCCCGAGGGGTCTCGGCTTTACAACTTTGCCGAGCTGCTACTTGGTCGGGTTCAAACACATTTGCAAAATTCTACAAGTTTGATACCCTGGCTGAGGAGGACCTTGAGTTTGCTCATTCGGTGCTGCAGAGTCATCCGCACTCTTCCGCCCGTTTGGGAGCTTTGGTATAATCCCCATGGTCCTTACGGAGTATCCAGCATCCACTAGGACGTCAGAGAAAATAAGAATTTACTCACCGGTAATTCTATTTCTCGTAGTCCGTAGTCGATGCTGGGAGCCCGTCCCAAGTGCGGACTCTCTGCAATACGTGTATATAGTTATTGCTTAACTAAAGGGTTTTGTTATGAGCCATCTGTTCATGAGGCTCATTTGTTGTTCATACTGTTAACTGGGTATAGTTATCACAAGTTGTACGGTGTGATTGGTGTGGCTGGTATGAGTCTTACCCTGGATTCCAAATCCTTTCCTAGTAATGTCAGCTCTTCCGGGCACAGTTTCCCTAACTGAGGTCTGGAGGAGGGGCATAGAGGGAGGAGCCAGTGCACACCAGATATAGTACCTAATCTTTCTTTTAAGAGTGCCCAGTCTCCTGCGGAGCCCGTCTATTCCCCATGGTCCTTACGGAGTACCCAGCATCCACTACGGACTACGAGAAATAGAATTACCGGTGAGTAAATTCTTATTTTTTTCCATCGCTTGTAACCATCGACCGTTACCACACCGATGGTCATCCCTATATCTGGGACCTCTGTGGGAATGGCCATACCTGTGAGCCATAACCCCCCCGCACCCCACCGTGTCGCCTCCGGGGACTAGTGGGCATGCCCACTGTCCCTGTTGCCAGTGAAAAAAACACGTGCCAACTTACAGCTTGCTGTCACAAATCAGGGTCTTTGCATTACTCACCAAACCCAGTACTGTCATATCCGCATACTCTGCTAGACTCCAATCTCATCATTGCTCTGTTCAGACTCTGTGCTGTTTTAGTAATCCTCTATGCACCTGTAATTAACAGACTGCAGTTATTAATTGCTAGTGTTACTAGTTGCTGTTTAATACACTCTTATGTTTACAGCAATGATCCTGAAATCCTGTTCTGTTATTAACCTCTAAACATCCATCTTGGACTGTGTCATGTGATTCATTCAGCCAACCTCTGTGCTGCAGTGGTCATCTGACTTCATCTTCCAATGGACTTCATCCTATTCATATTTAAACCTGAGACAGGCAACTGTTCCTGGTCGGAACAATGCCATCCCTCTGGTATAGTTCCTGATCACAGGTCTTTGTTACCTGAGGGCTATATCGCTGTCCCTATCCATGTGTCCTGTCCAGGATTTCTATGTGCCCTGCTTAGCACTGCCATCAGCTAATCCTGGTATCTTGCTCAGCTCTGTCTTCAACTACTGTGTGTACTGATAAACACTGTTCTCAGTATAGCATATTACTGCATTTTCTACCTGACTATTATTGTTTACCCAGTACTGTATGCTGTTGTCTTGGGCTGGCAGTGTAGTGTTCAGGTTACAGTCTGTCAGTGATGTGCGGTGAGGTCAATGGCTGGGGAGGCACTGGCTTCTCCAGTACATTCTCAGCAGCAAAAGAATACAAACCTACAGAACTACTAGCACCCTGAGCGAAATCATTTGAAGCGCCCTCCCCTTTTCCCAATGTGTGTGCGGTCCTATGAAAGTGAATGTGACCTCGCAACTATATATTGTGTTATCAAATTGCAAATATATATACCATATTATCACCCCCCCTACACACACACAATTGGGAGCCTTACACATAATGCCCACAGTAGTGCATCCTACACCTAATGTCCCCAGTACGGTGCCAGATAAACGTAATGCCCCAAGTATAGTGCCAGTTACACATAATGCCGCAGTACGGTGCCAGATACACGTAATGCCCTAGTATAGTTCCAGTTACATGTAATGCCCCAGTATAGTGGCAGATAATTTTAATGCCCCAGTATAGTGCCAGTTACATGGAATGCCCTAGTATAATGCCAGTTACACATAATGCCCCAGTATAGTCCCAGATACATGTAATGCCCCAGTATAGTTCGTTACACGTAATTCCCCAGTATAGTCCCAGATACACATAATGCCCCAGTATAGTTCCAGTTACACATAATGCCCCAGTATAGTGCCAGATAAACATAATGCCCCCAGTATAGTGCCAGTTACACATAATGCCCCCAGTAAAGTGCAAGTTACATGTAATGACCCAGGATAGTGCCAGTTACATGTAATGCCCCATTATAGTGCCAGTTACATGTAATGCCCCAGTATAGTGCTAGATACATGTAATGTCCCCAGTATAGTGCCAGTTACACGTAATGTCCCAGTATAGTGCCAGATACACGTAATGTCCCCCAGTATAGTGCCAGGTACACATAATGTCCCCAAGTATAGTGCCAGATACACGTAATGCTCCAAATATAGTGTAAGTTACATGTAATACCCCAGTACAGTGCCAGTTATACGTAATGCTTTCTATAGTAGCACTTACACGTAATGCCTCAGTATAGTGGCAGTTACACGTAATTCCCCCTGTATTGCCAGTTACAAGTAATGCCCCCTGTAGTGCCAGTTACACATAATTCTCCTTGTAGTGCCAGTTACACATAATTCTCCTTGTAATGTCAGTTACAAGTAATGCCCCATGTAGTGGCAGTTACACATAATTCTCCTTGTAGTGTCAGTTACAAGCAAGGCCCCCTGTAGTGCCAGTTACAAGTAAGGCCCCCTGTAGTGCCAGCTACAAGTAAGGCCCCCTGTAGTGCCAGTTACAAGTAAGGCCCCCTGTAGTGCCAGTTACAACTAAGGCCCCCTGTAGTGCCAGTTACAAGTAAGGCCCCCTGTAGTGCCAGTTACAAGTAGCGTCCCCACAATACTGCCACTTTCCACCCCTAGCCCATCTCACCTGGGTCCTGTGTGCAGAGAGCCGCCAGCGGGAGAGTGCAGGAGAGTGTAGCCGGCGCCGCAGAGGCTGCTTCCTGAGAGGAGGAGAGTGCTGGCCACTGCCGCACAGTGCACTCCCAGCTCCGGCTTACCACCGCCTCCACCTCCGGGCGAGGAGAGCGCCGACCACCGTTGATTGCTGCTGCACTTGGCTGCCAGCGGCCGGGTAACGGAGAGCTCCGGGCGCTAATGGATCCTGTCAGGAAGGCAGCGGCTCACATCACCACCAGCAGGGGAGGAATCATGGGGGCATGAAGAGAGGGGAACCTTGTTCTGCCGCTTCATATGGGTGATTGGACAGCGGATCCAGCACTGGATCCGCTGTCCATTCACATGTGCCTCGCTGGCAGGGGAAGCCTGTCCCTGTCAACAAGGCACATGTAGAAGTGCCGCTTTCATGGCTTTTTCAATGGTCATTTACAGCCCAGTGCTTGGCCCCGCCCACCCAGTGGCGCACCCAGGGGGGGTTTCCGAGTACCCAGAAACCCCCCTCCACTTAAAAAAAAAAAAAAATTTTTTTTTTTTTTTTTTTTTTTTTTAGCTGCATGAGTATTATTAATGACTGTCTAGCGTCCTCTGCAGCCTGCTGTCTTCCTGGTGGCACTTGCAAGTGCAATAAAAGTTTACTTTATTTTAATTATAGTACATATATATCCATGTGCCTACATATATACACATGTATATACATACATACATATAAACACACACACACACACACACACATGTATATATATATATATATATATATATATATATATATATATCATATGTGTATATATATATGTGTACTGTATGTGTGTGTGTGTATATATATATATATATGTATGCATGTTTAATATGCTGTGTATATGGGTTCACTACGATCTCCCGGCGGCCGGCCTCCCGGCGACCAGCATACCGGCGCCGGGAGGCCGGCCGCCGGCTTACCAACAGTGTGGCGAGCGCAAAGGAGCCCCTTGCGGGCTCGCTGCGCTCGCCACACTACGCGCGCCACACTATTCTATTCTCCCTCCAGGGGGGTCGTGGACCCCCACGAGGGAGAATAAGTGTCGGTATGCCGGCGGTCAGGCTCCCGGCGCCGGTATGCTGGTCGCCGGGAGCCCGACCGCCGGCATACTGAAGACCACCCGTGTATATGTATGTGTGTGTATGTATAGATATATATATGTGTGTGTAGATATATGTGTATATATATATATATATATATATATATATATATATGTGTGTGTAGATATATATATATACACACACACACACACACAGACACACTAGTTTTACGGACCCAGCATATACTGGGTCACCTCAGTCCCCACCCCCGTGATTGGCTCCGCCCAGTTCTGGAAACCCCCCCATGCAAATCCTGCGTTTGCCACTGCCACCCGCTCTATCCCCGTAATCGTTGTCAGCGGGAGGCACTGCTATCAGTGCTTCCCAAACTAATTTAATGCCTTAAAATGATTAAATTAATATAAAGGAGATACTTACAGAATATGTGTCATAAGTATCTTCTTTGTATTACTGTAATCATTAATGACAGGGGAGGCACTGCCTCCCCTGACTGCACGTCCCTGCAGTATATGCACTCCGATTTCCAATACTGTTTCACCTGGATTGTTCCTCTGTTCTGAGTTGCTCATCGGGATTCCAGGGCCAGGTCTTGCGTCAGGACAGTACCAGGGATATAGCTTTCTCAAGCTGTTTCATGGTTACAAATTATAGACTGAGCAAAAGACAAAAGGACCTTTTTCTGGGGCACTTCTTTTAATTATAGACTTAAAATATAACATGTAATGTACTGTATACCCTTTAAAAAGTGCACTAGATGTGCACTTTATTACAAATCTAAAATATATGTTATGGACCAACAATAGTATCCCCAAAATATTATAAAAGTAAAGTATCATCACAAAAATTTTCAAAATGAGGTATGACTCAACATACTGTTCGTGGGTGCTGCAGTGGGGTGGGCTAATAAGAAGCAAAAGGGTCCTGGGTCAATCAGCTCAACACCACCACAAGAAGGAAAAAGTCCAGTCTGGTCTGCAGGTAGTGATCCCATTACATCTGTGGCATGTAGTCCGTGCAACGCGTTTCAGATTGAAGCCAGTCCTTTAGGTACGTGTGGCATGACCATTGCCCCGTCCCCAGATATGAGCAGGGAGCCGCTGTAGTTATTTCCATCTTCTGGGTGCCGATGCCCAGAAGTGATGTTTGCGCTCCAGCCGCAATTTCAAGTAATCACGAGATTTTATGCATTCCACCTGGCAGCCATCTTTAATGTTTGCATTCCAACTGATGGAATTCAATGTCCATTTATTTCTTAAAGGAATACATTTAATTTGACGGCCATGCACTGCTGTTTTATTATTACACTGCAGTCCCTCCTTAGAGTTTGATAGATGTGTGGTAGAATTTCTCACTGGTTAAGTGGTAGTTTCTTCCTTCCGAACATAAAAGCTGTCATGAACCGATCACTCACCGCTGCGGGTTCTGTGGTCCATCCGTTACCGGCGCGGTTGCTAGCGGTGCTGTGCGGCCGATGTGATGCGGGTTCTGGGAGCCGGGAGTGCGAGGACCGAATGGCCAGAGGCGCCTCTGTGTGTCTGCATTATAGGAGGTGGCCATGTTGGAGACCAAATGCAGCACCTGTGAGCAACTGTGGGCACCTGTGGGTAAGTGTTAGCCAATCCTGTGCTTGTGCTGCCTATAAGTAGGCTGGGATTATTTCACTCTTGGCCAGTGCATTGTTGTAGCTACCCTGTACCCTAGCTCTGTGCTCTCACTGTGGATTCTGAATGATCCCAGTGGTCCTGATATCGCCTTCGCTCCCAGAGGTCTGCCTGCAGCCTTCACCGCAAGTGATCCACCAGCTCCCTGCTGTGCTGTCAGTCAATCGCTCTCCAAAGTGGCAACAAGTGGATTCCCAAAAGCCCGTGAGAGGTTACCCTCTTCATTCAATGACTGCCTGCTATAATCACAGAGCCTGTGGAATTTCTACTTAATCCTGGTTCTCATCACTCAGCTTAATCCATTCGTCACCGTGGTCGTCTGCTACAGCTCTTCACAGTATTTCAAGTATAACCTTCACAACCTGCAAGTACTCCTTTCAGCATTTGTATCTGCATTTTGCATTATTCAAAGACAATTCTTCACAGTTCTTCAGTTAAGTCTTTTAAGCTTCAGTAACATGTCTTTACAGTTATTCATCTATGTCTACAACTCTACAATATCCAGTTAACACTTCTTACAGTTCAGCACCAATCATTGCTTTATATTGAACAATTCTTCATTAATCTTCAGGCACGTTTTATCTTATTCATATGAACATTTTTTCAGTGCATCTTTAATACTAATCCTGCTTATCTTTCTGCCATTCATTGCAGTACGTCAGTTTATATATGGTGACTAATGGTTGTCATTTAACTCCTTTTTGGAATTGTCGCCTATTAATAAATATATGAAACGGAACTATCTTCGTCCTCCCTGTTTTCACAATACTCCAGCACCTACACCTTTGGTTGGTCCAAGGTTAACGGATTCACAAAATCAGTCGGTCCTGACAAAAGCTAATGCCGTACTTTGTATTCTGGCAGAGTCCATCCCTAAATTGGAAGGGAGGACTGCCACCATGCCAGTTTGGAGTGGAGAAATTCTTTCATACCAGTCCATAGTGTAGAAATACAAAGAAAAGAAATATAGATAAAATGTTAATACAAGAATAAAAAGTATAAAAAAGAAATAAATTATTCTAAGAATCATTTGATTTCCAAGTCTGCATTCAGACCTAAAGGTATCAGAATTGCCATTGAATAAATCCATCTCATCTCAAATTGCAAAAGAGAAAATAAAGGCGCCTCTAAGAGCCTAGGCTGATATGCTGCTCGCTGCTCTCAAAAGTATAGGTATTAGCAAACCTACAAAGACAACAAAAAAAAGGGAGTAGAGAGCGCAAGCAGACTGAATTAGCAATATTTAATTACAACTGCACAAGGAATACAATATATTATATATATATATGTGTGTAATTGATAAAACATAAAATTATGAACAAATGGGATCCTCCAGCTTACAGTCCATTTAATGCAATAATGGATTCCAAATTAGACAGTCAAACGCTCCTTCTATTTAGAGCAATGAGTTCATCAATTTGTGTTTAAATAACTTTTTTTTGCAGATTATTCACTTCTAAAAAGTTATTTATTCCGGAAAATCACTTATATCGTATTATCAGATAACAGATGTGCTGCTTATTCCAGCACTTTATATTCCAAAAGGATAGCAGCTTTGTATATAGAAATCCGTCTTCCAGTGTGCTTTACAGCGGCTCCGTCTACCGCTCTCCCTAAAGCACACTTATGGAATCTTTCAATAAATAGCCGCTTACCGCATCCGGATGCGTTCAGCTTCACGGCACTGAAAATCACCATGCACCAGACGGCTGTACCGCAAACTCCCGAGTGGAATAGATGACGGCCACGGTCCCCGTTTAGCAAGGCGGACCACTGCAGGTGGCTGTGGTGAAAGCGGATCCACTGGTGCGGTGCAGAAATTGTGATGAATATCCAAAGCACAAATGGAGAGTGCCGGGATCCCAAGTCCGAATAAACCCTGACGCGTTTCTCGACCTACGTACACTCGTCGTTTCCTCAGAGGGAGAAAGTATTCGGTTACCACCCAGTCTCCATTCTTATAGGGACCAGGAGTTAATTAAATCATAAGTGCAGTCACCTGAGTATCCACCTGTTTGGCTCAATACTAGGAACGTGTGTGTGTATAATATCTAAAGGCACATATACTAAAATATACAAATAAGTCTTATTTAAAAACATAGTCATACTTCCTTTAAATCGATTTAGCACAAAATAATTAATATATTCTTACATCATTATAGCATAAATATATATAATAATAAAAATGACTATATAAAAACAAAAAGGCAGATATCTAATAGAGGAGACAGCAATATAATCTTACATATAAAATATAACATGTATTTATATAATATATTTAAAAATGAAAGTAAAATATACACATAAAATTAAAATCAAGAAGTAAATAAAAATAAAAATAAAATATATTATGATATGAAGAAAATACTTCATGACATTCATAAAAAAATATATGTACATAGTGACTAACAATATGTTGGATGAATCCAAAATAGGGGAAAGAAGGGGAAAAAAAGGGGGGGAAAAATATGGCAATTTGATACTGACATATCTTGGCCAGACAGAAAACACTTTATTACCTTTTAAAGAGACAGTAACAGCCCTAGAAGCATCTTAACATATTGAATGGAGTAAACATCATAACGAAACATTATCAATGTTCCACAGATACATAAATGGATCCATATCAATATCAAAGGAGAAAAGGATATTGGAATGTATATTACAAAACCTCTAAACAATGATGACCAAACCCACCTACCCGATCTTTATAAACACTCGAATATCAGAATAATGGTTTTCTTATAAAAGGGCCAGATAAAGGGCTTTATAAATTGTAGGACTAATTATGTGATCTATGTTATACAATGCAGATGTGGGCTGCAGTATGTAGGCCGCACTATTCGTCCTCTCCATGAAAGGTTCATGGAGCATAAAAGGAATATAACAAAGAATCTCAAAACCCATAGTTTATCTAACCATGTTTATATGTGTCAGAAGGGTAATTTGAGTGGCCTAACTATTAGAGCAGTAGAACACATAAAACAAACCATGAGAGGTGGGGATAGATACAGAAGGCTTTGCATGCGCGAAGCCTTCTGGATTTTCCAATTACATACTCTGAGCCCACATGGTCTCAATGACACAGTGGAGCTCAACACCATTTAACCCTTCTATTATTAGTTAGGGGAGTTCTATTTATTTATTTTCCTAGGGGTGTTTGGGGGTTTCTCAAGGGATCCTGGTCAAGCTTTTAGTAAATTATGAGATTGATGAGATTGGGTGGGCGGTTTTGGATCCACCTTTTCTTCAGGCAGGTCGAGTGTAAATTATCTCTCTGTTCCTGACTTAGATGTGGATCCACCCGCTCATTCTGCTTGGTTGTTTATTATATCCAATACATTATTGGGTAGTTTTATTGGTAGTATGGAATTAAATTAATATCATTATGACAGATGTATTATTTAATTGTCTTTCTAGTGTTTATATGGGTTACGTCTATTCATTATTCAGTGGTGGGGATAGGGATATTATTGTCCCCGTGGGGCCTGTTTCTGGCCCTTTTATAAGAAAACCATTATTCTGATATAAAGATCGGGTAGGTGGGTTTGGTCATCATTGTTTAGAGGTTTTGTAATATACATTCCAATATCCTTTTCTCCTTTGATATTGATATGGATCCATTTATGTATCTGTGGAACATTGATAATGTTTCGTTATGATGTTTACTCCATTCAATATGTTAAGATGCTTCTAGGGCTGTTACTGTCTCTTTAAAAGGTAATAAAGTGTTTTCTGTCTGGCCAAGATATGTCAGTATCAAATTGCCATATTTTTTCCCCCTTTTTTTCCCCTTCTTTCCCCTATTTTGGATTCATCCAACATATTGTTAGTCAATATGTACATATATTTTTTTATGAATGTCATGAAGTATTTTCTTCATATCATAATATATTTTTATTTTTATTTACTTCTTGATTTTAATTTTATGTGTATATTTTACTTTCATTTTTAAATATATTATATAAATACATGTTATATTTTATATGTAAGATTATATTGCTGTCTCCTCTATTAGATATCTGCCTTTTTGTTTATATATAGTCATTTTTATTATTATATATATTTATGCTATAATGATGTAAGAATATATTAATTATTTTGTGCTAAATCGATTTAAAGGAAGTATGACTATGTTTTTAAATAAGACTTATTTGTATATTTTAGTATATGTGCCTTTAGATATTATACACACACACGTTCCTAGTATTGAGCCAAACAGGTGGATACTCAGGTGACTGCACTTATGATTTAATTAACTCCTGGTCCCTATAAGAATGGAGACTGGGTGGTAACCGAATACTTTCTCCCTCTGAGGAAACGACCAGTGTACGTAGGTCGAGAAACGCGTCAGGGTTTATTCGGACTTGGGATCCCGGCACTCTCCATTTGTGCTTTGGATATTCATCACAATTTCTGCACCGCACCAGTGGATCCGCTTTCACCACAGCCACCTGCAGTGGTCCGCCTTGCTAAACGGGGACCGTGGCCGTCATCTATTCCACTCGGGAGTTTGCGGTACAGCCGTCTGGTGTATGGTGATTTTCAGTGCCGTGAAGCTGAACGCATCCGGATGCGGTAAGCGGCTATTTATTGAAAGATTCCATAAGTGTGCTTTAGGGAGAGGGGTAGACGGAGCTGCTGTAAAGCACACTGGAAGACGGATTTCTATATACAAAGCTGCTATCCTTTTGGAATATAAAGTGCTGGAATAAGCAGCACATCTGTTATCTGATAATACGATATAAGTGATTTTCCGGAATAAATAACTTTTTAGAAGTGAATAATCTGCAAAAAAAAGTTATTTAAACACAAATTGATGAACTCATTGCTCTAAATAGAAGGAGCGTTTGACTGTCTAATTTGGAATCCATTATTGCATTAAATGGACTGTAAGCTGGAGGATCCCATTTGTTCATAATTTTATGTTTTATCAATTACACATATACATAATATATTGTATTCCTTGTGCAGTTGTAATTAAATATTGCTAATTCAGTCTGCTTGCGCTCTCTACTCCCTTTTTTTTGTTGTCTTTGTAGGTTTGCTAATACCTATACTTTTGAGAGCAGCGAGCAGCATATCAGCCTAGGCTCTTAGAGGCGCCTTTATTTTCTCTTTTGGAGTTTTCCTGTGGTATTAGCATAAGGCAGCCTCCATTAGCCGCAGCTGAATTTTTTAGTGTGTGTTTAAGTAGGCATTTGGTTTGATTATTGAGAAGTTGACATTTTTATTGATAATTTTATTGTTCATTTTTAAATATGCCTGTTTTGAGGTGTCTGGCAGAGCGCCTTGAGAGGAGACAGCAATACTTATCTGAGGAAATAGGTCATGGGGAACATTTGAATACGGATAAATGTGTGGACATGTTTGGTCTCTTCAATGAGTTAGAGGATCTATTCATTGCAGATACTAGACATTGGTGGGATCAAGTTACTTTACAAAAATATTTAGATAAAGATATGATCCCAAGGGGCCTCAGACTATTTAAATCCTGTTCTTTTAAGGATGATGCTGAATTTTTGATAGAATGGAATGGAGCTTTGGATAATTGTTCTCGGAATTTGATGAAGCTTCTAATTAAACATAGAGAACAAAAAATACAAACCATTCAAACTGATATAGAGAAAACACAGGAAGCCCTTTTGATTCATTCAAAACATCCTGATTTTGAAGGGAAAGACCAGAGAGTGAATAAAAAGGTACAGGAGTTTAAAAAAACCCTCATCTCTTTAAAATATAAAAAACTAGATCGAGATAGAGAAGATTATAATAGAGATCAGGTACGGACATATAATAAAAGAGATAGAACTCCCTCAATAAAGAGACAATCAAATCATGCTCCATTTAGAAACATAAGGAGCTCTGATGATACCTATAGAGAAAGAGTATATTCACAAGGAGAGAGAAGGGAGACACAGAGATATTATAACTATGATAATAGAAATTCCTCTAATAAATCCCAGAAACAACGATCATATGGACAGAGATTTCAAAATAGGGACTCTTGGAGAGAGAGGGACTATAGGAATAGATTTGAAGAATTGAGCAGAGATGAACCAACTCCTGTAGGGAGAAATAATCTAAGAGAAGAATCTCAGAATAAACCACCAAAGGTGAATTTTTTAGAGAGACGACAACATTCACCAGGGGACCCACAAAACAACTCGTGGGAGAATCCAAAAATGATACTCACCCCAAAAAGAAGAAGAGAAGAAGGGTTAGAGGCTGCAGGGGAGGAATTAAGAATGCCCACAAAAAGTGTAAGAAGATTTTGAATACCAGGAGTGTATTAAATCTCTCTAAGAAAACTCTTACATCAGCAGAGATCTCCCTGTTAAATAGGGGTTTAAAGTTTGCGCCAGAAGAAAAACCCAATCTCTTTACACTTTTTGTGGATTTGAATAGATTCGTACGTACCTTAAGTAGAAAGAGATATTTTATTAAGAAATCACTATGCAGACAAGGTGTAACAGGGTCACCCATTTGTCTAGATAAACAGGATGATAACTCCCTTAGGATTTTGGAATCACTCCTTGATGAAAATGAAGGTAGAGAGAACACTTCTAGTACCGCTGAGCTAAGAAAAGTTTATGACATTAATAAAGCAGACCCCAAGAAATTTAAATTACCATCAGAATTTTACCCACTTCAACACAGAGGCCCCTATATTGAGGGCTTTTACACAACTACCATGAGAGAGTTTAGAGATTTGTGTACCAAACAAGAGACAGTGACTCTGAGAGATAATCTATCGAGGTCCGAAAGAATGGCACTTAAGAAATTAATGAAAGATGAAGAAATTATTATTAAACAAGCCGATAAAGGCGGTAGCCTGGTCATTCAGAACCTTGAAGGCTATCTCTCTGAGGCCTATAGACAACTTAATGATACAACCTTTTATAACAGAATTTTAGGAGACCCCACAGGTGTCTATCAGGGCGAATTAAAGTCCCTATTAGAAAAGGCACTGAGTGAGGGTAACATTAATAAAGAAACTTTCCTATTTTTAATGGTTAAATATCCAGTAGTACCTATATACTACCATTTGCCTAAGGTGCATAAGTCTCTAATATCCCCACCAGGACGCCCTATAATTTCAGGGGTAGGATCCCTGACATCTAATTTATCTGCCTTTATAGATGCACATCTACAGAAATATGTTCAGGCCCTCCCTTCTTATATTAAGGACACCACACATTTTCTTCATAAATTGGATAGCATAGACTGGAAGGATTCATATACATTATTAACATATGACGTAGAATCTCTTTATACCAACATAATGCATGATTTGGGTCTTTTGGCGATAAATCACTATTTATACTATGACACAGAGGTGGATGTTTCTTTTCGCACTTTTATTTTGTCAGCTATTAGGTTTATTTTGGAGCACAACTATTTTTCTTTTGATTCACAGTTTTTTTTACAGAAGAAAGGCACAGCCATGGGGACCAGATTCGCACCAAGTTTCGCCAACCTCTTTCTGGGATGGTTCGAAGAGCACCAGATATGGGGTGGCGATCTTGGTGCGGGCCTGATCCTCTATGGTAGATATATTGATGATTTATTTTTTGTTTGGGATGAGGATTTTTCACCTATTTCACGTCTCACCTATCTTCTTAACTCTAACACAATAGGTTTGAAGTTCACTGGTAATTTTAGTAAAAAGTCAATTAATTTTCTTGATATTACAGTCAGTATTCAGGATTCTAAGATTATCACCTCCACATACGTTAAAGATGTGGACTGTAACAACTATTTACACTTCACAAGTAGTCATTATAAACCGTGGAAATTAAATATACCAAAGGGACAGTTCCAACGGTTGCGTCGGAACTGCTCCACAGATGAGTTGTTTACTAGTCAAGCAGAAATCATGTATGCCGCATTTGTTAAACAAGGGTATCCCTTAGAGGTTTTAGATAAAGCCCTGAGAGAAATTCAACTCAAACCCAGGGCTTCATTAATTCACCCAGAAAGGGAGGTAGCGAAGAATGTATCTTCGAGTAGGACTGACGAGAGGTCAATATCCTTTATTACTCAATTTAATAGAGCTGCAGGAGATATTAAAAGGATAATTACTAGAAATTCGGCGATTTTGAAATCAGATAAACTACTAGAAACGTCATTGACTGGAAGGAATCTAGTTATTTTTAGAAAAGCTAATTCTCTCAAACAGAAACTAGCACCTAGTTTATTTACTAGAAGATCTAAAATTGCTGGAGAGAATTTATTTAGTTTACCTCCAAAACCCATTGGCTTTTTTAGATGTGGGAGGGATAGATGTATCACTTGCTCTTTTGCTGAAAATAAGTGTAATCGCATCAAGTCCTTCAGTAGATTAGAAGAATTTGAGATAAAGGGCTTTATGAATTGTAGGACTAATTATGTGATCTATGTTATACAATGCAGATGTGGGCTGCAGTATGTAGGCCGCACTATTCGTCCTCTCCATGAAAGGTTCATGGAGCATAAAAGGAATATAACAAAGAATCTCAAAACCCATAGTTTATCTAACCATGTTTATATGTGTCAGAAGGGTAATTTGAGTGGCCTAACTATTAGAGCAGTAGAACACATAAAACAAACCATGAGAGGTGGGGATAGATACAGAAGGCTTTGCATGCGCGAAGCCTTCTGGATTTTCCAATTACATACTCTGAGCCCACATGGTCTCAATGACACAGTGGAGCTCAACACCATTTAACCCTTCTATTATTAGTTAGGGGAGTTCTATTTATTTATTTTCCTAGGGGTGTTTGGGGGTTTCTCAAGGGATCCTGGTCAAGCTTTTAGTAAATTATGAGATTGATGAGATTGGGTGGGCGGTTTTGGATCCACCTTTTCTTCAGGCAGGTCGAGTGTAAATTATCTCTCTGTTCCTGACTTAGATGTGGATCCACCCGCTCATTCTGCTTGGTTGTTTATTATATCCAATACATTATTGGGTAGTTTTATTGGTAGTATGGAATTAAATTAATATCATTATGACAGATGTATTATTTAATTGTCTTTCTAGTGTTTATATGGGTTACGTCTATTCATTATTCAGTGGTGGGGATAGGGATATTATTGTCCCCGTGGGGCCTGTTTCTGGCCCTTTTATAAGAAAACCATTATTCTGATATAAAGATCGGGTAGGTGGGTTTGGTCATCATTGTTTAGAGGTTTTGTAATATACATTCCAATATCCTTTTCTCCTTTGATATTGATATGGATCCATTTATGTATCTGTGGAACATTGATAATGTTTCGTTATGATGTTTACTCCATTCAATATGTTAAGATGCTTCTAGGGCTGTTACTGTCTCTTTAAAAGGTAATAAAGTGTTTTCTGTCTGGCCAAGATATGTCAGTATCAAATTGCCATATTCCCCCCCCCCCTTTTTTTCCCCTTCTTTCCCCTATTTTGGATTCATCCAACATATTGTTAGTCAATATGTACATATATTTTTTTATGAATGTCATGAAGTATTTTCTTCATATCATAATATATTTTATTTTTATTTTTATTTACTTCTTGATTTTAATTTTATGTGTATATTTTACTTTCATTTTTAAATATATTATATAAATACATGTTATATTTTATATGTAAGATTATATTGCTGTCTCCTCTATTAGATATCTGCCTTTTTGTTTATATATAGTCATTTTTATTATTATATATATTTATGCTATAATGATGTAAGAATATATTAATTATTTTGTGCTAAATCGATTTAAAGGAAGTATGACTATGTTTTTAAATAAGACTTATTTGTATATTTTAGTATATGTGCCTTTAGATATTATACACACACACGTTCCTAGTATTGAGCCAAACAGGTGGATACTCAGGTGACTGCACTTATGATTTAATTAACTCCTGGTCCCTATAAGAATGGAAAACAAAAACTAGACAAGAGAGCACAGGCAGACTCCACTGAAAGTCACAATTTTAATATACACAATGATCACATACTAAATATGCATAATTAATACTAATTAGAGCCAATAAAAATCAATAAAATCAATAAAAGTCCGCACTACAATTTCATATATTTCCACACAATTTAGTGCATTAATAACCTGGTATATTGATAATGTATGGATTAAATATCTTGAAAATTGGCAGCTGATGTTTAAATGCTTAAAGTCCGAACAATATCCATAAAGCAGACTGATGTTTGAAACTGCTTCGTTCAGATTAGAGTCAGGTGAATATAAGACAAGTGAACTGTTAATTATGAATAAAGACCTCCAAAACCCCAAGTCAACACCGGTTCTGCTTTGTTTAGTGTAGCAGCATAATGTGGTGATATCGCTTACCACATCCTCTGTGTGTACGTAACACTGACAGGAGCTCGAGTGCTGCTAGCTCCGGCGGCTGAGTCCGATGCTCTCTCCTTATTGCGGCGTGTCAGACCAGTTGTTACTCGCCGCTTCTAACGGAGCGTCTAAGCGGCACTATATTTATCCAGAGTACCGCTGATCCAAGGTATTGAGCTGACAGCCACGGTCCCCGTATGGCAAAAGGGACCAGTGCAGGTGGCTTTGTTCGGGCCGGTTTGACCCGACAATGCAGATGAAAAGGTAGTCGGATCCTGAAACAGCCCTGTTTCAGGATCCGACTACCTTTTCATCTGACCACCCCAACTTCTCACGGCTGCTTCACCCGTTCGAGCTCCATTGCATTGTCGGGTCAAACCGGCCCGAACAAAGCCACCTGCACTGGTCCCTTTTGCCATACGGGGACCGTGGCTGTCAGCTCAATACCTTGGATCAGCGGTACTCTGGATAAATATAGTGCCGCTTAGACGCTCCGTTAGAAGCGGCGAGTAACAACTGGTCTGACACGCCGCAATAAGGAGAGAGCATCGGACTCAGCCGCCGGAGCTAGCAGCACTCGAGCTCCTGTCAGTGTTACGTACACACAGAGGATGTGGTAAGCGATATCACCACATTATGCTGCTACACTAAACAAAGCAGAACCGGTGTTGACTTGGGGTTTTGGAGGTCTTTATTCATAATTAACAGTTCACTTGTCTTATATTCACCTGACTCTAATCTGAACGAAGCAGTTTCAAACATCAGTCTGCTTTATGGATATTGTTCGGACTTTAAGCATTTAAACATCAGCTGCCAATTTTCAAGATATTTAATCCATACATTATCAATATACCAGGTTATTAATGCACTAAATTGTGTGGAAATATATGAAATTGTAGTGCGGACTTTTATTGATTTTATTGATTTTTATTGGCTCTAATTAGTATTAATTATGCATATTTAGTATGTGATCATTGTGTATATTAAAATTGTGACTTTCAGTGGAGTCTGCCTGCGCTCTCTTGTCTAGTTTTTGTTTCTCACTTGTTTAGGGACTGCTAATACCCTAATCCTTTGGGAGCAGCAGGCAGCATCTTTCAACATAGGCTCAGGGAGGCGCCTTTTCCTTCTTGTAGTTTCCTATAAGAATGGAGACTGGGTGGTAACCGAATACTTTCTCCCTCTGAGGAAACGACCAGTGTACGTAGGTCGAGAAACGCGTCAGGGTTTATTCGGACTTGGGATCCCGGCACTCTCCATTTGTGCTTTGGATATTCATCACAATTTCTGCACCGCACCAGTGGATCCGCTTTCACCACAGCCACCTGCAGTGGTCCGCCTTGCTAAACGGGGACCGTGGCCGTCATCTATTCCACTCGGGAGTTTGCGGTACAGCCGTCTGGTGCATGGTGATTTTCAGTGCCGTGAAGCTGAACGCATCCGGATGCGGTAAGCGGCTATTTATTGAAAGATTCCATAAGTGTGCTTTAGGGAGAGCGGTAGACGGAGCCGCTGTAAAGCACACTGGAAGACGGATTTCTATATACAAAGCTGCTATCCTTTTGGAATATAAAGTGCTGGAATAAGCAGCACATCTGTTATCTGATAATACGATATAAGTGATTTTCCGGAATAAATAACTTTTTAGAAGTGAATAATCTGCAAAAAAAAGTTATTTAAACACAAATTGATGAACTCATTGCTCTAAATAGAAGGAGCGTTTGACTGTCTAATTTGGAATCCATTATTGCATTAAATGGACTGTAAGCTGGAGGATCCCATTTGTTCATAATTTTATGTTTTATCAATTACATATATATATATATATATAATATATTGTATTCCTTGTGCAGTTGTAATTAAATATTGCTAATTCAGTCTGCTTGCGCTCTCTACTCCCTTTTTTTTGTCATCTCAAATTGTGCCAGCCTCTTGTCTACAGTATATCCTTTGATGTCCAGCTTTCTTTAATCTGTTGGATGCCAAGGAATCTCTTCATTTTTTCTGCATATGCATGTTTCTTTGAAAAATGCTCTGAAAGCGAATGAGTGGAGAGTCCTTTTCAAATATTGTAAATATGTTCAGCCAGTCTTAATTTAAGGTCCCTAGATGCTTTTCCCACATAAATGAGTCTACATACGCACTCCAATAAGTAATCCACATTCCTGGAGAGACAAGTTATAAAGTCATTGAATGTTGACCATTTTCCTATTGTTTTCTTTGGATGCTGTTGTTCTTCCCATAAGAGAGGTTCCACAGCAGCGAAACCCTTTATTTCATTCACTTATAAAATTCTTCTATTGAAGCACTTTTGATTGGTTTGTCTTTTAGTGAAGGATCCTTTTTATAAATGAAGCTTCACCCAATATGGTGTCATCTTTAAAAAATGTTTCCAATTCTTAGTTATCAATTTTTCTATTTCTTTGTGGTGGGCACCATACTGAATGATGAATGCCCACTCGTAATAAGATTTTGTGTTCTCTTGTTTGAGTTTGTTTTTTCAGAAGATCCTTTCTATTTCCTTCACTTTTTGGCTTGCGTTGGAGGGTTCACAAAGATAACACTTCTTTTCAAACCTTGTACTCATCAGTTCTTTCCACAGTGCATTTTCTTTTCAGTCTTAAACTGACCTAAAGGGACATTTTCCAGCCATCTTCTATGATGCTTGCTGGTAATGTCGATGTAGGAATTTGAATCTGTTGGTTTCTTATAGGTTTTGGTGCAAATGGTGCCTGCTCCAATGTAATTGACTATGCTTCAATGTAAATGACTAAGTCCAAAAATATAAGGTCAGTTTTGCTAGTATTAAATGTTAATTTAATATTCTAATAATTATTATTTCAAATCTAGCAAAAAGTATTCAAAGTTTCCACCTTTTCCTTCCATAACAAAAAAGCAGAGACTGCTGCCCCTGGGCTGCAGCGCCGACCAAAGACTGCAGTGGGGAGCCAGCTGGCACATATAAACATTCATGTCAAGTTGTATGTAACATGTTGGCTTCCTTACCTGGGGATCAGTAGCCGCCGCAACACAGAACAAATGCACACAGTGCTCAGCCTCAGCCTGTCTATCGTCAATAAACCCATCCCCAGACTCCTGTGAAACCAGCCAATGGGAGTCTGGGGATGGGCTTATTGACAATAGACAGGCTGAGCACTGTGGGCTTGTGTCCTGTGCTGCTTCGGCTGCTGATCCCCATTAAGGAAGCCAGCACATGTTACCTACAACTTGACATGTATGTTTATATGTGCTGGCTGGCTCCCCCCTGCAGTCTTTGGTCTGCACTGCAACCCAGGGGCAGCAGCCACTGCTGGATAATATCTATAAAACGCCACCAGCACACCAGGTTTGCCCATTTTTCTTATGGGTTTCTATAGTTTTGATTTCCCAATAAACCATAAAAAGATTTGGACAACTATGGGCAAACCTGGTGCTCATTGCTGTTCCTAAAATGAGTGTCACTAAGGCAGCTGAGAAATACTTTTAATGATCGTTGGTGGTGTGTATCATCACAGCCTCATTGCTGCATTTAAATTAATAGCATCCTAAGAATCTACACTATCTGTTCTAATTAAATGTACTCTCTAATCTGGACAAAATGTTAGAAGATGCAACAAATTTCTAATCTGTTCACATTTGGTGGATTGCTGAGCAGATAAGAGGATAACAGTCTTCCTGCACCTGTGCTAGAGACACTTTCTAACTCTCTAGGGTGAGTTGTGCATACAATGAGAAGTGGCTTTAAAAAGTCTCTTCCTGATACCCCATTGTTGATGCTAAACAACAGCCCCTGTTTATGCCCCTGTTTATATATTAAATACAGCTTTGCATGCACTCCATTTAGAACACTAAAGTTGTTTAGGGGATGCACGTAATTGTGTATAATACAGTTTGGTAGCATGGGAAGAATGATGAAGGACTCCAGATTTCAAGACATGAGTGGCTTTGTTCAGAGATATTAACAGAGTAATGGGAGGTGTATACTGCATCCTGAATACCAACACTCAATTTCTTATGGTCTGTGTATAAAGGCTAATATGGAGAAAAGAGTGGCATATTTCCCCCCTTTTCTCCATATTTGCTTTCAGATAGTCTCTTTACATGGCCGTCCATGGGGTGGTGGGTGGTACCGGTGCGAGTAGCTGAGGCAGAGCAGGAGCATGCCAGAAACATAACTAATTTACATTTGTCTTGTTGCTCATCTATCTACCCTCCGCAATGTGTTGAAATGGTGGCGGACCTCTGTTCTGTTTTTTACCTAAATATACAATCAGTGTGGGATGTGGAGTAACAGAGATGGGGGGGGGGGGGGGGAGTGACACTACCGCAGCTGTCCCTGATCCTCCTCCCGGCTCCCGCACCACCTCCTTTGCCAACATGGATCCCTGGGTGATGGACTGCTGCAGCTGGCTCCCCCACCACAGATGACGCTGATCCCAGGCTGACAGGTGCAGCTCGGGGGCATGTGGATTATTTGGGTTTGTTAACAAAAAAAAAAAGTTAGCAATTGGGCAAAACCATGTTGCACTACAAGTGGGGCAGATGTAACATGTGCAGGGAGATTTAGATTAGCCCAGTTGCTAACTTTTTTTGTTTTACTAACAACTGTGAATAACCACCAGTGTCCACAAACTCATTCAGTTGGGGGGAACGTTCCACCTATACTAGAATGATTAGTTGAGTAAATCAAACCTGTTTGATTGTCCTAACTAGTTGGACCTACCGTTTTTAGCGTGCATGTTAACAGCCTTGGCTGATCTCTATATCAGATGTATTACATATCAGTACTTGGTACCATACCACTTAATCAGCACTAGATTATCCATACAATTACTAAAGATGTGAATCATTTTTATTATCTTTTATTTTTAAACTGCATAACATAATAACTCGCTCTGCAGATTGTGAGGCTCGTAATGCAAGCAAATTGGTCTTGATTCAGAGCTGCATGTAACTCGGAATGCCGACCACTTAAGTTAATGTTTGTGATTATCTCCCAGCTATTGGTGCACACGGTGTATTAATAGGTGTTTGGAGTGGTGATAATGAAGGGGCAGCCTAGCACCTTACGGGATGACTGTGAGTTGAACACATCTATATACACAGGCGCAAATGCTGAGTTTTGCATACAGAGCATGCACAGATGCAATTTTCCACATTTTTGTGTACCTCTGTGTATGCGCATTTTTGTGTATTCTGTATGGAATTTGTCCGGATCTCTCTTTCTATGAAATTGGGTCACACAAAATGACCTTTACTTATGGCGGTGTTATGGGTATATAAACTCTGTGTGAAGCTTAGTTGTGCATATGGGGAAAGGAACCCTGTTTCTGATAGATTTCTAGCACCTAGCATGGTGCTTGTGCAAGTGACAATACTAATGATGAAGCCTGCAGAGGCTCATGTACAATTCATAGGTAGCACGGCTTTTTCGCTTGCAGATGTACAGACCCCTCATTAGCTGCATGGCATCTTGCATTAGCATAAAGTAAATCTGGGTTCCGTATCTGCCTGCGCCCTGCAGATACAGTCACTTTGTATGCGACTCAGAATCAGGGCCGGTTCTTCCCCTTTTGGCGCCCCGGGCGGGAAATAGGGGCGTGACTTCATACAGGGGGTGTGTTCAGTTACGCCCCCTGTACAGTAGAGTAGCGCCGCTGAAAAAATTTTTTTTACTATCCCCGCTGCAGACCTCCGCGGATCTTGCCATGGTGCGGCGCCCTCCGGATGGCGCTGGCTCCCTCCGGAAGGCGGCGCTCCGGGCAAAAGTCCTGCTTGCAAGATCCGCTACTGCTCCGAATCAACCTATACAAGCTTATATTATGCCTGGAGAAGTGATAATGCCAGGGGCGTTTTAAGAGAGGAGGAGGCCCGTGTGCAGCCTTCTGCATCAGGGGCCCCCTCCTCTCTGACCGATGCACAGGTTTTAATATTTACCTCTCCGGAGTCCCCAGGCGATGCCATCCTCCGCAGCGGCTGTAGAGTCCGAGCACAGACTCTATTGCGCATGCGCAAACCTCCGGGAACACGTTGCGGTGGCCATTTTCCCAAAGACTTTCCTAATGCGCATGCGCGAAACTATGAAAAAACGTCCGCCGTGCCATCTTTCCTGAGTTTTCAGCAGGCGTAATAGACTTTGTTCCCCCTAGTGTTCAGACTCTATTGCGCTGCCGAGAAGGGATGGCTCCAACTGGGGTCTTCAGAGAGGTAAGTATTAAACAAATGGGTGCGGGGTGGGCCCCCTGGGCCTCAGGGCCCGTGTGCCCCACACACACTGCACCCATTATAGATACGCCAATTAATAAAGCAGTGCTAAAACAGTGATAAGTGGCAGGTGATAATGCTCCAGCCAATCATTACAGGTTTGAAAAATGACAGGAGCTGATTGGCTGGTGCGTTATCACCTTCCACTTATCACTTTTTTATCACAGCTTTATCACTTCTCCAGGCTTAATACATCTGCCCCAGTGGGAGGTATTATTACTGCTAAGTTTTGCAGGTACACCGATTTAGCAAATGACCCTTACTGAAGTACACCATTTGCAGATATACCTCACCTTTGTTACTATTTATGCAGCTTTGGAATACTTGTGTTGTGTGTGGAGTTATATTTTACCAATGACCTTTGGAGAGTCTAAATTAAGTCCTCTGCTGATTACTTTACTACAGTATAACAATATTCCATCCTGTGCCAGCATATCACTTTCCATGGTTCAGTCTGTTTATACGGAGAGAATGTTTCAGTCTGTTGGTTTGTGGCTCAGGGAAAATTATACCACAGATTAACCACTGAACCGTGTAGAAGGCAGATTTTCAACACAAACACAATACATATTTTAGAATTCAGTTTTATTTTTATTTTGCAACAGTATATTTTAGTCCCTACCTCTAAGCGATTCCCCATGCACCCCTTTATGAAAGTAATTCAATTAACTAAAAATTAAATGTAATTTGAGTTGCCATAAAAACTATTTTTTTCATTGCCAGCTGTACTTTTACACATGTTGTTCAGATACATTGGTTTAAAGCCAATAGGACATATAATAATCAAAATAGCATATTATGTACATTTGAAATTTTTCCAATAATATCATTTGGGAGGACATTGATGGATTTTGAAAAACAAAAATCACAGAGATCAAATCATTGTAAAACCCAATTATGTCAAAACTCTCCCTATTTAAATTTAATAGGAATATATGACTGTATTATATTTAGAGGTGGGAAAATCTGCCTCACTAGGAACAAGATTGGCATGCCTCAATAATTGATAAATATGTACATAACCTTTACATTTGTGTATGTCTTCAGTGGAATATTTTCTCTTACGTCCTAGAGGATACTGGGGATCCATTTAGTACCATGGGGTATAGATGGGTCCACTAGGAGCCATGGGCACTTTAAGAAAATGTGCCCGGAGGAGCCGGTCACGCTTATGGAAGCTCCTGAAGAGTTTTCTGCATTTATTTTTCTGTTTGTTATTTTCAGGCAGGAATGGATGGCACCAGCCTGCCTGCTTCGTGGGACTTAAGGGGGGGAACGGCCCATACTCTTGAAGAGTTAATGGTCCCGTTCCCCGCTGACAGGACACTAGCTCCTGAGGGAACTATTTGCAAGCCCCACCATCAGAGCCGGCCCTAGGTATAGGCAAACTAGGCAATTGCCTAGGGCATTTGACATGCCTAGGGGCATCAGCAGCTTCTGCTGATTAAAATGATATGCGGCATGCCTATATTCTGTGTGTAGCATTTCGTACGCAGATACAGCCACAGTCTCACACAGTATATAGGCATGCTGCATGTCATTTTAATCAGCAGAAGCTGCTTGTGCATCCTAGCCACATAGCAATGCAAATAAGATGCATTTTCATAAAAAATAGGCACCTGACGTTAGCAGAGCTGCCAGATGACTCACGCTGGGAACTACATGTGTCATTATGTGTATAAGGGCATTAATAATGTGTAACTTATGTGTAAGGGGCACTATGTGTGTCATAATGTGTATAAGGGCACTAATAATGTGCGGCATATGTGTAAGGCCAAATGTGCACACTGTTCTTATTTAAATTACAGGGGGTAGGAAAACAAAAAAAGGACTGCTATGGGTGGGGGGTGATGGTGCTGGGAAAGGGGTGCAAGGTCAGAGGCGGAACTAGCGGTGGTGCTAGGGGGCACCAGCCAAAATCTTGCCTAGGGCATCATATTGGTTAGGGCCGGCTCTGCCCACCATGGCGAGCATACATTCCCGCAGCACGCCACCACCCCTAACAGAGCCAGAAGAAAGAAGAGTGGTGAGTACTAAGCCGGCAACCCAGTTAGCGGGTCGCTAGCCATTGTGACGGCATGAGGGTATGGAGATGCACGGCTTCTAACCCGGGGCGGATTGCGACGACTCCAGACTCAGTACACAACTGCGTCTCAGTACACCGTACACAGTAGCCACACTGGTGAACAAAGCCTTAAAACGGTTCTCTTTTTATTTAAGCACAAATTACCTCAGCCAGTATTGAAAAAAAAATCGGGAAGACCGTGCGCCATTGAAGGGGCAGGGCTTCACTATGAGCGGATCCAGCAGGTCAACAGCACCATTTTCCTTCTGCAGTGGACAAAGACGCTGACTGAAAGGAACGCGCAGCTCCTCCGGTGTGACTCCAGATTACCTCAGCGGTACCAGAGGGTCATAGCAGGGGGAGAGCGATTATTAGTGTACTAAGTCCCCAATCAGAGTACTTAGTCTGCGACCTGGCTAAGCTTGTCATTAGCAATAAGGGCGCGGTGTGCTGGCTCCAGAATACCTCTGTGTCTCCCTGAAAGGGCTCTTTGTGGGTTAATTGTGCTTTTAACCTTTCCTGTATATGTGTGTGCTGTCACATTTACAATATGTCGGGCAAAGAGTGTGTTTTATGTACAGCAGAGTGTTCCTCGTCCCCAGGGGGCTCACGACTATGTACTTAGTGTAGTGCATCTTCTCAGACTAGCGTGGCTGAACCAGCGTGGTTAGATTCCATTAAATGAATGATTTCCAATATCTCTAATAAATTGTCCCACAATGAGAAAGAGACGCAATACTCTGGAGGAGATTATGAATAGAGACTCAGTCCCCAAACAAGCGTCTCATTCCCCTGCCATTTGCCCGGCAAAAACGAACTCTGGCCCATATTCTGCAGTCTGACTCTGACACTGAGGAGTCAGACATGGAGGAGGGGGAGGTGGATTCAGAAGGGGGGGGGGGGAACGCTGCTCTGTCACAGGGAATAGAGGCTCTCATAGAAGCTATCAGAGATGTTCTGCAAATCCCTGATAAGGTGGCAGAGGAGTGTGAGGAATCTTATTTTAATGTAAAAAAATAAGTCCTCAGTCACTTTTCCTGTGTCAAAGAAATTGAATACCCTGTTTGAACAACCGTTGGTTAATCCTGATAAGAAATTTCAAATCCCTAAAAGGTTACTCTCATCTTTTCCTTTTCCTCCTGAGGATAGGAAAAAATGGGAAAGTCCACCGATAGTGGATGCATCAGTGTCCAGGTTGTCACGAAAAATGGTATTACCTGTCCCTAGTGCAGCCTCCCTGAAAGACTCGGCTGATCATAAAATTGAGACTACACTCTAATCCTTGTACACAGCTGCTGGGGTGGCCCAGATTACTAAAGCCATTACTAAATGGTCAGGTAACCTAACTGAGGGGTTGGATTCCTTATCTAGGGGGGAGAGAGTTTTACTCCTACAACATATACAGGACTATGTGAACTTTAGAGTGGAAGCCATAAAAGAAGTAGACTTGCTTAATGCACGCACTACTGCTATGGCAGTGTCAGCACGCAGGGGCTTATGGTTACGCAAGTGGACTGCGGATGCGGACTCCAGGAAAGGCGTGGAAGGCCTACCCTTCACAGGAAAGGCCTTATTTGGAGACAAACTAGACAAATGGATCTCCAAAGCTACTGCGGGTAAGTCCACATATCTTCCTTTTGCAGCTGCCCCAACCAGGAAGACCTACTCAGGACCTACTCGGCAGTCCGAAAGGACTGTAAAGTTTAAGGGCAAAGTCAGAGGATCTTCTACAGCCAACAGAGGCGCAAACCAACTACTGCCGGTTCTCAGGAACAGAGCTCCAGCTCTGCTTCTTCAAAGCCTTCAGCATGACGGTGGCCCGCAATGCCTGGAAGACTGGCAGGTGGGAGCCAGACTAAAAAATTCTGTCACATCTGGACGACATCATGCCAGGATCCCTGGGTCATAGGTCTTATTTCCCAGTGCTACAGACTGGAGTTTCAGGAGCTCTCACCTCACAGGTTCTTCAAATCAGGCTTACCAGTTTCACAAGAGGCAAGTATAACCTTACAGGATACCATTCAGAAACTGGTACAGACTCAGGTCATTGTTCCAGTTCCACCTCATCTCCAAAACAAGGGATATTATTCCAACTTGTTTGTAGTACCGAAACCGGACGGTTCGGTAAGGCCGCTTTTGAATCTAAAATCGTTCATCCCGTACTTACGAGTGTTCAAATTCAAGATGGAGTCTTTGAGAGCGGTGATCTCAGGGCTGGAGGAGAGGGAGTTCCTGGTGTCTCTGGATATCAAGGATGCGTACCTTCACTTTCCGATCTGGCCGCCTCACCAGGCTTATCTACGATTTGCGCTGCAGGACTGTCACTACCAGTTCCAGGCCCTGCATTTTGGTCTCTCCACGGCAATGAGGGTGTTCACCAAGGTGATGGCAGAGATGATGTTTCTCCTTCGCAATCAGGGCGTAAACATTATTCCGTACCTGGATGATCTTCTGATAAAGGCTCCGTCCAGGGAGAGGTTGTTGAACAGCATTGGCCTCACAACCAAACTACTCCTGGATCACGGGTGGATTCTAAATCTTCTGAAATCTCACTTAGAGCCAACTCGGAGGCTCCCATTTCTGGGAATGATACTGGACACACAGTCGCAGAAAGTTTTTCTTCCGTTGGAGAAGGCATTGGTAATCCAGTAGCTGGTTAGGGATGTCCTGAAGCCAACCCAGATATCGGTGCATTTATGCATTTGCCTTCTGGGCAAAATGCTGGCCTCTTACGAGGCTCTTCAGTATGGAAGGTTTCATGCAAGACCCTTCCAGCTCGATCTTTGGACAAATGGTCCTGATCACATCTTCACATGCACATGTCTGCCGCCAAAGGCCTGGATCTCCCTGGCTACAGACTGCTCACCTAATTGAGGACCAGCGGTTCGGGATTCAAAACTGGATTCTGCTAACCACAGACGCAAGCCTCAGCAGTTGGGGAGCAGTCACTCGGGATGCAGTTTCAAGGAAGATGGTCAGTCAGGAAGTCGTCTTTCCAATCAACATTCTGAAACTCAGGGCTATATATAACGCCCTTCTGCAGGTCTCACATCTTCTTCAAGATCGGGCCATTCAGGTCCAGTCGGACAATGTGATGGCAATGACGTACATAAACCAACAGGGCGGAACGAAAAGCAGAGCAGCAATGTCAGAAGAATTCTCCTCTGGGCATAAAAGCACTCTGTGGCATTGTCGGTGGTCTTCATTCCAGGAGTAAACAACTTTCTCAGCAGACACGACCTGCACCCGGGGGAGTGGGGCCTTCACCCGGAGGTGTTCAGGTGCTTGACACGTTGATGGGGATGTCCACAAATCGACATGATGGCCTTTCGTCTCAACAAGAAGCTCAAGCAGTATTGTTCCAGGTCGAGAGACCCACAGGCAGTGGCAGTGGACGCTCTGACGACTCCATGGGTCTATCAAATGGTGTACATGTTTTTTAGACTTCCTCTAATCCCAAGAAATCTGAAAAGAATAAAAAGGGAAAAAGTTCATGCCGAACTAGCCAAGAAGGGCCTTGTTCGCAGATCTAACTCGAGATGCTCCTGGAAGACCTGTGGCCTTTACCTCTTCGCGAGGATCTTCTACAACATGGCCCGTTCATCTATCAAGACTTACCATGGCTACGTTTGATGGCTTGGAAGTTGAACGTCGGATTCTAGCCAAGAGAGGCATCCCTGACAAAGTCATCCCGACTATGATCCAAGCCAGGAAGGGGATAATGTCTAAACATTACCACCGTATTTGGAAGAAATACGTCTCTTGGTGTGAGAGCAGAAAATATTCTGCAGTGGAATTTCATCTGGGACATTTCCTGCTTTTTCTGCAGTCGAGTGTGGATGTGAGCCTACGTTTGGGCTCCATAAAAGTCCAGATTTCGGCCTTGTCCATTTTATTTCAGAAACAATTGGCTTCTCTTCCTGGGGTCCAGACGTTCTTGAAAGGTGTTCTGCACATCCAACCTCCCTTTGTGCCTCCCACGGCACCTTGGGATCTCAATTTGGTGCTGCAGTTCCTCCAATCGGCATGGTTTGAACCGTTACAGGGAGTAGATGTTAAATATCTTACGTGGAAGACCGTCACACTGTTGGCCTTGGTTTCAGCAAGACGTGTGTCGGAACTGGTGGCGTTGTCCTACAAGAGCCCCTATTTAATTTTCCATGAGGACAGAGCTGAACTCAGGACTCATCCTGGCTTTGGGGTCAGGGGACTATATGGTATCCCTGGACATACAGGATGCTTACCTACATATACCTATTGCAGTGTCGCATCAGCTATACCTGCGGAAATCAGTTCCGGGCCTTACCCTTTTGACTGACTACGGCTCCGCAAATCTTCACCAAGGTAATGGCGGTGATGATGGCCCTGCTCCGCCATCAGGGTATCAGGATCCTACCGTATCTGGACGTCTTGCTGATCTTGGCAAATTCCCCAGACGTTCTCATCCGTCATCTGGATCTGACGGTCCAGTTTCTGCAAGCCCACGGGTGGCTCATCAACTGGAAGAAATCATCCCTGGTTCCTGCTCAGAGCATGGTGCACCTGGGGGCGTTGAACTGGAAGAAATCATCCCTGGTTCCTGCTCAGAGCATGGTGCACCTGGGGGCGTTGTTGGACACACACAACCAGCAGTTGTTCTTGTATCAGGAGAAAGTCTTGAAACTTCAGGTCCAGATGTGATGCTTCCTCTCTCACCTGCGAGTGTCTATACACTCGGCGATGCAAGTACTAGGCCTCATGGTGTCTGCTTTCGACATGGTAGAGTATGCTCAATTTCATTTCCGCCCTCTGCAGAAGCTGATTCTTGCCAAGTGGGATGGCCTGCCTCACCAGATCAGGTCTCACATGATCTCCTTGTCTCCAGAGGTTCATCTGTCACTGAGCTGGTGGCTACAGGACCAACAATTGTGCAGGGGTCGTCCCTTCTGGATCTCCAACTGGGTCCTCCTGATGACGGATGCAAGTCTGAGGGGTTGGGGCGCGGTGTTGAAGCAACACTCTCTTCAGGGTCGGTGGACCAGGGAGGAGTCTCTCCTCCTGATAAATATTCTGGAATTGCGGGCAGTGTTCCATGCTCTGAAACTGGCCCAGCATCTGATACAAGCCTGTTCATGTACAGTTGGACAACGCCACCATGGTAGCGTACATAAATCATCAAGGCAGCACTCGAAGCCGCATGGCAATGATGGAAGTGTCAAAGATTCTTCAATGGGCGAAACGCCATCTGCCAGCCATCTCGGCAGTGTTCATTCCAGGGGTCCTCAACTGGGAAGTGGACTTCCTCAGTAGTCGGTACGTACGTACCGGAGAGTGGAGCCTTCATCCAGAAGTATTTCAACTCCTAGTGGACAAGTGGGGTCTACCAGATGTAGACCTGATGGCGTCTCGACACAAATATGTCACAACTGAGGGCTGGTGCCGGTAGCTGGAAGCCTCAGTTGTAGGGGCTGACGGATACCGGAACTTGGGAGGAGAAAGTAGACTCCTAGACATGCGTTAGGACAGTAGCAGTAAATGCCCGAAGGTGTGACCACGACAACTGAAAATGTCTTTGAGGGTTTTTATTAAATGAAAAGTCATATAAGGTGCAATGAGAAAATAAATGTCACAGGTGAGTATTGGGAGCACAACTGGTTATGACCAGTAATCCAGAAAATAACTAAAAGTTCTGTATAATGCTTGGGAACCCAGGTGAGGTAAAAAACGTGATGTTGGGGACGGCAAGTGAAACTGTAATAATAATAATAGGGTTCGTGGATAAACTGTAAATGAAGCTGGGGTTCGCAGGAAAACAGTAAATGAATCTGGGATTCACAGGAACACTGTAGAAGAAGCTGGGGTTTGCAGGAACACGATAGGTAAAGCTGGGGTTCGCAGGAACACTGCAGATGAAGCTGGGGTTCGCAGGAACACTATAAATAAAGCTGGGGTTCGTAGGAACACTGTAGATGAAGCTGGAGAGTGGCTACTGGAAAGCCAGAGTATCACACACTATTAGCACTGGATGCGGGAGCAAAGGAAACAGGTTGCACCACAGAGCTTAGACACAGGAGAGCTGGAACTGCACCGCAGAGGGTAATCACCAGGGAGTCAGATTGTAATGCAGTGGAGATCCACAGGAGAGTCCACAGAGAACTGCACACTGGAAACGCTGGAAGGACAATTGAAGCACTGACAACCTTCAGGGTGCTGGGACAGGATATTTATACCTGCTGGACAGCAGGGATTGGCTGACAATTACTCCCTGGCTCCAGCAGCACAATGTATAGGTGAAATAATAACATGTGATTAGAGTCCAAGATGGCTGCGCCAATTGACAGAATCTGAAGGGGAACTAAGCACTGGGCAACATGTGCAAACAACAATGGCGGCGGAGGCCACAGCAACAGAGACTCCATGCACCCAAATGCGCACCGCGGCCACAGGGATGGAAGTGGCAGCCGAGGCACACAAGGGCGCGCATCCAGCAGAGAACCACAGGCGCGGCAGCGATGGGGCTGAAAGCGCCGCACCTCCGTAAGTACATATACTGAGGTGGCCACTGAAACCAGCGCTGCAGGCAATAAATATAACTAAAGCCCCGGCCCTGGCTCTCTGAGCCAACCTCAGGAGGCACCTAACAGGTAGAAAGCGGTGTCTCAGTACCCAGATCATGACAGCACCCCCCCTTTAGGAGTGGCCCCAGGACACTTCTTAGGTTTTCGTGGGAACTTGGAGTGAAATCTTTGCACCAACTTAGGAGCATGAACATCGGAAGCGTTTGTCCAGGAACGTTCTTCAGGGCCATAGCCCTTCCAATCTATCAGATACTGGAGATGACCATATCTAAAACAAGAATCCAGTATCTTGGCGACCTCGTACTCAACACCTCGTTGAGTCTGGACCTTGGGAGTAGAGGGTAGCGTAGAATAGAAGCGATTCAAAATCACTGGTTTGAGGAGAGAAACATGAAACGTCTTAGGAACTTTTAAGAACGGAGGTAGCTGAAGTTTGTAAGCCACTTGCTCAATCGAGAAAGGACCGATATAGCGGGGAGCGAATTTCATACTCTGAACCCTCAGTCAAATGTGGTCACCAACTTTAAGGGCAGGAATTGCCCTACGCTTCTTATCTGCCAATCTCTTGTACCTGGAGGATGCTTTCAAAAGGGCTGCACGAACATTCTTCCAGTTATTTGAAAACTGTTGAATCGTGATGTCAGCTGCAGGCACCGAGGTTGCTGGAAGCGGCTGGAACTCAGGAACTTTTGGATGAAACCCATAGTTGATGAAGAATGGCGTGGAGAAAGATGAAGAATGGTACTGATTGTTGTGGCAGAACTCAGCCCAAGGGAGAAGTTGAACCCAGTCATCCTGGGATGAGGATACATAGATACGGAGGAAGGCCTCCAAGTCTTGATTCACCCTCTCAGTTTGCCCATTGGTTTGAGGGTGATAGGCTGTAGAGAATTTCAGCTTGACTTGGAGCGCTTGGCAAAGACTTCGCCAGAACTTGGCCACAAACTGAACACCTCTATCGGAAATTATCTCTGCCGAAAGAGCATGCAATCTGAAGATCTCTTGAATTAAAACTTGTGCCAACTTGGAAGCTGATGGAAGACCGATGAGAGGGATGAAATGAGCCATCTTGGTGAACCGGTAAACTACCACCCAGATGGTATTGAATTTATTACACACAGGGAGATCCGTGACGAAATCCATCGAGAGATGAGTCCACGGATGATGAGGAACAGACAAAGGAACCAGTTGCCCAGCGGGTGACTGGCGGGGTACTTTGTGTTGGGCACATTTTGGGCAGGAGGCCACAAATTCAGCAATGTCCTTCTTTAGGGTCGGCCTTCAGTATGATCTGGAAACAAATTCTAAGGTCTTGCATATGCCCGCGTGACCGGCAAAGCGAGAGGAATGTGCCCAATGCAAGAGCTTCCTTCTGAGAGCCGGCTTCACAAAACTTTTTCCTGGCGGGGGCATAGAGTCCATCCTCACTGCAGAGAACGCCACTGGATCAATAATATAATACTTGTCAGTAGACTCAGACTCATTTTCTTGCTCCCAGGAGCGGGAACGGGCATCGGCCTTACGATTCTGTGACCCTGGACAAAACTACAACTTGAAGTCAAATCTGGAGAAGAAAAGTGCCCACCTGGCTTGGCGAGGGTTAAGACACTGAGCGCCTTTTAGGTACAGGAGGTTCTTGTGATCCGTCATAATGGTGATGGTATGAGAAGCTCCTTCTAATAAGTACCTCCACTTTTCCAAAGCGAGCTTGATCGCCAAAAGTTCTTGGTCACCGATGGCATAGTTCCGCTCGGCAGGAGAGAACTTTCGTGAGAAGAAGCCACACGGATGTAAATGACCATCTTTAGCTCTTTGAGACAGTACTGTGCCCACTCCAACAGAAGAGGCGTCCACCTCGAGAATGAAAGGCGAGCTGGTGTCTGGCTGTTTCAAAACGGAACAGAGATGAATCTTTGTTTCAACAAATGAAAGGCTTGGATAGCGTCTTCTGGCCATTTCGAAGGGTTGGCACCCTTTTTGGTAAGAGCCGTAATAGGTGCTACTACGGTGGAAAAGTCTCAAATAAATTTCCTGTAGTAATTGGCAAACCCTAGGATTCTCTGGATGCCCTTGAGGGTTACAGGAATCGGACAATCTTGGATCGCTTGAAGTTTCTCGGGGTCCATCTCCAGACCGGAACCGGATACAATATACCCCAGGAACAGGATGGATTTAACTTCAAAGACGCACTTTTCCAGTTTGCAATATAGATGATTAGTACAGAGACGGGATAAGACATCTTTCACCCAGAACCGATGTTTCTCCAGATCATTCGCGAAGATAAGGATATTATCGAGATAAACCACAGCATGACGATACAGGATGTCTCTAAAGATTTAATTCACGAAGTGTTGGAATACCGCTGGAGCATTGCTGAGTCCGAAAGGCATGAGGAGGTACTCGTAATGTCTGTCACGGGTGTTAAAAGCGGTCTTCCACTCGTCCCCTTTTCGGATTCGGATGAGATTATAAGCACCCCTCAGATCTAACTTCGTGAAAATAGTAGCTCCACTGACGCGGTCAAACAGCTCGGTGATAAGCGGCAGAGGGTACAGATTTTTCACTGTGATGTCATTCAGACCCCGGTAGTCAATACAAGGATGCAGGCCGCCATCTTTCTTCTTCACGAAGAAGAAACCTGCGCCAGCTGGAGTAGATGAAGGCCAGATGAATCCTTTAGCCAGATTTTCCTTGATATACTCTTCCACGGAATGGGTCTCAGGCAATGAAAATGGATACGTGCGTCCACGGGGAGGAGTTTTCCCTGGAATGAGGTCAATAGGACAATCCCATTCTCTATGGGGAGGAAGAATATCGGCTGAAGACTTGCTGAAAACATCGGTGAAGTCTTAATAAGGAGAAGGTGGAACATCAAGAGACTTAGAGGAGGATTTGCAAACTGGAAGCACTTTCTGTAGACATGTCTTGGAACAGGAAGGACCCCATGCCAGGATATGGGTCATCTTCCAATCAACTTGGGGATTATGCAGACAAAGCCATGGGAGGCCTAGAACCACGGAATGAGTGGCCCTTGGGATTACCAGGAAGGAAATTAACTCCTTCAGACGGATAGGTAAGGTCTTAAATCACTGCATCAGGAATCCTACTGCCGTCCACGGCAGTTAAAGAAATAGGAGATGACAGTCTCTCAGTAGGTAGAGACCACTGCTTAACGAACTTCTCAGTAATAAAGTTTCCGGCTTCTCCAGAATCCAATAAGGCAATAAGATTCTTGGTACGCTGAGCCACCTGAAGAGAAACTGAGAGGTTGCAGTCACTTGAACACGGAGAGGAATACATTACTCCTAGCCGACCATCTCCTTGGCGGGCTAGGATTTGGAGTTTCCCGGACGCTCGGGACAAGCATTAATAAGGTGGGAAGGTGCAGCACAATATAGGCAAAGGCGATTGGATAGACGTCTTCTGCGCTCTGCGGGAGACAGTCGTGAATGACCTATCTGCATAGGTTCGTCTTTAGATGGAGATGGCTGACGAGGAAGCGGAGCAGAAGGAGTCTTATGAACTGTGGACCTGCCTCGCTCTGTAGCCCTTTCGCGGAACCGTAGGTCAACTTTAGTGAAGAGTGATATGAGCTCATTCAGTTTCGAGGGTAAGTCTCTAGTGGCGAGCTCATCTTTAATACGTTCAGACAGGCCTTGCCAGAAAGCTGCATAGAGGGCTTCCTCATTCCAAGAGACTTCAGATGCCAGCATCTGGAATTTTACTAAATACTGTCCGACAGTCCGTGTCCCCTGACGAAGCCAAAGGATCTCAGAAGAAGCTGACGACACTCGACCTGGCTCATCAAAAATACGTCTGAATGTTGCCACAAAGTCGGAGTAGGATGACAGTAGGGTATCTGATCTTTCCCATAGGGGTGATGCCCAGTTAAGGGCGGAGCCACTGAGTAGAGAGATGATGTACGCAACTTTAGTGCGGTCTGTAGGAAAACTGCTGGGTTGCAACTCAAAGTGGATCTTGCAATGATTTAGGAAACCCCTGCAGGCTTTTGGGGATCCATCATATTTGGCAGGTGTCGGCAAGTGGAGACGTGGAGGAGAAGTGGGTATGGTGGGTGGGGATACCACCGGAGCTACTAATTTTGGCATACTGGACGCCCCTGACCCACGGAGCGTAGCTTGAATTTCATTCAGTTGGGAGGTGAGGTCCTGGAGACATCTGATAACATGGCCTTGTGCAGCCTCCTGATGTTCGAGACGGTCTGCCAGTTCTTGCATCGGCCTGGTCCCTTGGACTTGGTCTCCTACCGGATCCATTAGGTCAGTGCTTACTGTCACAACTGAGGGCTGGTGCCGGTAGCTGGAAGCCTCAGTTGTAGGGGCTGACGGATACCGGAACTTGGGAGGAGAAAGTAGACTTCTAGACATGCTTTGAGACAGTAGCAATAAATACCCTCAAAGACTGAGAATGTCTTTGGGGTTTTTATTAAATGAAAAGTCATATAAGGTGCAATGAGAAAATAAATGTCACAGGTGAGTATTGGGAGGACAACTGGTTATGACCAGTAATCCAGAAAATAACTAAAAGTTCTGTATAATGCTTGGGAACCCAGGTGAGGTAAAAACGTGATGTTGGGGACGGCAAGTGAAACTGTAAATAATAATAGGGTTCATGGATAAACTGTAAATGAAGCTGGGGTTCTCAGGAAAACAGTAAATGAAGCTGGGGTTCACAGGAACACTGTAGATGAAGCGGGGGTTTGCAGGAACACTATAAAGCTGATGTTCGTAGGAACACTGTAGATGAAGCTGGGGTTCGCAGGAACACTATAAATAAAGCTGGGGTTCATAGGAACACTGTAGATGAAGCTGGAAAGCCAGAGTATCACACACTATTAGCACTGGATGCGGGAGCAAAGGAAACAGGTTGCACCACAGAGCTTAGACGCAGGAGAGCTGGAACTGCACTGCAGAGGGGAATCACCAGGGAGTCAGGCTGTAATGCAGTAGAGATCCACAGGAGAGTCCACAGAGAACTGCACACTCGAAATGCTGGAAGGACAATTGAAGCACTGACAACCGTCAGAGTGCTGGGACAGGATATTTATACCTGCTGGACAGCAGGGATTGGCTGACAATTACTCCCTGGCTCCAGCAGCACTACGGATAGGTGAAATGATAACATGTGATTAGAGTCCAAGATGGCTGCGCCCATTGACAGAATCTGAAGGGGAACTAAGCACTTGGCAACATGTGCAAACAACAATGGCGGCGGAGGCTGCAGCAACAGAGACTCCATGCGCCCAAACGCGCACCGCGGCCACAGGGATGGAAGTGGCGGCGAGGCACACAAGGGCGCGCATCCAGCAGAGAACCACAGGCGCGGCAGGGACGGCCGCGACGGGGCTGAAAGCGCCGCACCTCCGTAAGTACATATACTGAGGTGGCCGCTGAAACCAGCGCTGCAGGCAATAAATATAACTAAAGCCCGGCCCTGGTTCGCTGAGCCAACCTCAGGAGGCACCTAACAGGTAGAAAGCGGTGTCTCAGTACCCGGATCGTGACAAATCACAAGGTTCTGGTCTTCGGAGCAAGAACAAGGGATACTCAAGCGGAGTTCGTGGACGCACTGGCAATTCCATGGAACTTTTGGCTGCTATACGTGTTCCCTCCGGTGTCACTCCTGCCCAGAGTAGTGAGGAAGTTCAAGCAAGAAGGAGGAATCCTACTTCTGATAGCTCAGGCGTGGCCCAGACGGCATTGGTTCTCAGACCTACAGGGTCTCCCGCTGGAGCGTCCTCTTCTGCTTCCACAACGACCAGACCTCCTCGTTCAGGGCCCTTGTGTCTACCTGGATCTGGCCCGGCTGGCTTTAATGGCATGGCTCTTGAAGCTTCCGTACTGAGGGCCAAAGGATTTTCTGAGGCGGTCATTCAAACTATGTTGAAGGCCTGTAAGCCGGCTTCTGCTCGGATTTACCATAGGGTCTGGAATTCTTACTTTGCTTGGTGCGCATCTAACAATCATAAGTTCCGAAATACGAATGAATAGACCATCGGTCAAACGCGGCTGTTATTTCATACAATACGGGAATTCACTATTCATTCGTATTTGGGTGTTAGTTTCTGAGTGCTCAATTGCGGTCGTATTTTTTTGCGAATCGGTAAAAAAAGTGGTAAAAAAATAGACCTGCTTTTTTCAATCGTGTTTGCATGTGTTGTAACTGAAAAATCAATCACACCTGAATTAGGATGCCTATAAAAGGATGTTAGGCCCATTTCAATACACCTACACTCAGAAATGGCAGCAGGACTGTGGGCCAGTGATCTTTTGTGTGCTGTGGGATTCCTCAGACTCAGACATCAGCCTGTAAGTACCCAGGGCCAAGAAACTGAACATGGTCAGCAGGTTGTACAGGTTCCGCGGAGGCTGCGCAGGCCTCGTTTTTTTAGGGGGCGTTTAAACTTGAACGCATTGTCCGATGATAAGGTCATACAGATGTTCCGTCTAAATCGTAACAACATTTTCCATCTGTATGACCTTGTCAAACTGAGCCTAGACCCTGAGGCAGCACGCTCTCGCTCTGTCTCAGGCCTGCACAAACTCCTGGCTGTGTTGCACTTTCTGGCTACTGGCAGCTTTCAGGCTGTGTCTGGGGATGTCATAGGAATCTCACAGCCCTCATTTTCCAGAATCTTAACACAGGTGATGTATACCTAACTACCTCTTCTGTTTTGTGTTTGTTTTAATTTCTCGGTGGCCAGTTCTGTTCTAAAATCTCATGTTTATTGTTCTTTAAAATATACACACAGGTGTTGGCTGTTTTGCAGCCCCACATCGAGGCCTCAATCTGCTTCCCTACCCAGGAGTCTCAGTGGCATGCTGTCAGGGTAGATTTCTATGAGCTGGCTGGCATGCCCAATGTGCTTGGAGCCATAGATTGCACACACATTCAGCTGAGACCACCTAGGGGCAGGCAGCACATATATACGAATCGCCATTTCGAACACTCCACAAATGTGCAGGTGGTTTGTGATGCAAATCTCAAAATAATGAGTGTTGTTGCTGGTTACCCTGGGGGTTGCCATGACTCCTTCATCCTCAGTCAGTCATCCCTCTTTGATAAGTTTGAGGACGGACAAATGCCAGATGGATGGCTGCTGGGTATGTAATTTGATATGTGTAGGCCTGCGTATACTTTGTCCAAATACAGGTGCAGATGTATTAACCTGTAGAAGGCATAAGGAAGTGAGAAACCAGTGATCTGTGCAAGGTGATAAAGGCACCAGCCAATCAGCTCCAATATGTAAATGAACATTTAGGAACAGATTGTCTGCTGCCTTTATCACCTTGCACATATCACTGGTTTTTCACTTCCTTATGCCTTCTACAGGTTAATACATCTGCCCCACAGTGTGTTACTTATGTGTTGCTGTATCTTAACATGAATCACGTTACTATATCTGTCTTTTAGGTGATGGAGGATATGGCTGTTTCTCTTAGCTTCTAACTCCATTGTCCCGACCTGATACCCCTGCTGAACACAATTACAATCATGCACATAAGTCCACGCAGAATGTGATAGAAAGATGTTTTGGTGTGCTGAAATCTAGGTTTCGGTGTCTGGATAAGTCTGGTGGCCTTTTGTTGTATAGTCCCTCCAAGGTGACTCAAATTGTGTTCTACTGCTGCTTTCTTCATAACATGTGTTTGCAACAACATCTGCCACATGTTGAGGAGGAGGAGGAGGAAGAAAGCAGCCAGCAAGCAGAGGAATTAGAGACATCTGGTGATACTTGGAGTACAGATGTAGGGAGGCAGGTTAGGCAAGAGATCATCACTCGCTATTTCTAAGGTAAGTTTGGTTTGCTTATTTCATTTGTTGTGTAATCATAAATAGATGTGTTGCCATTTTTATTGACAAAACCATTACTCATAATGTGTCTGTCTCCTTGACACATACAAACATACCCTCGCTTTATGTAAAACAAATGTCGCATGTGTATTGTGTGTATTTTTAAACTCAAAACAACAGATTATGAGTGGCATGCATTAAGTCTGGATAAGTGATCGTAAACTTGCAGTGCGAATTTCTTACAAGCCCACATAATCCATTTAGTATTTCACTTTATCATTGTGTGTAACGTCCTAATGCACAGGTTCACAAACTCGGCCCTCAGGACCACACACAGTTATATACAAAAAGAAAAGGTCGCACAAGTCGTCTGTTCCTTTAAACCAACCCTCTAAATGTTTACCGTTTTGTTTTTCCTGAGGGCCGAGTTTGAGAACCTGTGTTCCCAAAAAACACTCCTCAACATATAATATGTTAGCCTTGAGGAATACATGTGTCCCTATGTGTGATGCACCATCATATTTAAGACACACAATCTTACTGTAATCAGGAATAATTTATTTCCTAATGTTTGATGCAGTAAACTTGATGATGTGTAAGTAAATACACAGTTTGCCACATATATATATATTATTATACACATTCTTTGTTTTTTCTTTAAAAAGTACATATTTGTTTGTTTCAGCATCATGTGTAATAACATTCTTACTAATTTTTATCACACACAAACATGTCCCAACAATACTGACATTCATTTGGTCAATGTTTTAAAAAAAAATCAAAGCCAACATATTAAAAGCTTTTTAAGCAACTCAATTGTGTTCTTCTTGTAATGTTGTATAGAGAAGAAAGGTAAAATATGTATCAATAACATTGTAATTTGGATTGTCTGCAGGAAAAGAGAATGATTGGAATCTAGAAAGAGTAATGATTAGAAAAAAATCAAGTGGTCTGTTTACTTCCTGCTAAAGACATTCTGCCTGGCTGCCAATTATTGTGTCTGCAGGAAAAGAGAATGATTGGAATCTAGAAAGAGTAATGATTAGAAAAAAATCAAGTGGTCAGTTTACTTCCTGCTAACATTTCCATCCTCCAATACAAAAAAAATGGTAAAGAATAAATGTGCGTACACATTTTATGTTGTTGTTTGTAGCACTTATAATTAATGATGTTGTAAAAATTGTCAAGGAGCTAAGTGTTATATATTTTTTGCCAAACATACACTTACTAACTATTTTGAGTTACTTATCACAAATGTCTAACTTGTATTTTTTTCACGTTTTTTTTGGTGGCTGCTTGTCCTGCCCTTTGCCTTTAGCACTGTCATGTTGTCGTGCTCTGGTGGAGCGTCTTGGTGGTGATGAGACTGGCGTGATATTTGGAGTAGTCGTACCAGAACTGCTGCTTGTTTGCTGTTGGTGCATGCATCTGAGTGTTTCATTCAGGTTAGTGAGGGTGGCATTGAGTTCACGTGTAGCAGCATTTTGGTTGTCTACTATTCTGAATAAACTTTCATTAATCTTTTGATTGTTTTGAAAAATGTTCATATAACTTTGCTGTTGTCTGTGCTGATCTTCCATTAGTCTGTGCTGTTCTTCCATTAGTCTGTGCTGTTCTTCCATTATGCGCTGTAAGTTGCCCATGACCTGTGTAATGTCTGTACGCATGAGTTCCATGGTATTGCCTATTCTGGTTGTTTGTTCATTTTGTCTGCTCAGATTTCTTGATATTCTTCTGAGGTGAGATGGTAGGCTTGCAAACATTTGTGTTTGCCTACGCAGGCAATCTTCATTAGTGGCCTGCTGTCTAGCCCAAATGGACCAAAACACCTGATCAGGGCCTTGTGTTCCTGGTGTTGTTGGGCTGTGTTGTGGTGGTGGTGTGCTTTGCTGTGGTGGTGTACTCACAGGTGCTGGGGGGCTCATTCCTTGCCTTAATGGCTGCATTTCTAAGATGTTTGTCTCCTCCATGTCACTGTGTTGCTGTTGTTGCAGAGGGATGCTGTTCCCAGGGCTAGAAGCTAAAATGTTAAACAAATCTCCGTTAGCTATCCATATGTTTGAGAAATGTAAACAAATCACTACACATGGAACACATGTCATTCACTGTTGCTTTCAACTATTCTGCCTAGCAACATCATCACTCATAGCTTAAATACATACATATGCCTGTTTGTGGCAAATGTGTCTGGTTACTTAATTGTGAAAGCAAACACTTTAGTTTTATTGTAGCTCACACATACTCCACCATAAAAACACATTGGATTACATAATGTGTTACCTTATAGCTTTGATCAAACAAACATAGTAATGTTTTTATATGTATTTTGCAATGTTACCTCAAACACACATGTGAAATTTGGAAAAACAACCTTACTTTTTGTAAGATAAAAAACATGCTTTTTTGTTGCAGCATCTTACACACAATGTCATACTGTATGGCTCAAGTGGACATACATATCTTTACTGGATGTGGACAAGGCCATTTAGCTTGGATTCCATTTCAGCTTTTACTTACTGCAGTAAGTATTTAAGTTTTTGATGTGTTTTGACTTAATGCGGTTATGAAATATTTTGATTATGTCCTGAAATTTTACTCATTTTTTTCAGTTTGATACTCACAATCAAGATGAGGGGAGTGTGGATGACGTCTTGGAGGTGTGTTCAAAATTTGGAGTGGGGGAACAGAACATACGGACGATAATCTTCGTGGCGGGGTAGCCTGCTGTGGTTGGTCCGGGACATACGACCTTGCTTTCTTTTCGGCCACAGGTTTTTTGTGGTGATGTCTTACAGAAGTGCCACTTCTGCTGCTCCATACTTCTTTTGATGGACCTTTTAATGAAAGTGCAATTTTGTTATGGCCATTCCTTTACAAGCATACCCTATACTACAATGGCCACTTTACCTGCTTACGCAGCGTCATCATCATCAGATGTGATAGGAGTTACTGGCCGACGAGTAGTACTGCTTTTTTCTAACTGTGTAAAATAAAAAAATAAAAATATTGCATGCTATTGTGTATACATCCACCCATTATGCTTATAAAAAAATATTCTTTTAGAAATGCTTGGTTTGTTTTTTAAATAAACATAAGGACCGGAAAAAAAGAAAAAAAACATAAAACAATAAACATTGTCCAATAGACATATGCACTATGGCAAAATCAACACAGGAAAACATGTACAGGACACTGACATAGGCCACAAGTAAAAAAAAACACAAAAAAAAAACACACACATCTTCATTTTGTATTGAAAGGATAAATATTACAGATGCAATATATAAATTGCTCTGTGATGTGGCACTCCAAACACACATTACCACTATATGAGCCAAAACAAAATGTAGCAATTTTTATACAATTACACTGCAGTGTGGTGTCACGGTACAAATACAAGCAAAAAATTATCAAATAAATAGTGTTATTTTGATTAAAAATTTAACATTATCTAATAATGACATTACACATGTAAGTGGTTTCCAAACCACTTTCCACTACTCCAGCCTCTAACATGACAACCACTGTTTTTTAAACATTGCACATGGATCACTTAAATATAAAACATAGTCACAATTTTCTACAAATACACGCCCAAAAGAAAAACATTATTGCAGGACAAATCAGAGACACACCAAGTCCAAACTACACATGCAAAATATCTTTCTGAAAAACACATGACATACAATAAAGTAAGATGTTACATTGGCTTTTGTATAAAACATTAACCAAAACAATGTATTGGCTGACACACACTTGAAGATGGGAGTAATATGCAACGTCACATGCACACATTTAAAAAAAAAAAAAACTAACATAGAATGTAAATGCAAATACTCATGCTCACCATTCTTCCTGGGCCGATCTGAATCCCGGACATGGGTTGCAGAGACAACTTCAGGAGGTATTACACTCCGCATGGGCTCCTCATACTCCAGATATCTTGCAATATAGGGCTGGCCACCACCGGTTTTCCGAGCTGACTTGGCCTCCTTGGCCATTTTGGACTTGACACGTCGCTTTATGTCATAGTACCGTTTGCGGCACGTGTCCTCCGTCCGCTTGACCACCCCCTCACTATTGACAGCAGCAACAACTTTCGCCCACAACACCGTCTTCCTCCGTGTTGGCACCTTGGCGGACTCAGGGCCAAATAGCTGCCTCTGATACTTCATCAGCTCACGCACCAATGCCACATTTTCAGCAAAACTAAACTTTACGTTCCGCCCAGTCTTAGTAGTGGTGCGTGGCTGCGGAGCACTCTGACTGTCACTATCACTTGAGGCTGCTGCAGCAACCTCACCCACCTCCTCAACCTCACTAACCTCACTAACACTCACCTCCTCCACCTGACCGACCTCCTCCCCCTCACACACACCCTCCACCTCACCCACCTCTGAGTCACACATAATTGTGTGTCTAAACAGTTAACACAGAAAAAAAAAAACACACTCCTCCACTAACACTACACAACTCACACACACACACACACACACACACACACACACACACACACTGACAAGGAAAAAAGAAATAAAGAAAAAAAAAGGAAAAAAGGATAAAGAAAAATAACTTGGACTAAAAATGAGACAAAACCACAAAATACAAGACAACAAGAATGACAAGACGACTTTCAAACACAATACCACACTCAGAAATCGCTACCAACACTCCTCACCAAACCACAAATTCACCTACCTCCACAGCACAACCTCCCTCCTCCTCACCACTAACTAAACCCACGAGGTGCGGACGGTTTGGGGCGTATTTATATGGTTGCGCACAGACACTCCTACCATCTGAAACACAACCAATCACGAACGGGGATGAAAATCGAAACTGAAAGTGAAAATGCGGCCACGGGAAAAAAAAACCCTGCTGCGTTTAACTTAGGAAAAAAAACAGCAAATACAACAAAAACACGTACGCAAACGACAATGACGGCCGTAAATGTGCCAAAAAGAAACGACTGGCATCGACATCGGAAAACACGACAACCATAAAGTCGACTGCTTCGTAACTTTGCGTATATGGATTCAAAAAGTTGCATGAAAATGCACCCGATACAAAACGAGTTTAAACACTACACAAACCGACTCAAACACGAATATTAGTAAATATTGGCCAGGGTGTTTTACGGATTCAACCTCCCTATGTCCCACCTGTGGCTCCTTGGGATTTGTCGGTGGTTCTGGAGGCCTTGCAAGAGTCTCCGTTTGAACCTCTTGAATCTGCGGACCTTAAGTGGCTTTCTCTTAAGGTCTTGTTTCTGGTGGCTATTGCCTCTGCTAGACTGGTATGAGATCTGGCTGCCTAGTCTTATAGATCCCCCTATCTGATTTTTTACTGTGACCGGGCAGTTCTTAGACCGCGCCCTGGTTATCTACCCAAGGTGGTGTCTTCTTTCCGCCTTAACCAGGAGATTGTGGTTCCGGCCTTTGTCTCTCCTGAATTGTCTTCCAAAGAGAGGTCTTTGGATGTGGTACGGGCTCTCCGTATCTATGTGAAGAGGACAGCCTTCGTTAGGAAGTCTGATTCTCTCTTTGTACTGTTTGATGTTCACAAACGTGGCTGGCCTGCTAACAAGCAGACCTTGGCCAGATGGATTAGAATGGCGATTGCACATGCTTATGTACAGGCTGGCCTTCCAGCTCCTGCTACCATCAAAGCCCATTCTACTCGGTCTGTTGGACCTTCTTGGACGGCCTGTCATGGTGCGACCCTTGAACAATTCTGCAAGGTGACTACGTGGTCCTCAGTGAACACGTTCATAAGGTTCTATGCCTTCGATACTTCCGCCTCTCAGGATGCTTCCTTTGGACGCCGGGTTCATGTGCCCATTACAGTGCGTCCCCTCCCATGAGGAACTGCTGTAGGACATCCCCGATGTTATTCCCTGTGGAATCCCAGTGTACCCCGCTGCAGAAAAGAAGATTTATGGTAAGAATTTACCTTTGTTAAATCTCTTTCTGCGAGGTACACTGGGCTCCACGGGGCGCCCACCCTGACGCACTTAGCTTCTTTGGGTTTGTATGGCATTAGCCGCTGATACCTTCTCCTGTCGTGAGAATGTGGTGTATATGGCTACTAATGGTTGTCGTCTCTTTTACCTGCTACTGCATTGGACTGGTTAACAAAACTGATTTCCTGTGCACGGAGGCGGGGTTATAGAGGAGGCGGCGCTGAGCATCTTGGGAACAGTCAAAGCTTTTAGCCTGTTGGTGCCTCGGATCAAGATCTTACTCTACACCCCGATGTTATTCCCTGTGGAACCCAGTGTACCTCGCAGAAAGGGATTTAACAAAGGTAAGTTCTTACCATAAATTTCATTATTTTGATCAATTAACAAAATGCAAAGTGAATGAACAGAGGGGAAATCTAAATCAAATCAATATTTGGTGTGACCACCCTTTGTTTTCAAAACAGCATCAATTTTTCTATGTACACTCGCTCACAGTTTTTGAAGGAACTCGGCAGGGATGTGGTCTCAAACATCTTTGAGAACTAACCACAGATCTTTTGTGGATGTAGGCTTGCTCAAATCCTTCTGTCTCTTCATTTGATACCAGAAAGACTCGATGATGTTGAGATCATTGCTCTGTGGGGGCCATATCATCACTTCCAGGGCTCCTTGTTCTTCTTTACGCTGAAGATAATTCTTAATGACATTGGCTATATGTTTGGGATCATTGTCCTTCTGCAGAATAAATTTGGAACCAATCGGGTGCCTCCCTGATGATATTGCATGATGGATAAGTACCTGCCTGTATTTCTGAGCATTGAGAACACCATTAATCCTGACTAAATTCCCAACTTCATTTGCTGAAATGCAGCTCCAAACTTGCAAGTAACCTCCACCATGCTTCATTGTTGCCTGCAGACTCATTATTGTACGCTATCCAGCCCTTCAGCGAACAAACTGCCTTCAGCCAAAAAGTTCAAATTTTAACTCATCAGGTCAGAGCCCCTGCTGCCATTTTTCTACACCCCATTTCCTATGTTTTTGTGAATAGTTGAGTCGCTTGGCCCTGTTTCGACTCAACCATGCACACAAACGAAGCATAATCTGTGATAAGTGCCCCCTAGACCCATGATAAGTACAGGGAAAATACATAGGTCTGCAGCTTTTCGCAGGACCTATGTATTATCTCATGAAAAACAGGTGTTTTTCGCGGGACCTTGTTTGATAGTGCTGGTTTTTTTTTAATTATACCGATTATGGTTAATTGGATAGCCCCATTGGATAGAGTTTAAAAAATCAATAAAAAAAACTATTAAAACTTCAGTTTTTTAAAGCATTTTTACTTTGCAACATTTTTTCACACACCTGCATAAAACTTTTGCACAGTACTGTATATCAATACAGTGACCCACAAATTCAGCTGATCTTCACGTTAATACACTTTATAGCTACCAGCAGACACAATCTTATTATGCACATATTAAATGGGTTGTACATTAGACACAATTATTGTCAATTTATTCACATTACATTTTAATTTATCACATGTTCCTATTCACTTTATTTTTATTTTCATTTAGGAGTATATGACTTAGTAAATGGGAATCAGTATGTGTTACCGGCAGACAAGATGCCAGCTAGCAGAATCATGGCAGAAAGCAGCGAGTCCCCTTGCTGCTCGCAGCGGACACTTCAGGTCCGTTGGCTCTATTCACTCACCACGGGTTATATTCCAACTCGATGGGAATACCCCGCATTTGTCGGGTTTCTGGCCGGTGGCATTTCACCGGCTGTTGGGATTCCAGCGTCAGTCTCTTGAATGCCAGGATCCCGACAGCCAGTATTTTAACTGCATCCCAGTAATGGTATCATTATTAGTGTGATACCCTTTACACCAACACACATTTTTGGTCACCGCAATATTTCACTTGTTCATTTAGTGTTATGTTTATCACTTTCACCAATTTTCTTTCACATTTTTACATCTGTGCATCATCACTTCATCATTAATGCTATGTTTATAATTTCACTGCTCACAATTTTTCATCAGTAGTTGTATTTGTACATTATATTTATATGTTTAATATATTTTTATTATATTTAGTAAAAATAACAATTATGTGCTTAAATATATTTATTAACTTTTATAACACCTGATGATATATAGATTTATCATGATTTATTTAAATATTAAGAATTTAAAGATTGTATATTTATGTACATAAAGATTATATACATATATTTCACTGTTCTAGTTTCTATAAACAATTTTAATATGATATAATGAAGGTTAAATTTTATTATTAGTGCGCAAAAGATGACAAAGCTTGTTGTTTATCTTTTGGTGTATAAGGTGCAGTTGAGCTGCCAGGCCGAAACCATTATAAGCTTCTGCCACCTTGGAGGAGTCACCGAAGAGCACAGAGAAGAAGGACTGGGAGGATTTGACTTTCTTATTAGCTTTAGCCAGGAGCTGCATCGCCATCTTCTCCTTCCCGGTGTTATCCATGGCGGGGATTGCAGGCTGCAGCAATAATCATGTACCAGGGGTCATAATGGGGCTATAATGACGGCCAATCCTGTCAACGGGGCTGCAGGGAGGACTCTGACAGCTCAGCCTCGGGGAGGGAGGAAAGTATCAAGGTGAGCAATTGACAGACTCAGAGCCATACTTCTGCCCACACTCCTTCCTTCTTTTCTTGTCATAGAAGAACTTGTAATGAGAGGGTCAGGATCTCTGATTGGTCTGGATTCATTCTGGATTAGCCAAGGTGTTAGTATAGTATGAAGGGTATATGGAGAAAACTACGGAGTCTGATCAAGTTTCCTAAGCAAAGATTACTTATTAATTAGGGGCGTGCACTGGGCCATTTTTCGGGTTTTGTGTTTTGGTTTTGGATCTGGATCTCCTTCGTGTTTTGGATCTGGATTAGTTTTGCCAAAACTACCCTTGCGGGTTTTGGTTTTGGATCTGGATTTTTTCGAAAAAATAATGAAAACAGCTAAAATAACAGAATTTGGAGGTGTTTTTGTTCCTACAGTGTTATTGGGTGTGGATCATAGGGTCGACAGTAACTAGGTTGACAGTCATTAGGTTGACCACTATTGGTCGACTGTGACTAGGTCGACACCTGAAATAGGTCGACATGAACAAGGTCGACATTGAAAAAGGTTGACATGAGTTTTTTAAAATAATTTTGTTGTTGTTTTCTTCGTAAAGTGTCCAGGAACTCCAATTAGTGCACCGTATCCCCTCGCTTCACTCGCCATGCTTCGGCCAAGGTTACTATTCCCAATCGTAGTTCACGTGGTTCGTAAAGTATGAAAAAGTAAAAAAAATGAAATGTGAAAAACTCATGTCAACCATTTTCCATGTCAACCTTGTCCATGTTGACCTAGTGACCATGTCGACCTATAGACCATGTCGACCTAATGATGTTCGACCAATAGTGGTCGACCTATTGAGTGGATACCATATTAATAACCTCAACAACATTTATTTACACTAATTTCCAGACTATTCAGAACACCTCACAGCTCACAATATTGTTTTTATCCAGTTTAGGCCTAAAGGTTGCACCGAGGTAGCTGGTCAGAGCAGTAGCAGCCTTTGGTTATGCAGGGTGATTCAAAAGTCACAGTACACCCTTTTGCTTCAAAAAGTGTGCAGGAAATGGGAAAACTGAATACTCCAGTACAGTATGGGTGAGGTGGGCTATCTTTTAAGGTATGTACAGAACATAGGTGCCATCTTGAAATCGTCTATCTTAAATTTAAGTTGGTTTTTCCAAATGGAAAGGGGGTCGTTTAACATGTCAAACAACATCAGAATTTGCTGAAAAGTTTATTGCTGCAAACAGATTTGAAATAGCAGAGAATTGAGGTCATTTTGATGTCTAGAGTACAAAGTTTCCGTGTCATAGCTGTCAACACTGTCAGGTGCCTAATTTCCAAATTCCGAGAAACTGGGACTGTGGCTGACAGGTCACGGAGTGGTCGTCCTAAAAGTGCTACTGATGAGACAACCTCATCAATGGTTTTGGCATCCTTCGTGAAGAGTCCACAATGCAGCACACAATGTTTGTCAGCAAAATGTGGAATCAGCCAGTCATCGTTCATACGAATCCTTCATGCCCATCGATGGCAACCATTCAAGATCCATCTACTCCAGTACATAGCAGAGAATGACCCAGACAGATGTATGCAGTTTTGCATGTGGGCCTTAGAGCAACAGCAACAGGTTCCCTCTTTTACACAAGGCATCTTGTTCAGTAATGAGGCAAACTTTTATGTCAGTGGTGAAGTTAACTTTCACAACCACAGATACTGGAGTTACCAGAATCCACACTGGATGGAACCTTCCAAGGTTGGTAACGTAAAGGTTATGGTGTGGTGTGGGATATGGGGTACCCATGTAATTGGACCAGTTTTCATTGACCAGAACCTAAATGCACAATGCTACCTCAAAATGCTGCAAGACGTGGTGTTCCCCTCAGTTCTGAATGAAGATGGCAGCTTTCCCTGTTACTTTCAACAGGATGAGGCTCAACCACACTACGGAGCAGTTGTTCGTCGGTGGTTAGATGGTCAATTTCCTGGTAATTGGATTGGCCGATGTGGTTCTGTGGAATGGCCACCCAGATCACCTGACCTCACACCACTTCACTTGTATCTGTGGGGTCATTTAAAGCAACTCGTGTATGCAGAGAAAATAAGAAGCAGACATCTCCAGCAATGCATTGAAGAAGCGTGTGCCAGCATTTCTTCGGAAATCCTTGTCATAATTGTATCCAGTGCCTTCAAATTTGTGTTGACCAAGAGGGACAACATGTTGAACACATTAAATGACTATCCTTTATGGAGAACAGTTCAGCCTGTAAGTACAACAAAAAAAGTGTTGTAACTTTTGAACCATAACTGCTATTTCAAATCTATTTGGAGCAATAAAACCTTTCAGCAAATTCTGATGTTGTTTGAGATGTTACACAAACCCGTTTCTATTTGAAAAAACTGACTTAGATTCAAGATGGCCAATTTCAAGATGGTGCCCATGTTCGGTACATACCTTAAAAGATGGCCCACCTCACCCATACCTTACTGGAGTATTCAGTTTTCCCATTTCCTGCACAGTTTTTGAAACAAAAGGGTGTATTGCGACTTTTGAAACTCCCTGTATTTACTAGGAGGACAAAATGAAAATAAATAAAAAAGAATGAATTTTACAAAAGATGCATTAGGCAAGGCTCAAGATTTCAGTTCACAAAAAGATGATTAAGGCAAAGAATAGAAAAAAAATTTTTTTAGATTTTAATTTATTTCATTTATTTTAATTTAATTTATTTCATTTAAATTATTTAGAATCATATTCTTAATTTCCTCAAAGATATCTTCGATATGCAGAAAGTTCACTATATGAGTGTGGAGAGTTTATTTATATTCATTTTTAAATTTATCTCATTTATAATTATTATTAATAATATTTGAATGAATTACAATGCGATGATAAGAAGAGTTATGAATAATAAGTTATTATAGGACAATAAGTTATAATAAGAATATTAGAGATGAGCGGGTTCGGTTCTCCGAGATCCAAATCCCCCCAAACTTCACCTATTTTACACGGTTCCGAGGCAGCCTCGGATCTTCCCGCCTTGCTCGGTTAACCCGAACGCACCCGAACGTCATCATCCCGCTGTCGGATTCTCGCGAGATTCGTATTCTATATAAATAGCCGCGCGTCGCCGCCATTTTCACTCGTGCATTGGAGATTGAACGGAGAGGACGTGGCTGCGTTGTCTCCTGAAAAGCTCCGTAATCTGTGCTCAGTGTGCTGCAAATATCTGTGCTCAGTGTGCTGAAAATATCTACGTTCTCTGCCTGAAAACACTCCATATCTGTGCTCCGTGTGCTGCAAATATCTGTGCTCAGTGTGCTTTATTGTGGGGACTGGGGACCACCAGTATATAATTATAGTAGTACAGTACAGTAGGCCATTGCTGTATCTTGCAGCTCTGTGTCACTGCAAGTATCCATTCCATATCTGTGCTGCATTTTTGTGAGCAGTATATATAGTATTACAGTGCAGCATTTTGGTGACCAACAGTATATAGTTGTACAGTAGGCCATTGCTGTATCTTGCAGCTCTGTGTCACTGCAAGTATCCATTCCATATCTCTGCTGCATTTTTGTGAGCAGTATATATAGTATTACAGTGCAGCATTTTGGTGACCAACAGTATATAGTTGTACAGTAGGCCATTGCTGTATCTTGCAGCTCTGTGTCACTGCAAGTATCCATTCAATTTCTGTGCTGCATTTTTGTGAGCAGTAATATATAGTATTACAGTGCAGCATTTTGGTGACCAACAGTATATAGTTGTACAGTAGGCCATTGCTGTATCTTGCAGCTCTGTGTCACTGCAAGTATCCATTCCATATCTGTGCTGCATTATTGTGAGCAGTATATAGTAGGACAGTGCAGCATTTTGGTGACCAGCAGTATACATATATAGTACAGTACAGTAGGCCATTGCTGTATCTTGCAGCTCTGTGTCACTTCTAGTATCCTGATCAGTGCTCAATATCTGCTGCATTGTTGTGACCAGTATATATACTGTACTATGCAACGTGTGTTATACACCTGATTACTGATTATACATCCTGTAATCTCTACTGAGCGATTTGTGAGATACACCTGGGGATTATACACCCTATATACTGTACTGTGCGATGTGTGTTATACACCTGGTGATTATACATCCTGTAATCTGTACTGAGCAATGTGTGAGATACACCTGGGGATTATACACCCTGTATACTGTACTGAGCGATGTGTGAGATACACCTGGTGATTATACACCCTATATTATAATTATTATCCTTTATTTATATGGCGCCACAAGGGTTCTGCAGCGCCCAATTACAGAGTACATAAATAATCAAACAGGAAAACAGCAACTTTCAGTTGATGACAGTATAGGACAAGTACAGGGTGAATAAACATAGTTACATCAGCAGATGACACTGGAATAAGTATCAGGTGGCAGAAGACTGCTGCATGTGGTACAGTTGAAGATTATTAAAGTAAGACAAAGGATAAGCACATGAGGGAAGAGGGCCCTGTTCATGAGAGTTTACAATCTAAAGGGGAGGGGTAGACAGACATGGGTGACACAGATGGGGTACATAGAGAACGTGGAACAGAGGGTTAGGATGAGATTTGGCTGGGTTTGGTGAAGAAGTGGACCCCCAGAAGGCACAAGTCAATACTTAACATTGCAACATTTTACTGGGCTATGCAGGAGAAAATTAAAAATAGGGGGGAAAAAATAAAATAAAAAAGAATCGATAACTTCTACTGCTTTCAAAAAGGTCAATGGAAGCTGAAATAATGGACAACTACCTCATGGAAGACAGATACAGTATACCAAACAGTACTTAGCAGAGTTAGGAATGAGTGCTTATGAAATACAGTAACATTTTGTCATAATATTTCAGAAACTGCATGGCTGGTCTCTTGCACTCTTTTGCTCTAATACACCACCTGCTTTAGGATTTATATTCAAAAACATTGTCTCCATAATCCCCAAAACGTCAGTCTTCTTGGAAAGTGGTTTGATCCTTTGTAAGGGAAAGAGAACAAATGTTCTCAAACAACGGTTTCTCAATTTCTTTTTCCTCTGGGAAGGGATTGTGGATTCGCAGGAATATCTGAGCATTTCTGTAATCAGAAAGCAGCGACTTTCTACAAATGTTTATGAATAATTCCAGTGATTTTGTCATTTTCTTCCAGTGATTTGGACCAATAATACCATTGATTAGAACAAATTATTTCAGTGATTTTGTCATTTTCTTCCAGTGATTTGGACCAATAATACCATTGATTAGAACAAATAATTCCAGTGATTTTGTCATTTTCTTCCAGTGATTTGGACCAATAATACCATTGATTAGAACAAATAATTCCAGTGATATTGAGGTGTTTGTGTCGCTTAGCTTAGCCGTCCAGCGACCACAATGCACCTCTTTTACTCTTTTCTTTGCATCATGTGCTGTTTGGGGCCAATTTTTTAAGTGCCATCCTGTCTGACACTGCAGTGCCACTCCTAGATGGGCCAGGTGTTTGTGCCACCCTCTTGGGTCGCTTTGCTTAGTCATCCAGCGACCTCGTTGCAAATTTTAGGACTAAAAATAGTATTGTGAGGTGTCAGGTGTTCAGAATAGACTGGAAATGAGTGAAAATTGTGATTATTGATGTTAATAATACTATAGGCTCAAAATTACCCCCAAATTCTATGATTTAAGCTGTTTTTGAGGGGTTTTTGAAAAAAAAACACTGAATCCAAAACACACCTGAATCCACCAAACAATGTTCAGGGAGGTTTTGCCAAAACGCGTCTGAATCCAAAACACGGCCGCGGAACCGAATCCAAAACCAAAACACAAAACCCGAAAAATTTCCGGTGCACATCTCTAAAGAATATGAGCTACAGACACCACACCCTGAAATGGATGGAGCACATCTGGATGTATTCTGGGAGGATACAGCACAAAATATAAAAAAAGATGTCTTTTATTTTGGGTGGACTGACAGAGCAGCTGCAGTCCCTGGATGTATACTGGGATGGCACCACACAAAATATGAATTTAAATAAAAAAAAAATATATATATATATATATATCACACGCTGCAGTTACAGTGTCACGCAATTGAGTCAAAAACATGAAGAAGTATTTTTTATATCACACAGGCATTTACAGTGTCACACAAATGAATCAGAAATGTATATAATAATTACACACTGCGGTTGACTACACCGACAGCGTCGCACAATGCGTTTATGAGTAGGAAATAATATACTGCGGTCTGACCGACAGTGTCACAGTACTTATGAAAATAAAATAAAAATTGTATAGTACACTGGGGTACAGCACAAACAAAAAAATACATTTTTTTTTAATAATTATAATTTTAGGCTTTTTGTTTTTAGCTTTTATTATTTTAATTTTACACTGGGGCGGAGCCCCTGGGTGGACGGACAGATCACCCCTTTCAGATACAGCAGAGTACCACTTTTAAATACATAATAGAAATATATTTTTTGCTTTGGATCACACACAGATATATAGCAGTTGTGTACGGCAGCCACAGTACTAATAGTCAGAGTGACGCACCAATATTTTTTGCTGTGGCACACACAAAGATATGTAGCAGTAGCGTACGGCAGACACAGTACTTCTAGTCAGAGTGACGCACCAATAGAAACATATTTTTTGTTTTGGATCACAAACATATATATACAGTGCATACGGAAAGTATTCACAGCGCTTCACTTTTTCCACATTTCCCTCAAAATTCTACACACAATACCCGATAATGACAACGTGAAAAAAGTTTTTTTGAGGTTTTTGCAAATTTATTCAAAAAATCACAAGTACATAAGTATTCACAGCCTTTGCTCAATACTTTGTTGATGCCCCTTTGGCAGCAATTACAGCCTCAAGTCTTTTTGAATATGATGCTAAAAGCTTAGCAGACCTATCTTTGGGCAGTTTCACCCATTCTTCTTTGCAGCACCTCTCAAGCTCCATCAGGTTGTATGGGAAGCGTCGGTGCACAGTCATTTTCATATCTCTCCAGAGATGTTCACTCGGATTCAAGTCTGGGCTCTGGCTGAGCCACTCAAGGACATTCATAGAGTTGTCCTGAAGCCACTCCTTTGATATCTTGGCGGTGTGCTTAGGTTCGTTGTCCTGCTGAAAGATGAACCATCGCCCCAGTCTGAGGTAAAGAGCGCTCTGGAGCAGGTTTTCATCCAGGATGTCTCTGTACATTGCTGCATTCATCTTTCCCTCTATCCTGACTAGTCTCCCAGTTCCTAATGCTAAAAAACATCCCCACAGAATGATGCTGCCACCACCATGCTGCACTGTAGGGATGGTATTGGCCTGGTGATGAGCGGTGCCTGTTTTCCTCCAAACATGACACCTGCCATTCATGCCACAGAGTTCAATCTTTGTCTCATCTGAGCAGAGAATTTCTGTTTCTCATAGTCTGAGAGCCCTTCAGGTGCATTTTGGCAAACTCTAGGCGGGCTGCCATATGCTTTTTACTAAGGAGTGGCTTCTTTCGGGCCACTCTACCATACAGGCCTGATTGGTGGATTGCTGCAGAGATGGTTGTCCTTCTGGAAGGTACTCCTCTTCCCACAGAGGAATGCTGTAGCTCTGACAGAGTGACCATCAGGTTCTTGATCACCTCCATGACTAGGGCCCTTCTCCCCTGATCACTCAGTTTAGATGGCCGGCCAGCTCTAGGAAGAGCCCTGGTGGGTCCGAACTTATTCCATTTACAGATGATGGAGGCCACTGTGCTCATTGGGACCTTCAAAGCATTTGATATTGTTCTGTACCCTACCCCAGATTTGTGCCTCGAGGCAATCCTGTCTCGGAGGTCTATAGACAATTCCTTTGACTTCATGCTTGGTTTGTGCTCAGACATGCACTGTCAAGTTTGGGACCTTCTATAGACAGGTGTGTGCCTTTCCAAATCATGTCCAATCAACTGAATTTACCACAGGTGGACTCCAATTAAACTGTAGGAACATCTCAAGGATGATCAGTGGAAACAGGATGCACCTGAGCTCAATTTTGAGCTTCATGGCAAAGGCTGTGAGTACTTATGTACATGTGATTTCTTAGTTTTTTATTTTTAGTAAATCTAGCAAAAATCTCAAAAACACTTTTTCATGTTGTGATTATCGGGTATTGTGTGTAGAATTTTGAGGGCAAAAATGAATTTATTCCATTTTGGAATAAGGCTGTAACATAACAAAATGTGGAAATAGTGAAGCGCCGTGAATACTTTCTGGATACACTGTAGCAGTAATGTACGGCAGCCACAGTTCTAGTAGAGTGACATACCAATAGAAATATATTTTTTGCTCTGCATCACACACAGAGGATATATAGCAGTAGTGTACAGCAGTTGCAGTACTATTATAGTGACGCACCAATAGAAATATATTTTTTGCTTTGGATCAGACACAGAGGATATATAGCAGTAGTGTACGGCAGCCGCAGTACTAGTAGAGTGATGCACCAATAGAAATATATTTTTTGCTTTGGATCACACACAGAGGATATATAGCAGTAGTGTACGGCAGTAGCAGTACTAGTATAGTGACACACCAATATAAATATATTTTTTGCTTTGAATCACACACAGATGATATATAGCAGTAGTGTACGGCAGTACACAGCCCCTCATAGACAGAGAACTCCTGGTCCTATACATACACAGCCACAGTATGCTACTATGCAGAGCCCTAACACAGTGACAGCACACCCAACTCAACTCTCCTTCAAAACAACCCCTCTGCTCTCTCCTGCCCCCTCTGCTCTCTCCTGCCCCCTTTTGCTCTCTGCTGCCCCACTTTGCGCTCTCCCTGCTTTCTCCTTCCCTATCAGCACACAGTACAGAAGGAACACTTCCTTACTGTGCACTCTCCAAGTCCGGAGTGAAGATGGCGCCGATCACCTGGACTATATATAGAATCAGGGCCGGCAACAGAAATCTTGGGGCCCTGTATACGGATATCTCTGCCCTCCCCCTTCCACCAAGACTCCCGCCTTTACCCGGAGAGGAAGAGAGGGGTTGGGTCCATGTGACCAGCGTTCGGGATCCAGCCGGTCACCATGCCGATGGCTGGATCCCGAGCTTTAGATTGCCGGTGCGGGGGGCGAGCACAAAAAAGCCCCTTCTCTTGCGGGCTTGCTGCACTCGTCATGCAGCGGGCTCGCTGCGCTCACCATCCAGCAGGCCTGGTGGCTCGCTGCGCTCACCACAGGTTCTGTTCACAGTCTACGAGTGGGAATAGACCCTGTCAGTAGCATTCTGACTTTCGGGCTTTTAATCAAGCACGGTCACATTACATCCCGAAGAGAGGGGGGAGAGTAAGAGAGAGGGTGTCATAGAGAGAGAGTGAGACTGAAGCAAGAGAGAGAGGGTGTTATGGAAAGAGAAAGGGATGAGAGAGAGAGGGCATCATGAAGATAGCGAAATAGATCGTCAGAGAGAGGGGGGAGGAGGGAGTGGGAGAGAGTGTCAGGGAGGGAGAGCGAGAGTGGAGGAAGAAGGAGAAAGAGAGTGTCTGGGAAAGAAAGAAAGAAAAAGAGAGAGAGGGTGTCAAGGAGAAAGAGAGACAGTGTCAGGTAGAGAAAAAGAGGCAATGTCAGGTAGAGACTGTCAGGGAGAGAGACCGTGTCAGGGACAGAAAGAGAGGAGAGAGACAGTGTCAGGTAGAAAGACCATGTCAGAGAGGAAGAGAGGGGTAGTGAGTGTCAGAGAGAGACAGTGTCAGAGAGGGGAAGAGAGTGTCGGGGAGAGAGAGAGAGGGAGATTGTGAGGGAGAGACTGTTAGGGGGAGAGAAAGATACTGTCAGAGTGAGAGGAACAAGAGGAGAAAGAGAGAGAGGACAGAGAGAGAGAGAGAGAGGGAGTGGGAGAGAGTCGGACACTACCTGGTAACACAGTGGTACAGCACAGGTCTCATGGAGCCAGGCAACTTTTCATCATTAGGCTCAGCCCACTAAACACCGACGAATTGCGGGTGTTTGCCGTTCGCTCCATTAAAGTGCACACCTCCCTGTGCTGGTGTCCATGCTGAAAACATTAAGCTGTAAACAGGGGCGGCCGCATATAGAGGAGCCTAAGGCCGGGGAATGAGTCCGGGTCCTACCTGTATATGGGGACCAGATGGAGTCCTGTCCCTGGCTGCTTGAGGATTTCAGCAGGGGTAGAGCAACCAGGCAACAGTAGAGTAGGCGGAGCTCCCCGCTGACCACCAATGGTGAAGCCGGGATACAGAGAAGGGGTAGCGGCTACAGAAGCAGCTTTACACCTGTGGCACAGCTCTGCTGCTGGGACTCGGAGCCGGCATCTGGTAACGTGGGTCAAAGGGGGTGGCAAATGCAGAACAGTTTCTGGACTTTGGGGCCCTTCAGGACTTCAGGGCCCGGGACCCTTTGCAGAGGCGTTTCTAGAGAAATGGGGACCCGTGTGCAGACTCCATGTGTGGGCCCCCTCCTCTCCTGTAGCCATCACCGCCGCTGTTAGTGCTCTCAGCACTGAGACTCTGGCACAGTGCCAGAGTCTACAGCTCTTGCGCAGGACTCCAAAAAAATGGCCACCATGCCATTTTTTCAGAGTCCTGCGCATGTGCTGTAGACTCTGGCACAGTGCCAGAATCTCTAGTGCTCAGAGCGCTAGCAGCAGCAGTGACGGCTACGGGAGAGGAGGGGGCCCACACACTGTTACCGATGGACGCCGAAAAGGTGAGTATAGAAAAAAAGGGTGCAGTGTGGGCACCCTCTAGACCCAGGGGTCCCTGTGCACTGCACACATTATAGATACGCCAGTGACCCTTTGTACCCACCTGTCGCCGGGCCTGTATAAAATCCAAAACCCGCGAGATCTGACAGCAGGATGATGACGTTTTGCCTCGTTTTCGGATTCAGAGTTAGGCGCGAAAAACCGAGCCTGACTCGGATCCAGGCTCGGATCCTCAAGTTCGGGTGGGTTCAGTTCTCAGGGAACCAAACCCGCTCATCCCTATTATTAATACAGGATACAAGTGATAGGCACAGCACAGATTCTGTTACTAGCAGGGATGGCGAATAGGATCAGGTAGAGTTGTCGACATATCCAAAGTATAGAGAGATATCCTGTAGATTTGTAGATGCACAGTAGAACAAATGCTATAGTAGCAGAGGGCTAGAAGTAGGGCTGTAGTGGACAGATCAGTAGATGTTTTCCATATATGATCACAGAATACTGCACAGACACAGGAAATGGATGAACTGAGTAGGATGATTACCCACACTTAGGGGAGACACTAGAACAGTTTAGAAGTTCAGAAGGTAGACTGACAACTCTCCATGATAACTCTGGCAGAGGTTGGTAGCAGAAAAAAGGTTGGGTTCTATAATGTAGTGAACAGGAGCAGACTGATGCACTATATAAACAGGAACAGACTGAGACTTGTACCATACCTCCCAACTGTCCTGATTTTCGCGGGACAGGCCCATTCCACTGCAATGTCCCGTGGTGGTGGAGGGGGTAGTTAGGAGGCCGCATGTCACTCGCTGCTCTGCTGGAGAGCAGCGGTGAACAGATGCTGTGCGCATGCGCACAGCTTCTATTCACAGAGACAAGAAGGACTGGGGGCATGGCCAGCAGCTGACAGAAAACGGGGACATGGCTCACGATCACGGCATTACCACAAAGCCACGCCCCTTTTAATGAGGTCACACACCCTTTTTCCCAGGTGGGTGTGGCTACGCCGCTCTGGAGTCCTGCTTCCATACCCTAATAGTTGGGAGATATGCTTGTAGTGCACTGTGGAACAGTCTGAGGGGTAGATTTACTAAACTTTCTAAAACAGTGGTGGTGTTGCCCACAACAACCAATCAGAATATGTCTATCATTTCTAGACTGCAATAGAGAAATGATAGCTAGAATCTGATTGGTTGCTATGGACAACACCACCACTTGTCTGTTTTAGAAACTTTAGTAAATCCAGAGGCAGATATAGGAATTAGGGCACCCATAGGCACAAAAGTAATGGCTGTTCCCCTCTGCCCAATTTTAATATTTTTATTGTTTGGTTATAAAAGAAGAAGAAGAAGAAGAAGAAGAAGAAGAAGAAGAAGAAGAAGAAGAAGAAGAAGAAGAAGAAGAAGAAGAAGAAGAAGAAGAAGAAGAAGAAGAAGAAGAAGAAGAAGAAGAAGAAGAAGAAGAAGAAGAAGAAGAAGAAGAAGAAGAAGAAGAAGAAGAAGAAGAAGAAGAAGAAGAAGAAGAAGAAGAAGAAGAAGAAGAAGAAGAAGAAGAAGAAGAAGAAGAAGAAGAAGAAGAAGAAGAAGAAGAAGAAGAAGAAGAAGAAGAAGAAGAAGAAGAAGAAGAAGAAGAAGAAGAAGAAGAAGAAGAAGAAGAAGAAGAAGAAGAAGAAGAAGAAGAAGAAGAAAGAAGAAGAAGAAGAAGAAGAAGAAGAAGAAGAAGAAGAAGAAGAAGAAGAAGAAGAAGAAGAAGAAGAAGAAGAAGAAGAAGAAGAAGAATTAAAAGCTATGACCTATAACATTTCATTTTATTTTAATTATGTATACATATTTACTAAATAGGACAACCTTACAAGGGCAGTCTGTGCTTGTCCTACCCATTTATTCTCCACTCAAGGTGGTGTATGGTAAGTAGAGTGAAATATTGTGTGGTTACAGGTAAATTTTGGACTGATAATACTGAAACAAGCACCCAAGTGCTGTCCACTAACAAGTGTTGTCCCTAGGCATTTCCCTAATGCATACCACCCAAGTGTCCTGATTTTGTCAGGACAGTCCATTTTTTCTGGGACTGTCCCGCTGTCCCACCTGAGAGTCACAGTGACCTGCATGTCTCAGTGACAGTGTATGTGATGTCATGTCATCACCGCCACTGTAGTGAAGAAGAGCCACAAAGATGAGCAGACTCTGTGCATGCTGAAGGCAGTGAGAGGGGGCTGGAGGGACACAGAGAAGCAAGGAAGCTGCTGGGGGAACATGGGTGGTGAGCTGCTGGAGTGACAGAGATGTGTATAAGGGGCACTTCTATGGGCATTATGAGTATAAGCGGCACTTATGTGTAAGGGGATCTACTATTGTGTGCATTATGTGCAAGGGGCACTACTACTATGGTTATTATGTGTAAGGGGCACTACTACTGTGGGAATTGTGTATAAGGGGCACTACTGTGTAACATAACGTGTAGTAAGGGTACTACTGTATAGCATAACATGGATAAGGGGCACTACTGAGTGACATAAAGTAAATAATGGGCATTGCTGTGTGTAGTAACCTGAATGAGGGGCACTACTATGTGGTGTAATATGAATCGGACATTATATGCGGCGTAATGTGATTAAGATTGTGTTACTATGTGGTGTAATTTGACTTGGCAAAACTATTGTGTGACCACACCCCTTCCTTGTGAGAACACTGCCTCTTCATAAAGTAAAGGAGGTAGGGCAGAAATGTATAGGTGTGCCGAATACCCTAGCACCAGCCTGGCTACTCTTAATTGGTGGGGGGAAGAGGGGGGGGGGGGGGGGAGATGGTGGAGGAAATGAGTTCCACCACCTCTCCAGGACCACTTTAAGCCCTGCTTATTGTCCAATTCTCCAGGGCATGTAAAAGCCATCTCACATGTGTAGTTATGTCTGCTTTATAAGCAACTACATGAAGAAATCACATCTGTACTATGGGGGTGATTATGACCTGATCGTAGATTTTCTCTGACGTGGGGGAACGCCCAGCACAGTGCTAGTCTGCCCCACATGTCAGGCCCTGCCCCCCTCCCCCCACACGGATGTGAAAGCATTGCATGGTGGCAAAACTCTTACCCGCCAAGTAGCTCCCTACCTGCGCAGCCTAGCTGCGCTGGCAGGCGGCTACTCTCCGCATTCCGGGTCGCAGCGGCCAAGTCGCTCCCTACTTGCGCAGCCTAGCTGCGCTGGCAGATGGCTACCCGCTGCATTCCTGGTCACAGCGGATACATGTGACGTCACGCAGCTGCCACGGCCCGCCCCCGCAACGGTCCGGACACGCCTGAGTTGTCCGGACCGCACACCACCAACGGTGTTCTAAGGCCATTGGCACGCCCCCTTCCATCTCGCGACCGCCTCTGCCTGTCAATCGATCGTAGCTCTGAGATGCTTTCGCATCTCACTGAGTTTCACTGGGTGTGCACGCTGCGCGAGCATACTCCAGCAAGGGCTTTAGGCCACGATCGTTATTGTACCAGCGATCGGGTCTGAATTAGGCCCTATGCCTGTACCTGCCCATCCCTTTTTCCTCTCCAGTTGTGAGGGTTTGGAAGTGTAACAGAATATGTGTAGCTATGTATAGGTTCATGCCAATATGGAAAAGCAGATTTTGCACTTCTAGAACTTGTGTCAAAAGTAGAGATGTGCGGCGGGCACTTTTCGTGTTTTGTGTTTTGGTTTTGGATCTGGATGATTTTTGAAAAAATAAAAAACAGCTAAAATCACAGAATTTGGGGGTAATTTTGATCCTACTGTATTATTAACCTCAATCACATTAATTTCCACTCATTGCCAGTCTATTCGGAACACCTCACACCTCACGATATTGTTTTAGGCCTAAAAGTTGCACCGAGTTAGCTGTAAGCGACACAAGTGTGCGGCACAAACACCTGGGCCATCTAGGAGTGGCACTGCAGTGGTAGACAGGATGGCAGATTTAAAAAATAGGCCCCAAAAAGCACATCATGCAAAGAAGAAAAAGAGGTGCAATGAGGTAGCGGTATGACTAAGCTAAGCGACCCAATTAATTGGCCCATCTAGTAGTGGCATGCAGTGGCTGAATGTCGAAAGTCGCCCGCAATTTTTCAGTTCACTGACAGCATCTCCTGCACGCCCCTGTCATTTTAAAAAAATTCTGCAGTTGGTGGACTTATACGGTAGTACCCCTGGACTTAAACGGCAGTGTCAGACAGGATGGCACTTTAAAAAACCATGCCCCAAACAGCACATGATGCAAAGATGAAAAAGAGGTGCACCAAGGATGCTGTATGACTAAGCTAAGCGACACAAGTGTGAGGCACAAACACCTGGCCCATCTAGGAGTGGCACTGAAGTGTCAGACAGGAGGGCAGATATAAATAAAAAGCCCCAAACAGCACATCATGCAAAGATGTAAAAGAGGTGCAATGAGGTAGCTGTATGACTAAGCTAAGCGACACAAACAATTGGCCCATCTAGGAGTTTCACTGCAGTGTTAAGGCCCGTACACACTGGCCGATATATCGGCTGTTCTCTTGAACGGCTGATATATCGCGGGACCATCGGCCAGTGTGTACGGCCGATACGTCTGTGAACTTCGTCGTTCACAGACGTATTGCGTCGGCCCCGCAGCACAGCCGACGGTCAATATATCTACCGATACATTGGCGCGTCGCTGTGTGTGTACGGGGCGGTCGGCCGACCGTCCGTACACATGCTGCGGCGGCCGGCGGTGATTTACAGCTGAACTGGGCGGGCGTGTGTGAACGCCCGCCCAGTTCATGACGTCAGTCCCCGACGGATCGGGCAGTGTGTATACACAGCACACTGCCCGATCCGTCCATAGATATATCTGCAGATCAATTGATCTGCAGATATATCTTTCTAGTGTGTACCCACCTTTAGACTGGAGGGCAGATTTTTTTTTAAAAAGTCCCCATACAGAACATCATGCAAAGATGAAAAATAGGTGCAATGAGGTAGCTGTATGACTAAGCTAAGCGACACAAACAATTGGCCCATCTAGGAGTTTCACTGCAGTGTCAGACAGGAGGGCAGATATAAAAAAAGGCCCCAAACAGCACATCATGCAAAGATGAAAAAGAGGTGCAATGAGGTAGCTGTATGACTAAGCTAAGCGACACAAAGAATTGGCCCATCTAGGAGTCTCACTGCAGTGTCAGACAGGAGGGCAGGTATAAAAAAAAGGCCCCAAACAGCACATCATGCAAAGATGAAAAAGAGGTGCAATAAGGTAGCTGTATGATTAAGCTAAGTGACACAAGTGTGCGGCACAAACACCTGGCCCATCTAGGGTTGGCACTGCAGTCCCACTGCACTAATGGCGGATACCAGATGCACGTCTAACACCAGCATAGTTGTTATGGCCTCAGTAATCCGCTTTGCAACAGGGTATATATATATATATACCTCACTGTAATTATACGGCAATATCACTGTAATTATACGGCAGTATCCCAAGAATGATACGGCAATATCACTGTAACTATACGCCAGTATCACAGGAATTATATGGCAATATGACTGTAATTATACGGCAATATCACAGGAATTATACGCCAGTATCCCGGTAATTATACGCCAATATCACAGGAATTATACAGCAATATCACTGGAATTATACGGCAATATCACAGGAATTACACGCCAGTATCCCGAGAATTATACGGCAATATCACAGGAATTATACACCAGTATCGCAGGAATTATACAGCAATATCACTGTAATTATACAGCAATATCACAGGAATTATACGCCAGTATCCCGAGAATTATACGGCAATATCACTGTAATTATATGCCAGTATCACGGGAGTTATATGGCAACATCACTGGAATTATACGGCAATATCACAGGAATTATACGCCAGTATCCCAAGAATTATACGGCAATATCACTGTAATTATACGCCAGTATCACGGGAATTATACAGCAATATCACGGGAATTATACGGCAATATCACTGGTATTATACGCCAGTAACACTGGATATATGGCAGCAGGGGACACCACCACTGTGGCTGGTCACTGGACTGATGCTGCACAAGAGAGACACTACCCCTGGTCTGATACAAGACAACACTGCAACACTGCAAGGGACTTATACAGCAACACTGGGGACATATAGCAGCAGAGGACACCACCACTGTGACTGGTCACTGGACTGATGCTGCACAAGAGAGACACTACCCCTGGTTTGATGCAAGACAACACAGAAAAACTGCAAGGGACTTAGGGGTATATGCAATTGCGGTCGAATTGCCGCAAATGTAAAAAAACGGGGCATTTTCGACAAAAAAAACCTGTCGAATTGGATTCGACAATGCAATACAATACTTTTCGTCAAAAATCCTGCCGTTTCAGATTCGACTTTTTGCAATTCGATATTTTTCAAATTCGACATGTCTGCAATGGTAAAAATGCGGCTTTTCGACAAAAGTATATTCAATTGAAGAATGTCGATTCGACAACAGTGCTTTTCGACAGTCATTTCGTCAATTTAATTTTGCCTCATTTTGCTGTCGTGATCTAATAAAAAATTGTAAAAACATGTTTTTTTTTGGTGTTTTTTGATTGCTAATAGCGTATCTATTTATATTAGAAGGGATTATCTACTTGGTTTGTCTATTTAGGAGCCACAAGTATTTTTTAATATATTTTTTAAAAGAATAGATTTTTTTTACTGACTAAAATAATATGGAGAGATCAGAGCATGTTTTTCAGTGGGAAGGGATGGGAATGGGTTAAAATTCAGAAAAAAAATGCGTGGGGTCCCCCCTCCTAAGCATAACCAGCCTCGGGCTCTTTGAGCCGGTCCTGGTTGTAAAAATACGGGGGGGAAAATGACATGGGATCCCCCGTATTTTAACAACCAGCACCAGGCTCTGCGTCCGGTCCTGGTGCCAAAAATACGGGGGACAAAACACGTAGGGGTCCCCCGTATTTTTATCACCAGCACCGGGCTCCACTAGTCAGATAGATAATGCCACAGCCGGGGGACACTTTTATATCAGTCCCTGCGGCCCTGGCATTAAATCACTAACTAGTCACCCCTGGCCAGGGTACCCTGGAGGAGTGGGGACCCCTTAAATCAAGGGGTCCCCCCCTCCAGCCACCCAAGGGTGAAGCCCGAGGCTGTCCCCCCATCCAAGGGCGGCGGATGGGGGGCTGATAGCCATGTGTCAGAAAAAAGAATATTGTTTTTTGTAGCAGAACTACAAGTACCAACAAGCATCCCCCGCAAGCTGGTACTTGGAGAACCACAAGTACCAGCATGCGGGGGGGGGGGGGGGGGGGGGCGCTGGTACCTGTAGTTCTACTACAAAAAAATACCCAAATAAAAACAGTACACACACACCATGACAGTATAACTTTATTACATACATGCACACCGACATACACACATACTTACCTATGTTGACACGAACTGTCAGTCCCCTTCTCCACGTAGAATCCACGGGGTACCTGTAAATAAAATTATACTCACAACAATCTGGGGTAGATCGGTCCTCTTCTTAGTTTGTAATCCACGTACTTGGCAAAATAAAAAAACGGAAACCACGGACCACGCACTGAAAGGGGTCCCATGTTTACACATGGGAACCTTTCCCCGACTGCCGGACCCCGTGACTGCTGTCAAAGAGGGTCCCTTCAGCCAATCAGGGAGCGCCACGTCGTGGCACTCTCCTGATTGGCTGTGTGCGTCTGAGCTGTCAGGCAGCACACTCGAGATAAAATGTAGCACATAGGAGCTCCATTGTATCCAATGGTGCGAACTTTGCGGTCAGCGGTTGACCGCAAGATTATGTGGGATCACTCTCGCGGTCAACCGCTGACCGCAAAGTTCCCACCATTGGATACAATGGAGCGCCTATGTGCTACATTGTATCTCGAGTGCGGCGCCTGACAGCTCAGACGCGCACAGCCAATCAGGAGAGTGCCACGACGTGGCGCTCCCTGATTGGCTGAAGGGACCCTCTTTGACAGCAGTCACGGGGGGTCCCGGCAGTCGGGGAAAGGGGTCCCATGTGTAAACATGGGACCCCTTTCAGTGCGTGGTCCGTGGTTTCCGTTTTTTTATTTTGCCATGTACGTGGATTACAAACTAAGAAGAGGACCGATCTACCCCAGATTGTTGTGAGTATAATTTTATTTACAGGTACCCCGTGGATTCTACGTGGAGAAGGGGACCGACAGTTCGTGTCAACATAGGTAAGTATGTGTGTATGTCGGTGTGCATGTATGTAATAAAGTTATACTGTCACGGTGTGTGTGTACTGTTTTTATTTGGGTATTTTTTTGTAGTAGAACTACAGGTACCAGCGGGCCCATTTCCCCCCCGCATGCTGGTACTTGTGGTTCTCCAAGTACCAGCTTGCGGGGGAGGCTTGCTGGTACTTGTAGTTCTGCTACAAAAAACAATATTCTTTTTTCTGACACATGGCTATCAGCCCCCCATCCGCCGCCCTTGGATGGGGGGGACAGCCTCGGGCTTCACCCCTGGCCCTTGGGTGGCTAGAGGGGGGACCCCTTGATTTAACGGGTCCCCACTCCTCCTGGGTACCCGGCCAGTGGTGACTAGTTAGTGATTTAATGCCAGGGCCGCAGGGACCGATATAAAAGTGTCCCCCGGCTGTGGCATTATCTCTCTGACTAGTGAGCCCGGTGCTGGTGTTAAAAATACGGGGGACCCCTACGTGTTTTGTCCCCCATATTTTTGGCATCAGGACTGGACGCAGAGCCCGGTGCTGGTTGTTAAAATACGGGGGATCCCATGTCATTTTTCCCCCCGTATTTTTACAACCAGGACCGGCTCAAAGAGCCCGAGGCTGGTTATGCTTAGGAGGGGGGACCCCGCGCAATTTTTTTCAGGTTTTTTTTTTAACACTTTTGTGCCATCCATGAAGTCGAATCCAGGACGCACACTATCGTCAATTGGTCCGTTTGTCGAATCCGTTTTTTATTGAATATGTCAAATTCGGGTCCCGGCGGCCGGGATTCGACTGTCGAATTGTGTTGAATCCAAAAACGGTCGAATTCCAGCCGCAATTCGACCGCAATTTCATATACCCCTTATGCATCAGCCATCAGCATTGCGGACATATAGCAACAGAGGACACCAACACTGTGACTGGCTGGACTGATGCAGCATAAGACACTGACTACACTAGACTGAGCAGCACAAGACAGCACTAGAATCGCCACCCCACTTTCCCGCCCACACAGACACTGAGGACGGAGACACATCCTCTCACTACACTCTCCGAGACTGGAGTGAAAATGGCCGCAACGCGCGGCTCATTATATGGAATCCAAATCTCGCGAGAATCCGACAGCGGGATGATGACGTTTTGCCTCGTTCTGGTTTCCGAGTCAGACGGGAAAACCTGAGCCTGACTCGGATCCGGACTCGTGACGTGAAGTCCGGTAGGGTTCGGTTCTCTGAGTACCGAACCCGCTCATCTCTGGTCAAAAGCTACAATACTTGAGCTCCATAATGCTATGACTGATTGAGCAGTTAGTTAAATTTATGTGGACAACAGATGTATCCCTAATAATATAGGTACCTAATACATTTTATATTGTACTCACAATTCTATTGTTTATTTTTTATCTTTGAATGGCAGACAACCGAGCAGTAATAAGGCTGTTTTGATAATACAGTAGAAAAACACTGCTGTTTTTAGTATTTTAATGCTGATCAGAATCCAGAAAGTATACAAGAATACCATATTTAGTGCTGAGACTGACCTGGCACTAGTCCAGTATCACCAGCACATGCATATACATTTTGAATTTGCTTTTATTTTTAGACACTGATGAACAGTTTAGCTAAGGCAATGTGTTGTTTACTGACTTACAATAGAAAGTAATGGTGTGTACACACGGTGCGATATGCACTTAACTTTCCTTACAATTTTGACTATTTAGTCAAAATCGTAAGGAAAGTTAGTGCATATTGCACCATGTGTACACAGCTTACGATGCCGATGCGCGGTCCCGCTGGATCGGCATTGCAAATAAACATAGACTGAGCAGGCAGCCCAACATTGACTATATCGGCGGGGCCGGGCTCCGCCCCCGTCAAATAGTCAGTGTCGGGCAAACAGTGCATCGCGCCGTGTGTACTCGGCTTAAGGGTTTCACTTTATCTTGTAAGTTGTACTATACAACTGATGACACAAAGATGGATGTCCTGAATATTATAAAACATGTTCATACTGAATCAGAAAAGAACACATAGTATGTTTGTTAGGAAAATGAATGCTGTAGTGCAGGGGTGTCCAACCTTTCACCTTCCCTGGGCCACATTAGAAGATGAAAATTTGGTTTGGGCCGCACATAAAATAGAATAACAGTAACGATACCTGATCATCCAAAAAAACCATAGAAAACATAGTTAACATATTAAATTTACTTGGAAATGAAGTTAGTGAGATGTTTGACATTGTTTCTCAGCCACCAATGCATCCCCCCCCCCACACGCACACTGTAGTCCTCTTCCTCTCCTCCTCTCCCTCCCCCCCCCCCCCTCCACACTGTGCTTCTTCAAGGGCCCACAAAGTTCTCCCGCTGGGCTGAGCTCCGTGCTGCTGTCACGTGTGCCACTATACAGTAGAGGAGGGCTACACTGTGACTGACAGCGGAGAGGGCGTGAGCTGGTGCTGGTCCCAGCGGCAGCAATCCAATCAGGATGTGCTGACAGCCTGCTGGGGCCAGTTAAGCTTCACATGTGGTGTCCGTACTCTGCAAAAAAAAATAATGGATGGGGCGGGTGAAGCGCGCTGGCGTCACCGTTGTGACGTGCCCCGGCCGCATTCCTGCCGCAAGCGCCGGCAGTGTAACTTGAAACTTTTGAATTTCTTAAAAAATAAAAAATTGCACTGGGCCGCATTACTAGCCGACCTGGGCCGCATGTGGCCCGTGGGCCGCGGGTTGGACAAGCCTGCTGTAGTGCATATTTAAGAACACACCTGACCTTGGGGGTAATTCAGATCTGATCACAGCAGCACATTTATTAGCAATTGGACAAAATCATGCGCAGTGCAGGTGGGGCAGATATAATATTTGCAGAGAGTTAAGGGCCCTACACATTGTCCGATCCGCCGGCGAGCTGCCTGAGGGCCGCGGGGGGGGGGGGGGGTGCAGTGACGGGGGGAGTGAAGTTTCTTCACTCCCCCGTCACACAGCTCCATACAAGTGCAGGCAAATACGGACGAGATCGTCCATATTGGCCTGCATGCACAAGCGACGGGGGTACCAGCGATGAACGAGCACGGGGCCGCGCATCGTTCATCGCAGGTGACTCCACAATCAAAGATATGAACGGTATCTCGTTCAATAATGAACGAGATCGTTCATATCTTTGACTCATATCGCCCAGTGTGTAGGGCCTATTAGATTTGGGTGGGTTATATTGTTTCTGTGCAGGGTAAATACTGGCTGTTTTATTTTTACACTGCAGTTTAGATTTCAGTTTGAACACACCCCACCCAAATCTAACTCTCTCTGCACATGTTATATCTGCCCCCCCTGCAGTGCACATGGGCCCTCATTCCGAGTTGATCGCTCACTGCCGTTTTTCGCAGCAATCAGGTTACTACTGCGCGTGCGTATGCACCGCAATGCGCACTCGCGTCGTACAGGTACAAACAGCATCATTGCTGTGCAATGCTTCTAGCGACGAATCCATTCGCGCAGCCGATCACAAGGAGATTGACAGGAAGAGGGCGTTTGTGGGTGTCAACTGACCGTTTTCTGGGAGTGGTAGGGAAAACGCAGGCGTGTCCAGGCATTTGCAGGGCGGGTGTCTGACGTCAATTCCGGGCCCGGACAGGCTGAAGTGATCGCAAGGGCTGAGTAAGTTCAGACCTACTCTGAAACTGCAAAAAACTTTTTTGTCCCGCTCGGCTGCACATGCGATCGCACACTTGCAAAGAGAAAATACACTCCTCCCGTGGGTGGCGACTATGCGTTTGCATGGCTGCAAAAAGTAGCTAGCGAGCGATCAACTCAGAATGATGGCCATGGTTTTGCCCATTGGCTGACAAATTTGCTGCTGCGATCAGATCTGAATTAGGCCCCTGATCCGTATAGATGGTTCTGTCATTAGCACTTTTGCTTGTCAGGATATCCCTTTGATAGATAAAGGTATGTAAAACTGCACATTAACTAATATCAGTGCCGTTTCTTGCAGCGGGCGAGCCGTGCAACCGCACGGGGCGTCCGCCGCGGCACTTCTTGAGGACTTTGAATCCCCCCTCCTCTCTCCTCCCGAGTGCCCAGCTCGGGGGGCGGGGTTTCACGGAATGACGTGATTGCGTCGTGACGTCACGACGCAATTGCGTCATTCCGCGAAACCCCGCCCCCCGAGCCGGGCACTCGGGAGGAGGGAGAAGGGGAAGCCAAGCCGGCCGGGGCGGCGCCGCGCAGATGAGGGAGAGGCGGCTGAAGAGCAGGAAGAACCGCTTCAAATGTAAGTCAGCCCCTCCCCCTCTCTCTCTCTCCCTCCCCCCCCCCCCCTCCACCTGCCGTACGGTGTGAAATGGGACACCTGTCTGCCGGAATGTGTAAAATGGGGACGCAGTCTGCTGGAATGTATAAAATGGGGGCACGTGCCTGCCTTAATGTGTAAAATGGGGACACTTGCCTGCCGGAATGTGTAAAATGAGGACACTTGCCTGCCGGAGGGCCGGATTAGCAATGGGGGAGCTGCAGTGCTGTCCTCCTAGACCCTGCCCATTCAAAAGTTATTGGCCTGCCAGCCCACGCACCCAATGACGCCATTAGGGGGAAACCGCCGGGATCGGCCACTTGGATATAGATTGAGGTCCACCATTTTCCATCTGCAAAGTCTTGGATCTTTACTGTGACGCCACCGCGGGCACATGGCTTGGTAGGTGAATGGACATCCAACTGCTGTCGTGGCTACCAGGACTGACATCACAAGAATATCAGCAAAATATCCACCAGCCAAGCAGCAGGGAAGACCATCCCGTAAGAACACTGCTAACTGACAGCGTCAGTGGTGTAGCGACAGGTCAGCAGCCAAGCCAGGAGGGGGAAGTAGATCGGGGTCAGGGCTGCCAGACTGAGTGTGAGCACCCTGGCTGGTGCATTCAGCACGGGAGACGGCGTGGCCGCCAGTGTCGGGAGGAGTGTGGTGGGGGTCAGAGAGGATGATATTGCTGCAGAGACTAAAACATGCAGTATTGCAGTGATCTATGAAGTTTGAGCAGAGCCAGCATGAAGATCCACTCCCAGCACAGAGTGTAAGGGGCCAGGGGCGTCAGAGCAAACAGGTTGAGGGAGAGGTGGGGGAATAGGGTTGCTTCTCCATGGCTGACGTGCGTGCATTCCAGGGATATTCAGTGCCACAAACCCAGACAAAAGGCAAAATCTGCATTTCTTCAATCGCCACCACAGCAATGACTAACACATATTACTGCCACCAGCATTATCTTCTATGTGCATTGATGTGAGTGCACTAAATTGGCATGTGGAGGGGCACAAGTACATAAAAGTGTTCTGTGGAGGTGGGAGATACCAGCATCAAAGCGGCACATGGAATGGCTTGAAGACACCAAAGGGGCATGAGTATGGCCCATCCCGAGTGTGGATCCTTTCTTGAAACAACTGCCCCACCACTATCCCTCTGCTACTGTCGGTGTCAGCCACAGGAATCGAGCACTGCATCTGCATACAAAGTGCGTGCTCAGGCCAATGCAATCTCCACATGCAGATACATGCACCCGGGCTCTGCAACTGGACCCCAGACCCATTCAACTCCCACACCCTGTGCTCTGCAACCATGCCCCAGCTCTGCACCCTATCTCTATGTTCTCCAACTGGGCCCGAGCTCTGCATCTGCACTCCGTAAGTGAACCCTAGCTATGCAACTTCACTTTGTGCTTTGTAACCAGACCCCTACTCTGCACCCTCACCTTGTGCTCTGTAACTGGGCCCCAGTTCTACATCCTCACTAGGCGCTCTGTAACTGGGCCCCAGCTTTGCACCCTCACTAGGTGCTCTGTAAGCGGACCTCAGCTTTGCACCCTCACTAGGCACTCTGTAAACGGACAACTATTAGTAGGCACCTCACTAGGTGCTCTGTAACTGGGCCCCAGTTCTACATCCTCACCAGGCACTCTGTAACTGGTCCCCAGCTTTGCCCTCTGGGACGCAGTTCTGAACTCTCACTCTGTGTTTTGTAACTGGACCCTTACTCGGCACCCTCACCCTGTGTTCTGTAACTGGGCCCCAGCTTTGCACCCTCACTAGGAGCTCTGTAACTGGGCCCCAGTTCTGCACCCTCACTCTGCGCTTTGTAACAGGCCCCTTACTTGACACCCTCACACTGTGTTCTGTAACTGGGCCCCAGTTCTACATCCTCAGTAGGCACTTTGTAACTGGGTCCCAGTTCTGCATCCTCACTTGGCGCTCTGCAACTGGGCCCCAGCTTTGCACCCTCACTAGGCGCTCTGTAACTGGGCCCAAGTTCTGAACTCTCACTCTGTATTTGTAACCGGACCCCTACTCGGCACCCTCACCCTGGGTTCTGTAACTGGGCCCCAGCTTTGCACCCTCACTAGGAGCTCTGTAACTGGGCCCCATTTCTACATCCTCACTAGGCGCTCTGTAACTGGGCCCCAGCTTTGCATCCCCACTAGGAGCTCTGCAACTGGGCCCCAGCTTTGCTCCCTCACTAGGAGCTTTGTAACTGGGCCCCAGTTATGCACCCTCACTCTGTGCTTTGCAAACGGACCCCAACTCGGCACTCTCACCCTGTGCTCTGTAACTGGGCCCCAGTTCTACACCCTCACTAGGTGCTCTTTAACTGGGCCCCAGCTTTGCACCCTCACTCTGTGCTCTGTAACTGGGCCTCAGATTACTCAAAATATATTACATTCCCCCACCAATGCTCGTCCTATCCTCCGCCCATGTGTCCACTCCCTCTGTGCATCCGCCACCATCTTTGTGTTTGCCTCTCTGTCACTAATCTTCATGTTAGTGTACATTCCTCTGTCCACCATGTGAGCCCCCCTATGTCCTGCCCCATGTGCACGTCTCCCATTATCTCCCCATTCCACATGCTCCCCCCTTTCCCATCTACTCCCACAACCCACTGTCCACCTGCCACACACCTTCTTTCAACCTTCACCAGATATCTAGGTGGGCCCTAGGTCTGTTCCCCAAAAACTTCCATTCAACAACAGTGCCAATGCTGTGCTCATTGATGTCACATTGATGTTTTGCCTTGTCCTCAGAACCCCTCATTTTGCATTTTCAGTGTGTATATTTACCTGAATAAAATGTAATAGTTTTATTGAACAGTTTTCACGGAGCTCCATCTTTCTATTTGCTCTAAGCTCCATCAGCACTAGTTAGGACTCTGAAAGCTGTCTGGTAAGACAGAATGGGGCTGGCTGGTCAGACAGAAGGTGGGCTGCCTTGTGAGATAGTGGGGGGGGGGGGGGGGGGGGGGGCGCGACTCTCTTGTCAGTCCTGGGCCCAACAGTTACTGATGGCAACCCTGCACCCACAACTGCCTGCCCGAGAGAACATCTCCACTCTTCTTCTTTCAGTTTCCAGAAATTGCAAATGGCAGCACAGTGAAAGGCTTCACAAGCCCTCCCTGCCCACCTAACATCACATAGATCCCACCCCAGTGGCCTAAGTACTGCTGTCTGGCACCTCCCCCTTTCTGCACCCAGCTCACCTCACCTGTTAGGGCAACTACATGCCATAGGTGACGCATCGTGGGGTTGATCAATTCTGAGGGACTGAACAGAGCCTGGACTGTATACTAGTGATGAGCGGGTTCGGTTTCTCGGAAACAGAACCCCCCCGAACTTCACCCATTTTACACGGGTCCGAGGCATACTCGGATTCTCCCGTATGGCTCGGTTAACCCGAGCGCGCCCGAACGTCATCATCCCGCTGTCGGATTCTCACGAGATTCGGATTCTATATAAGCAGCCGCGCGTCGCCGCCATTTTCACTCGTGCATTGGAAATGTTAGGGAGAGGACGTGGCTGGCCTCCTCTCCGTTATTGTTGAACTTGATTGTGCACTATTGCTTAATTGTGGGGAGGGCTGGGGAGCAGCTGTATAATATAGGAGGAGTACAGTGCAGAGTTTTGCTGATCAGTGACCACCAGTTATCCGTTCTCTGCCTGAAAAAAACGCTCCATATCTGTGCTCAGTGTGCTGCATATATCTGTGCTCACACTGCTTAATTGTGGGGACTGGGGAGCAGCTGTATTATATAGCAGGAGTACAGTGCAGAGTTTTGCTGACAGTGACCACCAGTATACGTTGTCTGCCTGAAAAACACTCCATATCTGTGCTCAGTGTGCTGCTTTATTGTGGGGACTGGGGACCACCAGTATAATATTATATAGGAGGAGTACAGTGCAGAGTTTTGCTGACCAGTGACCACCAGTATATAATATATAGCATTACGGTACAGTAGGCCACTGCTGTACCTACCTCTGTGTCGTCATTAAGTATACTATCCATCTAGATTCTATACCTGTGGTGCATTTCAGTTGTGCAGTTTGCTGACACAGTGACCACCAGTATATATAGCAGTACGGTACGGAAGGCCACTGCTGTACCTACCTCTGTGTCGTCATTAAGTATACTATCCATCTACATTCTATACCTGTGGTGCATTTTAGTTTTGCAGTTTGCTGACACAGTGACCACCAGTATACTATATATAGCAGTACGGAAGGCCACTGCTGTACCTACCTCTGTGTCGTCATTAAGTATACTATCCATCTACATTCTATAACTGTGGTGCATTTTAGTTTTGCAGTTTGCTGACACAGTGACCACCAGTATACTATATATAGCAGTACGGTACGGAAGGCCACTGCTGTACCTACCTCTGTGTCGTCATTAAGTATACTATCCATCTACATTCTATACCTGTGGTGCATTTTAGTTTTGCAGTTTGCTGACACAGTGACCACCAGTATACTATATATAGCAGTACGGAAGGCCACTGCTGTACCTACCTCTGTGTCATCATTAAGTATACTATCCATCTACATTCTATACCTGTGGTGCATTTTAGTTTTGCACTTTGCTGACACAGTGACCACCAGTATACTATATATAGCAGTACGGAAGGCCACTGCTGTACCTACCTCTGTGTCGTCATTAAGTATACTATCCATCTACATTCTATACCTGTGGTGCATTTTAGTTTTGCAGTTTGCTGACACAGTGACCACCAGTAAACTATATATAGCAGTACGGTACGGAAGGCCACTGCTGTACCTACCTCTGTGTCGTCATTAAGTATACTATCCATCTACATTCTATACCTGTGGTGCATTTTAGTTTTGCAGATTGCTGACAGTGACCACCAGTATATATAGCAGTACGGTATGGAAGGCCACTGCTCTACCTACCTCTGTGTCGTCAAGTATACTATCCATCCATACCTGTGGTGCATTTCAGTTGTACGCAGTATATATAGTAGTAGGCCATTGCTATTGATAGTTACTGGCATATAATTCCACACATTAAAAAATGGAGAACAAAAATGTGGAGGTTAAAATAGGGAAAGATCAAGATCCACTTCCACCTCGTGCTGAAGCTGCTGCCACTAGTCATGGTCGAGGCGATGAAATGCCATCAACGTCGTCTGCCAAGGCCGATGCCCAATGTCATAGTAGAGAGCATGTAAAATCCAAAAAACAAAAGTTCAGTAAAATGACCCAAAAATCTAAATTAAAAGCGTCTGAGGAGAAGCGTAAACTTGCCAATATGCCATTTACGACACGGAGTGGCAAGGAACGGCTGAGGCCCTGGCCTATGTTCATGGCTAGTGGTTCAGCTTCACATGAGGATGGAAGCACTCATCCTCTCGCTAGAAAAATGAAAAGACTTAAGCTGGCAAAAGCACAGCAAAGAACTGTGCGTTCTTCTAAATCACAAATCCCCAAGGAGAGTCCAATTGTGTCGGTTGCGATGCCTGACTTTCCCAACACTGGACGGGAAGAGCTTGCGCCTTCCACCATTTGCACGCCCCCTGCAAGTGCTGGAAGGAGCACCCGCAGTCCAGTTCCTGATAGTCAAATTGAAGATGTCACTGTTGAAGTACACCAGGATGAGGATATGGGTGTTGCTGGCGCTGGGGAGGAAATTGACAAGGAGGATTCTGATGGTGAGGTGGTTTGTTTAAGTCAGGCACCCGGGGAGACACCTGTTGTTCGTGGGACGAATATGGCCATTAACATGCCTGGTCAAAATACAAAAAAAATCAGCTCTTCGGTGTGGAATTATTTCAACACAAATGCGGACAACAGGTGTCAAGCCGTGTGTTGCCTTTGTCAAGCTGTAATAAGTAGGGGTAAGGACGTTAACCACCTCGGAACATCCTCCCTTATACGTCACCTGCAGCGCATTCATCATAAGTCAGTGACAAGTTCAAAAACTTTGGGTGACAGCGGAAGCAGTCCACTGACCACTAAATCCCTTCCTCTTGTAACCAAGCTCCTACAAACCACACCACCAACTCCCTCAGTGTCAATTTCCTCCTTACCCAGGAAAGCTAATAGTCCTGCAGGCCATGTCACTGGCAAGTCTGACGAGTCCTCTCCTGCCTGGGATTCCTCCGATGCATCCTTGAGTGTAACGCCTACTGCTGCTGGCGCTGCTGTTGTAGCTGCTGGGCGTCGATCATCATCCCAGAGGGGAAGTCGGAAGACCACTTGTACTACTTCCAGTAAGCAATTGACTGTCCAACAGTCCTTTGCGAGGAAGATTAAATATCACAGCAGTCATCCTGCTGCAAAGCAGATAACTCAGGCCTTGGCAGCCTGGGCGGTGAGAAACGTGGTTCCGGTATTCACCGTTAATTCAGAGCCAACTAGAGACTTGATTGAGGTACTGTGTCCCCGGTACCAAATACCATCTAGGTTCCATTTCTCTAGGCAGGCGATACCGAAAATGTACACAGACCTCAGAAAAAGACTCACCAGTGTCCTAAAAAATGCAGTTGTACCCAATGTCCACTTAACCACGGACATGTGAACAAGTGGAGCAGGGCAGACTTAGGACTATATGACTGTGACAGCCCACTGGGTAGATGTATTGCCTCCCGCAGCAAGAACAGCAGCGGCGGCACCAGTAGCAGCATCTCGCAAACGCCAACTCGTTCCTAGGCAGGCTACGCTTTGTATCACCGCTTTCCAGAAGAGGCACACAGCTGACAACCTCTTACGGAAACTGAGGAACATCATCGCAGAATGGCTTACCCCAATTGGACTCTCCTGGGGATTTGTGACATCGGACAACGCCAGCAATATTGTGCGTGCATTACATCTGGGCAAATTCCAGTACGTCCCATGTTTTGCACATACATTGAATTTGGTGGTGCAGAATTATTTAAAAAACGACAGGGGCGTGCAAGAGATGCTGTCAGTGGCCCGAAGAATTGCGGGCCACTTTCGGCATTCAGCCACCGCGTACAGAAGACTGGAGTACCACCAAACATTCCTGAACCTGCCCTGCCATCATCTGAAGCAAGAGGTGGTAACGAGGTGGAATTCAACCCTCTATATGCTTTAGAGGATGGAGGAGCAGCAAAAGGCCATTCAAGCCTATACATCTGCCCACGATATAGGCAAAGGAGGGGGAATGCACCTGACTCAAGCACAGTGGAGAATGATTTCAACGTTGTGCAAGGTTCTGCAACCCTTTGAACTTGCCACACGTGAAGTCAGTTCAGACACTGCCAGCCTGAGTCAGGTCATTCCCCTCATCAGGCTTTTGCAGAAGAAGCTGGAGACATTGAAGGAGGAGCTAAAACAGAGCGATTCCGCTAGGCATGTGGGACTTGTGGATGGTGCCCTTAATTCGCTTAACCAGGATTCACGGGTGGTCAATCTGTTGAAATCAGAGCACTACATTTTGGCCACCGTGCTCGATCCTAGATTTAAAACCTACGTTGTATCTCTCTTTCCGGCAGACACAAGTCTGCAGAGGTTCAAAGACCTGCTGGTGAGAAAATTGTCAAGTCAAGCGGAACGTGACCCGTCAACATCTCCTCCTTCACATTCTCCTGCAACTGGGGGTGCGAGGAAAAGGCTAAGAATTCCGAGCCCACCCGCTGGCGGTGATGCAGGGCAGTCTGGAGCGAGTGCTGACATCTGGTCCGGACTGAAGGACCTGCCAACGATTACTGACATGTCGTCTACTGTCACTTCATATGATTCTCTCACCATTGAAAGAATGGTGGAGGATTATATGAGTGACCGCATCCAAGTAGGCACGTCAGACAGTCCGTACGTATACTGGCAGGAAAAAGAGGCAATTTGGAGGCCCTTGCACAAACTGGCTTTATTCTACCTAAGTTGCCCTCCCTCCAGTGTGTACTCCGAAAGAGAGTTTAGTGCAGCCGCTCACCTTGTCAGCAATCGGCGTACGAGGTTACTTCCAGAAAATGTGGAGAAGATGATGTTCATCAAAATGAATTATAATCAATTCCTCCGTGGAGACATTCACCAGCAGCAATTGCCTCCACAAAGTACACAGGGACCTGAGATGGTGGATTCCAGTGGGGACGAATTAATAATCTGTGAGGAGGGGGATGTACACAGTGAAAGGGGTGAGGAATCGGAGGATGATGATGAGGTGGACATCTTGCCTCTGTAGAGCCAGTTTGTGCAAGGAGATATTGATTGCTTCTTTTTTTGGTGGGGGCCCAAACCAACCAGTCATTTCAGTCACAGTCGTGTGGCAGACCCTGTCGCTGAAATGATGGGTTCGTTAAAGTGTGCATGTCCTGTTTATACAACATAAGGGTGGGTGGGAGGGCCCAAGGACAATTCCATCTTGCACCTCTTTTTTCTTTAATTTTTCTTTGCATCATGTGCTGTTTGGGGACAATTTTTTTGAAGTGCCATCCTGCCTGACACTGTAGTGCCACTCCTAGATGGGCCAGGTGTTTGTGTCGGCCACTTGTGTCGCTTAGCTTAGTCACACAGCGACCTTGGTGCGCCTCTTTTTTTCTTTGCATCATGTGCTGTTTGGGGACAATTTTTTTGAAGTGCCATCCTGCCTGACACTGCAGTGCCACTCCTAGATGGGCCAGGTGTTTGTGTCGGCCACTTGTGTCGCTTAGCTTAGTCACACAGCGACCTTGGTGCGCCTCTTTTTTTCTTTGCATCATGTGCTGTTTGGGGACAATTTTTTTGAAGTGCCATCCTGCCTGACACTGCAGTGCCACTCCTAGATGGGCCAGGTGTTTGTGTCGGCCACTTGTGTCGCTTAGCTTAGTCACACAGCGACCTTGGTGCGCCTCTTTTTTTCTTTGCATCATGTGCTGTTTGGGGACAATTTTTTTTAAGTGCCATCCTGTCTGACACTGCAGTGCCACTCCTAGATGGGCCAGGTGTTTGTGTCGGCCACTTGCGTCGCTTAGCTTAGTCACACAGCGACCTTGGTGCGCCTCTTTTTTTATTTGCATCATGTGCTGTTTGGGGACTATTTTTTTGAAGTGCCATCCTGCCTGACACTGCAGTGCCACTCCTGGATGGGCCAGGTGTTTGTGTCGGCCACTTGTGTCGCTTAGCTTAGCCATCCAGCGAGCTCGGTGCAAATTTTAGGACTAAAAATAATAGTGTGAGGTGTTCAGAAAAGACTGGAAATGAGTGGAAATTATGGTTATTGAGGTTAATAAAACTATGGGATCAAAATGACCCCCAAATTCTATGATTTAAGCTGTTTTTTAGGGTTTTTTTGGAAAAAACACCCGAATCCAAAACACACCCGAATCCGACAAAAAATTTTTGGTGAGGTTTTGCCAAAACGCGTCCGAATCCAAAACACGGCCGCGGAACCGAATCCAAAACCAAAACACAAAACCCGAAAAATGTCCGGTGCACATCACTACTGTATACTGCCCGACAGTCTGTTTCACTGTCAAGTTCTGCTAGGATGTTTTAAGCAGCTGGAAAGCAAGCATGATAAGCCAATTCCCAAT